>NC_139608.1:89951909-90700824 GCF_964270895.1 Podarcis filfolensis
AATTGTGACCGCGCGGCTTAGGGATTTTTTCAAAAAAAGTTGTTCAGACGTCGAGGGCTTATTCTGTTTCTGATGATAAAACCCATCTGTTTCCACCGAAAAACCTTTCAGGGGATAGTTTGCAACAGTTTGGCAGCATTTTTGAGTGAATTGCAGAACGTCAGATTTTTGCTAAAATTGTGACCGCGCGGCTTAGGGATTTTTTCAAAAAAAAGTTGTTCAGACGTCGAGGGCTTATTCTGTTTTTGATGATGAAAACCCATCTGTTTCCACCGAAAAACCTTTCAGGGGATCGTTTGCAACAGTTTGGAAGCATTTTTGAGTGAATTGCAGAACGTCAGATTTTTGCTGAAATTGTGACCGCGCGGCTTAGGGATTTTTTCAAAAAAAGTTGTTCAGACGTCGAGGGCAAATTCTGTTTCTGATGATAAAAACCCATCTGCTTCCCCCGGAAAAGCATTCAGGAGAGCGTTTGCAACAGTTTGCCACTATTTCTGAGTAAATTGAGGAAGGTCAGATTTTTGGTGAAATTGTGACCGCGCGGCTTAGGGATTTTTTCAAAAAAAGTTCTTCAGACGTCGGGGGAAATTCTGTTTCTGATGATAAAAACCCATCTGCTTCCACCGGAAAAGCTTTCAGGAGAGCGTTTGCAACAGTTTGCCACTATTTCTGAGTAAATTGAGGAAGGTCAGATTTTTGCTGAAATTGTGACCGCGCGTCTTAGGGATTTTTTCAAAAAAAGTTGTTCAGACGTCGAGGGCTTATTCTGTTTCTGATGATAAAACCCATCTGTTTCCACCGAAAAACCTTTCAGGGGATAGTTTGCAACAGTTTGGCAGCATTTTTGAGTGAATTGCAGAACGTCAGATTTTTGCTAAAATTGTGACCGCGCGGCTTAGGGATTTTTTCAAAAAAAAGTTGTTCAGACGTCGAGGGCAAATTCTGTTTCTGATGATAAAAACCCATCTGCTTCCACCGGAAAAGCTTTCAGGAGAGCGTTTGCAACAGTTTGCCACTATTTCTGAGTAAATTGAGGAAGGTCACATTTTTGCTGAAATTGTGACCGCGCGGCTTAGGGTTTTTTTCAAAAAAAGTTGTTCAGACGTCGAGGGCTTATTCTGTTTCTGATGATAAAAACCTATCTGTTTCCACCGAAAAACCTTTCAGGGGATAGTTTGCAACAGTTTGGCAGCATTTTTGAGTGAATTGCAGAACGTCAGATTTTTGCTAAAATTGTGACCGCGCGGCTTAGGGATTTTTTCAAAAAAAAGTTGTTCAGACGTCGAGGGCTTATTCTGTTTTTGATGATGAAAACCAATCTGTTTCCACCGAAAAACCTTTCAGGTGATCGTTTGCAACAGTTTGGAAGCATTTTTGAGTGAATTGCAGAACGTCAGATTTTTGCTGAAATTGTGACCGCGCGGCTTAGGGATTTTTTCAAAA
Organism: Podarcis filfolensis; assembly: GCF_964270895.1. Taxonomy (NCBI): domain Eukaryota; kingdom Metazoa; phylum Chordata; class Lepidosauria; order Squamata; family Lacertidae; genus Podarcis; species Podarcis filfolensis. Next base: position 89,953,353 of record NC_139608.1, read on the forward strand.
AAAGTTGTTCAGACGTCGAGGGCAAGATCTGTTTCTGATGATAAAAACCTATCTGCTTCCACCGGAAAAGCTTTCAGGAGAGCGTTTGCAACAGTTTGCCACAATTTCTGAGTAAATTGAGGAAGGTCAGATTTTTGCTGAAATTGTGACCGCGCGTCTTAGGGATTTTTTCAAAAAAAGTTGTTCAGACGTCGAGGGCTTATTCTGTTTCTGATGATAAAACCCATCTGTTTCCACCGAAAAACCTTTCAGGGGATAGTTTGCAACAGTTTGGCAGCATTTTTGAGTGAATTGCAGAACGTCAGATTTTTGCTAAAATTGTGACCGCGCGGCTTAGGGATTTTTTCAAAAAAAAGTTGTTCAGACGTCGAGGGTTTATTCTGTTTTTGATGATGAAAACCCATCTGTTTCCACCGAAAAACCTTTCAGGGGATCGTTTGCAACAGTTTGGAAGCATTTTTGAGTGAATTGCAGAATGTCAGATTTTTGCTGAAATTGTGACCGCGCGGCTTAGGGATTTTTTCAAAAAAAGTTGTTCAGACGTCGAGGGCTTATTCTGTTTCTGATGATAAAAACCTATCTGTTTCCACCGAAAAACCTTTCAGGGGATCATTTGTGAATGTTTGGCAGGATTTTTGAGTAAATTGCAGAACGTCAAATTTTTGCTGAAATTGTGACCGCGCGGCTTAGGGATTTTTTCAAAAAAAGTTGTTCAGACGTCGAGGGCAAGATCTGTTGCTGATGATAAAAACCTATCTGCTTCCACCGGAAAAGCTTTCAGGAGAGCGTTTGCAACAGTTTGCCACAATTTCTGAGTAAATTGAGGAAGGTCAGATTTTTGCTGAAATTGTGACCGCGCGTCTTAGGGATTTTTTCAAAAAAAGTTGTTCAGACGTCGAGGGCTTATTCTGTTTCTGATGATAAAACCCATCTGTTTCCACCGAAAAACCTTTCAGGGGATAGTTTGCAACAGTTTGGCAGCATTTTTGAGTGAATTGCAGAACGTCAGATTTTTGCTAAAATTGTGACCGCGCGGCTTAGGGATTTTTTCAAAAAAAAGTTGTTCAGACGTCGAGGGTTTATTCTGTTTTTGATGATGAAAACCCATCTGTTTCCACCGAAAAACCTTTCAGGGGATCGTTTGCAACAGTTTGGAAGCATTTTTGAGTGAATTGCAGAATGTCAGATTTTTGCTGAAATTGTGACCGCGCGGCTTAGGGATTTTTTCAAAAAAAGTTGTTCAGACGTCGAGGGCTTATTCTGTTTCTGATGATAAAAACCTATCTGTTTCCACCGAAAAACCTTTCAGGGGATCATTTGTGAATGTTTGGCAGGATTTTTGAGTAAATTGCAGAACGTCAAATTTTTGCTGAAATTGTGACCGCGCGGCTTAGGGATTTTTTCAAAAAAAGTTGTTCAGACGTCGAGGGCTTATTCTGTTTCTGATGATAAAACCCATCTGTTTCCACCGAAAAACCTTTCAGGGGATAGTTTGCAACAGTTTGGCAGCAATTTTGAGTGAATTGCAGAACGTCAGATTTTTGCTAAAATTGTGACCGCGCGGCTTAGGGATTTTTTCAAAAAAAGTTGTTCAGACGTCGAGGGCTTATTCTGTTTCTGATGATAAAACCCATCTGTTTCCACCGAAAAACCTTTCAGGGGATAGTTTGCAACAGTTTGGCAGCAATTTTGAGTGAATTGCAGAACGTCAGATTTTTGCTAAAATTGTGATCGCGCGGCTTAGGGATTTTTTCAAAAAAAAGTTGTTCAGACGTCGAGGGCTTATTCTGTTTTTGATGATGAAAACCCATCTGTTTCCACCGAAAAACCTTTCAGGGGATCGTTTGCAACAGTTTGGAAGCATTTTTGAGTGAATTGCAGAACGTCAGATTTTTTGCTGAAATTGTGACCGCGCGGCTTAGGGATTTTTTCTAAAAAAGTTGTTCAGACGTCGAGGGCTTATTCTGTTTTTGATGATGAAAACCCATCTGTTTCCACCGAAAAACCTTTCAGGGGATCGTTTGCAACAGTTTGGAAGGATTTTTGAGTGAATTGCAGAACGTCAGATTTTTGCTGAAATTGTGACCGCGCGGATTAGGGATTTTTTCAAAAAAAGTTGTTCAGACGTCGAGGGCTTATTCTGTTTCTGATGATAAAAACCTATCTGTTTCCACCGAAAAACCTTTCAGGGGATCATTTGTGAATATTTGGCAGGATTTTTGAGTAAATTGCAGAACGTCAAATTTTTGCTGAAATTGTGACCGCGCGGCTTAGGGATTTTTTCAAAAAAAGTTGTTCAGACGTCGAGGGCTTATTCTGTTTCTGATGATAAAACCCATCTGTTTCCACCGAAAAACCTTTCAGGGGATAGTTTGCAACAGTTTGGCAGCAATTTTGAGTGAATTGCAGAACGTCACATTTTTGCTAAAATTGTGACCGCGCGGCTTAGGGATTTTTTCAAAAAAAAGTTGTTCAGACGTCGAGGGCTTATTCTGTTTTTGAAGATGAAAACCCATCTGTTTCCACCGAAAAACCTTTCAGGGGATCGTTTGCAACAGTTTGGAAGCATTTTTGAGGGAATTGCAGAACGTCAGATTTTTGCTAAAATTGTGACCGCGCGGCTTAGGGATTTTTTCAAAAAAAAGTTGTTCAGACGTCGAGGGCTTATTCTGTTTTTGATGATGAAAACCCATCTGTTTCCACCGAAAAACCTTTCAGGGGATCGTTTGCAACAGTTTGGAAGCATTTTTGAGTGAACTGCAGAACGTCAGATTTTTGCTGAAATTGTGACCGCGCGGCTTAGGGATTTTTTCAAAAAAAGTTGTTCAGACGTCGAGGGCAAATTCTGTTTCTGATGATAAAAACCCATCTGCTTCCACCGGAAAAGCATTCAGGAGAGCGTTTGCAACAGTTTGCCACTATTTCTGAGTAAATTGAGGAAGGTCAGATTTTTGGTGAAATTGTGACCGCGCGGCTTACGGATTTTTTCAAAAAAAGTTGTTCAGACGTCGAGGGCTTATTCTGTTTCTGATGATAAAAACCTATCTGTTTCCACCGAAAAACCTTTCAGGGGATCATTTGTGAATGTTTGGCAGGATTTTTGAGTAAATTGCAGAACGTCAAATTTTTGCTGAAATTGTGACCGCGCGGCTTAGGGATTTTTTCAAAAAAAGTTGTTCAGACGTCAAGGGCTTATTCTGTTTCTGATGATAAAACCCATCTGTTTCCACCGAAAAACCTTTCAGGGGATAGTTTGCAACAGTTTGGCAGCATTTTTGAGTGAATTGCAGAACGTCAGATTTTTGCTAAAATTGTGACCGCGCGGCTTAGGGATTTTTTCAAAAAAAAGTTGTTCAGACGTCGAGGGCAAATTCTGTTTCTGATGATAAAAACCCATCTGCTTCCACCGGAAAAGCTTTCAGGAGAGCGTTTGCAACAGTTTGCCACTATTTCTGAGTAAATTGAGGAAGGTCACATTTTTGCTGAAATTGTGACCGCGCGGCTTAGGGTTTTTTTCAAAAAAAGTTGTTCAGACGTCGAGGGCTTATTCTGTTTCTGATGATAAAAACCTATCTGTTTCCACCGAAAAACCTTTCAGGGGATAGTTTGCAACAGTTTGGCAGCATTTTTGAGTGAATTGCAGAACGTCAGATTTTTGCTAAAATTGTGACCGCGCGGCTTAGGGATTTTTTCAAAAAAAAGTTGTTCAGACGTCGAGGGCTTATTCTGTTTTTGATGATGAAAACCAATCTGTTTCCACCGAAAAACCTTTCAGGTGATCGTTTGCAACAGTTTGGAAGCATTTTTGAGTGAATTGCAGAACGTCAGATTTTTGCTGAAATTGTGACCGCGCGGCTTAGGGATTTTTTCAAAAAAAGTTGTTCAGACGTCGAGGGCAAGATCTGTTTCTGATGATAAAAACCTATCTGCTTCCACCGGAAAAGCTTTCAGGAGAGCGTTTGCAACAGTTTGCCACAATTTCTGAGTAAATTGAGGAAGGTCAGATTTTTGCTGAAATTGTGACCGCGCGTCTTAGGGATTTTTTCAAAAAAAGTTGTTCAGACGTCGAGGGCTTATTCTGTTTCTGATGATAAAACCCATCTGTTTCCACCGAAAAACCTTTCAGGGGATAGTTTGCAACAGTTTGGCAGCATTTTTGAGTGAATTGCAGAACGTCAGATTTTTGCTAAAATTGTGACCGCGCGGCTTAGGGATTTTTTCAAAAAAAAGTTGTTCAGACGTCGAGGGTTTATTCTGTTTTTGATGATGAAAACCCATCTGTTTCCACCGAAAAACCTTTCAGGGGATCGTTTGCAACAGTTTGGAAGCATTTTTGAGTGAATTGCAGAATGTCAGATTTTTGCTGAAATTGTGACCGCGCGGCTTAGGGATTTTTTCAAAAAAAGTTGTTCAGACGTCGAGGGCTTATTCTGTTTCTGATGATAAAAACCTATCTGTTTCCACCGAAAAACCTTTCAGGGGATCATTTGTGAATGTTTGGCAGGATTTTTGAGTAAATTGCAGAACGTCAAATTTTTGCTGAAATTGTGACCGCGCGGCTTAGGGATTTTTTCAAAAAAAGTTGTTCAGACGTCGAGGGCAAGATCTGTTGCTGATGATAAAAACCTATCTGCTTCCACCGGAAAAGCTTTCAGGAGAGCGTTTGCAACAGTTTGCCACAATTTCTGAGTAAATTGAGGAAGGTCAGATTTTTGCTGAAATTGTGACCGCGCGTCTTAGGGATTTTTTCAAAAAAAGTTGTTCAGACGTCGAGGGCTTATTCTGTTTCTGATGATAAAACCCATCTGTTTCCACCGAAAAACCTTTCAGGGGATAGTTTGCAACAGTTTGGCAGCATTTTTGAGTGAATTGCAGAACGTCAGATTTTTGCTAAAATTGTGACCGCGCGGCTTAGGGATTTTTTCAAAAAAAAGTTGTTCAGACGTCGAGGGTTTATTCTGTTTTTGATGATGAAAACCCATCTGTTTCCACCGAAAAACCTTTCAGGGGATCGTTTGCAACAGTTTGGAAGCATTTTTGAGTGAATTGCAGAATGTCAGATTTTTGCTGAAATTGTGACCGCGCGGCTTAGGGATTTTTTCAAAAAAAGTTGTTCAGACGTCGAGGGCTTATTCTGTTTCTGATGATAAAAACCTATCTGTTTCCACCGAAAAACCTTTCAGGGGATCATTTGTGAATGTTTGGCAGGATTTTTGAGTAAATTGCAGAACGTCAAATTTTTGCTGAAATTGTGACCGCGCGGCTTAGGGATTTTTTCAAAAAAAGTTGTTCAGACGTCGAGGGCTTATTCTGTTTCTGATGATAAAACCCATCTGTTTCCACCGAAAAACCTTTCAGGGGATAGTTTGCAACAGTTTGGCAGCAATTTTGAGTGAATTGCAGAACGTCAGATTTTTGCTAAAATTGTGACCGCGCGGCTTAGGGATTTTTTCAAAAAAAGTTGTTCAGACGTCGAGGGCTTATTCTGTTTCTGATGATAAAACCCATCTGTTTCCACCGAAAAACCTTTCAGGGGATAGTTTGCAACAGTTTGGCAGCAATTTTGAGTGAATTGCAGAACGTCAGATTTTTGCTAAAATTGTGATCGCGCGGCTTAGGGATTTTTTCAAAAAAAAGTTGTTCAGACGTCGAGGGCTTATTCTGTTTTTGATGATGAAAACCCATCTGTTTCCACCGAAAAACCTTTCAGGGGATCGTTTGCAACAGTTTGGAAGCATTTTTGAGTGAATTGCAGAACGTCAGATTTTTTGCTGAAATTGTGACCGCGCGGCTTAGGGATTTTTTCTAAAAAAGTTGTTCAGACGTCGAGGGCTTATTCTGTTTTTGATGATGAAAACCCATCTGTTTCCACCGAAAAACCTTTCAGGGGATCGTTTGCAACAGTTTGGAAGGATTTTTGAGTGAATTGCAGAACGTCAGATTTTTGCTGAAATTGTGACCGCGCGGATTAGGGATTTTTTCAAAAAAAGTTGTTCAGACGTCGAGGGCTTATTCTGTTTCTGATGATAAAAACCTATCTGTTTCCACCGAAAAACCTTTCAGGGGATCATTTGTGAATATTTGGCAGGATTTTTGAGTAAATTGCAGAACGTCAAATTTTTGCTGAAATTGTGACCGCGCGGCTTAGGGATTTTTTCAAAAAAAGTTGTTCAGACGTCGAGGGCTTATTCTGTTTCTGATGATAAAACCCATCTGTTTCCACCGAAAAACCTTTCAGGGGATAGTTTGCAACAGTTTGGCAGCAATTTTGAGTGAATTGCAGAACGTCACATTTTTGCTAAAATTGTGACCGCGCGGCTTAGGGATTTTTTCAAAAAAAAGTTGTTCAGACGTCGAGGGCTTATTCTGTTTTTGAAGATGAAAACCCATCTGTTTCCACCGAAAAACCTTTCAGGGGATCGTTTGCAACAGTTTGGAAGCATTTTTGAGTGAATTGCAGAACGTCAGATTTTTGCTAAAATTGTGACCGCGCGGCTTAGGGATTTTTTCAAAAAAAAGTTGTTCAGACGTCGAGGGCTTATTCTGTTTTTGATGATGAAAACCCATCTGTTTCCACCGAAAAACCTTTCAGGGGATCGTTTGCAACAGTTTGGAAGCATTTTTGAGTGAACTGCAGAACGTCAGATTTTTGCTGAAATTGTGACCGCGCGGCTTAGGGATTTTTTCAAAAAAAGTTGTTCAGACGTCGAGGGCAAATTCTGTTTCTGATGATAAAAACCCATCTGCTTCCACCGGAAAAGCATTCAGGAGAGCGTTTGCAACAGTTTGCCACTATTTCTGAGTAAATTGAGGAAGGTCAGATTTTTGGTGAAATTGTGACCGCGCGGCTTACGGATTTTTTCAAAAAAAGTTGTTCAGACGTCGAGGGCTTATTCTGTTTCTGATGATAAAAACCTATCTGTTTCCACCGAAAAACCTTTCAGGGGATCATTTGTGAATGTTTGGCAGGATTTTTGAGTAAATTGCAGAACGTCAAATTTTTGCTGAAATTGTGACCGCGCGGCTTAGGGATTTTTTCAAAAAAAGTTGTTCAGACGTCAAGGGCTTATTCTGTTTCTGATGATAAAACCCATCTGTTTCCACCGAAAAACCTTTCAGGGGATAGTTTGCAACAGTTTGGCAGCATTTTTGAGTGAATTGCAGAACGTCAGATTTTTGCTGAAATTGTGACCGCGCGGCTTAGGGATTTTTTCAAAAAAAGTTGTTCAGACGTCGAGGGCTTATTCTGTTTCTGATCATAAAAACCTATCTGTTTCCACCGAAAAACCTTTCAGGGGATAGTTTGCAACAGTTTGGCAGCATTTTTGAGTGAATTGCAGAACGTCAGATTTTTGCTGAAATTGTGACCGCGCGGCTTAGGGATTTTTTCAAAAAAAGTTGTTCAGACGTCGAGGGCTTATTCTGTTTCTGATGATAAAAACCCATCAGTTTCCACCGAAAAACCTTTCAGGGGAGCGTTTGCAACAGTTTGCCACTATTTCTGAGTAAATTGAGGAAGGTCACATTTTTGCTGAAATTGTGACCGCGCGGCTTAGGGTTTTTTTCAAAAAAAGTTGTTCAGACGTCGAGGGCTTATTCTGTTTCTGATGATAAAAACCTATCTGTTTCCACCGAAAAACCTTTCAGGGGATAGTTTGCAACAGTTTGGCAGCATTTTTGAGTGAATTGCAGAACGTCAGATTTTTGCTAAAATTGTGACCGCGCGGCTTAGGGATTTTTTCAAAAAAAAGTTGTTCAGACGTCGAGGGCTTATTCTGTTTTTGATGATGAAAACCAATCTGTTTCCACCGAAAAACCTTTCAGGTGATCGTTTGCAACAGTTTGGAAGCATTTTTGAGTGAATTGCAGAACGTCAGATTTTTGCTGAAATTGTGACCGCGCGGCTTAGGGATTTTTTCAAAAAAAGTTGTTCAGACGTCGAGGGCAAGATCTGTTTCTGATGATAAAAACCTATCTGCTTCCACCGGAAAAGCTTTCAGGAGAGCGTTTGCAACAGTTTGCCACAATTTCTGAGTAAATTGAGGAAGGTCAGATTTTTGCTGAAATTGTGACCGCGCGTCTTAGGGATTTTTTCAAAAAAAGTTGTTCAGACGTCGAGGGCTTATTTTGTTTCTGATGATAAAACCCATCTGTTTCCACCGAAAAACCTTTCAGGGGATAGTTTGCAACAGTTTGCCACTATTTCTGAGTAAATTGAGGAAGGTCAGATTTTTGCTGAAATTGTGACCGCGCGGCTTAGGGATTTTTTCAAAAAAAGTTGTTCAGACGTCGAGGGCTTATTCTGTTTTTGATGATGAAAACCCATCTGTTTCCACCGAAAAACCTTTCAGGGGATCGTTTGCAACAGTTTGGAAGCATTTTTGAGTGAATTGCAGAACGTCAGATTTTTGCTGAAATTGTGACCGCGCGGCTTAGGGATTTTTTCAAAAAAAGTTGTTCAGACGTCGAGGGCTTATTCTGTTTCTGATGATAAAACCCATCTGTTTCCACCGAAAAACCTTTCAGGGGATCGTTTCCAACACTTTGGCAGCATTTTTGAGTGAATTGCAGAACGTCAGATTTTTGCTAAAATTGTGACCGCGCGGCTTAGGGATTTTTTCAAAAAAAAGTTGTTCAGACGTCGAGGGCTTATTCTGTTTTTGATGATGAAAACCCATCTGTTTCCACCGAAAAACCTTTCAGGGGATCGTTTGCAACAGTTTGGAAGCATTTTTGTGTGAATTGCAGAACGTCAGATTTTTGCTGAAATTGTGACCGCGCGGCTTAGGGATTTTTTCAAAAAAAGTTGTTCAGACGTCGAGGGCAAATTCTGTTTCTGATGATAAAAACCCATCTGCTTCCACCGGAAAAGCTTTCAGGAGAGCGTTTGCAACAGTTTGCCACTATTTCTGAGTAAATTGAGGAAGGTCAGATTTTTGCTGAAATTGTGACGGCGCGGCTTAGGGATTTTTTCAAAAAAAGTTGTTCAGACGTCGAGGGCTTATTCTGTTTCTGATGATAAAAACCTATCTGTTTCCACTGAAAAACCTTTCAGTGGATCATTTCTGACAGTTTGGCAGGATTTTTGAGTGAATTGCAGAACGTCAGATTTTTGCTGAAATTGTGACCGCGCGGCTTAGGGATTTTTTCAAAAAAAGTTTTTCAGAGGTCGAGGGCTTATTCTGTTTCTGATGATAAAAGCCATCTGTTTCCACAGAAAAACCTTTCAGGGGATAGTTTGCAACAGTTTGGCAGCATTTTTGAGTGAATTGCAGAACGTCAGATTTTTGCTGAAATTGTGACCGTGCGGCTTAGGGATTTTTTCAAAAAAAGTTGTTCAGACGTCGAGGGCTTATTCTGTTTCTGATGATAAAAACCCATCAGTTTCCACCGAAAAACCTTTCAGGGGAGCGTTTGCAACAGTTTGCCACTATTTCTGAGTAAATTGAGGAAGGTCAGATTTTTGCTGAAATTGTGACCGCGCGGCTTAGGGATTTTTTCAAAAAAAGTTGTTCAGACGTCGAGGGCTTATTCTGTTTCTGATGATAAAAACCTATCTGTTTCCACCGAAAAACCTTTCAGGGGATCATTTGTGAATGTTTGGCAGGATTTTTGAGTAAATTGCAGAACGTCAAATTTTTGCTGAAATTGTGACCGCGCGGCTTAGGGATTTTTTCAAAAAAAGTTGTTCAGACGTCGAGGGCTTATTTTGTTTCTGATGATAAAACCCATCTGTTTCCACCGAAAAACCTTTCAGGGGATAGTTTGCAACAGTTTGGCAGCAATTTTGAGTGAATTGCAGAACGTCAGATTTTTGCTAAAATTGTGACCGCGCGGCTTAGGGATTTTTTCAAAAAAAAGTTGTTCAGACGTCGAGGGCTTATTCTGTTTTTGATGATGAAAACCCATCTGTTTCCACCGAAAAACCTTTCAGGGGATCGTTTGCAACAGTTTGGAAGCATTTTAGAGTGAATTGCAGAACGTCAGATTTTTGCTGAAATTGTGACCGCGCGGCTTAGGGATTTTTTCAAAAAAAGTTGTTCAGACGTCGAGGGCTTATTCTGTTTCTGATGATAAAAACCTATCTGTTTCCACCGAAAAACCTTTCAGGGGATCATTTGTGAATGTTTGGCAGGATTTTTGAGTAAATTGCAGAACGTCAAATTTTTGCTGAAATTGTGACCGCGCGGCTTAGGGATTTTTTCAAAAAAAGTTGTTCAGACGTCGAGGGCTTATTCTGTTTCTGATGATAAAACCCATCTGTTTCCACCGAAAAACCTTTCAGGGGATAGTTTGCAACAGTTTGACAGCAATTTTGAGTGAATTGCAGAACGTCAGATTTTTGCTAAAATTGTGACCGCGCGGCTTAGGGATTTTTTCAAAAAAAGTTGTTCAGACGTCGAGGGCTTATTCTGTTTCTGATGATAAAACCCATCTGTTTCCACCGAAAAACCTTTCAGGGGATAGTTTGCAACAGTTTGGCAGCAATTTTGAGTGAATTGCAGAACGTCAGATTTTTGCTAAAATTGTGACCGCGCGGCTTAGGGATTTTTTCAAAAAAAAGTTGTTCAGACGTCGAGGGCTTATTCTGTTTCTGATGATAAAAACCCATCTGCTTCCACCGGAAAAGCATTCAGGAGAGCGTTTGCAACAGTTTGCCACTATTTCTGAGTAAATTGAGGAAGGTCAGATTTTTGCTGAAATTGTGACCGCGCGGCTTAGGGATTTTTTCAAAAAAAGTTGTTCAGACGTCGAGGGCTTATTCTGTTTCTGATGATAAAAACCCATCTGTTTCCACCGAAAAACCTTTCAGGGGATCATTTGTGAATGTTTGGCAGGATTTTTCAGTAAATTGCAGAACGTCAAATTTTTGCTGAAATTGTGACCGCGCGGCTTAGGGTTTTTTTCAAAAAAAGTTGTTCAGACGTCGAGGGCTTATTCTGTTTCTGATGATAAAAACCTATCTGTTTCCACCGAAAAACCTTTCAGGGGATAGTTTGCAACAGTTTGGCAGCATTTTTGAGTGAATTGCAGAACGTCAGATTTTTGCTAAAATTGTGACCGCGCGGCTTAGGGATTTTTTCAAAAAAAAGTTGTTCAGACGTCGAGGGCTTATTCTGTTTTTGATGATGAAAACCAATCTGTTTCCACCGAAAAACCTTTCAGGTGATCGTTTGCAACAGTTTGGAAGCATTTTTGAGTGAATTGCAGAACGTCAGATTTTTGCTGAAATTGTGACCGCGCGGCTTAGGGATTTTTTCAAAAAAAGTTGTTCAGACGTCGAGGGCAAGATCTGTTTCTGATGATAAAAACCTATCTGCTTCCACCGGAAAAGCTTTCAGGAGAGCGTTTGCAACAGTTTGCCACAATTTCTGAGTAAATTGAGGAAGGTCAGATTTTTGCTGAAATTGTGACCGCGCGTCTTAGGGATTTTTTCAAAAAAAGTTGTTCAGACGTCGAGGGCTTATTTTGTTTCTGATGATAAAACCCATCTGTTTCCACCGAAAAACCTTTCAGGGGATAGTTTGCAACAGTTTGCCACTATTTCTGAGTAAATTGAGGAAGGTCAGATTTTTGCTGAAATTGTGACCGCGCGGCTTAGGGATTTTTTCAAAAAAAGTTGTTCAGACGTCGAGGGCTTATTCTGTTTTTGATGATGAAAACCCATCTGTTTCCACCGAAAAACCTTTCAGGGGATCGTTTGCAACAGTTTGGAAGCATTTTTGAGTGAATTGCAGAACGTCAGATTTTTGCTGAAATTGTGACCGCGCGGCTTAGGGATTTTTTCAAAAAAAGTTGTTCAGACGTCGAGGGCTTATTCTGTTTCTGATGATAAAACCCATCTGTTTCCACCGAAAAACCTTTCAGGGGATCGTTTCCAACACTTTGGCAGCATTTTTGAGTGAATTGCAGAACGTCAGATTTTTGCTAAAATTGTGACCGCGCGGCTTAGGGATTTTTTCAAAAAAAAGTTGTTCAGACGTCGAGGGCTTATTCTGTTTTTGATGATGAAAACCCATCTGTTTCCACCGAAAAACCTTTCAGGGGATCGTTTGCAACAGTTTGGAAGCATTTTTGTGTGAATTGCAGAACGTCAGATTTTTGCTGAAATTGTGACCGCGCGGCTTAGGGATTTTTTCAAAAAAAGTTGTTCAGACGTCGAGGGCAAATTCTGTTTCTGATGATAAAAACCCATCTGCTTCCACCGGAAAAGCTTTCAGGAGAGCGTTTGCAACAGTTTGCCACTATTTCTGAGTAAATTGAGGAAGGTCAGATTTTTGCTGAAATTGTGACGGCGCGGCTTAGGGATTTTTTCAAAAAAAGTTGTTCAGACGTCGAGGGCTTATTCTGTTTCTGATGATAAAAACCTATCTGTTTCCACTGAAAAACCTTTCAGTGGATCATTTCTGACAGTTTGGCAGGATTTTTGAGTAAATTGCAGAACGTCAAATTTTTGCTGAAATTGTGACCGCGCGGCTTAGGGATTTTTTCAAAAAAAGTTGTTCAGACGTCGAGGGCTTATTTTGTTTCTGATGATAAAACCCATCTGTTTCCACCGAAAAACCTTTCAGGGGATAGTTTGCAACAGTTTGGCAGCAATTTTGAGTGAATTGCAGAACGTCAGATTTTTGCTAAAATTGTGACCGCGCGGCTTAGGGATTTTTTCAAAAAAAAGTTGTTCAGACGTCGAGGGCTTATTCTGTTTTTGATGATGAAAACCCATCTGTTTCCACCGAAAAACCTTTCAGGGGATCGTTTGCAACAGTTTGGAAGCATTTTTGAGTGAATTGCAGAACGTCAGATTTTTGCTGAAATTGTGACCGCGCGGCTTAGGGATTTTTTCAAAAAAAGTTGTTCAGACATCGAGGGCTTATTCTGTTTCTGATGATAAAAACCTATCTGTTTCCACCGAAAAACCTTTCAGGGGATCATTTGTGAATGTTTGGCAGGATTTTTGAGTAAATTGCAGAACGTCAAATTTTTGCTGAAATTGTGACTGCGCGGCTTAGGGATTTTTTCAAAAAAAGTTGTTCAGACGTCGAGGGCTTATTCTGTTTCTGATGATAAAACCCATCTGTTTCCACCGAAAAACCTTTCAGGGGATAGTTTGCAATAGTTTGACAGCAATTTTGAGTGAATTGCAGAACGTCAGATTTTTGCTAAAATTGTGACCGCGCGGCTTAGGGATTTTTTCAAAAAAAGTTGTTCAGACGTCGAGGGCTTATTCTGTTTCTGATGATAAAACCCATCTGTTTCCACCGAAAAACCTTTCAGGGGATAGTTTGCAACAGTTTGGCAGCAATTTTGAGTGAATTGCAGAACGTCAGATTTTTGCTAAAATTGTAAACGCGCGGCTTAGGGATTTTTTCAAAAAAAAGTTGTTCAGACGTCGAGGGCTTATTCTGTTTCTGATGATAAAAACCCATCTGCTTCCACCGGAAAAGCATTCAGGAGAGCGTTTGCAACAGTTTGCCACTATTTCTGAGTAAATTGAGGAAGGTCAGATGTTTGCTGAAATTGTGACCGCGCGGCTTAGGGATTTTTTCAAAAAAAGTTGTTCAGACGTCGAGGGCTTATTCTGTTTCTGATGATAAAAACCCATCTGTTTCCACCGAAAAATCTTTCAGGGGATCATTTGTGAATGTTTGGCAGGATTTTTGAGTAAATTGCAGAACGTCAAATTTTTGCTGAAATTGTGACCGCGCGGCTTAGGGATTTTTTCAAAAAAAGTTGTTCAGACGTCGAGGGCTTATTCTGTTTCTGATGATAAAACCCATCTGTTTCCACCGAAAAACCTTTCAGGGGATAGTTTGCAACAGTTTGGCAGCATTTTTGAGTGAATTGCAGAACGTCAGATTTTTGCTGAAATTGTGACCGCGCGGCTTAGGGATTTTTTCAAAAAAAAGTTGTTCAGACGTCGAGGGCTTATTCTGTTTTTGATGATGAAAACCCATCTGTTTCCACCGAAAAACCTTTCAGGGGATCGTTTGCAACAGTTTGGAAGCATTTTTGAGTGAATTGCAGAACGTCAGATTTTTGCTGAAATTGTGACCGCGCGGCTTAGGGATTTTTTCAAAAAAAGTTCTTCAGACGTCGAGGGCAAATTCTGTTTCTGATGATGAAAACCCATCTGCTTCCACCGGAAAAGCTTTCAGGAGAGGGTTTGCAACAGTTTGCCACTATTTCTGAGTAAATTGAGGAAGGTCAGATTTTTGCTGAAATTGTGACCGCGCGGCTTAGGGTTTTTTTCAAAAAAAGTTGTTCAGACGTCGAGGGCTTATTCTGTTTCTGATGATAAAAACCTATCTGTTTCCACCGAAAAACATTTCAGGGGATCATTTGTGAATGTTTGGCAGGATTTTTGAGTAAATTGCAGAACGTCAAATTTTTGCTGAAATTGTGACCGCGCGGCTTAGGGATTTTTTCAAAAAAAGTTGTTCAGACGTCGAGGGCTTATTCTGTTTCTGATGATAAAACGCATCTGTTTCCACCGAAAAACCTTTCAGGGGATAGTTTGCAACAGTTTGGCAGCATTTTTGAGTGAATTGCAGAACGTCAGATTTTTGCTGAAATTGTGACCGCGCGGCTTAGGGATTTTTTCAAAAAAAAGGTGTTCAGACGTCGAGGGCTTATTCTGTTTTTGATGATGAAAACCCATCTGTTTCCACCGAAAAACCTTTCAGGTGATCGTTTGCAACAGTTTGGAAGCATTTTTGAGTGAATTGCAGAACGTCAGATTTTTGCTGAAATTGTGACCGCGCGGCTTAGGGATTTTTTCAAAAAAAGTTGTTCAGACGTCGAGGGCAAGATCTTTTTCTGATGATAAAAACCTATCTGCTTCCACCGGAAAAGCTTTCAGGAGAGCGTTTGCAACAGTTTAACACAATTTCTGAGTAACTTGAGGAAGGTCAGATTTTTGCTGAAATTGTGACCGCGCGTCTTAGGGATTTTTTCAAAAAAAGTTGTTCAGACGTCGAGGGCTTATTCTGTTTCTGATGATAAAACCCATCTGTTTCTACCGAAAAACCTTTCAGGGGATAGTTTGCAACAGTTTGGCAGCATTTTTGAGTGAATTGCAGAACGTCAGATTTTTGCTAAAATTGTGACCGCGCGGCTTAGGGATTTTTTCAAAAAAAAGTTGTTCAGACGTCGAGGGTTTATTCTGTTTTTGATGATGAAAACCCATCTGTTTCCACCGAAAAACCTTTCAGGGGATCGTTTGCAACAGTTTGGAAGCATTTTTGAGTGAATTGCAGAACGTCAGATTTTTGCTGAAATTGTGACCGCGCGGCTTAGGGATTTTTTCAAAAAAAGTTGTTCAGACGTCGAGGGCAAATTCTGTTTCTGATGATAAAAACCCATCTGCTTCCACCGGAAAAGCTTTCAGGAGAGCGTTTGCAACAGTTTGCCACTATTTCTGAGTAAATTGAGGAAGGTCAGATTTTTGCTGAAATTGTGACCGCGCGGCTTAGGGATTTTTTCAAAAAAAGTTGTTCAGACGTCAAGGGCTTATTCTGTTTCTGATGAAAAAACCCATCTGTTTCCACCGAAAAACCTTTCAGGGGATAGTTTGCAACAGTTTGGCAGCAATTTTGAGTGAATTGCAGAACGTCAGATTTTTGCTAAAATTGTGACCGCGCGGCTTAGGGATTTTTTCAAAAAAAAGTTGTTCAGACGTCGAGGGCTTATTCTGTTTTTGATGATGAAAACCCATCTGTTTCCACCGAAAAACCTTTCAGGGGATCGTTTGCAACAGTTTGGAAGCAATTTTGAGTGAATTGCAGAACGTCAGATTTTTGCTGAAATTGTGACCGCGCGGCTTAGGGATTTTTTCAAAAAAAGTTGTTCAGACGTCGAGGGCTTATTCTGTTTCTGATGATAAAACCCATCTGTTTCCACCGAAAAACCTTTCAGGGGATAGTTTGCAACAGTTTGGCAGCAATTTTGAGTGAATTGCAGAACGTCAGATTTTTGCTAAAATTGTGACCGCGCGGCTTAGGGATTTTTTCAAAAAAAAGTTGTTCAGACGTCGAGGGCTTATTCTGTTTTTGATGATGAAAACCCATCTGTTTCCACCGAAAAACCTTTCAGGGGATCGTTTGCAACAGTTTGGAAGCAATTTTGAGTGAATTGCAGAACGTCAGATTTTTGCTGAAATTGTGACCGCGCGGCTTAGGGATTTTTTCAAAAAAAGTTGTTCAGACGTCGAGGGCAAATTCTGTTTCTGATGATAAAAACCCATCTGCTTCCACCGGAAAAGCATTCAGGAGAGCGTTTGCAACAGTTTGCCACTATTTCTGAGTAAATTGAGGAAGGTCAGATTTTTGCTGAAATTGTGACCTCGCGGCTTAGGGATTTTTTCAAAAAAAGTTGTTCAGACGTCGAGGGCTTATTCTGTTTCTGATGATAAAAACCTATCTGTTTCCACCGAAAAACCTTTCAGGGGATCATTTGTGAATGTTTGGCAGGATTTTTGAGTAAATTGCAGAACGTCAAATTTTTGCTGAAATTGTGACCGCGCGGCTTAGGGATTTTTTCAAAACAAGTTGTTCAGACGTCGAGGGCTTATTCTGTTTCTGATGATAAAACCCATCTGTTTCCACCGAAAAACCTTTCAGGGGATAGTTTGCAACAGTTTGGCAGCATTTTTGAGTGAATTGCAGAACGTCAAATTTTTGCTGAAATTGTGACCGCGCGGCTTAGGGATTTTTTCAAAAAAAGTTGTTCAGACGTCGAGGGCTTATTCTGTTTCTGATGATAAAAACCTATCTGTTTCCACCGAAAAACCTTTCAGGGGTATCATTTGTGAATGTTTGGCAGGATTTTTGAGTAAATTGCAGAACGTCAAATTTTTGCTGAAATTGTGACCGCGCGGCATAGGGATTTTTTCAAAAAAAAGTTGTTCAGACGTCGAGGGCTTATTCTGTTTTTGATGATGAAAACCCATCTGTTTCCACCGAAAAACCTTTCAGGGGATCGTTTGCAACAGTTTGGAAGCATTTTTGAGTGAATTGCAGAACGTCAGATTTTTGCTGAAATTGTGACCGCGCGGCTTAGGGATTTTTTCAAAAAAAGTTGTTCAGACGTCGAGGGCAAATTCTGTTTCTGATGATAAAAACCCATCTGCTTCCACCGGAAAAGCATTCAGGAGAGCGTTTGCAACAGTTTGCCACTATTTCTGAGTAAATTGAGGAAGGTCAGATTTTTGCTGAAATTGTGACCGCGCGGCTTAGGGATTTTTTCAAAAAAAGTTGTTCAGACGTCGAGGGCTTATTCTGTTTCTGATGATAAAAACCTATCTGTTTCCACCGAAAAACCTTTCAGGGGATCATTTCTGAATGTTTGGCAGGATTTTTGAGTAAATTGCAGAACGTCAAATTTTTGCTGAAATTGTGACCGCGCGGCTTAGTGATTTTTTCAAAACAAGTTGTTCAGACGTCGAGGGCTTATTCTGTTTCTGATGATAAAACGCATCTGTTTCCACCGAAAAACCTTTCAGGGGATAGTTTGCAACAGTTTGGCAGCATTTTTGAGTGAATTGCAGAACGTCAGATTTTTGCTAAAATTGTGACCGCGCGGCTTATGGATTTTTTCAAAAAAAAGTTGTTCAGACGTCGAGGGCTTATTCTGTTTTTGATGATGAAAACCCATCTGTTTCCACCGAAAAACCTTTCAGGTGATCGTTTGCAACAGTTTGGAAGCATTTTTGAGTGAATTGCAGAACGTCAGATTTTTGCTGAAATTGTCACCGCGCGGCTTAGGGATTTTTTCAAAAAAAGTTGTTCAGACGTCGAGGGCAAGATCTGTTTCTGATGATAAAAACCCATCTGCTTCCACCGGAAAAGCTTTCAGGAGAGCGTTTGCAACAGTTTGCCACTATTTCTGAGTAAATTGAGGAAGGTCAGATTTTTGCTGAAATTGTGACCGCGCGGCTTAGGGATTTTTTCAAAAAAAGTTGTTCAGACGTCGAGGGCTTATTCTGTTTCTGATGATAAAACCCATCTGTTTCCACCGAAAAACCTTTCAGTGGATAGTTTGCAACAGTTTGGCAGCATTTTTGAGTGAATTACAGAACGTCAGATTTTTGCTGAAATTGTGACCGCGCGGCTTAGGGATTTTTTCAAAAAAAGTTGTTCAGACGTCGAGGGCAAGATCTGTTTCTGATGATAAAAACCCATCTGCTTCCACCGGAAAAGCTTTCAGGAGAGCGTTTGCAACAGTTTGCCACTATTTCTGAGTAAATTGAGGAAGGTCAGATTTTTGCTGAAATTGTGACCGCGCGGCTTAGGGATTTTTTCAAAAAAAGTTGTTCAGACATCGAGGGCTTATTCTGTTTCTGATGATAAAACCCATCTGTTTCCACCGAAAAACCTTTCAGGGGATAGTTTGCAACAGTTTGGCAGCATTTTTGAGTGAATTGCAGAACGTCAGATTTTTGCTAAAATTGTGACCGCGCGGCTTAGGGATTTTTTCAAAAAAAAGTTGTTCAGACGTCGAGGGCTTATTCTGTTTTTGATGATGAAAACCCATCTGTTTCCACCGAAAAACCTTTCAGGGGATCGTTTGCAACAGTTTGGAAGCATTTTTGAGTGAATTGCAGAACGTCAGATTTTTGCTGAAATTGTGACCGCGCGGCTTAGGGATTTTTTCAAAAAAAGTTGTTCAGACGTCGAGGGCAAATTCTGTTTCTGATGATAAATACCCATCTGCTTCCACCGGAAAAGCTTTCAGGAGAGCGTTTGCAACAGTTTGCCACTATTTCTGAGTAAATTGAGGAAGGTCAGATTTTTGCTGAAATTGTGACCGCGCGGCTTAGGGTTTTTTCCAAAAAAAGTTGTTCAGACGTCGAGGGCTTATTCTGTTTCTGATGATAAAAACCTATCTGTTTCCACCGAAAAACCTTTCAGGGGATCATTTGTGAATGTTTGGCAGGATTTTTGAGTAAATTGCAGAACGTCAAATTTTTGCGGAAATTGTGACCGCGCGGCTTAGGGATTTTTTCAAAACAAGTTGTTCAGACGTCGAGGGCTTATTCTGTTTCTGATGATAAAACGCATCTGTTTCCACCGAAAAACCTTTCAGGGGATAGTTTGCAACAGTTTGGCAGCATTTTTGAGTGAATTGCAGAACGTCAGATTTTTGCTAAAATTGTGACCGCGCGGCTTAGGGATTTTTTCAAAAAAAAGTTGTTCAGACGTCGAGGGCTTATTCTGTTTTTGATGATGAAAACCCATCTGTTTCCACCGAAAAACCTTTCAGGTGATCGTTTGCAACAGTTTGGAAGCATTTTTGAGTGAATTGCAGAACGTCAGATTTTTGCTGAAATTGTCACCGCGCGGCTTAGGGATTTTTTCAAAAAAAGTTGTTCAGACGTCGAGGGCAAGATCTGTTTCTGATGATAAAAACCCATCTGCTTCCACCGGAAAAGCTTTCAGGAGAGCGTTTGCAACAGTTTGCCACTATTTCTGAGTAAATTGAGGAAGGTCAGATTTTTGCTGAAATTGTGACCGCGCGGCTTAGGGATTTTTTCAAAAAAAGTTGTTCAGACGTCGAGGGCTTATTCTGTTTCTGATGATAAAACCCATCTGTTTCCACCGAAAAACCTTTCAGTGGATAGCTTGCAACAGTTTGGCAGCATTTTTGAGTGAATTGCAGAACGTCAGATTTTTGCTGAAATTGTGACCGCGCGGCTTAGGGATTTTTTCAAAAAAAGTTGTTCAGACGTCGAGGGCAAGATCTGTTTCTGATGATAAAAACCCATCTGCTTCCACCGGAAAAGCTTTCAGGAGAGCGTTTGCAACAGTTTGCCACTATTTCTGAGTAAATTGAGGAAGGTCAGATTTTTGCTGAAATTGTGACCGCGCGGCTTAGGGATTTTTTCAAAAAAAGTTGTTCAGACGTCGAGGGCTTATTCTGTTTCTGATGATAAAACCCATCTGTTTCCACCGAAAAACCTTTCAGGGGATAGTTTGCAACAGTTTGGCAGCATTTTTGAGTGAATTGCAGAACGTCAGATTTTTGCTAAAATTGTGACCGCGCGGCTTAGGGATTTTTTCAAAAAAAAGTTGTTCAGACGTCGAGGGCTTATTCTGTTTTTGATGATGAAAACCCATCTGTTTCCACCGAAAAACCTTTCAGGGGATCGTTTGCAACAGTTTGGAAGCATTTTTGAGTGAATTGCAGAACGTCAGATTTTTGCTGAAATTGTGACCGCGCGGCTTAGGGATTTTTTCAAAAAAAGTTGTTCAGACGTCGAGGGCAAATTCTGTTTCTGATGATAAATACCCATCTGCTTCCACCGGAAAAGCTTTCAGGAGAGCGTTTGCAACAGTTTGCCACTATTTCTGAGTAAATTGAGGAAGGTCAGATTTTTGCTGAAATTGTGACCGTGCGGCTTAGGGATTTTTTCAAAAAAAGTTGTTCAGACGTCGAGGGCTTATTCTGTTTCTGATGATAAAAACCTATCTGTTTCCACCGAAAAACCTTTCAGGGGATCATTTGTGAATGTTTGGCAGGATTTTTGAGTAAATTGCAGAACGTCAATTTTTTCCTGAAATTGTGACCGCGCGGCTTAGGGATTTTTTCAAAAAAAGTTGTTCAGACGTCGAGGGCTTATTCTGTTTCTGATGATAAAAACCTATCTGTTTCCACCGAAAAACCTTTCAGGGGATCATTTGTGAATGTTTGGCAGGATTTTTGAGTAAATTGCAGAACGTCAAATTTTTGCGGAAATTGTGACCGCGCGGCTTAGGGATTTTTTCAAAACAAGTTGTTCAGACGTCGAGGGCTTATTCTGTTTCTGATGATAAAACGCATCTGTTTCCACCGAAAAACCTTTCAGGGGATCGTTTGCAACAGTTTGGAAGCATTTTTGAGTGAATTGCAGAACGTCAGATTTTTGCTGAAATTGTGACCGCGCGGCTTAGGGATTTTTTCAAAAAAAGTTGTTCAGACGTCGAGGGCAAATTCTGTTTCTGATGATAAATACCCATCTGCTTCCACCGGAAAAGCTTTCAGGAGAGCGTTTGCAACAGTTTGCCACTATTTCTGAGTAAATTGAGGAAGGTCAGATTTTTGCTGAAATTGTGACCGTGCGGCTTAGGGATTTTTTCAAAAAAAGTTGTTCAGACGTCGAGGGCTTATTCTGTTTCTGATGATAAAAACCTATCTGTTTCCACCGAAAAACCTTTCAGGGGATCATTTGTGAATGTTTGGCAGGATTTTTGAGTAAATTGCAGAACGTCAATTTTTTCCTGAAATTGTGACCGCGCGGCTTAGGGATTTTTTCAAAAAAAGTTGTTCAGACGTCGAGGGCTTATTCTGTTTCTGATGATAAAAACCTATCTGTTTCCACCGAAAAACCTTTCAGGGGATCATTTGTGAATGTTTGGCAGGATTTTTGAGTAAATTGCAGAACGTCAAATTTTTGCGGAAATTGTGACCGCGCGGCTTAGGGATTTTTTCAAAACAAGTTGTTCAGACGTCGAGGGCTTATTCTGTTTCTGATGATAAAACGCATCTGTTTCCACCGAAAAACCTTTCAGGGGATAGTTTGCAACAGTTTGGCAGCATTTTTGAGTGAATTGCAGAACGTCAGATTTTTGCTAAAATTGTGACCGCGCGGGTTAGGGATTTTTTCAAAAAAAAGTTGTTCAGACGTCGAGGGCTTATTCTGTTTTTGATGATGAAAACCCATCTGTTTCCACCGAAAAACCTTTCAGGTGATCGTTTGCAACAGTTTGGAAGCATTTTTGAGTGAATTGCAGAACGTCAGATTTTTGCTGAAATTGTCACCGCGCGGCTTAGGGATTTTTTCAAAAAAAGTTGTTCAGACGTCGAGGGCAAGATCTGTTTCTGATGATAAAAACCCATCTGCTTCCACCGGAAAAGCTTTCAGGATAGCGTTTGCAACAGTTTGCCACTATTTCTGAGTAAATTGAGGAAGGTCAGATTTTTGCTGAAATTGTGACCGCGCGGCTTAGGGATTTTTTCAAAAAAAGTTGTTCAGACGTCGAGGGCTTATTCTGTTTCTGATGATAAAACCCATCTGTTTCCACCGAAAAACCTTTCAGTGGATAGTTTGCAACAGTTTTGCAGCATTTTTGAGTGAATTGCAGAACGTCAGATTTTTGCTGAAATTGTGACCGCGCGGCTTAGGGATTTTTTCAAAAAAAGTTGTTCAGACGTCGAGGGCAAGATCTGTTTCTGATGATAAAAACCCATCTGCTTCCACCGGAAAAGCTTTCAGGAGAGCGTTTGCAACAGTTTGCCACTATTTCTGAGTAAATTGAGGAAGGTCAGATTTTTGCTGAAATTGTGACCGCGCGGCTTAGGGATTTTTTCAAAAAAAGTTGTTCAGACGTCGAGGGCTTATTCTGTTTCTGATGATAAAACCCATCTGTTTCCACCGAAAAACCTTTCAGGGGATAGTTTGCAACAGTTTGGCAGCATTTTTGAGTGAATTGCAGAACGTCAGATTTTTGCTAAAATTGTGACCGCGCGGCTTAGGGATTTTTTCAAAAAAAGTTGTTCAGACGTCGAGGGCAAATTCTGTTTCTGATGATAAAAACCCATCTGCTTCCACCGGAAAAGCTTTCAGGAGAGCGTTTGCAACAGTTTGCCACTATTTCTGAGTAAATTGAGGAAGGTCAGATTTTTGCTGAAATTGTGACCGCGCGGCTTAGGGATTTTTTCAAAAAAAGTTGTTCAGACGTCGAGGGCTTATTCTGTTTCTGATGATAAAAACCTATCTGTTTCCACCGAAAAACCTTTCAGGGGATCATTTGTGAATGTTTGGCAGGATTTTTGAGTAAATTGCAGAACGTCAATTTTTTCCTGAAATTGTGACCGCGCGGCTTAGGGATTTTTTCAAAAAAAGTTGTTCAGACGTCGAGGGCTTATTCTGTTTCTGATGATAAAACGCATCTGTTTCCACCGAAAAACCTTTCAGGGGATAGTTTGCAACAGTTTGGCAGCATTTTTGAGTGAATTGCAGAACGTCAGATTTTTGCTAAAATTGTGACCGCGCGGGTTAGGGATTTTTTCAAAAAAAAGTTGTTCAGACGTCGAGGGCTTATTCTGTTTTTGATGATGAAAACCCATCTGTTTCCACCGAAAAACCTTTCAGGTGATCGTTTGCAACAGTTTGGAAGCATTTTTGAGTGAATTGCAGAACGTCAGATTTTTGCTGAAATTGTCACCGCGCGGCTTAGGGATTTTTTCAAAAAAAGTTGTTCAGACGTCGAGGGCAAGATCTGTTTCTGATGATAAAAACCCATCTGCTTCCACCGGAAAAGCTTTCAGGAGAGCGTTTGCAACAGTTTGCCACTATTTCTGAGTAAATTGAGGAAGGTCAGATTTTTGCTGAAATTGTGACCGCGCGGCTTAGGGATTTTT
Source organism: Podarcis filfolensis (assembly GCF_964270895.1). Taxonomy (NCBI): domain Eukaryota; kingdom Metazoa; phylum Chordata; class Lepidosauria; order Squamata; family Lacertidae; genus Podarcis; species Podarcis filfolensis. Next base: position 89,976,750 of record NC_139608.1, read on the forward strand.
TCAAAAAAAGTTGTTCAGACGTCGAGGGCTTATTCTGTTTCTGATGATAAAACCCATCTGTTTCCACCGAAAAACCTTTCAGTGGATAGTTTGCAACAGTTTGGCAGCATTTTTGAGTGAATTGCAGAACGTCAGATTTTTGCTGAAATTGTGACCGCGCGGCTTAGGGATTTTTTCAAAAAAAGTTGTTCAGACGTCGAGGGCAAGATCTGTTTCTGATGATAAAAACCCATCTGCTTCCACCGGAAAAGCTTTCAGGAGAGCGTTTGCAACAGTTTGCCACTATTTCTGAGTAAATTGAGGAAGGTCAGATTTTTGCTGAAATTGTGACCGCGCGGCTTAGGGATTTTTTCAAAAAAAGTTGTTCAGACGTCGAGGGCTTATTCTGTTTCTGATGATAAAACCCATCTGTTTCCACCGAAAAACCTTTCAGGGGATAGTTTGCAACAGTTTGGCAGCATTTTTGAGTGAATTGCAGAACGTCAGATTTTTGCTAAAATTGTGACCGCGCGGCTTAGGGATTTTTTCAAAAAAAGTTGTTCAGACGTCGAGGGCAAATTCTGTTTCTGATGATAAAAACCCATCTGCTTCCACCGGAAAAGCTTTCAGGAGAGCGTTTGCAACAGTTTGCCACTATTTCTGAGTAAATTGAGGAAGGTCAGATTTTTGCTGAAATTGTGACCGCGCGGCTTAGGGATTTTTTCAAAAAAAGTTGTTCAGACGTCGAGGGCTTATTCTGTTTCTGATGATAAAAACCTATCTGTTTCCACCGAAAAACCTTTCAGGGGATCATTTGTGAATGTTTGGCAGGATTTTTGAGTAAATTGCAGAACGTCAATTTTTTCCTGAAATTGTGACCGCGCGGCTTAGGGATTTTTTCAAAAAAAGTTGTTCAGACGTCGAGGGCTTATTCTGTTTCTGATGATAAAAACCTATCTGTTTCCACCGAAAAACCTTTCAGGGGATCATTTGTGAATGTTTGGCAGGATTTTTGAGTAAATTGCAGAACGTCAAATTTTTGCTGAAATTGTGACCGCGCGGCTTAGGGATTTTTTCAAAAAAAGTTGTTCAAACGTCGAGGGCAAATTCTGTTTCTGATGATAAAAACCCATCTGCTTCCACCGGAAAAGCTTTCAGGAGAGCGTTTGCAACAGTTTGCCACTATTTCTGAGTAAATTGAGGAAGGTCAGATTTTTGCTGAAATTGTGACCCCGCGGCTTAGGGATTTTTTCAAAAAAAGTTGTTCAGACGTCGAGGGCTTATTCTGTTTCTGATGATAAAAACCTATCTGTTTCCACCGAAAAACCTTTCAGGGGATCATTTGTGAATGTTTGGCAGGATTTTTGAGTAAATTGCAGAACGTCAAATTTTTGCTGAAATTGTGACCGCGCGGCTTAGGGATTTTTTCAAAAAAAGTTGTTCAGACGTCGAGGGCTTATTCTGTTTCTGATGATAAAAACCTATCTGTTTCCACCGAAAAACCTTTCAGGGGATCATTTGTGAATGTTTGGCAGGATTTTTGAGTAAATTGCAGAACGTCAAATTTTTGCTGAAATTGTGACCGCGCGGCTTAGGAATTTTTTCAAAAAAAGTTGTTCAGACGTCGAGGGCAAATTCTGTTTCTGATGATAAAAACCCATCTGCTTCCACCGGAAAAGCTTACAGGAGAGCGTTTGCAACAGTTTGCCACTATTTCTGAGTAAATTGAGGAAGGTCAGATTTTTGCTGAAATTGTGACCGCGTGGCTTAGGGATTTTTTCAAAAAAAGTTGTTCAGACGTCGAGGGCTTATTCGGTTTCTGATGATAAAAACCTATCTGTTTCCACCGAAAAACCTTTCAGGGGATCATTTGTGAATGTTTGGCAGGATTTTTGAGTAAATTGCAGAACGTCAAATTTTTCCTGAAATTGTGACCGCGCGGCTTAGGGATTTTTTCAAAAAAAGTTGTTCAGACGTCGAGGGCTTATTCTGTTTCTTATGATAAAAACCTATCTGTTTCCACCGAAAAACCTTTCAGGGGATCATTTGTGAATGTTTGGCAGGATTTTTGAGTAAATTGCAGAACGTCAAATTTTTGCTGAAATTGTGACCGCGCGGCTTAGGGATTTTTTCAAAAAAAGTTGTTCAGACGTCGAGGGCAAATTCTGTTTCTGATGATAAAAACCCATCTGCTTCCACCGGAAAAGCTTTCAGGAGAGCGTTTGCAACAGTTTGCCACTATTTCTGAGTAAATTGAGGAAGGTCAGATTTTTGCTGAAATTGTGACCCCGCGGCTTAGGGATTTTTTCAAAAAAAGTTGTTCAGACGTCGAGGGCTTATTCTGTTTCTGATGATAAAAACCTATCTGTTTCCACCGAAAAACCTTTCAGGGGATCATTTGTGAATGTTTGGCAGGATTTTTGAGTAAATTGCAGAACGTCAAATTTTTGCTGAAATTGTGACCGCGCGGCTTAGGGATTTTTTCAAAAAAAGTTGTTCAGACGTCGAGGGCTTATTCTGTTTCTGATGATAAAACGCATCTGTTTCCACCGAAAAACCTTTCAGGGGATAGTTTGCAACAGTTTGGCAGCATTTTTGAGTGAATTGCAGAACGTCAGATTTTTGCTAAAATTGTGACCGCGCGGCTTAGGGATTTTTTCAAAAAAAGTTGTTCAGACGTCGAGGGCTTATTCTGTTTCTGATGATAAAACGCATCTGTTTCCACCGAAAAACCTTTCAGGGGATAGTTTGCAACAGTTTGGCAGCATTTTTGAGTGAATTGCAGAACGTCAGATTTTTGCTAAAATTGTGACCGCGCGGCTTAGGGATTTTTTCAAAAAAAAGTTGTTCAGACGTCGAGGGCTTATTCTGTTTTTGATGATGAAAACCCATCTGTTTCCACCGAAAAACCTTTCAGGTGATCGTTTGCAACAGTTTGGAAGCATTTTTGAGTGAATTGCAGAACGTCAGATTTTTGCTGAAATTGTCACCGCGCGGCTTAGGGATTTTTTCAAAAAAAGTTGTTCAGACGTCGAGGGCAAGATCTGTTTCTGATGATAAAAACCCATCTGCTTCCACCGGAAAAGCTTTCAGGAGAGCGTTTGCAACAGTTTGCCACTATTTCTGAGTAAATTGAGGAAGGTCAGATTTTTGCTGAAATTGTGACCGCGCGGCTTAGGGATTTTTTCAAAAAAAGTTGTTCAGACGTCGAGGGCTTATTCTGTTTCTGATGATAAAACCCATCTGTTTCCACCGAAAAACCTTTCAGTGGATAGTTTGCAACAGTTTGGCAGCATTTTTGAGTGAATTGCAGAACGTCAGATTTTTGCTGAAATTGTGACCGCGCGGCTTAGGGATTTTTTCAAAAAAAGTTGTTCAGACGTCGAGGGCAAGATCTGTTTCTGATGATAAAAACCCATCTGCTTCCACCGGAAAAGCTTTCAGGAGAGCGTTTGCAACAGTTTGCCACTATTTCTGAGTAAATTGAGGAAGGTCAGATTTTTCCTGAAATTGTGACCGCGCGGCTTAGGGATTTTTTCAAAAAAAGTTGTTCAGACGTCGAGGGCTTATTCTGTTTCTGATGATAAAACCCATCTGTTTCCACCGAAAAACCTTTCAGGGGATAGTTTGCAACAGTTTGGCAGCATTTTTGAGTGAATTGCAGAACGTCAGATTTTTGCTAAAATTGTGACCGCGCGGCTTAGGGATTTTTTCAAAAAAAGTTGTTCAGACGTCGAGGGCAAATTCTGTTTCTGATGATAAAAACCCATCTGCTTCCACCGGAAAAGCTTTCAGGAGAGCGTTTGCAACAGTTTGCCACTATTTCTGAGTAAATTGAGGAAGGTCAGATTTTTGCTGAAATTGTGACCGCGCGGCTTAGGGATTTTTTCAAAAAAAGTTGTTCAGACGTCGAGGGCTTATTCTGTTTCTGATGATAAAAACCTATCTGTTTCCACCGAAAAACCTTTCAGGGGATCATTTGTGAATGTTTGGCAGGATTTTTGAGTAAATTGCAGAACGTCAATTTTTTCCTGAAATTGTGACCGCGCGGCTTAGGGATTTTTTCAAAAAAAGTTGTTCAGACGTCGAGGGCTTATTCTGTTTCTGATGATAAAAACCTATCTGTTTCCACCGAAAAACCTTTCAGGGGATCATTTGTGAATGTTTGGCAGGATTTTTGAGTAAATTGCAGAACGTCAAATTTTTGCTGAAATTGTGACCGCGCGGCTTAGGGATTTTTTCAAAAAAAGTTGTTCAAACGTCGAGGGCAAATTCTGTTTCTGATGATAAAAACCCATCTGCTTCCACCGGAAAAGCTTTCAGGAGAGCGTTTGCAACAGTTTGCCACTATTTCTGAGTAAATTGAGGAAGGTCAGATTTTTGCTGAAATTGTGACCCCGCGGCTTAGGGATTTTTTCAAAAAAAGTTGTTCAGACGTCGAGGGCTTATTCTGTTTCTGATGATAAAAACCTATCTGTTTCCACCGAAAAACCTTTCAGGGGATCATTTGTGAATGTTTGGCAGGATTTTTGAGTAAATTGCAGAACGTCAAATTTTTGCTGAAATTGTGACCGCGCGGCTTAGGGATTTTTTCAAAAAAAGTTGTTCAGACGTCGAGGGCTTATTCTGTTTCTGATGATAAAAACCTATCTGTTTCCACCGAAAAACCTTTCAGGGGATCATTTGTGAATGTTTGGCAGGATTTTTGAGTAAATTGCAGAACGTCAAATTTTTGCTGAAATTGTGACCGCGCGGCTTAGGGATTTTTTCAAAAAAAGTTGTTCAGACGTCGAGGGCTTATTCTGTTTCTGATGATAAAAACCTATCTGTTTCCACCGAAAAACCTTTCAGGGGATCATTTGTGAATGTTTGGCAGGATTTTTGAGTAAATTGCAGAACGTCAAATTTTTGCTGAAATTGTGACCGCGCGGCTTAGGAATTTTTTCAAAAAAAGTTGTTCAGACGTCGAGGGCAAATTCTGTTTCTGATGATAAAAACCCATCTGCTTCCACCGGAAAAGCTTACAGGAGAGCGTTTGCAACAGTTTGCCACTATTTCTGAGTAAATTGAGGAAGGTCAGATTTTTGCTGAAATTGTGACCGCGTGGCTTAGGGATTTTTTCAAAAAAAGTTGTTCAGACGTCGAGGGCTTATTCGGTTTCTGATGATAAAAACCTATCTGTTTCCACCGAAAAACCTTTCAGGGGATCATTTGTGAATGTTTGGCAGGATTTTTGAGTAAATTGCAGAACGTCAAATTTTTCCTGAAATTGTGACCGCGCGGCTTAGGGATTTTTTCAAAAAAAGTTGTTCAGACGTCGAGGGCTTATTCTGTTTCTTATGATAAAAACCTATCTGTTTCCACCGAAAAACCTTTCAGGGGATCATTTGTGAATGTTTGGCAGGATTTTTGAGTAAATTGCAGAACGTCAAATTTTTGCTGAAATTGTGACCGCGCGGCTTAGGGATTTTTTCAAAAAAAGTTGTTCAGACGTCGAGGGCAAATTCTGTTTCTGATGATAAAAACCCATCTGCTTCCACCGGAAAAGCTTTCAGGAGAGCGTTTGCAACAGTTTGCCACTATTTCTGAGTAAATTGAGGAAGGTCAGATTTTTGCTGAAATTGTGACCCCGCGGCTTAGGGATTTTTTCAAAAAAAGTTGTTCAGACGTCGAGGGCTTATTCTGTTTCTGATGATAAAAACCTATCTGTTTCCACCGAAAAACCTTTCAGGGGATCATTTGTGAATGTTTGGCAGGATTTTTGAGTAAATTGCAGAACGTCAAATTTTTGCTGAAATTGTGACCGCGCGGCTTAGGGATTTTTTCAAAAAAAGTTGTTCAGACGTCGAGGGCTTATTCTGTTTCTGATGATAAAACGCATCTGTTTCCACCGAAAAACCTTTCAGGGGATAGTTTGCAACAGTTTGGCAGCATTTTTGAGTGAATTGCAGAACGTCAGATTTTTGCTAAAATTGTGACCGCGCGGCTTAGGGATTTTTTCAAAAAAAGTTGTTCAGACGTCGAGGGCTTATTCTGTTTCTGATGATAAAACGCATCTGTTTCCACCGAAAAACCTTTCAGGGGATAGTTTGCAACAGTTTGGCAGCATTTTTGAGTGAATTGCAGAACGTCAGATTTTTGCTAAAATTGTGACCGCGCGGCTTAGGGATTTTTTCAAAAAAAAGTTGTTCAGACGTCGAGGGCTTATTCTGTTTTTGATGATGAAAACCCATCTGTTTCCACCGAAAAACCTTTCAGGTGATCGTTTGCAACAGTTTGGAAGCATTTTTGAGTGAATTGCAGAACGTCAGATTTTTGCTGAAATTGTCACCGCGCGGCTTAGGGATTTTTTCAAAAAAAGTTGTTCAGACGTCGAGGGCAAGATCTGTTTCTGATGATAAAAACCCATCTGCTTCCACCGGAAAAGCTTTCAGGAGAGCGTTTGCAACAGTTTGCCACTATTTCTGAGTAAATTGAGGAAGGTCAGATTTTTGCTGAAATTGTGACCGCGCGGCTTAGGGATTTTTTCAAAAAAAGTTGTTCAGACGTCGAGGGCTTATTCTGTTTCTGATGATAAAACCCATCTGTTTCCACCGAAAAACCTTTCAGTGGATAGTTTGCAACAGTTTGGCAGCATTTTTGAGTGAATTGCAGAACGTCAGATTTTTGCTGAAATTGTGACCGCGCGGCTTAGGGATTTTTTCAAAAAAAGTTGTTCAGACGTCGAGGGCAAGATCTGTTTCTGATGATAAAAACCCATCTGCTTCCACCGGAAAAGCTTTCAGGAGAGCGTTTGCAACAGTTTGCCACTATTTCTGAGTAAATTGAGGAAGGTCAGATTTTTCCTGAAATTGTGACCGCGCGGCTTAGGGATTTTTTCAAAAAAAGTTGTTCAGACGTCGAGGGCTTATTCTGTTTCTGATGATAAAACCCATCTGTTTCCACCGAAAAACCTTTCAGGGGATAGTTTGCAACAGTTTGGCAGCATTTTTGAGTGAATTGCAGAACGTCAGATTTTTGCTAAAATTGTGACCGCGCGGCTTAGGGATTTTTTCAAAAAAAGTTGTTCAGACGTCGAGGGCAAATTCTGTTTCTGATGATAAAAACCCATCTGCTTCCACCGGAAAAGCTTTCAGGAGAGCGTTTGCAACAGTTTGCCACTATTTCTGAGTAAATTGAGGAAGGTCAGATTTTTGCTGAAATTGTGACCGCGCGGCTTAGGGATTTTTTCAAAAAAAGTTGTTCAGACGTCGAGGGCTTATTCTGTTTCTGATGATAAAAACCTATCTGTTTCCACCGAAAAACCTTTCAGGGGATCATTTGTGAATGTTTGGCAGGATTTTTGAGTAAATTGCAGAACGTCAATTTTTTCCTGAAATTGTGACCGCGCGGCTTAGGGATTTTTTCAAAAAAAGTTGTTCAGACGTCGAGGGCTTATTCTGTTTCTGATGATAAAAACCTATCTGTTTCCACCGAAAAACCTTTCAGGGGATCATTTGTGAATGTTTGGCAGGATTTTTGAGTAAATTGCAGAACGTCAAATTTTTGCTGAAATTGTGACCGCGCGGCTTAGGGATTTTTTCAAAAAAAGTTGTTCAAACGTCGAGGGCAAATTCTGTTTCTGATGATAAAAACCCATCTGCTTCCACCGGAAAAGCTTTCAGGAGAGCGTTTGCAACAGTTTGCCACTATTTCTGAGTAAATTGAGGAAGGTCAGATTTTTGCTGAAATTGTGACCCCGCGGCTTAGGGATTTTTTCAAAAAAAGTTGTTCAGACGTCGAGGGCTTATTCTGTTTCTGATGATAAAAACCTATCTGTTTCCACCGAAAAACCTTTCAGGGGATCATTTGTGAATGTTTGGCAGGATTTTTGAGTAAATTGCAGAACGTCAAATTTTTGCTGAAATTGTGACCGCGCGGCTTAGGGATTTTTTCAAAAAAAGTTGTTCAGACGTCGAGGGCTTATTCTGTTTCTGATGATAAAAACCTATCTGTTTCCACCGAAAAACCTTTCAGGGGATCATTTGTGAATGTTTGGCAGGATTTTTGAGTAAATTGCAGAACGTCAAATTTTTGCTGAAATTGTGACCGCGCGGCTTAGGGATTTTTTCAAAAAAAGTTGTTCAGACGTCGAGGGCAAATTCTGTTTCTGATGATAAAAACCCATCTGCTTCCACCGGAAAAGCTTACAGGAGAGCGTTTGCAACAGTTTGCCACTATTTCTGAGTAAATTGAGGAAGGTCAGATTTTTGCTGAAATTGTGACCGCGTGGCTTAGGGATTTTTTCAAAAAAAGTTGTTCAGACGTCGAGGGCTTATTCGGTTTCTGATGATAAAAACCTATCTGTTTCCACCGAAAAACCTTTCAGGGGATCATTTGTGAATGTTTGGCAGGATTTTTGAGTAAATTGCAGAACGTCAAATTTTTCCTGAAATTGTGACCGCGCGGCTTAGGGATTTTTTCAAAAAAAGTTGTTCAGACGTCGAGGGCTTATTCTGTTTCTGATGATAAAAACCTATCTGTTTCCACCGAAAAACCTTTCAGGGGATCATTTGTGAATGTTTGGCAGGATTTTTGAGTAAATTGCAGAACGTCAAATTTTTGCTGAAATTGTGACCGCGCGGCTTAGGGATTTTTTCAAAAAAAGTTGTTCAGACGTCGAGGGCAAATTCTGTTTCTGATGATAAAAACCCATCTGCTTCCACCGGAAAAGCTTTCAGGAGAGCGTTTGCAACAGTTTGCCACTATTTCTGAGTAAATTGAGGAAGGTCAGATTTTTGCTGAAATTGTGACCGCGCGGCTTAGGGATTTTTTAAAAAAAAAGTTGTTCAGACGTCGAGGGCTTATTCTGTTTCTGATGATAAAAACCTATCTGTTTCCACCGAAAAACCTTTCAGGGGATCATTTGTGAATGTTTGGCAGGATTTTTGAGTAAATTGCAGAACGTCAAATTTTTGCTGAAATTGTGACCGCGCGGCTTAGGGATTTTTTCAAAAAAAGTTGTTCAGACGTCGAGGGCTTATTCTGTTTCTGATGATAAAACGCATCTGTTTCCACCGAAAAACCTTTCAGGGGATAGTTTGCAACAGTTTGGCAGCATTTTTGAGTGAATTGCAGAACGTCAGATTTTTGCTAAAATTGTGACCGCGCGGCTTAGGGATTTTTTCAAAAAAAGTTGTTCAGACGTCGAGGGCTTATTCTGTTTTTGATGATGAAAACCCATCTGTTTCCACCGAAAAACCTTTCAGGGGATCGTTTGCAACAGTTTGGAAGCATTTTTGAGTGAATTGCAGAACGTCAGATTTTTGCTGAAATTGTGACCGCGCGGCTTAGGGATTTTTTCAAAAAAAGTTGTTCAGACGTCGAGGGCTTATTCTGTTTCTGATGATAAAAAGCTATCTGTTTCCACCGAAAAACCTTTCAGGGGATCATTTGTGAATGTTTGGCAGGATTTTTGAGTAAATTGCAGAACGTCAAATTTTTGCTGAAATTGTGACCGCGCGGCTTAGGGATTTTTTCAAAAAAAGTTGTTCAGACGTCGAGGGCTTATTCTGTTTCTGATGATAAAAACCTATCTGTTTCCACCGAAAAACCTTTCAGGGGATCATTTGTGAATGTTTGGCAGGATTTTTGAGTAAATTGCAGAACATCAAATTTTTGCTGAAATTGTGACCGCGCGGCTTAGGGATTTTTTCAAAAAAAGTTGTTCAGACGTCGAGGGCTTATTCTGTTTCTGATGATAAAACGCATCTGTTTCCACCGAAAAACCTTTCAGGGGATAGTTTGCAACAGTTTGGCAGCATTTTTGAGTGAATTGCAGAACGTCAGATTTTTGCTAAAATTGTGACCGCGCGGCTTAGGGATTTTTTCAAAAAAAGTTGTTCAGACGTCGAGGGCTTATTCTGTTTTTGATGATGAAAACCCATCTGTTTCCACCGAAAAACCTTTCAGGGGATCGTTTGCAACAGTTTGGAAGCATTTTTGAGTGAATTGCAGAACGTCAGATTTTTGCTGAAATTGTGACCGCGCGGCTTAGGGATTTTTTCAAAAAAAGTTGTTCAGACGTCGAGGGCTTATTCTGTTTCTGATGATAAAAAGCTATCTGTTTCCACCGAAAAACCTTTCAGGGGATCATTTGTGAATGTTTGGCAGGATTTTTGAGTAAATTGCAGAACGTCAAATTTTTGCTGAAATTGTGACCGCGCGGCTTAGGGATTTTTTCAAAAAAAGTTGTTCAGACGTCGAGGGCTTATTCTGTTTCTGATGATAAAACCCATCTGTTTCCACCGAAAAACCTTTCAGGGGATAGTTTGCAACAGTTTGGCAGGATTTTTGAGTAAATTGCAGAACGTCAAATTTTTGCTGAAATTGTGACCGCGCGGCTTAGGGATTTTTTCAAAAAAAGTTGTTCAGACGTCGAGGGCTTATTCTGTTTTTGATGATGAAAACCCATCTGTTTCCACCGAAAAACCTTTCAGGGGATCGTTTGCAACAGTTTGGAAGCATTTTTGAGTGAATTGCAGAACGTCAGATTTTTGCTGAAATTGTGACCGCGCGGCTTAGGGATTTTTTCAAAAAAAGTTGTTCAGACGTCGAGGGCAAATTCTGTTTCTGATGATAAAAACCCATCTGCTTCCACCGGAAAAGCTTTCAGGAGAGCGTTTGCAACAGTTTGCCACTATTTCTGAGTAAATTGAGGAAGGTCAGATTTTTGCTGAAATTGTGAGCGCGCGGCTTAGGGATTTTTTCAAAAAAAGTTGTTCAGACGTCGAGGGCTTATTCTGTTTTTGATGATGAAAACCCATCTGTTTCCACCGAAAAACCTTTCAGGGGATCGTTTGCAACAGTTTGGAAGCATTTTTGAGTGAATTGCAGAAGGTCAGATTTTTGCTAAAATTGTGACCGCGCGGCTTAGGGATTTTTTCAAAAAAAAGTTGTTCAGACGTCGAGGGCTTATTCTGTTTTTGATGATGAAAACCCATCTGTTTCCACCGAAAAACCTTTCAGGGGATCGTTTGCAACAGTTTGGAAGCATTTTTGAGTGAATTGCAGAACGTCAGATTTTTGCTGAAATTGTGACCGCGCGGCTTAGGGATTTTTTCAAAAAAAGTTGTTCAGACGTCGAGGGCTTATTCTGTTTCTGATGATAAAAACCTATCTCTTTCCACCAAAAAACCTTTCAGGGGATCATTTGTGAATGTTTGGCAGGATTTTTGAGTAAATTGCAGAACGTCAAATTTTTGCTGAAATTGTGACCGCGCGGCTTAGGGATTTTTTCAAAAAAAGTTGTTCAGACGTCGAGGGCAAATTCTGTTTCTGATGATAAAAACCCATCTGCTTCCACCGGAAAAGCTTTCAGGAGAGCGTTTGCAACAGTTTGCCACTATTTCTGAGTAAATTGAGGAAGGTCAGATTTTTGCTGAAATTGTGACCGCGCGGCTTAGGGATTTTTTCAAAAAAAGTTGTTCAGACGTCGAGGGCTTATTCTGTTTCTGATGATAAAAACCTATCTGTTTCCACCGAAAAACCTTTCAGGGGTATCATTTGTGAATGTTTGGCAGGATATTTGTGTATATTGCAGAACGTCAAATTTTTGCTGAAATTGTGACCGCGCGGCTTAGGGATTTTTTCAAAAAAAAGTTGTTCAGACGTCGAGGGCTTATTCTGGTTTTGATGATGAAAACCCATCTGTTTCCACCGAAAAACCTTTCAGGGGATCGTTTGCAACAGTTTGGAAGCATTTTTGAGTGAATTGCAGAACGTCAGATTTTTGCTGAAATTGTGACCGCGCGGCTTAGGGATTTTTTCAAAAAAAGTTGTTCAGACGTCGAGGGCTTATTCTGTTTTTGATGATGAAAACCCATCTGTTTCCACCGAAAAACCTTTCAGGGGATCGTTTGCAACAGTTTGGAAGCATTTTTGAGTGAATTGCAGAACGTCAGATTTTTGCTGAAATTGTGACCGCGCGGCTTAGGGATTTTTTCAAAAAAAGTTGTTCAGACGTCGAGGGCTTATTCTGTTTCTGATGATAAAAACCTATCTCTTTCCACCGAAAAACCTTTCAGGGGATCATTTGTGAATGTTTGGCAGGATTTTTGAGTAAATTGCAGAACGTCAAATTTTTGCTGAAATTGTGACCGCGCGGCTTAGGGATTTTTTCAAAAAAAGTTGTTCAGACGTCGAGGGCAAATTCTGTTTCTGATGATAAAAACCCATCTGCTTCCACCGGAAAAGCTTTCAGGAGAGCGTTTGCAACAGTTTGCCACTATTTCTGAGTAAATTGAGGAAGGTCAGATTTTTGCTGAAATTGTGACCGCGCGGCTTAGGGATTTTTTCAAAAAAAGTTGTTCAGACGTCGAGGGCTTATTCTGTTTCTGATGATAAAAACCTATCTGTTTCCACCGAAAAACCTTTCAGGGGTATCATTTGTGAATGTTTGGCAGGATATTTGAGTATATTGCAGAACGTCAAATTTTTGCTGAAATTGTGACCGCGCGGCTTAGGGATTTTTTCAAAAAAAGTTGTTCAGACGTCGAGGGCAAATTCTGTTTCTGATGATAAAAACCCATCTGCTTCCACCGGAAAAGCTTTCAGGAGAGCGTTTGCAACAGTTTGCCACTATTTCTGAGTAAATTGAGGAAGGTCAGATTTTTGCTGAAATTGTGACCGCGCGGCTTAGGGATTTTTTCAAAAAAAGTTGTTCAGACGTCGAGGGCTTATTCTGTTTCTGATGATAAAACCCATCTGTTTCCACCGAAAAACCTTTCAGGGGATCGTTTGCAACAGTTTGGAAGCATTTTTGAGTGAATTGCAGAACGTCAGATTTTTGCTGAAATTGTGACCGCGCGGCTTAGGGATTTTTTCAAAAAAAAGTTGTTCAGACGTCGAGGGCTTATTCTGTTTCTGATGATAAAAACCTATCTGTTTCCACCGAAAAACCTTTCAGGGGATCATTTGTGAATGTTTGGCAGGATTTTTGAGTAAATTGCAGAACGTCAAATTTTTGCTGAAATTGTGACCGCGCGGCTTAGGGATTTTTTCAAAAAAAGTTGTTCAGACGTCGAGGGCTTATTCTGTTTCTGATGATAAAACCCATCTGTTTCCACCGAAAAACCTTTCAGGGGATAGTTTGCAACAGTTTGGCAGCATTTTTGAGTGAATTGCAGAACGTCAGATTTTTGCTAAAATTGTGACCGCGCGGCTTAGGGATTTTTTCAAAAAAAAGTTGTTCAGACGTCGAGGGCTTATTCTGTTTTTGATGATGAAAACCCATCTGTTTCCACCGAAAAACCTTTCAGGGGATCGTTTGCAACAGTTTGGAAGCATTTTTGAGTGAATTGCAGAAGGTCAGATTTTTGCTGAAATTGTGACCGCGCGGCTTAGGGATTTTTTCAAAAAAAAGTTGTTCAGACGTCGAGGGCTTATTCTGTTTTTGATGATGAAAACCCATCTGTTTCCACCGAAAAACCTTTCAGGGGATCGTTTGCAACAGTTTGGAAGCATTTTTGAGTGAATTGCAGAACGTCAGATTTTTGCTGAAATTGTGACCGCGCGGCTTAGGGATTTTTTCAAAAAAAGTTGTTCAGACGTCGAGGGCTTATTCTGTTTCTGATGATAAAACCCATCTGTTTCCACCGAAAAACCTTTCAGGGGATAGTTTGCAACAGTTTGGCAGCATTTTTGAGTGAATTGCAGAACGTCAGATTTTTGCTGAAATTGTGACCGCGCGGCTTAGGGATTTTTTCAAAAAAAGTTGTTCAGACGTCGAGGGCTTATTCTGTTTCTGATGATAAAAACCTATCTCTTTCCACCGAAAAACCTTTCAGGGGATCATTTGTGAATGTTTGGCAGGATTTTTGAGTAAATTGCAGAACGTCAAATTTTTGCTGAAATTGTGACCGCGCGGCTTAGGGATTTTTTCAAAAAAAGTTGTTCAGACGTCGAGGGCAAATTCTGTTTCTGATGATAAAAACCCATCTGCTTCCACCGGAAAAGCTTTCAGGAGAGCGTTTGCAACAGTTTGCCACTATTTCTGAGTAAATTGAGGAAGGTCAGATTTTTGCTGAAATTGTGACCGCGCGGCTTAGGGATTTTTTCAAAAAAAGTTGTTCAGACGTCGAGGGCTTATTCTGTTTCTGATGATAAAAACCTATCTGTTTCCACCGAAAAACCTTTCAGGGGATCATTTGTGAATGTTTGGCAGGATTTTTGAGTAAATTGCAGAACGTCAAATTTTTGCTGAAATTGTGACCGCGCGGCTTAGGGATTTTTTCAAAAAAAGTTGTTCAGACGTCGAGGGCAAATTCTGTTTCTGATGATAAAAACCCATCTGCTTCCACCGGAAAAGCTTTCAGGAGAGCGTTTGCAACAGTTTGCCACTATTTCTGAGTAAATTGAGGAAGGTCAGATTTTTGCTGAAATTGTGACCGCGCGGCTTAGGGATTTTTTCAAAAAAAGTTGTTCAGACGTCGAGGGCTTATTCTGTTTCTGATGATAAAAACCTATCTGTTTCCACCGAAAAACCTTTCAGGGGATCATTTGTGAATGTTTGGCAGGATTTTTGAGTAAATTGCAGAACGTCAAATTTTTGCTGAAATTGTGACCGCGCGGCTTAGGGATTTTTTCAAAAAAAGTTGTTCAGACGTCGAGGGCTTATTCTGTTTCTGATGATAAAACCCATCTGTTTCCACCGAAAAACCTTTCAGGGGATAGTTTGCAACAGTTTGGCAGCATTTTTGAGTGAATTGCAGAACGTCAGATTTTTGCTAAAATTGTGACCGCGCGGCTTAGGGATTTTTTCAAAAAAAAGTTGTTCAGACGTCGAGGGCTTATTCTGTTTTTGATGATGAAAACCCATCTGTTTCCACCGAAAAACCTTTCAGGGGATCGTTTGCAACAGTTTGGAAGCATTTTTGAGTGAATTGCAGAAGGTCAGATTTTTGCTGAAATTGTGACCGCGCGGCTTAGGGATTTTTTCAAAAAAAAGTTGTTCAGACGTCGAGGGCTTATTCTGTTTTTGATGATGAAAACCCATCTGTTTCCACCGAAAAACCTTTCAGGGGATCGTTTGCAACAGTTTGGAAGCATTTTTGAGTGAATTGCAGAACGTCAGATTTTTGCTGAAATTGTGACCGCGCGGCTTAGGGATTTTTTCAAAAAAAGTTGTTCAGACGTCGAGGGCTTATTCTGTTTCTGATGATAAAACCCATCTGTTTCCACCGAAAAACCTTTCAGGGGATAGTTTGCAACAGTTTGGCAGCATTTTTGAGTGAATTGCAGAACGTCAGATTTTTGCTGAAATTGTTACCGCGCGGCTTAGGGATTTTTTCAAAAAAAGTTGTTCAGACGTCGAGGGCAAATTCTGTTTCTGATGATAAAAACCCATCTGCTTCCACCGGAAAAGCTTTCAGGAGAGCGTTTGCAACAGTTTGCCACTATTTCTGAGTAAATTGAGGAAGGTCAGATTTTTGCTGAAATTGTGACCGCGCGGCTTAGGGATTTTTTCAAAAAAAGTTGTTCAGACGTCGAGGGCTTATTCTGTTTCTGATGATAAAAACCTATCTGTTTCCACCGAAAAACCTTTCAGGGGATCATTTGTGAATGTTTGGCAGCATTTTTGAGTGAATTGCAGAACGTCAAATTTTTGCTGAAATTGTGACCGCGCGGCTTAGGGATTTTTTCAAAAAAAAGTTGTTCAGACGTCGAGGGCTTATTCTGTTTTTGATGATGAAAACCCATCTGTTTCCACCGAAAAACCTTTCAGGGGATCGTTTGCAACAGTTTGGAAGCATTTTTGAGTGAATTGCAGAACGTCAGATTTTTGAGGAAATTGTGACCGCGCGGCTTAGGGATTTTTTCAAAAAAAGTTGTTCAGACGTCGAGGGCAAATTCTGTTTCTGATGATAAAAACCCATGTGCTTCCACCGGAAAAGCTTTCAGGAGAGCGTTTGCAACAGTTTGCCACTATTTCTGAGTAAATTGAGGAAGGTCAGATTTTTGCTGAAATTGTGACCGCGCGGCTTAGGGATTTTTTCAAAAAAAGTTGTTCAGACGTCGAGGGCTTATTCTGTTTCTGATGATAAAAACCTATCTGTTTCCACCGAAAAACCTTTCAGGGGATCATTTGTGAATGTTTGCCACTATTTCTGAGTAAATTGAGGAAGGTCAGATTTTTGCTGAAATTGTGACCGCGCGGCTTAGGAATTTTTTCAAAAAAAGTTGTTCAGACGTCGAGGGCTTATTCTGTTTCTGATGATAAAAACCTATCTGTTTCCACCGAAAAACCTTTCAGGGGATCATTTGTGAATGTTTGGCAGCATTTTTGAGTGAATTGCAGAACGTCAAATTTTTGCTGAAATTGTGACCGCGCGGCTTAGGGATTTTTTCAAAAAAAAGTTGTTCAGACGTCGAGGGCTTATTCTGTTTTTGATGATGAAAACCCATCTGTTTCCACCGAAAAACCTTTCAGGGGATCGTTTGCAACAGTTTGGAAGCATTTTTGAGTGAATTGCAGAACGTCAGATTTTTGCTGAAATTGTGACCGCGCGGCTTAGGAATTTTTTCAAAAAAAGTTGTTCAGACGTCGAGGGCAAATTCTGTTTCTGATGATAAAAACCCATCTGTTTCCACCGGAAAAGCTTTCAGGGGATCATTTGTGAATGTTTGGCAGGATTTTTGAGTAAATTGCAGAACGTCAAATTTTTGCTGAAATTGTGACCGCGCGGCTTAGGGATTTTTTCAAAAAAATTTGTTCAGACGTCGAGGGCTTATTGTGTTTCTGATGATAAAACCCATCTGTTTCCACCGAAAAACCTTTCAGGGGATAGTTTGCAACAGTTTGGCAGCATTTTTGAGTGAATTGCAGAACGTCAGATTTTTGCTAAAATTGTGACCGCGCGGCTTAGGGATTTTTTCAAAAAAAAGTTGTTCAGACGTCGAGGGCTTATTCTGTTTTTGATGATGAAAACCCATCTGTTTCCACCGAAAAACCTTTCAGGGGATCGTTTGCAACAGTTTGGAAGCATTTTTGAGTGAATTGCAGAAGGTCAGATTTTTGCTGAAATTGTGACCGCGCGGCTTAGGAATTTTTTCAAAAAAAGTTGTTCAGACGTCGAGGGCAAATTCTGTTTCTGATGATAAAAACCCATCTGTTTCCACCGGAAAAGCTTTCAGGAGAGCATTTGCAACAGTTTGCCACTATTTCTGAGTAAATTGAGGAAGGTCAGATTTTTGCTGAAATTGTGACCGCGCGGCTTAGGGATTTTTTCAAAAAAAGTTGTTCAGACGTCGAGGGCTTATTCTGTTTCTGATGATAAAACCCATCTGTTTCCACCGAAAAACCTTTCAGGGGATCATTTGTGAATGTTTGGCAGGATTTTTGAGTAAATTGCAGAACGTCAAATTTTTGCTGAAATTGTGACCGCGCGGCTTAGGGATTTTTTCAAAAAAAAGTTGTTCAGACGTCGAGGGCTTATTCTGTTTTTGATGATGAAAACCCATCTGTTTCCACCGAAAAACCTTTCAGGGGATCGTTTGCAACAGTTTGGAAGCATTTTTGAGTGAATTGCAGAACGTCAGATTTTTGCTGAAATTGTGACCGCGCGGCTTAGGGATTTTTTCAAAAAAAGTTGTTCAGACGTCGAGGGCAAATTCTGTTTCTGATGATAAAAACCCATCTGCTTCCACCGGAAAAGCTTTCAGGAGAGCGTTTGCAACAGTTTTCCACTATTTCTGAGTAAATTGCAGAACGTCAAATTTTTGCTGAAATTGTGACCGCGCGGCTTAGGGATTTTTTCAAAAAAAGTTGTTCAGACGTCGAGGGCTTATTCTGTTTCTGATGATAAAACCCATCTGTTTCCACCGAAAAACCTTTCAGGGGATAGTTTGCAACAGTTTGGCAGCATTTTTGAGTGAATTGCAGAACGTCAGATTTTTGCTAAAATTGTGACCGCGCGGCTTAGGGATTTTTTCAAAAAAAGTTGTTCAGACGTCGAGGGCAAATTCTGTTTCTGATGATAAAAACCCATCTGCTTCCACCGGAAAAGCTTTCAGGAGAGCGTTTGCAACAGTTTGCCACTATTTCTGAGTAAATTGAGGAAGGTCAGATTTTTGCTGAAATTGTGAACGCGCGGCTTAGGGATTTTTTCAAAAAAAGTTGTTCAGACGTCGAGGGCTTATTCTGTTTCTGATGATAAAAACCTATCTGTTTCCACCGAAAAACCTTTCAGGGGATCATTTGTGAATGTTTGGCAGGATTTTTGAGTAAATTGCAGAACGTCAAATTTTTGCTGAAATTGTGACCGCGCGGCTTAGGGATTTTTTCAAAAAAAGTTGTTCAGACGTCGAGGGCTTATTCTGTTTCTGATGATAAAACCCATCTGTTTCCACCGAAAAACCTTTCAGGGGATAGTTTGCAACAGTTTGGCAGCATTTTTGAGTGAATTGCAGAACGTCAGATTTTTGCTAAAATTGTGACCGCGCGGCTTAGGGATTTTTTCAAAAAAAAGTTTTTCAGACGTCGAGGGCTTATTCTGTTTTTGATGATGAAAACCCATCTGTTTCCACTGAAAAACCTTTCAGGGGATCGTTTGCAACAGTTTGGAAGCATTTTTGAGTGAATTGCAGAACGTCAGATTTTTGTTGAAATTGTGACCGCGCGGCTTAGGGATTTTTTCAAAAAAAGTTGTTCAGACGTCGAGGGCTTATTCTGTTTCTGATGATAAAAACCTATCTCTTTCCACCGAAAAACCTTTCAGGGGATCATTTGTGAATGTTTGGCAGGATTTTTGAGTAAATTGCAGAACGTCAAATTTTTGCTGAAATTGTGACCGCGCGGCTTAGGGATTTTTTCAAAAAAAGTTGTTCAGACGTCGAGGGCTTATTCTGTTTCTGATGATAAAACCCATCTGTTTCCACCGAAAAACCTTTCAGGGGATAGTTTGCAACAGTTTGGCAGCATTTTTGAGTGAATTGCAGAACGTCAGATTTTTGCTGAAATTGTTACCGCGCGGCTTAGGGACTTTTTCAAAAAAAGTTGTTCAGACGTCGAGGGCAAATTCTGTTTCTGATGATAAAAACCCATCTGCTTCCACCGGAAAAGCTTTCAGGAGAGCGTTTGCAACAGTTTGCCACTATTTCTGAGTAAATTGAGGAAGGTCAGATTTTTGCTGAAATTGTGACCGCGCGGCTTAGGGATTTTTTCAAAAAAAGTTGTTCAGACGTCGAGGGCTTATTCTGTTTCTGATGATAAAAACCTATCTGTTTCCACCGAAAAACCTTTCAGGGGATCATTTGTGAATGTTTGGCAGCATTTTTGAGTGAATTGCAGAACGTCAAATTTTTGCTGAAATTGTGACCGCGCGCCTTAGGGATTTTTTCAAAAAAAAGTTGTTCAGACGTCGAGGGCTTATTCTGTTTTTGATGATGAAAACCCATCTGTTTCCACCGAAAAACCTTTCAGGGGATCGTTTGCAACAGTTTGGAAGCATTTTTGAGTGAATTGCAGAACGTCAGATTTTTGCTGAAATTGTGACCGCGCGGCTTAGGGATTTTTTCAAAAAAAGTTGTTCAGACGTCGAGGGCAAATTCTGTTTCTGATGATAAAAACCCATCTGCTTCCACCGGAAAAGCTTTCAGGAGAGCGTTTGCAACAGTTTGCCACTATTTCTGAGTAAATTGAGGAAGGTCAGATTTTTGCTGAAATTGTGACCGCGCGGCTTAGGGATTTTTTCAAAAAAAGTTGTTCAGACGTCGAGGGCTAATTCTGTTTCTGATGATAAAAACCTATCTGTTTCCACCGAAAAACCTTTCAGGGGATCATTTGTGAATGTTTGGCAGGATTTTTGAGTAAATTGCAGAACGTCAAATTTTTGCTGAAATTGTGACCGCGCGGCTTAGGGATTTTTTCAAAAAAAGTTGTTCAGACGTCGAGGGCTTATTGTGTTTCTGATGATAAAACCCATCTGTTTCCACCGAAAAACCTTTCAGGGGATAGTTTGCAACAGTTTGGCAGCATTTTTGAGTGAATTGCAGAACGTCAGATTTTTGCTAAAATTGTGACCGCGCGGCTTAGGGATTTTTTCAAAAAAAAGTTGTTCAGACGTCGAGGGCTTATTCTGTTTTTGATGATGAAAACCCATCTGTTTCCACCGAAAAACCTTTCAGGGGATCGTTTGCAACAGTTTGGAAGCATTTTTGAGTGAATTGCAGAAGGTCAGATTTTTGCTGAAATTGTGACCGCGCGGCTTAGGAATTTTTTCAAAAAAAGTTGTTCAGACGTCGAGGGCAAATTCTGTTTCTGATGATAAAAACCCATCTGTTTCCACCGGAAAAGCTTTCAGGAGAGCATTTGCAACAGTTTGCCACTATTTCTGAGTAAATTGAGGAAGGTCAGATTTTTGCTGAAATTGTGACCGCGCGGCTTAGGGATTTTTTCAAAAAAAGTTGTTCAGACGTCGAGGGCTTATTCTGTTTCTGATGATAAAAACCTATCTGTTTCCACCGAAAAACCTTTCAGGGGATCATTTGTGAATGTTTGGCAGGATTTTTGAGTAAATTGCAGAACGTCAAATTTTTGCTGAAATTGTGACCGCGCGGCTTAGGGATTTTTTCAAAAAAAGTTGTTCAGACGTCGAGGGCTTATTCTGTTTCTGATGATAAAACCCATCTGTTTCCACCGAAAAACCTTTCAGGGGATAGTTTGCAACAGTTTGGCAGCATTTTTGAGTGAATTGCAGAACGTCAGATTTTTGCTGAAATTGTGACCGCGCGGCTTAGGGATTTTTTCAAAAAAAGTTGTTCAGACGTCGAGGGCAAATTCTGTTTCTGATGATAAAAACCCATCTGCTTCCACCGGAAAAGCTTTCAGGAGAGCGTTTGCAACAGTTTGCCACTATTTCTGAGTAAATTGAGGAAGGTCAGATTTTTGCTGAAATTGTGACCGCGCGGCTTAGGGATTTTTTCAAAAAAAGTTGTTCAGACGTCGAGGGCTTATTCTGTTTCTGATGATAAAAACCTATCTGTTTCCACCGAAAAACCTTTCAGGGGATCATTTGTGAATGTTTGGCAGCATTTTTGAGTGAATTGCAGAACGTCAAATTTTTGCTGAAATTGTGACCGCGCGCCTTAGGGATTTTTTCAAAAAAAAGTTGTTCAGACGTCGAGGGCTTATTCTGTTTTTGATGATGAAAACCCATCTGTTTCCACCAAAAAACCTTTCAGGGGATCGTTTGCAACAGTTTGGAAGCATTTTTGAGTGAATTGCAGAACGTCAGATTTTTGCTGAAATTGTGACCGCGCGGCTTAGGGATTTTTTCAAAAAAAGTTGTTCAGACGTCGAGGGCAAATTCTGTTTCTGATGATAAAAACCCATCTGCTTCCACCGGAAAAGCTTTTAGGAGAGCGTTTGCAACAGTTTGCCACTATTTCTGAGTAAATTGAGGAAGGTCAGATTTTTGCTGAAATTGTGACCGCGCGGCTTAGGGATTTTTTCAAAAAAAGTTGTTCAGACGTCGAGGGCTAATTCTGTTTCTGATGATAAAAACCTATCTGTTTCCACCGAAAAACCTTTCAGGGGATCATTTGTGAATGTTTGGCAGGATTTTTGAGTAAATTGCAGAACGTCAAATTTTTGCTGAAATTGTGACCGCGCGGCTTAGGGATTTTTTCAAAAAAAGTTGTTCAGACGTCGAGGGCTTATTGTGTTTCTGATGATAAAACCCATCTGTTTCCACCGAAAAACCTTTCAGGGGATAGTTTGCAACAGTTTGGCAGCATTTTTGAGTGAATTGCAGAACGTCAGATTTTTGCTAAAATTGTGACCGCGCGGCTTAGGGATTTTTTCAAAAAAAAGTTGTTCAGACGTCGAGGGCTTATTCTGTTTTTGATGATGAAAACCCATCTGTTTCCACCGAAAAACCTTTCAGGGGATCGTTTGCAACAGTTTGGAAGCATTTTTGAGTGAATTGCAGAAGGTCAGATTTTTGCTGAAATTGTGACCGCGCGGCTTAGGGATTTTTTCAAAAAAAGTTGTTCAGACGTCGAGGGCTTATTCTGTTTCTGATGATAAAAACCTATCTGTTTCCACCGAAAAACCTTTCAGGGGATCATTTGTGAATGTTTGGCAGGATTTTTGAGTAAATTGCAGAACGTCAAATTTTTGCTGAAATTGTGACCGCGCGGCTTAGGGATTTTTTCAAAAAAAGTTGTTCAGACGTCGAGGGCTTATTCTGTTTCTGATGATAAAACCCATCTGTTTCCACCGAAAAACCTTTCAGGGGATAGTTTGCAACAGTTTGGCAGCATTTTTGAGTGAATTGCAGAACGTCAGATTTTTGCTGAAATTGTGACCGCGCGGCGTAGGGATTTTTTCAAAAAAAGTTGTTCAGACGTCGAGGGCAAATTCTGTTTCTGATGATAAAAACCCATCTGCTTCCACCGGAAAAGCTTTCAGGAGAGCGTTTGCAACAGTTTGCCACTATTTCTGAGTAAATTGAGGAAGGTCAGATTTTTGCTGAAATTGTGACCGCGCGGCTTAGGGATTTTTTCAAAAAAAGTTGTTCAGACGTCGAGGGCTTATTCTGTTTCTGATGATAAAAACCTATCTGTTTCCACCGAAAAACCTTTCAGGGGATCATTTGTGAATGTTTGGCAGGATTTTTGAGTAAATTGCAGAACGTCAAATTTTTGCTGAAATTGTGACCGCGCGGCTTAGGGATTTTTTCAAAAAAAGTTGTTCAGACGTCGAGGGCTTATTCTGTTTCTGATGATAAAACCCATCTGTTTCCACCGAAAAACCTTTCAGGGGATAGTTTGCAACAGTTTGGCAGCATTTTTGAGTGAATTGCAGAACGTCAGATTTTTGCTGAAATTGTGACCGCGCGGCTTAGGGATTTTTTCAAAAAAAGTTGTTCAGACGTCGAGGGCTTATTCTGTTTCTGATGATAAAAACCTATCTGTTTCCACCGAAAAACCTTTCAGGGGATCATTTGTGAATGTTTGGCAGGATTTTTGAGTAAATTGCAGAACGTCAGATTTTTGCTGAAATTGTGACCGCGCGGCTTAGGGATTTTTTCAAAAAAAGTTGTTCAGACGTCGAGGGCTTATTCTGTTTCTGATGATAAAAACCTATCTGTTTCCACCGAAAAACCTTTCAGGGGATCATTTGTGAATGTTTGGCAGGATTTTTGAGTAAATTGCAGAACGTCAAATTTTTGCTGAAATTGTGACCGCGCGGCTTAGGGATTTTTTCAAAAAAAGTTGTTCAGACGTCGAGGGCTTATTCTGTTTCTGATGATAAAAACCTATCTGTTTCCACCGAAAAACCTTTCAGGGGATCATTTGTGAATGTTTGGCAGGATTTTTGAGTAAATTGCAGAACGTCAAATTTTTGCTGAAATTGTGACCGCGCGGCTTAGGGATTTTTTCAAAAAAAGTTGTTCAGACGTCGAGGGCTTATTCTGTTTCTGATGATAAAACCCATCTGTTTCCACCGAAAAACCTTTCAGGGGATAGTTTGCAACAGTTTGGCAGCATTTTTGAGTGAATTGCAGAACGTCAGATTTTTGCTGAAATTGTGACCGCGCGGCTTAGGGATTTTTTCAAAAAAAGTTGTTCAGACGTCGAGGGCAAATTCTGTTTCTGATGATAAAAAACCATCTGCTTCCACCGGAAAAGCTTTCAGGAGAGCGTTTGCAACAGTTTGCCACTATTTCTGAGTAAATTGAGGAAGGTCAGATTTTTGCTGAAATTGTGACCGCGCGGCTTAGGGATTTTTTCAAAAAAAGTTGTTCAGACGTCGAGGGCTTATTCTGTTTCTGATGATAAAAACCTATCTGTTTCCACCGAAAAACCTTTCAGGGGATCATTTGTGAATGTTTGGCAGGATTTTTGAGTAAATTGCAGAACGTCAAATTTTTGCTGAAATTGTGACCGCGCGGCTTAGGGATTTTTTCAAAAAAAGTTGTTCAGACGTCGAGGGCTTATTCTGTTTTTGATGATGAAAACCCATCTGTTTCCACCGAAAAACCTTTCAGGGGATAGTTTGCAACAGTTTGGCAGCATTTTTGAGTGAATTGCAGAACGTCAGATTTTTGCTGAAATTGTGACCGCGCGGCTTAGGGATTTTTTCAAAAAAAGTTGTTCAGACGTCGAGGGCTTATTCTGTTTCTGATGATAAAACCCATCTGTTTCCACCGAAAAACCTTTCAGGGGATACTTTGCAACAGTTTGGCAGCATTTTTGAGTGAATTGCAGAACGTCAGATTTTTGCTGAAATTGTGACCGCGCGGCTTAGGGATTTTTTCAAAAAAAGTTGTTCAGACGTCGAGGGCAAACTCTGTTTCTGATGATAAAAACCCATCTGCTTCCACCGGAAAAGCTTTCAGGAGAGCGTTTGCAACAGTTTGCCACTATTTCTGAGTAAATTGAGGAAGGTCAGATTTTTGCTGAAATTGTGACCGCGCGGCTTAGGGATTTTTTCAAAAAAAGTTGTTCAGACGTCGAGGGCTTATTCTGTTTCTGATGATAAAAACCTATCTGTTTCCACCGAAAAACCTTTCAGGGGATCATTTGTGAATGTTTGGCAGGATTTTTGAGTAAATTGCAGAACGTCAAATTTTTGCTGAAATTGTGACCGCGCGGCTTAGGGATTTTTTCAAAAAAAGTTGTTCAGACGTCGAGGGCTTATTCTGTTTCTGATGATAAAACCCATCTGTTTCCACCGAAAAACCTTTCAGGGGATAGTTTGCAACAGTTTGGCAGCATTTTTGAGTGAATTGCAGAACGTCAGATTTTTGCTGAAATTGTGACCGCGCGGCTTAGGGATTTTTTCAAAAAAAGTTGTTCAGACGTCGAGGGCTTATTCTGTTTCTGATGATAAAAACCTATCTCTTTCCACCGAAAAACCTTTCAGGGGATCATTTGTGAATGTTTGGCAGGATTTTTGAGTAAATTGCAGAACGTCAAATTTTTGCTGAAATTGTGACCGCGCGGCTTAGGGATTTTTTCAAAAAAAGGTGTTCAGACGTCGAGGGCTTATTCTGTTTCTGATGATAAAACCCATCTGTTTCCACCGAAAAACCTTTCAGGGGATAGTTTGCAACAGTTTGGCAGCATTTTTGAGTGAATTGCAGAACGTCAGATTTTTGCTGAAATTGTGACCGCGCGGCTTAGGGATTTTTTCAAAAAAAGTTGTTCAGACGTCGAGGGCAAATTCTGTTTCTGATGATAAAAACCCATCTGCTTCCACCGGAAAAGCTTTCAGGAGAGCGTTTGCAACAGTTTGCCACTATTTCTGAGTAAATTGAGGAAGGTCAGATTTTTGCTGAAATTGTGACCGCGCGGCTTAGGGATTTTTTCAAAAAAAGTTGTTCAGACGTCGAGGGCTTATTCTGTTTCTGATGATAAAAACCTATCTGTTTCCACCGAAAAACCTTTCAGGGGATCATTTGTGAATGTTTGGCAGGATTTTTGAGTAAATTGCAGAACGTCAAATTTTTGCTGAAATTGTGACCGCGCGGCTTAGGGATTTTTTCAAAAAAAGTTGTTCAGACGTCGAGGGCTTATTCTGTTTTTGATGATGAAAACCCATCTGTTTCCACCGAAAAACCTTTCAGGGGATAGTTTGCAACAGTTTGGCAGCATTTTTGAGTGAATTGCAGAACGTCAGATTTTTGCTGAAATTGTGACCGCGCGGCTTAGGGATTTTTTCAAAAAAAGTTGTTCAGACGTCGAGGGCTTATTCTGTTTCTGATGATAAAACCCATCTGTTTCCACCGAAAAACCTTTCAGGGGATACTTTGCAACAGTTTGGCAGCATTTTTGAGTGAATTGCAGAACGTCAGATTTTTGCTGAAATTGTGACCGCGCGGCTTAGGGATTTTTTCAAAAAAAGTTGTTCAGACGTCGAGGGCAAACTCTGTTTCTGATGATAAAAACCCATCTGCTTCCACCGGAAAAGCTTTCAGGAGAGCGTTTGCAACAGTTTGCCACTATTTCTGAGTAAATTGAGGAAGGTCAGATTTTTGCTGAAATTGTGACCGCGCGGCTTAGGGATTTTTTCAAAAAAAGTTGTTCAGACGTCGAGGGCTTATTCTGTTTTTGATGATGAAAACCCATCTGTTTCCACCGAAAAACCTTTCAGGGGATAGTTTGCAACAGTTTGGCAGCATTTTTGAGTGAATTGCAGAACGTCAGATTTTTGCTGAAATTGTGACCGCGCGGCTTAGGGATTTTTTCAAAAAAAGTTGTTCAGACGTCGAGGGCTTATTCTGTTTCTGATGATAAAACCCATCTGTTTCCACCGAAAAACCTTTCAGGGGATACTTTGCAACAGTTTGGCAGCATTTTTGAGTGAATTGCAGAACGTCAGATTTTTGCTGAAATTGTGACCGCGCGGCTTAGGGATTTTTTCAAAAAAAGTTGTTCAGACGTCGAGGGCAAACTCTGTTTCTGATGATAAAAACCCATCTGCTTCCACCGGAAAAGCTTTCAGGAGAGCGTTTGCAACAGTTTGCCACTATTTCTGAGTAAATTGAGGAAGGTCAGATTTTTGCTGAAATTGTGACCGCGCGGCTTAGGGATTTTTTCAAAAAAAGTTGTTCAGACGTCGAGGGCTTATTCTGTTTCTGATGATAAAAACCTATCTGTTTCCACCGAAAAACCTTTCAGGGGATCATTTGTGAATGTTTGGCAGGATTTTTGAGTAAATTGCAGAACGTCAAATTTTTGCTGAAATTGTGACCGCGCGGCTTAGGGATTTTTTCAAAAAAAGTTGTTCAGACGTCGAGGGCTTATTCTGTTTCAGATGATAAAAACTATCTCTTTCCACCGAAAAACCTATCAGGGGATCATTTGTGAATGTTTGGCAGGATTTTTGAGTAAATTGCAGAACGTCAAATTTTTGCTGAAATTGTGACCGCGCGGCTTAGGGATTTTTTCAAAAAAAGTTGTTCAGACGTCGAGGGCTTATTCTGTTTCTGATGATAAAACCCATCTGTTTCCACCGAAAAACCTTTCAGGGGATAGTTTGCAACAGTTTGGCAGCATTTTTGAGTGAATTGCAGAACGTCAGATTTTTGCTGAAATTGTGACCGCGCGGCTTAGGGATTTTTTCAAAAAAAGTTGTTCAGACGTCGAGGGCAAATTCTGTTTCTGATGATAAAAAACCATCTGCTTCCACCGGAAAAGCTTTCAGGAGAGCGTTTGCAACAGTTTGCCACTATTTCTGAGTAAATTGAGGAAGGTCAGATTTTTGCTGAAATTGTGACCGCGCGGCTTAGGGATTTTTTCAAAAAAAGTTGTTCAGACGTCGAGGGCTTATTCTGTTTTTGATGATGAAAACCCATCTGTTTCCACCGAAAAACCTTTCAGGGGATAGTTTGCAACAGTTTGGCAGCATTTTTGAGTGAATTGCAGAACGTCAGATTTTTGCTGAAATTGTGACCGCGCGGCTTAGGGATTTTTTCAAAAAAAGTTGTTCAGACGTCGAGGGCTTATTCTGTTTCTGATGATAAAACCCATCTGTTTCCACCGAAAAACCTTTCAGGGGATAGTTTGCAACAGTTTGGCAGCATTTTTGAGTGAATTGCAGAACGTCAGATTTTTGCTGAAATTGTGACCGCGCGGCTTAGGGATTTTTTCAAAAAAAGTTGTTCAGACGTCGAGGGCTTATTCTGTTTCTGATGATAAAAACCTATCTCTTTCCACCGAAAAACCTTTCAGGGGATCATTTGTGAATGTTTGGCAGGATTTTTGAGTAAATTGCAGAACGTCAAATTTTTGCTGAAATTGTGACCGCGCGGCTTAGGGATTTTTTCAAAAAAAGGTGTTCAGACGTCGAGGGCTTATTCTGTTTCTGATGATAAAACCCATCTGTTTCCACCGAAAAACCTTTCAGGGGATAGTTTGCAACAGTTTGGCAGCATTTTTGAGTGAATTGCAGAACGTCAGATTTTTGCTGAAATTGTGACCGCGCGGCTTAGGGATTTTTTCAAAAAAAGTTGTTCAGACGTCGAGGGCAAATTCTGTTTCTGATGATAAAAACCCATCTGCTTCCACCGGAAAAGCTTTCAGGAGAGCGTTTGCAACAGTTTGCCACTATTTCTGAGTAAATTGAGGAAGGTCAGATTTTTGCTGAAATTGTGACCGCGCGGCTTAGGGATTTTTTCAAAAAAAGTTGTTCAGACGTCGAGGGCTTATTCTGTTTCTGATGATAAAAACCTATCTGTTTCCACCGAAAAACCTTTCAGGGGATCATTTGTGAATGTTTGGCAGGATTTTTGAGTAAATTGCAGAACGTCAAATTTTTGCTGAAATTGTGACCGCGCGGCTTAGGGATTTTTTCAAAAAAAGTTGTTCAGACGTCGAGGGCTTATTCTGTTTCTGATGATAAAACCCATCTGTTTCCACCGAAAAACCTTTCAGGGGATAGTTTGCAACAGTTTGGCAGCATTTTTGAGTGAATTGCAGAACGTCAGATTTTTGCTAAAATTGTGACCGCGCGGCTTAGGGATTTTTTCAAAAAAAAGTTGTTCAGACGTTGAGGGCTTATTCTGTTTTTGATGATGAAAACCCATCTGTTTCCACCGAAAAACCTTTCAGGCGATCTTTTGCAACAGTTTGGCAGCATTTTTGAGTGAATTGCAGAACGTCAGATTTTTGCTGAAATTGTGACCGCGCGGCTTAGGGATTTTTTCAAAAAAAGTTGTTCAGACGTCGAGGGCAAATTCTGTTTCTGATGATAAAAACCCATCTGTTTCCACCGGAAAAGCTTTCAGGAGAGCGTTTGCAACAGTTTGCCACTATTTCTGAGTAAATTGAGGAAGGTCAGATTTTTGCTGAAATTGTGACCGCGCGGCTTAGGGATTTTTTCAAAAAAAGTTGTTCAGACGTCGAGGGCTTATTCTGTTTCTGATGATAAAAACCTATCTGTTTCCACCGAAAAACCTTTCGGGGATCATTTGTGAATGTTTGGCAGGATTTTTGAGTAAATTGCAGAACGTCAAATTTTTGCTGAAATTGTGACCGCGCGGCTTAGGGATTTTTTCAAAAAAAGCTGTTCAGACGTCGAGGGCTTATTCTGTTTCTGATGATAAAAACCTATCTCTTTCCACCGAAAAACCTTTCAGGGGATCATTTGTGAATGTTTGGCAGGATTTTTGAGTAAATTGCAGAACGTCAAATTTTTGCTGAAATTGTGACCGCGCGGCTTAGGGATTTTTTCAAAAAAAGTTGTTCAGACGTCGAGGGCTTATTCTGTTTCTGATGATAAAACCCATCTGTTTCCACCGAAAAACCTTTCAGGGGATAGTTTGCAACAGTTTGGCAGCATTTTTGAGTGAATTGCAGAACGTCAGATTTTTGCTGAAATTGTGACCGCGCGGCTTAGGGATTTTTTCAAAAAAAAGTTGTTCAGACGTCGAGGGCTTATTCTGTTTTTGATGATGAAAACCCATCTGTTTCCACCGAAAAACCTTTCAGGGGATAGTTTGCAACAGTTTGGCAGCATTTTTGAGTGAATTGCAGAACGTCAGATTTTTGCTGAAATTGTGACCGCGCGGCTTAGGGATTTTTTCAAAAAAAGTTGTTCAGACGTCGAGGGCTTATTCTGTTTCTGATGATAAAAACCTATCTGTTTCCACCGAAAAACCTTTCAGGGGATCATTTGTGAATGTTTGGCAGGATTTTTGAGTAAATTGCAGAACGTCAAATTTTTGCTGAAATTGTGACCGCGCGGCTTAGGGATTTTTTCAAAAAAAGTTGTTCAGACGTCGAGGGCTTATTCTGTTTCTGATGATAAAAACCTATCTGTTTCCACCGAAAAACCTTTCAGGGGATCATTTGTGAATGTTTGGCAGGATTTTTGAGTAAATTGCAGAACGTCAAATTTTTGCTGAAATTGTGACCGCGCGGCTTAGGGATTTTTTCAAAAAAAGTTGTTCAGACGTCGAGGGCTTATTCTGTTTCTGATGATAAAACCCATCTGTTTCCACCGAAAAACCTTTCAGGGGATAGTTTGCAACAGTTTGGCAGCATTTTTGAGTGAATTGCAGAACGTCAGATTTTTGCTAAAATTGTGACCGCGCGGCTTAGGGATTTTTTCAAAAAAAGTTGTTCAGACGTCGAGGGCAAATTCTGTTTCTGATGATAAAAACCCATCTGCTTCCACCGGAAAAGCTTTCAGGAGAGCGTTTGCAACAGTTTGCCACTATTTCTGAGTAAATTGAGGAAGGTCAGATTTTTGCTGAAATTGTGACCGCGCGGCTTAGGGATTTTTTCAAAAAAAGTTGTTCAGACGTCGAGGGCTTATTCTGTTTCTGATGATAAAAACCTATCTGTTTCCACCGAAAAACCTTTCAGGGGATCATTTGTGAATGTTTGGCAGGATTTTTGAGTAAATTGCAGAACGTCAAATTTTTGCTGAAATTGTGACCGCGCGGCTTAGGGATTTTTTCAAAAAAAGTTGTTCAGACGTCGAGGGCTTATTCTGTTTCTGATGATAAAAACCTATCTCTTTCCACCGAAAAACCTTTCAGGGGATCATTTGTGAATGTTTGGCAGGATTTTTGAGTAAATTGCAGAACGTCAAATTTTTGCTGAAATTGTGACCGCGCGGATTAGGGATTTTTTCAAAAAAAGTTGTTCAGACGTCGAGGGCTTATTCTGTTTCTGATGATAAAACCCATCTGTTTCCACCGAAAAACCTTTCAGGGGATAGTTTGCAACAGTTTGGCAGCATTTTTGAGTGAATTGCAGAACGTCAGATTTTTACTGAAATTGTGACCGCGCGGCTTAGGGATTTTTTCAAAAAAAGTTGTTCAGACGTCGAGGGCAAATTCTGTTTCTGATGATAAAAACCCATCTGCTTCCACCGGAAAAGCTTTCAGGAGAGCGTTTGCAACAGTTTGCCACTATTTCTGAGTAAATTGAGGAAGGTCAGATTTTTGCTGAAATTGTGACCGCGCGGCTTAGGGATTTTTTCAAAAAAAGTTGTTCAGACGTCGAGGGCTTATTCTGTTTCTGATGATAAAACCCATCTGTTTCCACCGAAAAACCTTTCAGGGGATAGTTTGCAACAGTTTGGCAGCATTTTTGAGTGAATTGCAGAACGTCAGATTTTTGCTGAAATTGTGACCGCGCGGCTTAGGGATTTTTTCAAAAAAAGTTGTTCAGACGTCGAGGGCAAATTCTGTTTCTGATGATAAAAACCTATCTCTTTCCACCGAAAAACCTTTCAGGGGATCATTTGTGAATGTTTGGCAGGATTTTTGAGTAAATTGCAGAACGTCAAATTTTTGCTGAAATTGTGACCGCGCGGCTTAGGGATTTTTTCAAAAAAAGTTGTTCAGACGTCGAGGGCTTATTCTGTTTCTGATGATAAAACCCATCTGTTTCCACCGAAAAACCTTTCAGGGGATAGTTTGCAACCGTTTGGCAGCATTTTTGAGTGAATTGCAGAACGTCAGATTTTTGCTGAAATTGTGACCGAGCGGCTTAGGGATTTTTTCAAAAAAAGTTGTTCAGACGTCGAGGGCAAATTCTGTTTCTGATGATAAAAACCCATCTGCTTCCACCGGAAAAGCTTTCAGGAGAGCGTTTGCAACAGTTTGCCACTATTTCTGAGTAAATTGAGGAAGGTCAGATTTTTGCTGAAATTGTGACCGCGCGGCTTAGGGATTTTTTCAAAAAAAGTTGTTCAGACGTCGAGGGCTTATTCTGTTTCTGATGATAAAACCCATCTGTTTCCACCGAAAAACCTTTCAGGGGACAGTTTGCAACAGTTTGGCAGCATTTTTGAGTGAATTGCAGAACGTCAGATTTTTGCTGAAATTGTGACCGCGCGGCTTAGGGATTTTTTCAAAAAAAAGTTGTTCAGACGTCGAGAGCTTATTCTGTTTTTGATGATGAAAACCCATCTGTTTCCACCGAAAAACCTTTCAGGGGATAGTTTGCAACAGTTTGGCAGCATTTTTGAGTGAATTGCAGAACGTCAGATTTTTGCTGAAATTGTGACCGCGCGGCTTAGGGATTTTTTCAAAAAAAGTTGTTCAGACGTCGAGGGCTTATTCTGTTTCTGATGATAAAAACCTATCTGTTTCCACCGAAAAACCTTTCAGGGGATCATTTGTGAATGTTTGGCAGGATTTTTGAGTAAATTGCAGAACGTCAAATTTTTGCTGAAATTGTGACCGCGCGGCTTAGGGATTTTTTCAAAAAAAGTTGTTCAGACGTCGAGGGCTTATTCTGTTTCTGATGATAAAAACCCATCTGTTTCCACCGGAAAAGCTTTCAGGAGAGCGTTTGCAACAGTTTGCCACTATTTCTGAGTAAATTGAGGAAGGTCAGATTTTTGCTGAAATTGTGACCGCGCGGCTTAGGGATTTTTTCAAAAAAAAGTTGTTCAGACGTTGAGGGCTTATTCTGTTTTTGATGATGAAAACCCATCTGTTTCCACCGAAAAACCTTTCAGGGGATCGTTTGCAACAGTTTGGAAGCATTTTTGAGTGAATTGCAGAACGTCAGATTTTTGCTGAAATTGTGACCGCGCGGCTTAGGGATTTTTTCAAAAAAAGTTGTTCAGACGTCGAGGGCAAATTCTCTTTCTGATGATAAAAACCCATCTGCTTCCACCGGAAAAGCTTTCAGGAGAGCGTTTGCAACAGTTTGCCACTATTTCTGAGTAAATTGAGGAAGGTCAGATTTTTGCTGAAATTGTGACCGCGCGGCTTAGGGATTTTTTCAAAAAAAGTTGTTCAGACGTCGAGGGCTTATTCTGTTTCTGATGATAAAAACCTATCTGTTTCCACCGAAAAACCTTTCAGGGGATCATTTGTGAATGTTTGGCAGGATTTTTGAGTAAATTGCAGAACGTCAAATTTTTGCTGAAATTGTGACCGCGCGGCTTAGGGATTTTTTCAAAAAAAGTTGTTCAGACGTCGAGGGCTTATTCTGTTTCTGATGATAAAACCCATCTGTTTCCACCGAAAAACCTTTCAGGGGATAGTTTGCAACAGTTTGGCAGCATTTTTGAGTGAATTGCAGAACGTCAGATTTTTGCTAAAATTGTGACCGCGCGGCTTAGGGATTTTTTCAAAAAAAAGTTGTTCAGACGTCGAGGGCTTATTCTGTTTTTGATGATGAAAACCCATCTGTTTCCAGCGAAAAACCTTTCAGGGGATCGTTTGCAACAGTTTGGAAGCATTTTTGAGTGAATTGCAGAACGTCAGATTTTTGCTGAAATTGTGACCGCGCGGCTTAGGGATTTTTTCAAAAAAAGTTGTTCAGACGTCGAGGGCTTATTCTGTTTCTGATGATAAAAACCTATCTCTTTCCACCGAAAAACCTTTCAGGGGATCATTTGTGAATGTTTGGCAGGATTTTTGAGTAAATTGCAGAACGTCAAATTTTTGCTGAAATTGTGACCGCGCGGCTTAGGGATTTTTTCAAAAAAAGTTGTTCAGACGTCGAGGGCTTATTCTGTTTCTGATGATAAAACCCATCTGTTTCCACCGAAAAACCTTTCAGGGGATAGTTTGCAACAGTTTGGCAGCATTTTTGAGTGAATTGCAGAACGTCCAATTTTTGCTGAAATTGTGACCGCGCGGCTTAGGGATTTTTTCAAAAAAAGTTGTTCAGACGTCGAGGGCAAATTCTGTTTCTGATGATAAAAACCCATCTGCTTCCACCGGAAAAGCTTTCAGGAGAGCGTTTGCAACAGTTTGCCACTATTTCTGAGTAAATTGAGGAAGGTCAGATTTTTGCTGAAATTGTGACCGCGCGGATTAGGGATTTTTTCAAAAAAAGTTATTCAGACGTCGAGGGCTTATTCAGTTTCTGATGATAAAAACCTATCTGTTTCCACCGAAAAACCTTTCAGGGGATAATTTGTGAATGTTTGGCAGGATTTTTGAGTAAATTGCAGAACGTCAAATTTTTGCTGAAATTGTGACCGCGCGGCTTAGGGATTTTTTCAAGAAAAGTTGTTCAGACGTCGAGGGCAAATTCTGTTTCTGATGATAAAAACCCATCTGTTTCCACCGGAAAAGCTTTCAGGAGAGCGTTTGCAACAGTTTGCCACTATTTCTGAGTAAATTGAGGAAGGTCAGATTTTTGCTGAAATTGTGAAAGCGCGGCTTAGGGATTTTTTCAAAAAAAGTTGTTCAGACGTCGAGGGCTTATTCTGTTTCTGATGATAAAAACCTATCTGTTTCCACCGAAAAACGTTTCAGGGGATTATTTGTGAATGTTTGGCAGGATTTTTGAGTAAATTGCAGAACGTCAAATTTTTGCTGAAATTGTGACCGCGCGGCTTAGGGATTTTTTCAAAAAAAAGTTGTTCAGACGTCGAGGGCTTATTCTGTTTCTGATGATAAAACCCATCTGTTTCCACCGAAAAACCTTTCAGGGGATCGTTTGCAACAGTTTGGAAGCATTTTTGGTTGAATTGCAGAACGTCAGATTTTTGCTGAAATTGTGACCGCGCGGCTTAGGGATTTTTTCAAAAAAAGTTGTTCAGACGTCGAGGGCAAATTCTGTTTCTGATGATAAAAACCCATGTGCTTCCAGCGGAAAAGCTTTCAGGAGAGCGTTTGCAACAGTTTGCCACTATTTCTGAGTAAATTGAGGAAGGTCAGATTTTTGCTGAAATTGTGACCGCGCGGCTTAGGGATTTTTTCAAAAAAAGTTGTTCAGACGTCGAGGGCTTATTCTGTTTCTGATGATAAAAACCTATCTGTTTCCACCGAAAAACCTTTCAGGGGATCATTTGTGAATGTTTGGCAGGATTTTTGAGTAAATTGCAGAACGTCAAATTTTTGCTGAAATTGTGACCGCGCGGCTTAGGGATTTTTTCAAAAAAAGTTGTTCAGACGTCGAGGGCTTATTCTGTTTCAGATGATAAAACCCATCTGTTTCCACCGAAAAACCTTTCAGGGGATAGTTTGCAACAGTTTGGCAGCATTTTTGAGTGAATTGCAGAAAGTCAGATTTTTGCTAAAATTGTGACCGCGCGGCTTAGGGATTTTTTCAAAAAAAAGTTGTTCAGACGTCGAGGGCTTATTCTGTTTTTGATGATGAAAACCCATCTGTTTCCACAGAAAAACCTTTCAGGGGATCGTTTGCAACAGTTTGGAAGCATTTTTGAGTGAATTGCAGAACGTCAGATTTTTGCTGAAATTGTGACCGCGCGGCTTAGGGATTTTTTCAAAAAAAGTTGTTCAGACGTCGAGGGCAAATTCTGTGTCTGATGATAAAAACCCATCTGCTTCCACCGGAAAAGCTTTCAGGAGAGCGTTTGCAACAGTTTGCCACTATTTCTGAGTGAATTGAAGAACGTCAGATTTTTGCTAAAATTGTGACTGCGCGGCTTAGGGATTTTTTCAAAAAAAAGTTGTTCAGACGTCGAGGGCAAATTCTGTTTCTGATGATAAAAACCCATCTGTTTCCACCGGAAAAGCTTTCAGGAGAGCGTTTGCAACAGTTTGGCAGCATTTTTGAGTGAATTGCAGAACGTCAGATTTTTGCTAAAATTGTGACCGCGCGGCTTAGGGATTTTTTCAAAAAAAAGTTGTTCAGACGTCGAGGGCTTATTCTGTTTCTGATGATAAAAACCTATCTGTTTCCACAGAAAAACCTTTCAGGGGATCATTTGTGAATGTTTGGCAGGATTTTTGAGTAAATTGCAGAACGTCAGATTTTTGCTGAAATTGTGACCGCGCGGCTTAGGGATTTTTTCAAAAAAAGTTGTTCAGACGTCGAGGGCTTATTCTGTTTCTGATGATAAAAACCTATCTGTTTCCACCGAAAAACTTTTCAGGGGATCATTTGTGAATGTTTGGCAGGATTTTTGAGTAAATTGCAGAATGTCAAATTTTTGCTGAAATTGTGACCGCGCGGCTTAGGGATTTTTTCAAAAAAAGTTGTTCAGACGTCGAGGGCTTATTCTGTTATTGATGATGAAAACCCATCTGTTTCCACCGAAAAACCTTTCAGGGGATAGTTTGCAACTGTTTGGCAGCATTTTTGAGTGAATTGCAGAACGTCAGATTTTTGCTGAAATTGTGACCGCGCGGCTTAGGGATTTTTTCAAAAAAAGTTGTTCAGACGTCGAGGGCTTATTCTGTTTCTGATGATAAAAACCTATCTGTTTCCACCGAAAAACCTTTCAGGGGATCATTTGTGACAGTTTGGCAGCATTTTTGAGTGAATTGCAGAACGTCAGATTTTTGCTAAAATTGTGACCGCGCGGCTTAGGGATTTTTTCAAAAAAAGTTGTTCAGACGTCGAGGGCAAATTCTGTTTCTGATGATAAAAACCCATCTGTTTCCACCGGAAAAGCTTTCAGGAGAGCGTTTGCAACAGTTTGGCAGCATTTTTGAGTGAATTGCAGAACGTCAGATTTTTGCTAAAATTGTGACCGCGCGGCTTAGGGATTTTTTCAAAAAAAAGTTGTTCAGACGTCGAGGGCTTATTCTGTTTCTGATGATAAAAACCTATCTGTTTCCACAGAAAAACCTTTCAGGGGATCATTTGTGAATGTTTGGCAGGATTTTTGAGTAAATTGCAGAACGTCAGATTTTTGCTGAAATTGTGACCGCGCGGCTTAGGGATTTTTTCAAAAAAAGTTGTTCAGACGTCGAGGGCTTATTCTGTTTCTGATGATAAAAACCTATCTGTTTCCACCGAAAAACTTTTCAGGGGATCATTTGTGAATGTTTGGCAGGATTTTTGAGTAAATTGCAGAATGTCAAATTTTTGCTGAAATTGTGACCGCGCGGCTTAGGGATTTTTTCAAAAAAAGTTGTTCAGACGTCGAGGGCTTATTCTGTTATTGATGATGAAAACCCATCTGTTTCCACCGAAAAACCTTTCAGGGGATAGTTTGCAACTGTTTGGCAGCATTTTTGAGTGAATTGCAGAACGTCAGATTTTTGCTGAAATTGTGACCGCGCGGCTTAGGGATTTTTTCAAAAAAAGTTGTTCAGACGTCGAGGGCTTATTCTGTTTCTGATGATAAAAACCTATCTGTTTCCACCGAAAAACCTTTCAGGGGATCATTTGTGACAGTTTGGCAGCATTTTTGAGTGAATTGCAGAACGTCAGATTTTTGCTAAAATTGTGACCGCGCGGCTTAGGGATTTTTTCAAAAAAAAGTTGTTCAGACGTCGAGGGCTTATTCTGTTTTTGATGATGAAAACCCATCTGTTTCCACCGAAAAACCTTTCAGGGGATCGTTTGCAACAGTTTGGAAGCATTTTTGAGTGAATTGCAGAACGTCAGATTTTTGCTGAAATTGTGACCGCGCGGCTTAGGGATTTTTTCAAAAAAAGTTGTTCAGACGTCGAGGGCTTATTCTGTTTCTGATGATAAAAACCTATCTGTTTCCACCGAAAAACCTTTCAGGGGATCATTTTTGAATGTTTGGCAGGATTTTTGAGTAAATTGCAGAACGTCAGATTTTTGCTGAAATTGTGAACGCGCGGCTTAGGGATTTTTTCAAAAAAAGTTGTTCATACGTCGAGGGCAAATTCTGTTTCTGATGATAAAAACCCATCTGTTTCCACCGGAAAAGCTTTCAGGAGAGCGTTTGCAACAGTTTGCCACTATTTCTGAGTAAATTGCGGAAGGTCAGATTTTTGCTGAAATTGTGACCGCGCGGCTTAGGGATTTTTACAAAAAAAGTTGTTCAGACGTCGAGGGCTTATTCTGTTTCTGATGATAAAAACCTATCTGTTTCCACCGAGAAACCTTTCAGGGGATCATTTGTGACAGTTTGGCAGGATTTTTGAGTAAATTGCAGAACGTCAAATTTTTGCTGAAATTGTGACCGCGCGGCTTAGGGATTTTTTCAAAAAAAGTTGTTCAGACGTCGAGGGCTTATTCTGTTTCTGATGATAAAACCCATCTGTTTCCACCGAAAAACCTTTCAGGGGATCGTTTGCAACTGTTTGGCAGCATTTTTGAGTGAATTGCAGAACGTCAGATTTTTGCTGAAATTTTGACCCCGCGGCTTAGGGATTTTTTCAAAAAAAGTTGTTCAGACGTCGAGGGCAAATTCTGTTTCTGATGATAAAAACCCATCTGTTTCCACCGGAAAAGCTTTCAGGAGAGCGTTTGCAACAGTTTGGCAGCATTTTTGAGTGAATTGCAGAACGTCAGATTTTTGCTGAAATTGTGACCGCGCGGCTTAGGGATTTTTTCAAAAAAAGTTGTTCAGACGTCGAGGGCTTATTCTGTTTCTGATGATAAAAACCTATCTGTTTCCACCGAAAAACCTTTCAGGGGATCATTTGTGAATGTTTGGCAGGATTTTTGAGTAAATTGCAGAACGTCAGATTTTTGCTGAAATTGTGAACGCGCGGCTTAGGGATTTTTTCAAAAAAAGTTGTTCAGACGTCGAGGGCTTATTCTGTTTCTGATGATAAAAACCTATCTGTTTCCACCGAGAAACCTTTCAGGGGATCATTTGTGACAGTTGGCAGGATTTTTGAGTAAATTGCAGAATGTCAAATTTTTGCTGAAATTGTGACCGCGCGGCTTAGGGATTTTTTCAAAAAAAGTTGTTCAGACGTCGAGGGCTTATTCTGTTTCTGATGATAAAACCCATCTGTTTCCACCGAAAAACCTTTCAGGGGATCGTTTGCAACTGTTTGGCAGCATTTTTGAGTGAATTGCAGAACGTCAGATTTTTGCTGAAATTGTGACCCCGCGGCTTAGGGATTTTTTCAAAAAAAGTTGTTCAGACGTCGAGGGCAAATTCTGTTTCTGATGATAAAAACCCATCTGTTTCCACCGGAAAAGCTTTCAGGAGAGCGTTTGCAACAGTTTGGCAGCATTTTTGAGTGAATTGCAGAACGTCAGATTTTTGCTAAAATTGTGACCGCGCGGCTTAGGGATTTTTTCAAAAAAAAGTTGTTCAGACGTCGAGGGCTTATTCTGTTTCTGATGATAAAAACCTATCTGTTTCCACCGAAAAACCTTTCAGAAGATCATTTGTGAATGTTTGGCAGGATTTTTGAGTAAATTGCAGAACGTCAGATTTTTGCTGAAATTGTGACCGCGCGGCTTAGGGATTTTTTCAAAAAGAGTTGTTCAGACGTCGAGGGCTTATTCTGTTTCTGATGATAAAACCCATCTGTTTCCACCGAAAAACCTTTCAGGGGATAGTTTGCAACAGTTTGGCAGCATTTTTGAGTGAATTGCAGAACGTCAGATTTTTGCTGAAATTGTGACCGCGCGGCTTAGGAATTTTTTCAAAAAAAGTTGTTCAGACGTCGAGGGCAAATTCTGTTTCTGATGATAAAAACCCATCTGTTTCCACCGGAAAAGCTTTCAGGAGAGCGTTTGCAACAGTTTGCCACTATTTCTGAGTAAATTGCGGAAGGTCAGATTTTTGCTGAAATTGTGACCGCGCGGCATAGGGATTTTTTAAAAAAAAGTTGTTCAGACGTCGAGGGCTTATTCTGTTTCTGATGATAAAACCCATCTGTTTCCACCGAAAAACCTTTCAGGGGATCGTTTCCAACACTTTAGCAGCATTTTTGAGTGAATTGCAGAACGTCAGATTTTTGCTAAAATTGTGACCGCGCGGCTTAGGGATTTTTTCAAAAAAAAGTTGTTCAGACGTCGAGGGTTTATTCTGTTTTTGATGATAAAAACCCATCTGTTTCCACCGAAAAACCTTTCAGGGGATCGTTTGCAACAGTTTGGAAGCATTTTTGAATGAATTGCAGAACGTCAGATTTTTGCTGAAATTGTGACCGCGCGGCTTAGGGATTTTTTCAAAAAAAGTTGTTCAGACGTCGAGGGCAAACTCTGTTTCTGATGATAAAAACCCATCTGTTTCCACCGGAAAAGCTTTCAGGAGAGCGTTTGCAACAGTTTGCCACTATTTCTGAGTAAATAGCGGAAGGTCAGATTTTTGCTGAAATTGTGTCCGCGCGGCTTAGGGATTTTTTCAAAAAAAGTTGTTCAGACGTCGAGGGCTTATTCTGTTTCTGATGATAAAAACCTATCTGTTTCCAACGAAAAACCTTTCAGGGGATCATTTGTGACAGTTTGGCAGGATTTTTGAGTAAATTGCAGAACGTCAAATTTTTGCTGAAATTGTGACCGCGTGGCTTAGGGATTTTTTCAAAAAAAAGTTGTTCAGACGTCGAGTGCAAATTCTGTTTCTGATGATAAAAACCCATCTGATTCCACCGGAAAAGCTTTCAGGAGAGCGTTTCCAACAGTTTGCCACTATTTCTGAGTAAATTGAGGAAGGTCAGATTTATGCTGAAATTGTCACCGCGCGGCTTAGGGATTTTTTCAAAAAAAGTTGTTCAGACGTCGAGGGCTTATTCTGTTTCTGATGATAAAACCCATCTGTTTCCACCGAAAAACCTTTCAGGGGATAGTTTGCAACAGTTTGGCAGCATTTTTGAGTGAATTGCAGAACGTCAGATTTTTGCTAAAATTGTGACC
Organism: Podarcis filfolensis; assembly: GCF_964270895.1. NCBI lineage: Eukaryota > Metazoa > Chordata > Lepidosauria > Squamata > Lacertidae > Podarcis > Podarcis filfolensis. The sequence goes on from NC_139608.1 coordinate 90,017,190, forward strand.
GCGCGGCTTAGGGATTTTTTCAAAAAAAAGTTGTTCAGACGTCGAGGGCTTATTCTGTTTTTGATGATGAAAACACATCTGTTTCCACCGAAAAACCTTTCAGGGGATCGTTTGCAACAGTTTGGAAGCATTTTTGAGTGAATTGCAGAACGTCAAATTTTTGCTGAAATTGTGACCGCGCGGTTTAGGGATTTTTTCAAAAAAAGTTGTTCAGACGTCGAGGGCAAATTCTGTTTCTGATGATAAAAACCCATCTGCTTCCACCGGAAAAGCTTTCAGGAGAGCGTTTGCAACAGTTTGCCACTATTTCTGAGTAAATTGAGGAAGGTCAGATTTTTGCTGAAATTGTGACCGCGCGGCTTAGGGATTTTTTCAAAAAAAGTTGTTCAGACGTCGAGGGCTTATTCTATTTTTGATGATGAAAACCCATCTGTTTCCACCGAAAAACCTTTCAGGGGATCATTTGTGAATGTTTGGCAGGATTTTTGAGTAAATTGCAGAACGTCAAATTTTTGCTGAAATTGTGACCGCGCGGCTTAGGTATTTTTTCAAAAAAAGTTGTTCAGACGTCGAGGGCTTATTCTGTTTCAGATGATAAAACCCATCTGTTTCCACCGAAAAACCTTTCAGGGGATAGTTTGCAACAGTTAGGCAGCATTTTTGAGTGAATTGCAGAACGTCAGATTTTTGCTAAAATTGTGACCGCGCGGCTTAGGGATTTTTTCAAAAAAAAGTTGTTCAGACGTCGAGGGCTTATTCTGTTTTTGATGATGAAAACCCATCTGTTTCCACCGAAAAACCTTTCAGGGGATCGTTTGCAACAGTTTGGAAGCATTTTTGAGTGAATTGCAGAACGTCAGATTTTTGCTGAAATTGTGACCGCGCGGCTTAGGGATTTTTTCAAAAAAAGTTGTTCAGACGTCGAGGGCAAATTCTGTTTCTGATGATAAAAACCCATCTGCTTCCACCGGAAAAGCTTTCAGGAGAGCGTTTGCAACAGTTTGCCACTATTTCTGAGTGAATTGAAGAACGTCAGATTTTTGCTAAAATTGTGACTGCGCGGCTTAGGGATTTTTTCAAAAAAAAGTTGTTCAGACGTCGAGGGCTTATTCTGTTTTTGATGATGAAAACCCATCTGTTTCCACCGAAAAACCTTTCAGGGGATCGTTTGCAACAGTTTGGAAGCATTTTTGTGTGAATTGCAGAACGTCAGATTTTTGCTGAAATTGTGACCCCGCGGCTTAGGGATTTTTTCAAAAAAAGTTGTTCAGACGTCGAGGGCAAATTCTGTTTCTGATGATAAAAACCGATCTGTTTCCACCGGAAAAGCTTTCAGGAGAGCGTTTGCAACAGTTTGGCAGCATTTTTGAGTGAATTGCAGAACGTCAGATTTTTGCTAAAATTGTGACCGCGCGGCTTAGGAATTTTTTCAAAAAAAAGTTGTTCAGACGTCGAGGGCTTATTCTGTTTCTGATGATAAAAACCTATCTGTTTCCACCGAAAAACCTTTCAGGGGATCATTTGTGAATGTTTGGCAGGATTTTTGAGTAAATTGCAGAACGTCAGATTTTTGCTGAAATTGTGACCGCGCGGCTTAGGGATTTTTTCAAAAAAAGTTGTTCAGACGTCGAGGGCTTATTCTGTTTCTGATGATAAAAACCTATCTGTTTCCACCGAAAAACTTTTCAGGGGATCATTTGTGAATGTTTGGCAGGATTTTTGAGTAAATTGCAGAACGTCAAATTTTTGCTGAAATTGTGACCGCGCGGCTTAGGGATTTTTTCAAAAAAAGTTGTTCAGACGTCGAGGGCTTATTCTGTTATTGATGATGAAAACCCATCTGTTTCCACCGAAAAACCTTTCAGGGGATAGTTTGCAACTGTTTGGCAGCATTTTTGAGTGAATTGCAGAACGTCAGATTTTTGCTGAAATTGTGACCGCGCGGCTTAGGGATTTTTTCAAAAAAAGTTGTTCAGACGTCGAGGGCTTATTCTGTTTCTGATGATAAAAACCTATCTGTTTCCACCGAAAAACCTTTCAGGGGATCATTTGTGACAGTTTGGCAGCATTTTTGAGTGAATTGCAGAACGTGAGATTTTTGCTAAAATTGTGACCGCGCGGCTTAGGGATTTTTTCAAAAAAAAGTTGTTCAGACGTCGAGGGCTTATTCTGTTTTTGATGATGAAAACCCATCAGTTTCCACCGAAAAACCTTTCAGGGGATCGTTTGCAACAGTTTGGAAGCATTTTTGAGTGAATTGCAGAACGTCAGATTTTTGCTGAAATTGTGACCGCGCGGCTTAGGGATTTTTTCAAAAAAAGTTGTTCAGACGTCGAGGGCTTATTCTGTTATTGATGATGAAAACCCATCTGTTTCCACCGAAAAACCTTTCAGGGGATAGTTTGCAACTGTTTGGCAGCATTTTTGAGTGAATTGCAGAACGTCAGATTTTTGCTGAAATTGTGACCGCGCGGCTTAGGGATTTTTTCAAAAAAAGTTGTTCAGACGTCGAGGGCTTATTCTGTTTCTGATGATAAAAACCTATCTGTTTCCACCGAAAAACCTTTCAGGGGATCATTTGTGACAGTTTGGCAGCATTTTTGAGTGAATTGCAGAACGTGAGATTTTTGCTAAAATTGTGACCGCGCGGCTTAGGGATTTTTTCAAAAAAAAGTTGTTCAGACGTCGAGGGCTTATTCTGTTTTTGATGATGAAAACGCATCTGTTTCCACCGAAAAACCTTTCAGGGGATCGTTTGCAACAGTTTGGAAGCATTTTTGAGTGAATTGCAGAACGTCAGATTTTTGCTGAAATTGTGACCGCGCGGCTTAGGGATTTTTTCAAAAAAAGTTGTTCAGACGTCGAGGGCTTATTCTGTTTCTGATGATAAAAACCTATCTGTTTCCACCGAAAAACCTTTCAGGGGATCATTTGTGAATGTTTGGCAGGATTTTTGAGTAAATTGCATAACGTCAGATTTTTGCTGAAATTGTGAACGCGCGGCTTCGGGATTTTTTCAAAAAAAGTTGTTCAGACGTCGAGGGCAAATTCTGTTTCTGATGATAAAAACCCATCTGTTTCCACCGGAAAAGCTTTCAGGAGAGCGTTTGCAACAGTTTGCCACTATTTCTGAGTAAATTGCAGAACGTCAGATTTTTGCTGAAATTGTGACCGCGCGGCTTAGGGATTTTTTCAAAAAAAGTTGTTCAGACGTCGAGGGCTTATTCTGTTTCTGATGATAAAACCCATCTGTTTCCACCGAAAAACCTTTCAGGGGATAGTTTGCAACAGTTTGGCAGCATTTTTGAGTGAATTGCAGAACGTCAGATTTTTGCTGAAATTGTGACCGCGCGGCTTAGGAATTTTTTCAAAAAAAGTTGTTCAGACGTCGAGGGCAAATTCTGTTTCTGATGATAAAAACCCATCTGTTTCCACCGGAAAAGCTTTCAGGAGAGCGTTTGCAACAGTTTGGCAGCATTTTTGAGTGAATTGCAGAACGTCAGATTTTTGCTAAAATTGTGACCGCGCGGCTTAGGGATTTTTTCAAAAAAAAGTTGTTCAGACGTCGAGGGCTTATTCTGTTTCTGATGATAAAAACCTATCTGTTTCCACCGAAAAACCTTTCAGAAGATCATTTGTGAATGTTTGGCAGGATTTTTGAGTAAATTGCAGAACGTCAGATTTTTGCTGAAATTGTGACCGCGCGGCTTAGGGATTTTTTCAAAAAAAGTTGTTCAGACGTCGAGGGCTTATTCTGTTTCTGATGATAAAACCCATTTGTTTCCACCGAAAAACCTTTCAGGGGATAGTTTGCAACAGTTTGGCAGCATTTTTGAGTGAATTGCAGAACGTCAGATTTTTGCTGAAATTGTGACCGCGCGGCTTAGGAATTTTTTCAAAAAAAGTTGTTCAGACGTCGAGGGCAAATTCTGTTTCTGATGATAAAAACCCATCTGTTTCCACCGGAAAAGCTTTCAGGAGAGCGTTTGCAACAGTTTGCCACTATTTCTGAGTAAATTGCGGAAGGTCAGATTTTTGCTGAAATTGTGACCGCGCGGCATAGGGATTTTTTTAAAAAAAGTTGTTCAGACGTCGAGGGCTTATTCTGTTTCTGATGATAAAACCCATCTGTTTCCACCGAAAAACCTTTCAGGGGATCGTTTCCAACACTTTAGCAGCATTTTTGAGTGAATTGCAGAACGTCAGATTTTTGCTAAAATTGTGACCGCGCGGCTTAGGGATTTTTTCAAAAAAAAGTTGTTCAGACGTCGAGGGTTTATTCTGTTTTTGATGATAAAACCCATCTGTTTCCACCGAAAAACCTTTCAGGGGATCGTTTGCAACTGTTTGGCAGCATTTTTGAGTGAATTGCAGAACGTCAGATTTTTGCTGAAATTGTGACCGCGCGGCTTAGGGATTTTTTCAAAAAAAGTTGTTCAGACGTCGAGGGCTTATTCTGTTTCTGATGATAAAAACCTATCTGTTTCCACCGAAAAACCTTTCAGGGGATCATTTGTGACAGTTTGGCAGCATTTTTGAGTGAATTGCAGAACGTGAGATTTTTGCTAAAATTGTGACTGCGCGGCTTAGGGATTTTTTCAAAAAAAAGTTGTTCAGACGTCGAGGGCTTATTCTGTTTTTGATGATGAAAACCCATCTGTTTCCACCGAAAAACCTTTCAGGGGATCGTTTGCAACAGTTTGGAAGCATTTTTGAGTGAATTGCAGAATGTCAGATTTTTGCTGAAATTGTGACCGCGCGGCTTAGGGATTTTTTCAAAAAAAGTTGTTCAGACGTCGAGGGCTTATTCTGTTTCTGATGATAAAAACCTATCTGTTTCCACCGAAAAACCTTTCAGGGGATCATTTGTGAATGTTTGGCAGGATTTTTGAGTAAATTGCATAACGTCAGATTTTTGCTGAAATTGTGAACGCGCGGCTTAGGGATTTTTTCAAAAAAATTTGTTCAGACGTCGAGGGCAAATTCTGTTTCTGATGATAAAAACCCATCTGTTTCCACCGGAAAAGCTTTCAGGAGAGCGTTTGCAACAGTTTGCCACTATTTCTGAGTAAATTGCAGAACGTCAGATTTTTGCTGAAATTGTGACCGCGCGGCTTAGGGATTTTTTCAAAAAAAGTTGTTCAGACGTCGAGGGCTTATTCTGTTTCTGATGATAAAACCCATCTGTTTCCACCGAAAAACCTTTCAGGGGATAGTTTGCAACAGTTTGGCAGCATTTTTGAGTGAATTGCAGAACGTCAGATTTTTGCTGAAATTGTGACCGCGCGGCTTAGGAATTTTTTCAAAAAAAGTTGTTCAGACGTCGAGGGCAAATTCTGTTTCTGATGATAAAAACCCATCTGTTTCCACCGGAAAAGCTTTCAGGAGAGCGTTTGCAACAGTTTGGCAGCATTTTTGAGTGAATTGCAGAACGTCAGATTTTTGCTAAAATTGTGACCGCGCGGCTTAGGGATTTTTTCAAAAAAAAGTTGTTCAGACGTCGAGGGCTTATTCTGTTTCTGATGATAAAAACCTATCTGTTTCCACCGAAAAACCTTTCAGAAGATCATTTGTGAATGTTTGGCAGGATTTTTGAGTAAATTGCAGAACGTCAGATTTTTGCTGAAATTGTGACCGCGCGGCTTAGGGATTTTTTCAAAAAAAGTTGTTCAGACGTCGAGGGCTTATTCTGTTTCTGATGATAAAACCCATCTGTTTCCACCGAAAAACCTTTCAGGGGATAGTTTGCAACAGTTTGGCAGCATTTTTGAGTGAATTGCAGAACGTCAGATTTTTGCTGAAATTGTGACCGCGCGGCTTAGGAATTTTTTCAAAAAAAGTTGTTCAGACGTCGAGGGCAAATTCTGTTTCTGATGATAAAAACCCATCTGTTTCCACCGGAAAAGCTTTCAGGAGAGCGTTTGCAACAGTTTGGCAGCATTTTTGAGTGAATTGCAGAACGTCAGATTTTTGCTAAAATTGTGACCGCGCGGCTTAGGGATTTTTTCAAAAAAAAGTTGTTCAGACGTCGAGGGCTTATTCTGTTTCTGATGATAAAAACCTATCTGTTTCCACCGAAAAACCTTTCAGAAGATCATTTGTGAATGTTTGGCAGGATTTTTGAGTAAATTGCAGAACGTCAGATTTTTGCTGAAATTGTGACCGCGCGGCTTAGGGATTTTTTCAAAAAAAGTTGTTCAGACGTCGAGGGCTTATTCTGTTTCTGATGATAAAACCCATTTGTTTCCACCGAAAAACCTTTCAGGGGATAGTTTGCAACAGTTTGGCAGCATTTTTGAGTGAATTGCAGAACGTCAGATTTTTGCTGAAATTGTGACCGCGCGGCTTAGGAATTTTTTCAAAAAAAGTTGTTCAGACGTCGAGGGCAAATTCTGTTTCTGATGATAAAAACCCATCTGTTTCCACCGGAAAAGCTTTCAGGAGAGCGTTTGCAACAGTTTGCCACTATTTCTGAGTAAATTGCGGAAGGTCAGATTTTTGCTGAAATTGTGACCGCGCGGCATAGGGATTTTTTTAAAAAAAGTTGTTCAGACGTCGAGGGCTTATTCTGTTTCTGATGATAAAACCCATCTGTTTCCACCGAAAAACCTTTCAGGGGATCGTTTCCAACACTTTAGCAGCATTTTTGAGTGAATTGCAGAACGTCAGATTTTTGCTAAAATTGTGACCGCGCGGCTTAGGGATTTTTTCAAAAAAAAGTTGTTCAGACGTCGAGGGTTTATTCTGTTTTTGATGATAAAACCCATCTGTTTCCACCGAAAAACCTTTCAGGGGATCGTTTGCAACTGTTTGGCAGCATTTTTGAGTGAATTGCAGAACGTCAGATTTTTGCTGAAATTGTGACCCCGCGGCTTAGGAATTTTTTCAAAAAAAGTTGTTCAGACGTCGAGGGGAAATTCTGTTTCTGATGATAAAAACCCATCTGTTTCCACCGGAAAAGCTTTCAGGAGAGCGTTTGCAACAGTTTGCCACTATTTCTGAGTAAATTGCGGAAGGTCAGATTTTTGCTGAAATTGTGACCGCGCGGCATAGGGATTTTTTCAAAAAAAGTTGTTCAGACGTCGAGGGCTTATTCTGTTTCTGATGATAAAACCCATCTGTTTCCACCGAAAAACCTTTCAGGGGATCGTTTCCAACACTTTAGCAGCATTTTTGAGTGAATTGCAGAACGTCAGATTTTTGCTAAAATTGTGACCGCGCGGCTTAGGGATTTTTTCAAAAAAAAGTTGTTCAGACGTCGAGGGTTTATTCTGTTTTTGATGATAAAAACCCATCTGTTTCCACCGAAAAACCTTTCAGGGGATCGTTTGCAACAGTTTGCCACTATTTCTGAGTAAATTGCGGAAGGTCAGATTTTTGCTGAAATTGTGACCGCGCGGCATAGGGATTTTTTCAAAAAAAGTTGTTCAGACGTCGAGGGCTTATTCTGTTTCTGATGATAAAACCCATCTGTTTCCACCGAAAAACCTTTCAGGGGATCGTTTCCAACACTTTAGCAGCATTTTTGAGTGAATTGCAGAACGTCAGATTTTTGCTAAAATTGTGACCGCGCGGCTTAGGGATTTTTTCAAAAAAAAGTTGTTCAGACGTCGAGGGTTTATTCTGTTTTTGATGATAAAAACCCATCTGTTTCCACCGAAAAACCTTTCAGGGGATCGTTTGCAACAGTTTGGAAGCATTTTTGAATGAATTGCAGAACGTCAGATTTTTGCTGAAATTGTGACCGCGCGGCTTAGGGATTTTTTCAAAAAAAGTTGTTCAGACGTCGAGGGCAAACTCTGTTTCTGATGATAAAAACCCATCTGTCTCCACCGGAAAAGCTTTCAGGAGAGCGTTTGCAACAGTTTGCCACTATTTCTGAGTAAATTGCGGAAGGTCAGATTTTTGCTGAAATTGTGTCCGCGCGGCTTAGGGATTTTTTCAAAAAAAGTTGTTCAGACGTCGAGGGCTTATTCTGTTTCTGATGATAAAAACCTATCTGTTTCCACCGAAAAACCTTTCAGGGGATCATTTGTAACAGTTTGGCAGGATTTTTGAGTAAATTACGGAACGTCAAATTTTTGCTGAGATTGTGACCGCGTGGCTTAGGGATTTTTTCAAAAAAAAGTTGTTCAGACGTCGAGGGCTTATTCTGTTTCTGATGATAAAACCCATCTGTTTCCACCGAAAAACCTTTCAGGGGATCGTTTGCAACTGTTTGGCAGCATTTTTGAGTGAATTGCAGAACGTCAGATTTTTGCTGAAATTGTGACCCCGCGGCTTAGGGATTTTTTCAAAAAAAGTTGTTCAGAGGTCGAGGGCAAATTCTGTTTCTGATGATAAAAACCCATCTGTTTCCACCGGAAAAGCTTTCAGGAGAGCGTTTGCAACAGTTTGGCAGCATTTTTGAGTGAATTGCAGAACGTCAGATTTTTGCTAAAATTGTGACCGCGCGGCTTACGGATTTTTTCAAAAAAAAGTTGTTCAGACGTCGAGGGCTTATTCTGTTTTTGATGATAAAAACCCATCTGTTTCCACCGAAAAACCTTTCAGGGGATAGTTTGCAACAGTTTGGCAGCATTTTTGAGTGAATTGCAGAACGTCAGATTTTTGCTGAAATTGTGACCGCGCGGCTTAGGAATTTTTTCAAAAAAGGTTGTTCAGACGTCGAGGGCAAATTCTGTTTCTGATGATAAAAACCCATCTGTTTCCACCGGAAAAGCTTTCAGGAGAGCGTTTGCAACAGTTTGGCAGCATTTTTGAGTGAATTGCAGAACGTCAGATTTTTGCTAAAATTGTGACCGCGCGGCTTAGGGATTTTTTCAAAAAAAAGTTGTTCAGACGTCGAGGGCTTATTCTGTTTCTGATGATAAAAACCTATCTGTTTCCACCGAAAAACCTTTCAGAAGATCATTTGTGAATGTTTGGCAGGATTTTTGAGTAAATTGCAGAACGTCAGATTTTTGCTGAAATTGTGACCGCGCGGCTTAGGGATTTTTTCAAAAAAAGTTGTTCAGACGTCGAGGGCTTATTCTGTTTCTGATGATAAAACCCATTTGTTTCCACCGAAAAACCTTTCAGGGGATAGTTTGCAACAGTTTGGCAGCATTTTTGAGTGAATTGCAGAACGTCAGATTTTTGCTGAAATTGTGACCGCGCGGCTTAGGGATTTTTTCAAAAAAAGTTGTTCAGACGTCGAGGGCAAATTCTGTTTCTGATGATAAAAACCCATCTGTTTCCACCGGAAAAGCTTTCAGGAGAGCGTTTGCAACAGTTTGCCACTATTTCTGAGTAAATTGCGGAAGGTCAGATTTTTGCTGAAATTGTGACCGCGCGGCATAGGGATTTTTTCAAAAAAAGTTGTTCAGACGTCGAGGGCTTATTCTGTTTCTGATGATAAAACCCATCTGTTTCCACCGAAAAACCTTTCAGGGGATCGTTTCCAACACTTTAGCAGCATTTTTGAGTGAATTGCAGAACGTCAGATTTTTGCTAAAATTGTGACCGCGCGGCTTAGGGATTTTTTCAAAAAAAAGTTGTTCAGACGTCGAGGGTTTATTCTGTTTTTGATGATAAAAACCCATCTGTTTCCACCGAAAAACCTTTCAGGGGATCGTTTGCAACAGTTTGGAAGCATTTTTGAATGAATTGCAGAACGTCAGATTTTTGCTGAAATTGTGACCGCGCGGCTTAGGGATTTTTTCAAAAAAAGTTGTTCAGACGTCGAGGGCAAACTCTGTTTCTGATGATAAAAACCCATCTGTTTCCACCGGAAAAGCTTTCAGGAGAGCGTTTGCAACAGTTTGCCACTATTTCTGAGTAAATTGCGGAAGGTCAGATTTTTGCTGAAATTGTGTCCGCGCGGCTTAGGGATTTTTTCAAAAAAAGTTGTTCAGACGTCGAGGGCTTATTCTGTTTCTGATGATAAAAACCTATCTGTTTCCACCGAAAAACCTTTCAGGGGATCATTTGTAACAGTTTGGCAGGATTTTTGAGTAAATTACGGAACGTCAAATTTTTGCTGAGATTGTGACCGCGTGGCTTAGGGATTTTTTCAAAAAAAAGTTGTTCAGACGTCGAGGGCTTATTCTGTTTCTGATGATAAAACCCATCTGTTTCCACCGAAAAACCTTTCAGGGGATCGTTTGCAACTGTTTGGCAGCATTTTTGAGTGAATTGCAGAACGTCAGATTTTTGCTGAAATTGTGACCCCGCGGCTTAGGGATTTTTTCAAAAAAAGTTGTTCAGAGGTCGAGGGCAAATTCTGTTTCTGATGATAAAAACCCATCTGTTTCCACCGGAAAAGCTTTCAGGAGAGCGTTTGCAACAGTTTGGCAGCATTTTTGAGTGAATTGCAGAACGTCAGATTTTTGCTAAAATTGTGACCGCGCGGCTTACGGATTTTTTCAAAAAAAAGTTGTTCAGACGTCGAGGGCTTATTCTGTTTTTGATGATAAAAACCCATCTGTTTCCACCGAAAAACCTTTCAGGGGATAGTTTGCAACAGTTTGGCAGCATTTTTGAGTGAATTGCAGAACGTCAGATTTTTGCTGAAATTGTGACCGCGCGGCTTAGGAATTTTTTCAAAAAAAAGTTGTTCAGACGTCGAGGGCTTATTCTGTTTCTGATGATAAAACCCATCTGTTTCCACCGAAAAACCTTTCAGGGGATCGTTTGCAACTGTTTGGCAGCATTTTTGAGTGAATTGCAGAACGTCAGATTTTTGCTGAAATTGTGACCCCGCGGCTTAGGGATTTTTTCAAAAAAAGTTGTTCAGAGGTCGAGGGCAAATTCTGTTTCTGATGATAAAAACCCATCTGTTTCCACCGGAAAAGCTTTCAGGAGAGCGTTTGCAACAGTTTGGCAGCATTTTTGAGTGAATTGCAGAACGTCAGATTTTTGCTAAAATTGTGACCGCGCGGCTTACGGATTTTTTCAAAAAAAAGTTGTTCAGACGTCGAGGGCTTATTCTGTTTTTGATGATAAAAACCCATCTGTTTCCACCGAAAAACCTTTCAGGGGATAGTTTGCAACAGTTTGGCAGCATTTTTGAGTGAATTGCAGAACGTCAGATTTTTGCTGAAATTGTGACCGCGCGGCTTAGGAATTTTTTCAAAAAAGGTTGTTCAGACGTCGAGGGCAAATTCTGTTTCTGATGATAAAAACCCATCTGTTTCCACCGGAAAAGCTTTCAGGAGAGCGTTTGCAACAGTTTGGCAGCATTTTTGAGTGAATTGCAGAACGTCAGATTTTTGCTAAAATTGTGACCGCGCGGCTTAGGGATTTTTTCAAAAAAAAGTTGTTCAGACGTCGAGGGCTTATTCTGTTTCTGATGATAAAAACCTATCTGTTTCCACCGAAAAACCTTTCAGAAGATCATTTGTGAATGTTTGGCAGGATTTTTGAGTAAATTGCAGAACGTCAGATTTTTGCTGAAATTGTGACCGCGCGGCTTAGGGATTTTTTCAAAAAAAGTTGTTCAGACGTCGAGGGCTTATTCTGTTTCTGATGATAAAACCCATTTGTTTCCACCGAAAAACCTTTCAGGGGATAGTTTGCAACAGTTTGGCAGCATTTTTGAGTGAATTGCAGAACGTCAGATTTTTGCTGAAATTGTGACCGCGCGGCTTAGGGATTTTTTCAAAAAAAGTTGTTCAGACGTCGAGGGCAAATTCTGTTTCTGATGATAAAAACCCATCTGTTTCCACCGGAAAAGCTTTCAGGAGAGCGTTTGCAACAGTTTGCCACTATTTCTGAGTAAATTGCGGAAGGTCAGATTTTTGCTGAAATTGTGACCGCGCGGCATAGGGATTTTTTTAAAAAAAGTTGTTCAGACGTCGAGGGCTTATTCTGTTTCTGATGATAAAACCCATCTGTTTCCACCGAAAAACCTTTCAGGGGATCGTTTCCAACACTTTAGCAGCATTTTTGAGTGAATTGCAGAACGTCAGATTTTTGCTAAAATTGTGACCGCGCGGCTTAGGGATTTTTTCAAAAAAAAGTTGTTCAGACGTCGAGGGTTTATTCTGTTTTTGATGATAAAACCCATCTGTTTCCACCGAAAAACCTTTCAGGGGATCGTTTGCAACTGTTTGGCAGCATTTTTGAGTGAATTGCAGAACGTCAGATTTTTGCTGAAATTGTGACCCCGCGGCTTAGGAATTTTTTCAAAAAAAGTTGTTCAGACGTCGAGGGGAAATTCTGTTTCTGATGATAAAAACCCATCTGTTTCCACCGGAAAAGCTTTCAGGAGAGCGTTTGCAACAGTTTGCCACTATTTCTGAGTAAATTGCGGAAGGTCAGATTTTTGCTGAAATTGTGACCGCGCGGCATAGGGATTTTTTCAAAAAAAGTTGTTCAGACGTCGAGGGCTTATTCTGTTTCTGATGATAAAACCCATCTGTTTCCACCGAAAAACCTTTCAGGGGATCGTTTCCAACACTTTAGCAGCATTTTTGAGTGAATTGCAGAACGTCAGATTTTTGCTAAAATTGTGACCGCGCGGCTTAGGGATTTTTTCAAAAAAAAGTTGTTCAGACGTCGAGGGTTTATTCTGTTTTTGATGATAAAAACCCATCTGTTTCCACCGAAAAACCTTTCAGGGGATCGTTTGCAACAGTTTGGAAGCATTTTTGAATGAATTGCAGAACGTCAGATTTTTGCTGAAATTGTGACCGCGCGGCTTAGGGATTTTTTCAAAAAAAGTTGTTCAGACGTCGAGGGCAAACTCTGTTTCTGATGATAAAAACCCATCTGTTTCCACCGGAAAAGCTTTCAGGAGAGCGTTTGCAACAGTTTGCCACTATTTCTGAGTAAATTGCGGAAGGTCAGATTTTTGCTGAAATTGTGTCCGCGCGGCTTAGGGATTTTTTCAAAAAAAGTTGTTCAGACGTCGAGGGCTTATTCTGTTTCTGATGATAAAAACCTATCTGTTTCCACCGAAAAACCTTTCAGGGGATCATTTGTAACAGTTTGGCAGGATTTTTGAGTAAATTACAGAACGTCAAATTTTTGCTGAAATTGTGACCGCGTGGCTTAGGGATTTTTTCAAAAAAAAGTTGTTCAGACGTCGAGGGCTTATTCTGTTTCTGATGATAAAACCCATCTGTTTCCACCGAAAAACCTTTCAGGGGATCGTTTGCAACTGTTTGGCAGCATTTTTGAGTGAATTGCAGAACGTCAGATTTTTGCTGAAATTGTGACCCCGCGGCTTAGGGATTTTTTCAAAAAAAGTTGTTCAGAGGTCGAGGGCAAATTCTGTTTCTGATGATAAAAACCCATCTGTTTCCACCGGAAAAGCTTTCAGGAGAGCGTTTGCAACAGTTTGGCAGCATTTTTGAGTGAATTGCAGAACGTCAGATTTTTGCTAAAATTGTGACCGCGCGGCTTACGGATTTTTTCAAAAAAAAGTTGTTCAGACGTCGAGGGCTTATTCTGTTTTTGATGATAAAAACCCATCTGTTTCCACCGAAAAACCTTTCAGGGGATAGTTTGCAACAGTTTGGCAGCATTTTTGAGTGAATTGCAGAACGTCAGATTTTTGCTGAAATTGTGACCGCGCGGCTTAGGAATTTTTTCAAAAAAAGTTGTTCAGACGTCGAGGGCAAATTCTGTTTCTGATGATAAAAACCCATCTGTTTCCACCGGAAAAGCTTTCAGGAGAGCGTTTGCAACAGTTTGGCAGCATTTTTGAGTGAATTGCAGAACGTCAGATTTTTGCTAAAATTGTGACCGCGCGGCTTAGGGATTTTTTCAAAAAAAAGTTGTTCAGACGTCGAGGGCTTATTCTGTTTCTGATGATAAAAACCTATCTGTTTCCACCGAAAAACCTTTCAGAAGATCATTTGTGAATGTTTGGCAGGATTTTTGAGTAAATTGCAGAACGTCAGATTTTTGCTGAAATTGTGACCGCGCGGCTTAGGGATTTTTTCAAAAAAAGTTGTTCAGACGTCGAGGGCTTATTCTGTTTCTGATGATAAAACCCATTTGTTTCCACCGAAAAACCTTTCAGGGGATAGTTTGCAACAGTTTGGCAGCATTTTTGAGTGAATTGCAGAACGTCAGATTTTTGCTGAAATTGTGACCGCGCGGCTTAGGAATTTTTTCAAAAAAAGTTGTTCAGACGTCGAGGGCAAATTCTGTTTCTGATGATAAAAACCCATCTGTTTCCACCGGAAAAGCTTTCAGGAGAGCGTTTGCAACAGTTTGCCACTATTTCTGAGTAAATTGCGGAAGGTCAGATTTTTGCTGAAATTGTGACCGCGCGGCATAGGGATTTTTTTAAAAAAAGTTGTTCAGACGTCGAGGGCTTATTCTGTTTCTGATGATAAAACCCATCTGTTTCCACCGAAAAACCTTTCAGGGGATCGTTTCCAACACTTTAGCAGCATTTTTGAGTGAATTGCAGAACGTCAGATTTTTGCTAAAATTGTGACCGCGCGGCTTAGGGATTTTTTCAAAAAAAAGTTGTTCAGACGTCGAGGGTTTATTCTGTTTTTGATGATAAAACCCATCTGTTTCCACCGAAAAACCTTTCAGGGGATCGTTTGCAACTGTTTGGCAGCATTTTTGAGTGAATTGCAGAACGTCAGATTTTTGCTGAAATTGTGACCCCGCGGCTTAGGAATTTTTTCAAAAAAAGTTGTTCAGACGTCGAGGGGAAATTCTGTTTCTGATGATAAAAACCCATCTGTTTCCACCGGAAAAGCTTTCAGGAGAGCGTTTGCAACAGTTTGCCACTATTTCTGAGTAAATTGCGGAAGGTCAGATTTTTGCTGAAATTGTGACCGCGCGGCATAGGGATTTTTTCAAAAAAAGTTGTTCAGACGTCGAGGGCTTATTCTGTTTCTGATGATAAAACCCATCTGTTTCCACCGAAAAACCTTTCAGGGGATCGTTTCCAACACTTTAGCAGCATTTTTGAGTGAATTGCAGAACGTCAGATTTTTGCTAAAATTGTGACCGCGCGGCTTAGGGATTTTTTCAAAAAAAAGTTGTTCAGACGTCGAGGGTTTATTCTGTTTTTGATGATAAAAACCCATCTGTTTCCACCGAAAAACCTTTCAGGGGATCGTTTGCAACAGTTTGGAAGCATTTTTGAATGAATTGCAGAACGTCAGATTTTTGCTGAAATTGTGACCGCGCGGCTTAGGGATTTTTTCAAAAAAAGTTGTTCAGACGTCGAGGGCAAACTCTGTTTCTGATGATAAAAACCCATCTGTTTCCACCGGAAAAGCTTTCAGGAGAGCGTTTGCAACAGTTTGCCACTATTTCTGAGTAAATTGCGGAAGGTCAGATTTTTGCTGAAATTGTGTCCGCGCGGCTTAGGGATTTTTTCAAAAAAAGTTGTTCAGACGTCGAGGGCTTATTCTGTTTCTGATGATAAAAACCTATCTGTTTCCACCGAAAAACCTTTCAGGGGATCATTTGTAACAGTTTGGCAGGATTTTTGAGTAAATTACAGAACGTCAAATTTTTGCAGAAATTGTGACCGCGTGGCTTAGGGATTTTTTCAAAAAAAAGTTGTTCAGACGTCGAGGGCTTATTCTGTTTCTGATGATAAAACCCATCTGTTTCCACCGAAAAACCTTTCAGGGGATAGTTTGCAACAGTTTGGCAGCATTTTTGAGTGAATTGCAGAACGTCAGATTTTTGCTGAAATTGTGACCGCGCGGCTTAGGAATTTTTTCAAAAAAAGTTGTTCAGACGTCGAGGGCAAATTCTGTTTCTGATGATAAAAACCCATCTGTTTCCACCGGAAAAGCTTTCAGGAGAGCGTTTGCAACAGTTTGCCACTATTTCTGAGTAAATTGCGGAAGGTCAGATTTTTGCTGAAATTGTGACCGCGCGGCATAGGGATTTTTTTAAAAAAAGTTGTTCAGACGTCGAGGGCTTATTCTGTTTCTGATGATAAAACCCATCTGTTTCCACCGAAAAACCTTTCAGGGGATCGTTTCCAACACTTTAGCAGCATTTTTGAGTGAATTGCAGAACGTCAGATTTTTGCTAAAATTGTGACCGCGCGGCTTAGGGATTTTTTCAAAAAAAAGTTGTTCAGACGTCGAGGGTTTATTCTGTTTTTGATGATAAAACCCATCTGTTTCCACCGAAAAACCTTTCAGGGGATCGTTTGCAACTGTTTGGCAGCATTTTTGAGTGAATTGCAGAACGTCAGATTTTTGCTGAAATTGTGACCCCGCGGCTTAGGAATTTTTTCAAAAAAAGTTGTTCAGACGTCGAGGGGAAATTCTGTTTCTGATGATAAAAACCCATCTGTTTCCACCGGAAAAGCTTTCAGGAGAGCGTTTGCAACAGTTTGCCACTATTTCTGAGTAAATTGCGGAAGGTCAGATTTTTGCTGAAATTGTGACCGCGCGGCATAGGGATTTTTTCAAAAAAAGTTGTTCAGACGTCGAGGGCTTATTCTGTTTCTGATGATAAAACCCATCTGTTTCCACCGAAAAACCTTTCAGGGGATCGTTTCCAACACTTTAGCAGCATTTTTGAGTGAATTGCAGAACGTCAGATTTTTGCTAAAATTGTGACCGCGCGGCTTAGGGATTTTTTCAAAAAAAAGTTGTTCAGACGTCGAGGGTTTATTCTGTTTTTGATGATAAAAACCCATCTGTTTCCACCGAAAAACCTTTCAGGGGATCGTTTGCAACAGTTTGGAAGCATTTTTGAATGAATTGCAGAACGTCAGATTTTTGCTGAAATTGTGACCGCGCGGCTTAGGGATTTTTTCAAAAAAAGTTGTTCAGACGTCGAGGGCAAACTCTGTTTCTGATGATAAAAACCCATCTGTTTCCACCGGAAAAGCTTTCAGGAGAGCGTTTGCAACAGTTTGCCACTATTTCTGAGTAAATTGCGGAAGGTCAGATTTTTGCTGAAATTGTGTCCGCGCGGCTTAGGGATTTTTTCAAAAAAAGTTGTTCAGACGTCGAGGGCTTATTCTGTTTCTGATGATAAAAACCTATCTGTTTCCACCGAAAAACCTTTCAGGGGATCATTTGTAACAGTTTGGCAGGATTTTTGAGTAAATTACAGAACGTCAAATTTTTGCTGAAATTGTGACCGCGTGGCTTAGGGATTTTTTCAAAAAAAAGTTGTTCAGACGTCGAGGGCTTATTCTGTTTCTGATGATAAAACCCATCTGTTTCCACCGAAAAACCTTTCAGGGGATCGTTTGCAACTGTTTGGCAGCATTTTTGAGTGAATTGCAGAACGTCAGATTTTTGCTGAAATTGTGACCCCGCGGCTTAGGGATTTTTTCAAAAAAAGTTGTTCAGAGGTCGAGGGCAAATTCTGTTTCTGATGATAAAAACCCATCTGTTTCCACCGGAAAAGCTTTCAGGAGAGCGTTTGCAACAGTTTGGCAGCATTTTTGAGTGAATTGCAGAACGTCAGATTTTTGCTAAAATTGTGACCGCGCGGCTTACGGATTTTTTCAAAAAAAAGTTGTTCAGACGTCGAGGGCTTATTCTGTTTTTGATGATAAAAACCCATCTGTTTCCACCGAAAAACCTTTCAGGGGATAGTTTGCAACAGTTTGGCAGCATTTTTGAGTGAATTGCAGAACGTCAGATTTTTGCTGAAATTGTGACCGCGCGGCTTAGGAATTTTTTCAAAAAAAGTTGTTCAGACGTCGAGGGCAAATTCTGTTTCTGATGATAAAAACCCATCTGTTTCCACCGGAAAAGCTTTCAGGAGAGCGTTTGCAACAGTTTGGCAGCATTTTTGAGTGAATTGCAGAACGTCAGATTTTTGCTAAAATTGTGACCGCGCGGCTTAGGGATTTTTTCAAAAAAAAGTTGTTCAGACGTCGAGGGCTTATTCTGTTTCTGATGATAAAAACCTATCTGTTTCCACCGAAAAACCTTTCAGAAGATCATTTGTGAATGTTTGGCAGGATTTTTGAGTAAATTGCAGAACGTCAGATTTTTGCTGAAATTGTGACCGCGCGGCTTAGGGATTTTTTCAAAAAAAGTTGTTCAGACGTCGAGGGCTTATTCTGTTTCTGATGATAAAACCCATTTGTTTCCACCGAAAAACCTTTCAGGGGATAGTTTGCAACAGTTTGGCAGCATTTTTGAGTGAATTGCAGAACGTCAGATTTTTGCTGAAATTGTGACCGCGCGGCTTAGGAATTTTTTCAAAAAAAGTTGTTCAGACGTCGAGGGCAAATTCTGTTTCTGATGATAAAAACCCATCTGTTTCCACCGGAAAAGCTTTCAGGAGAGCGTTTGCAACAGTTTGCCACTATTTCTGAGTAAATTGCGGAAGGTCAGATTTTTGCTGAAATTGTGACCGCGCGGCATAGGGATTTTTTTAAAAAAAGTTGTTCAGACGTCGAGGGCTTATTCTGTTTCTGATGATAAAACCCATCTGTTTCCACCGAAAAACCTTTCAGGGGATCATTTCCAACACTTTAGCAGCATTTTTGAGTGAATTGCAGAACGGCAGATTTTTGCTAAAATTGTGACCGCGCGGCTTAGGGATTTTTTCAAAAAAAAGTTGTTCAGACGTCGAGGGTTTATTCTGTTTTTGATGATAAAACCCATCTGTTTCCACCGAAAAACCTTTCAGGGGATCGTTTGCAACTGTTTGGCAGCATTTTTGAGTGAATTGCAGAACGTCAGATTTTTGCTGAAATTGTGACCCCGCGGCTTAGGAATTTTTTCAAAAAAAGTTGTTCAGACGTCGAGGCGAAATTCTGTTTCTGATGATAAAAACCCATCTGTTTCCACCGGAAAAGCTTTCAGGAGAGCGTTTGCAACAGTTTGCCACTATTTCTGAGTAAATTGCGGAAGGTCAGATTTTTGCTGAAATTGTGTCCGCGCGGCTTAGGGATTTTTTCAAAAAAAGTTGTTCAGACGTCGAGGGCTTATTCTGTTTCTGATGATAAAAACCTATCTGTTTCCATCGAAAAACCATTCAGGGGATCATTTGTAACAGTTTGGCAGGATTTTTGAGTAAATTACAGAACGTCAAATTTTTGCTGAAATTGTGACCGCGTGGCTTAGGGATTTTTTCAAAAAAAAGTTGTTCAGACGTCGAGGGCTTATTCTGTTTCTGATGATAAAACCCATCTGTTTCCACCGAAAAACCTTTCAGGGGATCGTTTGCAACTGTTTGGCAGCATTTTTGAGTGAATTGCAGAACGTCAGATTTTTGCTGAAATTGTGACCCCGCGGCTTAGGGATTTTTTCAAAAAAAGTTGTTCAGAGGTCGAGGGCAAATTCTGTTTCTGATGATAAAAACCCATCTGTTTCCACCGGAAAAGCTTTCAGGAGAGCGTTTGCAACAGTTTGGCAGCATTTTTGAGTGAATTGCAGAACGTCAGATTTTTGCTAAAATTGTGACCGCGCGGCTTACGGATTTTTTCAAAAAAAAGTTGTTCAGACGTCGAGGGCTTATTCTGTTTTTGATGATAAAAACCCATCTGTTTCCACCGAAAAACCTTTCAGGGGATAGTTTGCAACAGTTTGGCAGCATTTTTGAGTGAATTGCAGAACGTCAGATTTTTGCTGAAATTGTGACCGCGCGGCTTAGGAATTTTTTCAAAAAAAGTTGTTCAGACGTCGAGGGCAAATTCTGTTTCTGATGATAAAAACCCATCTGTTTCCACCGGAAAAGCTTTCAGGAGAGCGTTTGCAACAGTTTGGCAGCATTTTTGAGTGAATTGCAGAACGTCAGATTTTTGCTAAAATTGTGACCGCGCGGCTTAGGGATTTTTTCAAAAAAAAGTTGTTCAGACGTCGAGGGCTTATTCTGTTTGTGATGATAAAAACCTATCTGTTTCCACCGAAAAACCTTTCAGAAGATCATTTGTGAATGTTTGGCAGGATTTTTGAGTAAATTGCAGAACGTCAGATTTTTGCTGAAATTGTGACCGCGCGGCTTAGGGATTTTTTCAAAAAAAGTTGTTCAGACGTCGAGGGCTTATTCTGTTTCTGATGATAAAACCCATCTGTTTCCACCGGAAAAGCTTTCAGGAGAGCGTTTGCAACAGTTTGCCACTATTTCTGAGTAAATTGCGGAAGGTCAGATTTTTGCTGAAATTGTGTCCGCGCGGCTTAGGGATTTTTTCAAAAAAAGTTGTTCAGACGTCGAGGGCTTATTCTGTTTCTGATGATAAAAACCTATCTGTTTCCATCGAAAAACCATTCAGGGGATCATTTGTAACAGTTTGGCAGGATTTTTGAGTAAATTACAGAACGTCAAATTTTTGCTGAAATTGTGACCGCGTGGCTTAGGGATTTTTTCAAAAAAAAGTTGTTCAGACGTCGAGGGCTTATTCTGTTTCTGATGATAAAACCCATCTGTTTCCACCGAAAAACCTTTCAGGGGATCGTTTGCAACTGTTTGGCAGCATTTTTGAGTGAATTGCAGAACGTCAGATTTTTGCTGAAATTGTGACCCCGCGGCTTAGGGATTTTTTCAAAAAAAGTTGTTCAGAGGTCGAGGGCAAATTCTGTTTCTGATGATAAAAACCCATCTGTTTCCACCGGAAAAGCTTTCAGGAGAGCGTTTGCAACAGTTTGGCAGCATTTTTGAGTGAATTGCAGAACGTCAGATTTTTGCTAAAATTGTGACCGCGCGGCTTACGGATTTTTTCAAAAAAAAGTTGTTCAGACGTCGAGGGCTTATTCTGTTTTTGATGATAAAAACCCATCTGTTTCCACCGAAAAACCTTTCAGGGGATAGTTTGCAACAGTTTGGCAGCATTTTTGAGTGAATTGCAGAACGTCAGATTTTTGCTGAAATTGTGACCGCGCGGCTTAGGAATTTTTTCAAAAAAAGTTGTTCAGACGTCGAGGGCAAATTCTGTTTCTGATGATAAAAACCCATCTGTTTCCACCGGAAAAGCTTTCAGGAGAGCGTTTGCAACAGTTTGGCAGCATTTTTGAGTGAATTGCAGAACGTCAGATTTTTGCTAAAATTGTGACCGCGCGGCTTAGGGATTTTTTCAAAAAAAAGTTGTTCAGACGTCGAGGGCTTATTCTGTTTCTGATGATAAAAACCTATCTGTTTCCACCGAAAAACCTTTCAGAAGATCATTTGTGAATGTTTGGCAGGATTTTTGAGTAAATTGCAGAACGTCAGATTTTTGCTGAAATTGTGACCGCGCGGCTTAGGGATTTTTTCAAAAAAAGTTGTTCAGACGTCGAGGGCTTATTCTGTTTCTGATGATAAAACCCATTTGTTTCCACCGAAAAACCTTTCAGGGGATAGTTTGCAACAGTTTGGCAGCATTTTTGAGTGAATTGCAGAACGTCAGATTTTTGCTGAAATTGTGACCGCGCGGCTTAGGAATTTTTTCAAAAAAAGTTGTTCAGACGTCGAGGGCAAATTCTGTTTCTGATGATAAAAACCCATCTGTTTCCACCGGAAAAGCTTTCAGGAGAGCGTTTGCAACAGTTTGCCACTATTTCTGAGTAAATTGCGGAAGGTCAGATTTTTGCTGAAATTGTGACCGCGCGGCATAGGGATTTTTTTAAAAAAAGTTGTTCAGACGTCGAGGGCTTATTCTGTTTCTGATGATAAAACCCATCTGTTTCCACCGAAAAACCTTTCAGGGGATCATTTCCAACACTTTAGCAGCATTTTTGAGTGAATTGCAGAACGGCAGATTTTTGCTAAAATTGTGACCGCGCGGCTTAGGGATTTTTTCAAAAAAAAGTTGTTCAGACGTCGAGGGTTTATTCTGTTTTTGATGATAAAACCCATCTGTTTCCACCGAAAAACCTTTCAGGGGATCGTTTGCAACTGTTTGGCAGCATTTTTGAGTGAATTGCAGAACGTCAGATTTTTGCTGAAATTGTGACCCCGCGGCTTAGGAATTTTTTCAAAAAAAGTTGTTCAGACGTCGAGGGGAAATTCTGTTTCTGATGATAAAAACCCATCTGTTTCCACCGGAAAAGCTTTCAGGAGAGCGTTTGCAACAGTTTGCCACTATTTCTGAGTAAATTGCGGAAGGTCAGATTTTTGCTGAAATTGTGACCGCGCGGCATAGGGATTTTTTCAAAAAAAGTTGTTCAGACGTCGAGGGCTTATTCTGTTTCTGATGATAAAACCCATCTGTTTCCACCGAAAAACCTTTCAGGGGATCGTTTCCAACACTTTAGCAGCATTTTTGAGTGAATTGCAGAACGTCAGATTTTTGCTAAAATTGTGACCGCGCGGCTTAGGGATTTTTTCAAAAAAAAGTTGTTCAGACGTCGAGGGCTTATTCTGTTTCTGATGATAAAACCCATCTGTTTCCACCGAAAAACCTTTCAGGGGATCGTTTGCAACTGTTTGGCATCATTTTTGAGTGAATTGCAGAACGTCAGATTTTTGCTAAAATTGTGACCGCGCGGCTTAGGGATTTTTTCAAAAAAAAGTTGTTCAGAGGTCGAGGGCAAATTCTGTTTCTGATGATAAAAACCCATCTGTTTCCACCGGAAAAGCTTTCAGGAGAGCGTTTGCAACAGTTTGGCAGCATTTTTGAGGGAATTGCAGAACGTCAGATTTTTGCTAAAATTGTGACCGCGCGGCTTACGGATTTTTTCAAAAAAAAGTTGTTCAGACGTTGAGGGCTTATTCTGTTTTTGATGATAAAAACCTATCTGTTTCCACCGAAAAACCTTTCAGGGGATCGTTTGCAAAAGTTTGGAAGCATTTTTGAGTGAATTGCAGAACGTCAGATTTTTGCTGAAATTGTGACCGCGCGGCTTAGGGATTTTTTCAAAAAAAGTTGTTCAGACGTCGAGGGCTTATTCTGTTTTTGATGATAAAAACCCATCTGTTTCCACCGAAAAACCTTTCAGGGGATCGTTTGCAACAGTTTGGAAGCATTTTTGAGTGAATTGCAGAACGTCAAATTTTTGCTGAAATTGTGACCGCGTGGCTTAGGGATTTTTTCAAAAAAAAGTTGTTCAGACGTCGAGGGCTTATTCTGTTTCTGATGATAAAACCCATCTGTTTCCACCGAAAAACGTTTCAGGGGATCGTTTGCAACTGTTTGGCAGCATTTTTGAGTGAATTGCAGAACGTCAGATTTTTGCTGAAATTGTGACCCCGCGGCTTAGGGATTTTTTCAAAAAAAGTTGTTCAGAGGTCGAGGGCAAATTCTGTTTCTGATGATAAAAACCCATCTGTTTCCACCGGAAAAGCTTTCAGGAGAGCGTTTGCAACAGTTTGGCAGCATTTTTGAGTGAATTGCAGAACGTCAGATTTTTGCTAAAATTGTGACCGCGCGGCTTACGGATTTTTTCAAAAAAAAGTTGTTCAGACGTCGAGGGCTTATTCTGTTTTTGATGATAAAAACCCATCTGTTTCCACCGAAAAACCTTTCAGGGGATCGTTTGCAACAGTTTGGAAGCATTTTTGAGTGAATTGCAGAACGTCAGATTTTTGCTGAAATTGTGACCGCGCGGCTTAGGGATTTTTTCAAAAAAAGTTGTTCAGACGTCGAGGGCAAACTCTGTTTCTGATGATAAAAACCCATCTGTTTCCACCGGAAAAGCTTTCAGGAGAGCGTTTGCAACAGTTTGCCACTATTTCTGAGTAAATTGCGGAAGGTCAGATTTTTGCTGAAATTGTGACCGCGCGGCTTAGGGATTTTTTCAAAAAAAGTTGTTCAGACGTCGAGGGCTTATTCTGTTTCTGATGATAAAAACCCATCTGTTTCCACCGGAAAAGCTTTCAGGAGAGCGTTTGCAACAGTTTGCCACTATTTCTGAGTAAATTGCGGAAGGTCAGATTTTTGCTGAAATTGTGACCGCGCGGCATAGGGATTTTTTCAAAAAAAGTTGTTCAGACGTCGAGGGCTTATTCTGTTTCTGATGATAAAACCCATCTGTTTCCACCGAAAAACCTTTCAGGGGATCGTTTCCAACACTTTAGCAGCATTTTTGAGTGAATTGCAGAACGTCAGATTTTTGCTGAAATTGTGACCCCGCGGCTTAGGGATTTTTTCAAAAAAAGTTGTTCAGAGGTCGAGGGCAAATTCTGTTTCTGATGATAAAAACCCATCTGTTTCCACCGGAAAAGCTTTCAGGAGAGCGTTTGCAACAGTTTGGCAGCATTTTTGAGTGAATTGCAGAACGTCAGATTTTTGCTAAAATTGTGACCGCGCGGCTTACGGATTTTTTCAAAAAAAAGTTGTTCAGACGTCGAGGGCTTATTCTGTTTTTGATGATAAAAACCCATCTGTTTCCACCGAAAAACCTTTCAGGGGATAGTTTGCAACAGTTTGGCAGCATTTTTGAGTGAATTGCAGAACGTCAGATTTTTGCTGAAATTGTGACCGCGCGGCTTAGGAATTTTTTCAAAAAAAGTTGTTCAGACGTCGAGGGCAAATTCTGTTTCTGATGATAAAAACCCATCTGTTTCCACCGGAAAAGCTTTCAGGAGAGCGTTTGCAACAGTTTGGCAGCATTTTTGAGTGAATTGCAGAACGTCAGATTTTTGCTAAAATTGTGACCGCGCGGCTTAGGGATTTTTTCAAAAAAAAGTTGTTCAGACGTCGAGGGCTTATTCTGTTTCTGATGATAAAAACCTATCTGTTTCCACCGAAAAACCTTTCAGAAGATCATTTGTGAATGTTTGGCAGGATTTTTGAGTAAATTGCAGAACGTCAGATTTTTGCTGAAATTGTGACCGCGCGGCTTAGGGATTTTTTCAAAAAAAGTTGTTCAGACGTCGAGGGCTTATTCTGTTTCTGATGATAAAACCCATCTGTTTCCACCGGAAAAGCTTTCAGGAGAGCGTTTGCAACAGTTTGCCACTATTTCTGAGTAAATTGCGGAAGGTCAGATTTTTGCTGAAATTGTGTCCGCGCGGCTTAGGGATTTTTTCAAAAAAAGTTGTTCAGACGTCGAGGGCTTATTCTGTTTCTGATGATAAAAACCTATCTGTTTCCATCGAAAAACCATTCAGGGGATCATTTGTAACAGTTTGGCAGGATTTTTGAGTAAATTACAGAACGTCAAATTTTTGCTGAAATTGTGACCGCGTGGCTTAGGGATTTTTTCAAAAAAAAGTTGTTCAGACGTCGAGGGCTTATTCTGTTTCTGATGATAAAACCCATCTGTTTCCACCGAAAAACCTTTCAGGGGATCGTTTGCAACTGTTTGGCAGCATTTTTGAGTGAATTGCAGAACGTCAGATTTTTGCTGAAATTGTGACCCCGCGGCTTAGGGATTTTTTCAAAAAAAGTTGTTCAGAGGTCGAGGGCAAATTCTGTTTCTGATGATAAAAACCCATCTGTTTCCACCGGAAAAGCTTTCAGGAGAGCGTTTGCAACAGTTTGGCAGCATTTTTGAGTGAATTGCAGAACGTCAGATTTTTGCTAAAATTGTGACCGCGCGGCTTACGGATTTTTTCAAAAAAAAGTTGTTCAGACGTCGAGGGCTTATTCTGTTTTTGATGATAAAAACCCATCTGTTTCCACCGAAAAACCTTTCAGGGGATAGTTTGCAACAGTTTGGCAGCATTTTTGAGTGAATTGCAGAACGTCAGATTTTTGCTGAAATTGTGACCGCGCGGCTTAGGAATTTTTTCAAAAAAAGTTGTTCAGACGTCGAGGGCAAATTCTGTTTCTGATGATAAAAACCCATCTGTTTCCACCGGAAAAGCTTTCAGGAGAGCGTTTGCAACAGTTTGGCAGCATTTTTGAGTGAATTGCAGAACGTCAGATTTTTGCTAAAATTGTGACCGCGCGGCTTAGGGATTTTTTCAAAAAAAAGTTGTTCAGACGTCGAGGGCTTATTCTGTTTCTGATGATAAAAACCTATCTGTTTCCACCGAAAAACCTTTCAGAAGATCATTTGTGAATGTTTGGCAGGATTTTTGAGTAAATTGCAGAACGTCAGATTTTTGCTGAAATTGTGACCGCGCGGCTTAGGGATTTTTTCAAAAAAAGTTGTTCAGACGTCGAGGGCTTATTCTGTTTCTGATGATAAAACCCATTTGTTTCCACCGAAAAACCTTTCAGGGGATAGTTTGCAACAGTTTGGCAGCATTTTTGAGTGAATTGCAGAACGTCAGATTTTTGCTGAAATTGTGACCGCGCGGCTTAGGAATTTTTTCAAAAAAAGTTGTTCAGACGTCGAGGGCAAATTCTGTTTCTGATGATAAAAACCCATCTGTTTCCACCGGAAAAGCTTTCAGGAGAGCGTTTGCAACAGTTTGCCACTATTTCTGAGTAAATTGCGGAAGGTCAGATTTTTGCTGAAATTGTGACCGCGCGGCATAGGGATTTTTTTAAAAAAAGTTGTTCAGACGTCGAGGGCTTATTCTGTTTCTGATGATAAAACCCATCTGTTTCCACCGAAAAACCTTTCAGGGGATCATTTCCAACACTTTAGCAGCATTTTTGAGTGAATTGCAGAACGGCAGATTTTTGCTAAAATTGTGACCGCGCGGCTTAGGGATTTTTTCAAAAAAAAGTTGTTCAGACGTCGAGGGTTTATTCTGTTTTTGATGATAAAACCCATCTGTTTCCACCGAAAAACCTTTCAGGGGATCGTTTGCAACTGTTTGGCAGCATTTTTGAGTGAATTGCAGAACGTCAGATTTTTGCTGAAATTGTGACCCCGCGGCTTAGGAATTTTTTCAAAAAAAGTTGTTCAGACGTCGAGGGGAAATTCTGTTTCTGATGATAAAAACCCATCTGTTTCCACCGGAAAAGCTTTCAGGAGAGCGTTTGCAACAGTTTGCCACTATTTCTGAGTAAATTGCGGAAGGTCAGATTTTTGCTGAAATTGTGACCGCGCGGCATAGGGATTTTTTCAAAAAAAGTTGTTCAGACGTCGAGGGCTTATTCTGTTTCTGATGATAAAACCCATCTGTTTCCACCGAAAAACCTTTCAGGGGATCGTTTGCAACTGTTTGGCAGCATTTTTGAGTGAATTGCAGAACGTCAGATTTTTGCTAAAATTGTGACCGCGCGGCTTAGGGATTTTTTCAAAAAAAAGTTGTTCAGAGGTCGAGGGCAAATTCTGTTTCTGATGATAAAAACCCATCTGTTTCCACCGGAAAAGCTTTCAGGAGAGCGTTTGCAACAGTTTGGCAGCATTTTTGAGGGAATTGCAGAACGTCAGATTTTTGCTAAAATTGTGACCGCGCGGCTTACGGATTTTTTCAAAAAAAAGTTGTTCAGACGTTGAGGGCTTATTCTGTTTTTGATGATAAAAACCCATCTGTTTCCACCGAAAAACCTTTCAGGGGATCGTTTGCAAAAGTTTGGAAGCATTTTTGAGTGAATTGCAGAACGTCAGATTTTTGCTGAAATTGTGACCGCGCGGCTTAGGGATTTTTTCAAAAAAAGTTGTTCAGAGGTCGAGGGCAAATTCTGTTTCTGATGATAAAAACCCATCTGTTTCCACCGAAAAACCTTTCAGGGGATCGTTTGCAACAGTTTGGCAGCATTTTTGAGTGAATTGCAGAACGTCAAATTTTTGCTAAAATTGTGACCGCGCGGCTTACGGATTTTTTCAAAAAAAAGTTGTTCAGACGTCGAGGGCTTATTCTGTTTTTGATGATAAAAACCCATCTGTTTCCACCGAAAAACCTTTCAGGGGATCGTTTGCAACAGTTTGGAAGCATTTTTGAGTGAATTGCAGAACGTCAGATTTTTGCTGAAATTGTGACCGCGCGGCTTAGGGATTTTTTCAAAAAAAGTTGTTCAGACGTCGAGGGCAAACTCTGTTTCTGATGATAAAAACCCATCTGTTTCCACCGGAAAAGCTTTCAGGAGAGCGTTTGCAACAGTTTGCCACTATTTCTGAGTAAATTGCGGAAGGTCAGATTTTTGCTGAAATTGTGACCGCGCGGCTTAGGGATTTTTTCAAAAAAAGTTGTTCAGACGTCGAGGGCTTATTCTGTTTCTGATGATAAAAACCCATCTGTTTCCACCAGAAAAGCTTTCAGGAGAGCGTTTGCAACAGTTTGCCACTATTTCTGAGTAAATTGCGGAAGGTCAGATTTTTGCTGAAATTGTGACCGCGCGGCATAGGGATTTTTTCAAAAAAAGTTGTTCGGACGTCGAGGGCTTATTCTGTTTCTGATGATAAAACCCATCTGTTTCCACCGAAAAACCTTTCAGGGGATCGTTTCCAACACTTTAGCAGCATTTTTGAGTGAATTGCAGAACGTCAGATTTTTGCTAAAATTGTGACCGCGCGGCTTAGGGATTTTTTCAAAAAAAAGTTGTTCAGAGGTCGAGGGCAAATTCTGTTTCTGATGATAAAAACCCATCTGTTTCCACCGGAAAAGCTTTCAGGAGAGCGTTTGCAACAGTTTGGCAGCATTTTTGAGGGAATTGCAGAACGTCAGATTTTTGCTAAAATTGTGACCGCGCGGCTTACGGATTTTTTCAAAAAAAAGTTGTTCAGACGTTGAGGGCTTATTCTGTTTTTGATGATAAAAACCCATCTGTTTCCACCGAAAAACCTTTCAGGGGATCGTTTGCAACAGTTTGGAAGCATTTTTGAGTGAATTGCAGAACGTCAGATTTTTGCTGAAATTGTGACCGCGCGGCTTAGGGATTTTTTCAAAAAAAGTTGTTCAGACGTCGAGGGCAAATTCTGTTTCTGATGATAAAAACCCATCTGTTTCCACCGGAAAAGCTTTCAGGAGAGCGTTTGCAACAGTTTGCCACTATTTCTGAGTAAATTGCGGAAGGTCAGATTTTTGCTGAAATTGTGACCGCGCGGCATAGGGATTTTTTCAAAAAAAGTTGTTCAGACGTCGAGGGCTTATTCTGTTTCTGATGATAAAACCCATCTGTTTCCACCGAAAAACCTTTCAGGGGATCGTTTCCAACACTTTAGCAGCATTTTTGAGTGAATTGCAGAACGTCAGATTTTTGCTAAAATTGTAACCGCGCGGCTTAGGGATTTTTTCAAAAAAAAGTTGTTCAGACGTCGAGGGTTTATTGTGTTTTTGATGATAAAAACCCATCTGTTTCCACCGAAAAACCTTTCAGGGGATCGTTTGCAACAGTTTGGAAGCATTTTTGAATGAATTGCAGAACGTCAGATTTTTGCTAAAATTGTGACCGCGCGGCATAGGGATGTTTTCAAAAAAAGTTGTTCAGACGTCGAGGGCTTATTCTGTTTCTGATGATAAAACCCATCTGTTTCCACCGAAAAACCTTTCAGGGGATCGTTTCCAACACTTTAGCAGCATTTTTGAGTGAATTGCAGAACGTCAGATTTTTGCTAAAATTGTGACCGCGCGGCTTAGGGATTTTTTCAAAAAAAAGTTGTTCAGACGTCGAGGGCTTATTCTGTTTCTGATGATAAAACCCATCTGTTTCCACCGAAAAACCTTTCAGGGGATCGTTTGCAACTGTTTGGCAGCATTTTTGAGTGAATTGCAGAACGTCAGATTTTTGCTGAAATTGTGACTGCGCGGCTTACGGATTTTTTCAAAAAAAAGTTGTTCAGACGTTGAGGGCTTATTCTGTTTTTGATGATAAAAACCCATCTGTTTCCACCGAAAAACCTTTCAGGGGATCGTTTGCAACAGTTTGGAAGCATTTTTGAGTGAATTGCAGAACGTCAGATTTTTGCTGAAATTGTGACCGCGCGGCTTAGGGATTTTTTCAAAAAAAGTTGTTCAGACGTCGAGGGCAAACTCTGTTTCTGATGATAAAAACCCATCTGTTTCCACCGGAAAAGCTTTCAGGAGAGCGTTTGCAACAGTTTGCCACTATTTCTGAGTAAATTGCGGAAGGTCAGATTTTTGCTGAAATTGTGACCGCGCGGCTTAGGGATTTTTTCAAAAAAAGTTGTTCAGACGTCGTGGGCTTATTCTGTTTCTGATGATAAAAACCTATCTGTTTCCACCGAAAAACCTTTCAGGGGATCATTTGTGACAGTTTGGCAGGATTTTTGAGTAAATTGCAGAACGTCAGATTTTTGCTAAAATTGTGACCGCGCGGCTTAGGGATTTTTTCAAAAAAGAGTTGTTCAGACGTCTAGGGCTTATTCTGTTTTTGATGATGAAAACCCATCTGTTTCCACCGAAAAACCTTTCAGGGGATCGTTTGCAACAGTTTGCCACTATTTCTGAGTAAATTGCGGAAGGTCAGATTTTTGCTGAAATTGTGACCGCGCGGCTTAGGGATTTTTTCAAAAAAAGTTGTTCAGACGTCGAGGGCTTATTCTGTTTCTGATGATAAAAACCCATCTGTTTCCACCGGAAAAGCTTTCAGGAGAGCGTTTGCAACAGTTTGCCACTATTTCTGAGTAAATTGCGGAAGGTCAGATTTTTGCTGAAATTGTGACCGCGCGGCATAGGGATTTTTTCAAAAAAAGTTGTTCAGACGTCGAGGGCTTATTCTGTTTCTGATGATAAAACCCATCTGTTTCCACCGAAAAACCTTTCAGGGGATCGTTTCCAACACTTTAGCAGCATTTTTGAGTGAATTGCAGAACGTCAGATTTTTGCTAAAATTGTAACCGCGCGGCTTAGGGATTTTTTCAAAAAAAAGTTGTTCAGACGTCGAGGGTTTATTCTGTTTTTGATGATAAAAACCCATCTGTTTCCACCGAAAAACCTTTCAGGGGATCGTTTGCAACAGTTTGGAAGCATTTTTGAATGAATTGCAGAACGTCAGATTTTTGCTAAAATTGTGACCGCGCGGCATAGGGATGTTTTCAAAAAAAGTTGTTCAGACGTCGAGGGCTTATTCTGTTTCTGATGATAAAACCCATCTGTTTCCACCGAAAAACCTTTCAGGGGATCGTTTCCAACACTTTAGCAGCATTTTTGAGTGAATTGCAGAACGTCAGATTTTTGCTAAAATTGTGACCGCGCGGCTTAGGGATTTTTTCAAAAAAAAGTTGTTCAGACGTCGAGGGCTTATTCTGTTTCTGATGATAAAACCCATCTGTTTCCACCGAAAAACCTTTCAGGGGATCGTTTGCAACTGTTTGGCAGCATTTTTGAGTGAATTGCAGAACGTCAGATTTTTGCTGAAATTGTGACTGCGCGGCTTACGGATTTTTTCAAAAAAAAGTTGTTCAGACGTCGAGGGCTTATTCTGTTTTTGATGATAAAAACCCATCTGTTTCCACCGAAAAACCTTTCAGGGGATCGTTTGCAACAGTTTGGAAGCATTTTTGAGTGAATTGCAGAACGTCAGATTTTTGCTGAAATTGTGACCGCGCGGCTTAGGGATTTTTTCAAAAAAAGTTGTTCAGACGTCGAGGGCAAACTCTGTTTCTGATGATAAAAACCCATCTGTTTCCACCGGAAAAGCTTTCAGGAGAGCGTTTGCAACAGTTTGCCACTATTTCTGAGTAAATTGCGGAAGGTCAGATTTTTGCTGAAATTGTGACCGCGCGGCATAGGGATTTTTTCAAAAAAAGTTGTTCAGACGTCGTGGGCTTATTCTGTTTCTGATGATAAAAACCTATCTGTTTCCACCGAAAAACCTTTCAGGGGATCATTTGTGACAGTTTGGCAGGATTTTTGAGTAAATTGCAGAACGTCAGATTTTTGCTAAAATTGTGACCGCGCGGCTTAGGGATTTTTTCAAAAAAAAGTTGTTCAGACGTCTAGGGCTTATTCTGTTTTTGATGATGAAAACCCATCTGTTTCCACCGAAAAACCTTTCAGGGGATCGTTTGCAACAGTTTGCCACTATTTCTGAGTAAATTGCGGAAGGTCAGATTTTTGCTGAAATTGTGACCGCGCGGCTTAGGGATTTTTTCAAAAAAAGTTGTTCAGACATCGAGGGCTTATTCTGTTTCTGATGATAAAAACCCATCTGTTTCCACCGGAAAAGCTTTCAGGAGAGCGTTTGCAACAGTTTGCCACTATTTCTGAGTAAATTGCGGAAGGTCAGATTTTTGCTGAAATTGTGACCGCGCGGCATAGGGATTTTTTCAAAAAAAGTTGTTCAGACGTCGAGGGCTTATTCTGTTTTTGATGATAAAAACCCATCTGTTTCCACCGAAAAACCTTTCAGGGGATCGTTTGCAACACTTTAGCAGCATTTTTGAGTGAATTGCAGAACGTCAGATTTTTGCTAAAATTGTGACCGCGCGGCTTAGGGATTTTTTCAAAAAAAAGTTGTTCAGAGGTCGAGGGCAAATTCTGTTTCTGATGATAAAAACCCATCTGTTTCCACCGGAAAAGCTTTCAGGAGAGCGTTTGCAACAGTTTGGCAGCATTTTTGAGGGAATTGCAGAACGTCAGATTTTTGCTAAAATTGTGACCGCGCGGCTTACGGATTTTTTCAAAAAAAAGTTGTTCAGACGTTGAGGGCTTATTCTGTTTTTGATGATAAAAACCCATCTGTTTCCACCGAAAAACCTTTCAGGGGATCGTTTGCAACAGTTTGGAAGCATTTTTGAGTGAATTGCAGAACGTCAGATTTTTGCTGAAATTGTGACCGCGCGGCTTAGGGATTTTTTCAAAAAAAGTTGTTCAGACGTCGAGGGCAAATTCTGTTTCTGATGATAAAAACCCATCTGTTTCCACCGGAAAAGCTTTCAGGAGAGCGTTTGCAACAGTTTGCCACTATTTCTGAGTAAATTGCGGAAGGTCAGATTTTTGCTGAAATTGTGACCGCGCGGCATAGGGATTTTTTCAAAAAAAGTTGTTCAGACGTCGAGGGCTTATTCTGTTTCTGATGATAAAAACCCATCTGTTTCCACCGAAAAACCTTTCAGGGGATCGTTTGCAACAGTTTGGAAGCATTTTTGAATGAATTGCAGAACGTCAGATTTTTGCTAAAATTGTGACCGCGCGGCATAGGGATGTTTTCAAAAAAAGTTGTTCAGACGTCGAGGGCTTATTCTGTTTCTGATGATAAAACCCATCTGTTTCCACCGAAAAACCTTTCAGGGGATCGTTTCCAACACTTTAGCAGCATTTTTGAGTGAATTGCAGAACGTCAGATTTTTGCTAAAATTGTGACCGCGCGGCTTAGGGATTTTTTCAAAAAAAAGTTGTTCAGACGTCGAGGGTTTATTCTGTTTTTGATGATAAAAACCCATCTGTTTCCACCGAAAAACCTTTCAGGGGATCGTTTGCAACAGTTTGGAAGCATTTTTGAATGAATTGCAGAACGTCAGATTTTTGCTGAAATTGTGACCGCGCGGCTTAGGGATTTTTTTAAAAAAAGTTGTTCAGACGTCGAGGGCAAACTCTGTTTCTGATGATAAAAACCCATCTGTTTCCACCGGAAAAGCTTTCAGGAGAGCGTTTGCAACAGTTTGCCACTATTTCTGAGTAAATTGCGGAAGGTCAGATTTTTGCTGAAATTGTGTCCGCGCGGCTTAGGGATTTTTTCAAAAAAAGTTGTTCAGACGTCGAGGGCTTATTCTGTTTCTGATGATAAAAACCTATCTGTTTCCACCGAAAAACCTTTCAGGGGATCATTTGTGACAGTTTGGCAGGATTTTTGAGTAAATTGCAGAACGTCAAATTTTTGCTGAAATTGTGACCGCGTGGCTTAGGGATTTTTTCAAAAAAAAGTTGTTCAGACGTCGAGGGCTTATTCTGTTTGTGATGATAAAACCCATCTGTTTCCACCGAAAAACCTTTCAGGGGATCGTTTGCAACTGTTTGGCAGCATTTTTGAGTGAATTGCAGAACGTCAGATTTTTGCTGAAATTGTGACCCCGCGGCTTAGGGATTTTTTCAAAAAAAGTTGTTCAGAGGTCGAGGGCAAATTCTGTTTCTGATGATAAAAACCCATCTGTTTCCACCGGAAAAGCTTTCAGGAGAGCGTTTGCAACAGTTTGGCAGCATTTTTGAGTGAATTGCAGAACGTCAGATTTTTGCTAAAATTGTGACCGCGCGGCTTACGGATTTTTTCAAAAAAAAGTTGTTCAGACGTCGAGGGCTTATTCTGTTTTTGATGATAAAAACCCATCTGTTTCCACCGAAAAACCTTTCAGGGGATCGTTTGCAACAGTTTGGAAGCATTTTTGAGTGAATTGCAGAACGTCAAATTTTTGCTGAAATTGTGACCGCGTGGCTTAGGGATTTTTTCAAAAAAAAGTTGTTCAGACGTCGAGGGCTTATTCTGTTTCTGATGATAAAACCCATCTGTTTCCACCGAAAAACCTTTCAGGGGATCGTTTGCAACTGTTTGGCAGCATTTTTGAGTGAA
Source organism: Podarcis filfolensis (assembly GCF_964270895.1). NCBI lineage: Eukaryota > Metazoa > Chordata > Lepidosauria > Squamata > Lacertidae > Podarcis > Podarcis filfolensis. Next base: position 90,051,313 of record NC_139608.1, read on the forward strand.
TTGCAGAACGTCAGATTTTTGCTGAAATTGTGACCCCGCGGCTTAGGGATTTTTTCAAAAAAAGTTGTTCAGAGGTTGAGGGCAAATTCTGTTTCTGATGATAAAAACCCATCTGTTTCCACCGGAAAAGCTTTCAGGAGAGCGTTTGCAACAGTTTGGCAGCATTTTTGAGTGAATTGCAGAACGTCAGATTTTTGCTAAAATTGTGACCGCGCGGCTTACGGATTTTTTCAAAAAAAAGTTGTTCAGACGTCGAGGGCTTATTCTGTTTTTGATGATAAAAACCCATCTGTTTCCACCGAAAAACCTTTCAGGGGATCGTTTGCAACAGTTTGGAAGCATTTTTGAGTGAATTGCAGAACGTCAGATTTTTGCTGAAATTGTGACCGCGCGGCTTAGGGATTTTTTCAAAAAAAGTTGTTCAGACGTCGAGGGCAAACTCTGTTTCTGATGATAAAAACCCATCTGTTTCCACCGGAAAAGCTTTCAGGAGAGCGTTTGCAACAGTTTGCCACTATTTCTGAGTAAATTGCGGAAGGTCAGATTTTTGCTGAAATTGTGACCGCGCGGCTTAGGGATTTTTACAAAAAAAGTTGTTCAGACGTCGTGGGCTTATTCTGTTTCTGATGATAAAAACCTATCTGTTTCCACCGAAAAACCTTTCAGGGGATCATTTGTGACAGTTTGGCAGGATTTTTGAGTAAATTGCAGAACGTCAGATTTTTGCTAAAATTGTGACCGCGCGGCTTAGGGATTTTTTCAATAAAAAGTTGTTCAGACGTCGAGGGCTTATTCTGTTTTTGATGATGAAAACCCATCTGTTTCCACCGAAAAACCTTTCAGGGGATCGTTTGCAACATTTTGGAAGCATTTTTGAGTGAATTGCAGAACGTCAGATTTTTGCTGAAATTGTGACCGCGCGGCTTAGGGATTTTTTCAAAAAAAGTTGTTCAGACGTCGAGGGCAAATTCTGTTTCTGATGATAAAAACCCATCTGCTTCCACCGGAAAAGCTTTCAGGAGAGCGTTTGCAACAGTTTGCCACTATTTCTGAGTAAATTGCGGAAGGTCAGATTTTTGCTGAAATTGTGACCGCGCGGCTTAGGGATTTTTTCAAAAAAAGTTGTTCAGACGTCGAGGGCTTATTCTGTTTCTGATGATAAAAACCCATCTGTTTCCACCGGAAAAGCTTTCAGGAGAGCGTTTGCAACAGTTTGCCACTATTTCTGAGTAAATTGCGGAAGGTCAGATTTTTGCTGAAATTGCGACCGCGCGGCATAGGGATTTTTTCAAAAAAAGTTGTTCAGAGGTCGAGGGCTTATTCTGTTTCTGATGATAAAACCCATCTGTTTCCACCGAAAAACCTTTCAGGGGATCGTTTCCAACACTTTAGCAGCATTTTTGAGTGAATTGCAGAACGTCAGATTTTTGCTAAAATTGTGACCGCGCGGCTTAGGGATTTTTTCAAAAAAAAGTTGTTCAGACGTCGAGGGTTTATTCTGTTTTTGATGATAAAACCCATCTGTTTCCACCGAAAAACCTTTCAGGGGATCGTTTGCAACAGTTTGGAAGCATTTTTGAATGAATTGCAGAACGTCAGATTTTTGCTGAAATTGTGACCGCGCGGCTTAGGGATTTTTTCAAAAAAAGTTGTTCAGACGTCGAGGGCAAACTCTGTTTCTGATGATAAAAACCCATCTGTTTCCACCGGAAAAGCTTTCAGGAGAGCGTTTGCAACAGTTTGCCACTATTTCTGAGTAAATTGCGGAAGGTCAGATTTTTGCTGAAATTGTGTCCGCGCGGCTTAGGGATTTTTTCAAAAAAAGTTGTTCAGACGTCGAGGGCTTATTCTGTTTCTGATGATAAAAACCTATCTGTTTCCACCGAAAAACCTTTCAGGGGATCATTTGTGACAGTTTGGCAGGATTTTTGAGTAAATTGCAGAACGTCAAATTTTTGCTGAAATTGTGACCGCGTGGCTTAGGGATTTTTTCAAAAAAAAGTTGTTCAGACGTCGAGGGCTTATTCTATTTCTGATGATAAAACCCATCTGTTTCCACCGAAAAACCTTTCAGGGGATCGTTTGCAACTGTTTGGCAGCATTTTTGAGTGAATTGCAGAACGTCAGATTTTTGCTGAAATTGTGACCCCGCGGCTTTGGGATTTTTTCAAAAAAAGTTGTTCAGAGGTCGAGGGCAAATTCTGTTTCTGATGATAAAAACCCATCTGTTTCCACCGGAAAAGCTTTCAGGAGAGCGTTTGCAACAGTTTGGCAGCATTTTTGAGTGAATTGCAGAACGTCAGATTTTTGCTAAAATTGTGACCGCGCGGCTTACGGATTTTTTCAAAAAAAAGTTGTTCAGACGTCGAGGGCTTATTCTGTTTTTGATGATAAAAACCCATCTGTTTCCACCGGAAAAGCTTTCAGGGGATCGTTTGCAACAGTTTGGAAGCATTTTTGAGTAAATTGCAGAACGTCAGATTTTTGCTGAAATTGGGACCGCGCGGCTTAGGGATTTTTTCAAAAAAAGTTGTTCAGACGTCGAGGGCTTATTCTGTTTCTGATGATAAAAACCTATCTGTTTCCACCGAAAAACCTTTCAGGGGATCATTTGTGACAGTTTGGCAGAATTTTTGAGTAAATTGCAGAACGTCAGATTTTTGCTGAAATTGTGACCGCGCGGCTTAGGGATTTTTTCAAAAAAAAGTTGTTCAGACACCGAGGGCTTATTCTGTTTTTGATGATAAAACCCATCTGTTTCCACCGGAAAAGCTTTCAGGAGAGCGTTTGCAACAGTTCGCCACTATTTCTGAGTAAATTGCGGAAGGTCAGATTTTTGCTGAAATTGTGACCGCGCGGCTTAGGGATTTTTTCAAAAAAAGTTGTTCAGACGTCGAGGGCTTATTCTGTTTCTGATGATAAAAACCCATCTGTTTCCACCGAAAAACCTTTCAGGGGATCGTTTCCAACACTTTGGCAGCATTTTTGAGTGAATTGCAGAACGTCAGATTTTTGCTAAAATTGTGACCGCGCGGCTTAGGGCTTTTTTCAAAAAAAGTTGTTCAGACGTCGAGGGCTTATTCTGTTTCTGATTTTAAAACCCATCTGTTTCCACCGAAAAACCTTTCAGGGGATCATTTGCAACAGTTTGGAAGCATTATTGAGTGAAATGCAGAACGTCAGATTTTTGCTGAAATTGTGACTGCGCGGCTTAGGGATTTTTTCAAAAAAAATTGTTCAGAAGTAGAGGGCAAATTCTGTTTCTGATGATAAAAACCCATCTGTTTCCTCCGGAAAAGCTTTCAGGAGAGCGTTTGCAACAGTTTGCCACTATTTCTGAGTAAATTGCGGAAGGTCAGATTTTTGCTGAAATTGCGACCGCGCGGCATAGGGATTTTTTCAAAAAAAGTTGTTCAGAGGTCGAGGGCTTATTCTGTTTCTGATGATAAAACCCATCTGTTTCCACCGAAAAACCTTTCAGGGGATCGTTTCCAACACTTTAGCAGCATTTTTGAGTGAATTGCAGAACGTCAGATTTTTGCTAAAATTGTGACCGCGCGGCTTAGGGATTTTTTCAAAAAAAAGTTGTTCAGACGTCGAGGGTTTATTCTGTTTTTGATGATAAAACCCATCTGTTTCCACCGAAAAACCTTTCAGGGGATCGTTTGCAACAGTTTGGAAGCATTTTTGAATGAATTGCAGAACGTCAGATTTTTGCTGAAATTGTGACCGCGCGGCTTAGGGATTTTTTCAAAAAAAGTTGTTCAGACGTCGAGGGCAAACTCTGTTTCTGATGATAAAAACCCATCTGTTTCCACCGGAAAAGCTTTCAGGAGAGCGTTTGCAACAGTTTGCCACTATTTCTGAGTAAATTGCGGAAGGTCAGATTTTTGCTGAAATTGTGACCGCGCGGCTTAGGGATTTTTTCAAAAAAAGTTGTTCAGACGTCGAGGGCTTATTCTGTTTCTGATGATAAAAACCTATCTGTTTCCACCGAAAAACCTTTCAGGGGATCATTTGTGACAGTTTGGCAGGATTTTTGAGTAAATTGCAGAACGTCAAATTTTTGCTGAAATTGTGACCGCGTGGCTTAGGGATTTTTTCAAAAAAAAGTTGTTCAGACGTCGAGGGCTTATTCTATTTCTGATGATAAAACCCATCTGTTTCCACCGAAAAACCTTTCAGGGGATCGTTTGCAACTGTTTGGCAGCATTTTTGAGTGAATTGCAGAACGTCAGATTTTTGCTGAAATTGTGACCCCGCGGCTTAGGGATTTTTTCAAAAAAAGTTGTTCAGAGGTCGAGGGCAAATTCTGTTTCTGATGATAAAAACCCATCTGTTTCCACCGGAAAAGCTTTCAGGAGAGCGTTTGCAACAGTTTGGCAGCATTTTTGAGTGAATTGCAGAACGTCAGATTTTTGCTAAAATTGTGACCGCGCGGCTTACGGATTTTTTCAAAAAAAAGTTGTTCAGACGTCGAGGGCTTATTCTGTTTTTGATGATAAAAACCCATCTGTTTCCACCGGAAAAGCTTTCAGGGGATCGTTTGCAACAGTTTGGAAGCATTTTTGAGTAAATTGCAGAACGTCAGATTTTTGCTGAAATTGGGACCGCGCGGCTTAGGGATTTTTTCAAAAAAAGTTGTTCAGACGTCGAGGGCTTATTCTGTTTCTGATGATAAAAACCTATCTGTTTCCACCGAAAAACCTTTCAGGGGATCATTTGTGACAGTTTGGCAGAATTTTTGAGTAAATTGCAGAACGTCAGATTTTTGCTGAAATTGTGACCGCGCGGCTTAGGGATTTTTTCAAAAAAAAGTTGTTCAGACACCGAGGGCTTATTCTGTTTTTGATGATAAAACCCATCTGTTTCCACCGGAAAAGCTTTCAGGAGAGCGTTTGCAACAGTTCGCCACTATTTCTGAGTAAATTGCGGAAGGTCAGATTTTTGCTGAAATTGTGACCGCGCGGCTTAGGGATTTTTTCAAAAAAAGTTGTTCAGACGTCGAGGGCTTATTCTGTTTCTGATGATAAAAACCCATCTGTTTCCACCGAAAAACCTTTCAGGGGATCGTTTCCAACACTTTGGCAGCATTTTTGAGTGAATTGCAGAACGTCAGATTTTTGCTAAAATTGTGACCGCGCGGCTTAGGGCTTTTTTCAAAAAAAGTTGTTCAGACGTCGAGGGCTTATTCTGTTTCTGATTTTAAAACCCATCTGTTTCCACCGAAAAACCTTTCAGGGGATCATTTGCAACAGTTTGGAAGCATTATTGAGTGAAATGCAGAACGTCAGATTTTTGCTGAAATTGTGACTGCGCGGCTTAGGGATTTTTTCAAAAAAAATTGTTCAGAAGTAGAGGGCAAATTCTGTTTCTGATGATAAAAACCCATCTGTTTCCACCGGAAAAGCTTTCAGGAGAGCGTTTGCAACAGTTTGCCACTATTTCTGAGTAAATTGCGGAATGTCAGATTTTTGCTGAAATTGTGACCGCGCGGCTTTGGGATTTTTTTAAAAAAAAGTTGTTCAGACGTCGAGGGCTTATTCTGTTTTTGATGATAAAAACCCATCTGTTTCCACCGAAAAACCTTTCAGGGGATCGTTTGCAACAGTTTGGAAGCATTTTTGAGTAAATTGCAGAACGTCAGATTTTTGCTAAAATTGTGACCGCGCGGCTTAGGGATTTTTTCAAAAAAAGTTGTTCAGACGTCGAGGGCTTATTCTGTTTCTGATGATAAAAACCTATCTGTTTCCACCGAAAAACCTTTCAGGGGATCATTTGTGACAGTTTGGCAGAATTTTTGAGTAAATTGCAGAACGTCAGATTTTTGCTGAAATTGTGACCGCGCGGCTTAGCGATTTTTTCAAAAAAAAGTTGTTCAGACACCGAGGGCTTATTCTGTTTTTGATGATAAAACCCATCTGTTTCCACCGGAAAAGCTTTCAGGAGAGCGTTTGCAACAGTTCGCCACTATTTCTGAGTAAATTGCGGAAGGTCAGATTTTTGCTGAAATTGTGACCGCGCGGCTTAGGGATTTTTTCAAAAAAAGTTGTTCAGACGTCGAGGGCTTATTCTGTTTCTGATGATAAAAACCCATCTGTTTCCACCGAAAAACCTTTCAGGGGATCGTTTCCAACACTTTGGCAGCATTTTTGAGTGAATTGCAGAACGTCAGATTTTTGCTAAAATTGTGACCGCGCGGCTTAGGGATTTTTTCAAAAAAAAGTTGTTCAGACGTCGAGGGCTTATTCTGTTTTTGATGATAAAAACCTATCTGTTTCCACCGAAAAACCTTTCAGGGGATCGTTTGCAGCAGTTTGGAAGCATTTTTGAGTGAATTGCAGAACGTCAGATTTTTGCTGAAATTGTGACCGCGCGGCTTAGGGATTTTTTCAAAAAAAAGTTGTTCAGACGTCGAGGGCAAATTCTGTTTTTGATGATAAAACCCATCTGTTTCCACCGGAAAAGCTTTCAGGAGAGCGTTTGCAACAGTTTGCCACTATTTCTGAGTAAATTGCGGAAGGTCAGATTTTTGCTGAAATTGTGACCGCGCGGCTTAGGGATTTTTTCAAAAAAAGTTATTCAGACGTCGAGGGCTTATTCTGTTTCTGATGATAAGAACCTATCTGTTTCCACCGAAAAACCTTTCAGGGGATCATTTGTGACAGTTTTGCAGGATTTTTGAGTAAATTGCAGAACGTCAGATTTTTGCTGAAATTGTGACCGCGCGGCTTAGGGATTTTTTCAAAAAAAGTTGTTCAGAAGTCAAGGGCTTATTCTGTTTCAGATGATAAAACCCATCTGTTTCCACCGAAAAACCTTTCAGGGGATCATTTGCAACAGTTTGGAAGCATTATTGAGTGAAATGCAGAACGTCAGATTTTTGCTGAAATTGTGACTGCGCGGCTTAGGGATTTTTTCAAAAAAAATTGTTCAGAAGTAGAGGGCAAATTCTGTTTCTGATGATAAAAACCCATCTGTTTCCACCGGAAAAGCTTTCAGGAGAGCGTTTGCAACAGTTTGCCACTATTTCTGAGTAAATTGCGGAATGTCAGATTTTTGCTGAAATTGTGACCGCGCGGCTTTGGGATTTTTTTAAAAAAAAGTTGTTCAGACGTCGAGGGCTTATTCTGTTTTTGATGATAAAAACCCATCTGTTTCCACCGAAAAACCTTTCAGGGGATCGTTTGCAACAGTTTGGAAGCATTTTTGAGTAAATTGCGGAAGGTCAGATTTTTGCTGAAATTGTGTCCGCGCGGCTTAGGGATTTTTTCAAAAAAAGTTGTTCAGACGTCGAGGGCAAATTCTGTTTCTGATGATAAAAACCCATCTGTTTCCACCGGAAAAGCTTTCAGGAGAGCGTTTGCAACAGTTTGCCACTATTTCTGAGTAAATTGCGGAAGGTCAGATTTTTGCTGAAATTGCGACCGCGCGGCATAGGGATTTTTTCAAAAAAAGTTGTTCAGAGGTCGAGGGCTTATTCTGTTTCTGATGATAAAACCCATCTGTTTCCACCGAAAAACCTTTCAGGGGATCGTTTCCAACACTTTAGCAGCATTTTTGAGTGAATTGCAGAACGTCAGATTTTTGCTAAAATTGTGACCGCGCGGCTTAGGGATTTTTTCAAAAAAAAGTTGTTCAGACGTCGAGGGTTTATTCTGTTTTTGATGATAAAACCCATCTGTTTCCACCGAAAAACCTTTCAGGGGATCGTTTGCAACAGTTTGGAAGCATTTTTGAATGAATTGCAGAACGTCAGATTTTTGCTGAAATTGTGACCGCGCGGCTTAGGGATTTTTTCAAAAAAAGTTGTTCAGACGTCGAGGGCAAACTCTGTTTCTGATGATAAAAACCCATCTGTTTCCACCGGAAAAGCTTTCAGGAGAGCGTTTGCAACAGTTTGCCACTATTTCTGAGTAAATTGCGGAAGGTCAGATTTTTGCTGAAATTGTGTCCGCGCGGCTTAGGGATTTTTTCAAAAAAAGTTGTTCAGACGTCGAGGGCTTATTCTGTTTCTGATGATAAAAACCTATCTGTTTCCACCGAAAAACCTTTCAGGGGATCATTTGTGACAGTTTGGCAGGATTTTTGAGTAAATTGCAGAACGTCAAATTTTTGCTGAAATTGTGACCGCGTGGCTTAGGGATTTTTTCAAAAAAAAGTTGTTCAGACGTCGAGGGCTTATTCTATTTCTGATGATAAAACCCATCTGTTTCCACCGAAAAACCTTTCAGGGGATCGTTTGCAACTGTTTGGCAGCATTTTTGAGTGAATTGCAGAACGTCAGATTTTTGCTGAAATTGTGACCCCGCGGCTTAGGGATTTTTTCAAAAAAAGTTGTTGAGAGGTCGAGGGCAAATTCTGTTTCTGATGATAAAAACCCATCTGTTTCCACCGGAAAAGCTTTCAGGAGAGCGTTTGCAACAGTTTGGAAGCATTTTTGAGTAAATTGCAGAACGTCAGATTTTTGCTAAAATTGTGACCGCGCGGCTTAGGGATTTTTTCAAAAAAAAGTTGTTCAGACGTCGAGGGCTTATTCTGTTTTTGATGATAAAAACCCATCTGTTTCCACCGGAAAAGCTTTCAGGGGATCGTTTGCAACAGTTTGGAAGCATTTTTGAGTAAATTGCAGAACGTCAGATTTTTGCTGAAATTGGGACCGCGCGGCTTAGGGATTTTTTCAAAAAAAGTTGTTCAGACGTCGAGGGCTTATTCTGTTTCTGATGATAAAAACCTATCTGTTTCCACCGAAAAACCTTTCAGGGGATCATTTGTGACAGTTTGGCAGAATTTTTGAGTAAATTGCAGAACGTCAGATTTTTGCTGAAATTGTGACCGCGCGGCTTAGGGATTTTTTCAAAAAAAAGTTGTTCAGACACCGAGGGCTTATTCTGTTTTTGATGATAAAACCCATCTGTTTCCACCGGAAAAGCTTTCAGGAGAGCGTTTGCAACAGTTCGCCACTATTTCTGAGTAAATTGCGGAAGGTCAGATTTTTGCTGAAATTGTGACCGCGCGGCTTAGGGATTTTTTCAAAAAAAGTTGTTCAGACGTCGAGGGCTTATTCTGTTTCTGATGATAAAAACCCATCTGTTTCCACCGAAAAACCTTTCAGGGGATCGTTTCCAACACTTTGGCAGCATTTTTGAGTGAATTGCAGAACGTCAGATTTTTGCTAAAATTGTGACCGCGCGGCTTAGGGCTTTTTTCAAAAAAAGTTGTTCAGACGTCGAGGGCTTATTCTGTTTCTGATTTTAAAACCCATCTGTTTCCACCGAAAAACCTTTCAGGGGATCATTTGCAACAGTTTGGAAGCATTATTGAGTGAAATGCAGAACGTCAGATTTTTGCTGAAATTGTGACTGCGCGGCTTAGGGATTTTTTCAAAAAAAATTGTTCAGAAGTAGAGGGCAAATTCTGTTTCTGATGATAAAAACCCATCTGTTTCCACCGGAAAAGCTTTCAGGAGAGCGTTTGCAACAGTTTGCCACTATTTCTGAGTAAATTGCGGAATGTCAGATTTTTGCTGAAATTGTGACCGCGCGGCTTTGGGATTTTTTTAAAAAAAAGTTGTTCAGACGTCGAGGGCTTATTCTGTTTTTGATGATAAAAACCCATCTGTTTCCACCGAAAAACCTTTCAGGGGATCGTTTGCAACAGTTTGGAAGCATTTTTGAGTAAATTGCAGAACGTCAGATTTTTGCTAAAATTGTGACCGCGCGGCTTAGGGATTTTTTCAAAAAAAGTTGTTCAGACGTCGAGGGCTTATTCTGTTTCTGATGATAAAAACCTATCTGTTTCCACCGAAAAACCTTTCAGGGGATCATTTGTGACAGTTTGGCAGAATTTTTGAGTAAATTGCAGAACGTCAGATTTTTGCTGAAATTGTGACCGCGCGGCTTAGCGATTTTTTCAAAAAAAAGTTGTTCAGACACCGAGGGCTTATTCTGTTTTTGATGATAAAACCCATCTGTTTCCACCGGAAAAGCTTTCAGGAGAGCGTTTGCAACAGTTCGCCACTATTTCTGAGTAAATTGCGGAAGGTCAGATTTTTGCTGAAATTGTGACCGCGCGGCTTAGGGATTTTTTCAAAAAAAGTTGTTCAGACGTCGAGGGCTTATTCTGTTTCTGATGATAAAAACCCATCTGTTTCCACCGAAAAACCTTTCAGGGGATCGTTTCCAACACTTTGGCAGCATTTTTGAGTGAATTGCAGAACGTCAGATTTTTGCTAAAATTGTGACCGCGCGGCTTAGGGATTTTTTCAAAAAAAAGTTGTTCAGACGTCGAGGGCTTATTCTGTTTTTGATGATAAAAACCTATCTGTTTCCACCGAAAAACCTTTCAGGGGATCGTTTGCAGCAGTTTGGAAGCATTTTTGAGTGAATTGCAGAACGTCAGATTTTTGCTGAAATTGTGACCGCGCGGCTTAGGGATTTTTTCAAAAAAAAGTTGTTCAGACGTCGAGGGCAAATTCTGTTTTTGATGATAAAACCCATCTGTTTCCACCGGAAAAGCTTTCAGGAGAGCGTTTGCAACAGTTTGCCACTATTTCTGAGTAAATTGCGGAAGGTCAGATTTTTGCTGAAATTGTGACCGCGCGGCTTAGGGATTTTTTCAAAAAAAGTTATTCAGACGTCGAGGGCTTATTCTGTTTCTGATGATAAGAACCTATCTGTTTCCACCGAAAAACCTTTCAGGGGATCATTTGTGACAGTTTTGCAGGATTTTTGAGTAAATTGCAGAACGTCAGATTTTTGCTGAAATTGTGACCGCGCGGCTTAGGGATTTTTTCAAAAAAAGTTGTTCAGAAGTCAAGGGCTTATTCTGTTTCAGATGATAAAACCCATCTGTTTCCACCGAAAAACCTTTCAGGGGATCATTTGCAACAGTTTGGAAGCATTATTGAGTGAAATGCAGAACGTCAGATTTTTGCTGAAATTGTGACTGCGCGGCTTAGGGATTTTTTCAAAAAAAATTGTTCAGAAGTAGAGGGCAAATTCTGTTTCTGATGATAAAAACCCATCTGTTTCCACCGGAAAAGCTTTCAGGAGAGCGTTTGCAACAGTTTGCCACTATTTCTGAGTAAATTGCGGAATGTCAGATTTTTGCTGAAATTGTGACCGCGCGGCTTTGGGATTTTTTTAAAAAAAAGTTGTTCAGACGTCGAGGGCTTATTCTGTTTTTGATGATAAAAACCCATCTGTTTCCACCGAAAAACCTTTCAGGGGATCGTTTGCAACAGTTTGGAAGCATTTTTGAGTAAATTGCAGAACGTCAGATTTTTGCTGAAATTGTGACCGCGCGGCTTAGGGATTTTTTCAAAAAAAGTTGTTCAGACGTCGAGGGCTTATTCTGTTTCTGATGATAAAAACCTATCTGTTTCCACCGAAAAACCTTTCAGGGGATCATTTGTGACAGTTTGGCAGAATTTTTGAGTAAATTGCAGAACGTCAGATTTTTGCTGAAATTGTGACCGCGCGGCTTAGGGATTTTTTCAAAAAAAAGTTGTTCAGACACCGAGGGCTTATTCTGTTTTTGATGATAAAACCCATCTGTTTCCACCGGAAAAGCTTTCAGGAGAGCGTTTGCAACAGTTCGCCACTATTTCTGAGTAAATTGCGGAAGGTCAGATTTTTGCTGAAATTGTGACCGCGCGGCTTAGGGATTTTTTCAAAAAAAGTTGTTCAGACGTCGAGGGCTTATTCTGTTTCTGATGATAAAAACCCATCTGTTTCCACCGAAAAACCTTTCAGGGGATCGTTTCCAACACTTTGGCAGCATTTTTGAGTGAATTGCAGAACGTCAGATTTTTGCTAAAATTGTGACCGCGCGGCTTAGGGATTTTTTCAAAAAAAAGTTGTTCAGACGTCGAGGGCTTATTCTGTTTTTGATGATAAAAACCCATCTGTTTCCACCGAAAAACCTTTCAGGGGATCGTTTGCAACAGTTTGGAAGCATTTTTGAGTGAATTGCAGAACGTCAGATTTTTGCTGAAATTGTGACCGCGCGGCTTAGGGATTTTTTCAAAAAAAAGTTGTTCAGACGTCGAGGGCAAATTCTGTTTTTGATGATAAAACCCATCTGTTTCCACCGGAAAAGCTTTCAGGAGAGCGTTTGCAACAGTTTGCCACTATTTCTGAGTAAATTGCGGAAGGTCAGATTTTTGCTGAAATTGTGACCGCGCGGCTTAGGGATTTTTTCAAAAAAAGTTATTCAGACGTCGAGGGCTTATTCTGTTTCTGATGATAAGAACCTATCTGTTTCCACCGAAAAACCTTTCAGGGGATCATTTGTGACAGTTTTGCAGGATTTTTGAGTAAATTGCAGAACGTCAGATTTTTGCTGAAATTGTGACCGCGCGGCTTAGGGATTTTTTCAAAAAAAGTTGTTCAGGAGTCAAGGGCTTATTCTGTTTCAGATGATAAAACCCATCTGTTTCCACCGAAAAAATTTCAGGGGATCGTTTGCAAAAGTTTGGCAGCATTTTTGAGTGAATTGCAGAACGTCAGATTTTTGCTGAAATTGTGACCCCGCGGCTTAGGGATTTTTTCAAAAAAAGTTGTTCAGACGTCGAGGGCAAATTCTGTTTCTGATGATAAAAACCCATCTGTTTCCACCGAAAAAGCTTTCAGGAGAGCGTTTGCAACAGTTTGCCACTATTTCTGAGTAAATTGCGGAAGGTCAGATTTTTGCTGAAATTGTGACCGCGCGGCTTAGGGATTTTTTCAAAAAAAGTTATTCAGACGTCGAGGGCTTATTCTGTTTCTGATGATAAGAACCTATCTGTTTCCACCGAAAAACCTTTCAGGGGATCATTTGTGACAGTTTTGCAGGATTTTTGAGTAAATTGCAGAACGTCAGATTTTTGCTGAAATTGTGACCGCGCGGCTTAGGGATTTTTTCAAAAAAAGTTGTTCAGAAGTCAAGGGCTTATTCTGTTTCAGATGATAAAACCCATCTGTTTCCACCGAAAAACCTTTCAGGGGATCATTTGCAACAGTTTGGAAGCATTATTGAGTGAAATGCAGAACGTCAGATTTTTGCTGAAATTGTGACTGCGCGGCTTAGGGATTTTTTCAAAAAAAATTGTTCAGAAGTAGAGGGCAAATTCTGTTTCTGATGATAAAAACCCATCTGTTTCCACCGGAAAAGCTTTCAGGAGAGCGTTTGCAACAGTTTGCCACTATTTCTGAGTAAATTGCGGAATGTCAGATTTTTGCTGAAATTGTGACCGCGCGGCTTTGGGATTTTTTTAAAAAAAAGTTGTTCAGACGTCGAGGGCTTATTCTGTTTTTGATGATAAAAACCCATCTGTTTCCACCGAAAAACCTTTCAGGGGATCGTTTGCAACAGTTTGGAAGCATTTTTGAGTAAATTGCAGAACGTCAGATTTTTGCTGAAATTGTGACCGCGCGGCTTAGGGATTTTTTCAAAAAAAGTTGTTCAGACGTCGAGGGCTTATTCTGTTTCTGATGATAAAAACCTATCTGTTTCCACCGAAAAACCTTTCAGGGGATCATTTGTGACAGTTTGGCAGAATTTTTGAGTAAATTGCAGAACGTCAGATTTTTGCTGAAATTGTGACCGCGCGGCTTAGGGATTTTTTCAAAAAAAAGTTGTTCAGACACCGAGGGCTTATTCTGTTTTTGATGATAAAACCCATCTGTTTCCACCGGAAAAGCTTTCAGGAGAGCGTTTGCAACAGTTCGCCACTATTTCTGAGTAAATTGCGGAAGGTCAGATTTTTGCTGAAATTGTGACCGCGCGGCTTAGGGATTTTTTCAAAAAAAGTTGTTCAGACGTCGAGGGCTTATTCTGTTTCTGATGATAAAAACCCATCTGTTTCCACCGAAAAACCTTTCAGGGGATCGTTTCCAACACTTTGGCAGCATTTTTGAGTGAATTGCAGAACGTCAGATTTTTGCTAAAATTGTGACCGCGTGGCTTAGGGATTTTTTCAAAAAAAAGTTGTTCAGACGTCGAGGGCTTATTCTGTTTTTGATGATAAAAACCCATCTGTTTCCACCGAAAAACCTTTCAGGGGATCGTTTGCAACAGTTTGGAAGCATTTTTGAGTGAATTGCAGAACGTCAGATTTTTGCTGAAATTGTGACCGCGCGGCTTAGGGATTTTTTCAAAAAAAAGTTGTTCAGACGTCGAGGGCAAATTCTGTTTTTGATGATAAAACCCATCTGTTTCCACCGGAAAAGCTTTCAGGAGAGCGTTTGCAACAGTTTGCCACTATTTCTGAGTAAATTGCGGAAGGTCAGATTTTTGCTGAAATTGTGACCGCGCGGCTTAGGGATTTTTTCAAAAAAAGTTATTCAGACGTCGAGGGCTTATTCTGTTTCTGATGATAAGAACCTATCTGTTTCCACCGAAAAACCTTTCAGGGGATCATTTGTGACAGTTTTGCAGGATTTTTGAGTAAATTGCAGAACGTCAGATTTTTGCTGAAATTGTGACCGCGCGGCTTAGGGATTTTTTCAAAAAAAGTTGTTCAGAAGTCAAGGGCTTATTCTGTTTCAGATGATAAAACCCATCTGTTTCCACCGAAAAACTTTTCAGGGGATCGTTTGCAACAGTTTGGCAGCATTTTTGAGTGAATTGCAGAACGTCAGATTTTTGCTGAAATTGTGACCCCGCGGCTTAGGGATTTTTTCAAAAAAAGTTGTTCAGACGTCGAGGGCAAATTCTGTTTCTGATGATAAAAACCCATCTGTTTCCACCGAAAAAGCTTTCAGGAGAGCGTTTACAACAGTTTGCCACTATTTCTGAGTAAATTGCGGAAGGTCAGATTTTTGCTGAAATTGTGACCGCGCGGCTTAGGGATTTTTTCAAAAAAAGTTGTTCAGACGTCGAGGCCTTATTCTGTTTCTGATGATAAAAACCTATCTGTTTCCCCCGAGAAACTTTTCAGGGTATCATTTGTGACCGTTTGGCAGGATTTTTGAGTGAACTGCAGAACGTCAGATTTTTGCTGAAATTGTGACCGCGCGGCTTAGGGCTTTTTTCAAAAAAAGTTGTTCAGACGTCGAGGGCTTATTCTGTTTCTGATGATAAAAACACATCTGTTTCCACCGAAAAACCTTTCAGGGGATCGTTTGCAACAGTTTGGAAGCATTATTGACTGAAATGCAGAACGTCAGATTTTTGCTGAAATTGTGACCGCGCGGCTTAGGGATTTTTTTCAAAAAAAATTGCTCAGAAGTAGAGGGCAAATTCTGTTTCTGATGATAAAAACCCATCTGTTTCCACCGGAAAAGCTTTCAGGAGAGCGTTTGCAACAGTTTGCCACTATTTCTGAGTAAATTGCGGAAGGTCAGATTTTTGCTGAAATTGTGACCGCGCGGCTTAGGGATTTTTTTTAAAAAAAGTTGTTCAGACGTCGAGGGCTTATTCTGTTTTTGATGATAAAAACCCATCTGTTTCCACCGAAAAACCTTTCAGGGGATCGTTTGCAACAGTTTGGAAGCATTTTTGAGTAAATTGCAGAACGTCAGATTTTTGCTGAAATTGTGACCGCGCGGCTTAGGGATTTTTTCAAAAAAAGTTGTTCAGACGTCGAGGGCTTACTCTGTTTCTGATGATAAAAACCTATCTGTTTCCACCGAAAAACCTTTCAGGGGATCATTTGTGACAGTTTGGCAGAATTTTTGAGTAAATTGCAGAACGTCAGATTTTTGCTGAAATTGTGACCGCGCGGCTTAGGGATTTTTTCAAAAAAAAGTTGTTCAGACACCGAGGGCTTATTCTGTTTTTGATGATAAAACCCATCTGTTTCCACCGGAAAAGCTTTCAGGAGAGCGTTTGCAACAGTTCGCCACTATTTCTGAGTAAATTGCGGAAGGTCAGATTTTTGCTGAAATTGTGACCGCGCGGCTTAGGGATTTTTTCAAAAAAAGTTGTTCAGACGTCGAGGGCTTATTCTCTTTCTGATGATAAAAACCCATCTGTTTCCACCGAAAAACCTTTCAGGGGATCGTTTCCAACACTTTGGCAGCATTTTTGAGTGAATTGCAGAACGTCAGATTTTTGCTAAAATTGTGACCGCGCGGCTTAGGGCTTTTTTCAAAAAAAGTTGTTCAGACGTCGAGGGCTTATTCTGTTTCTGATTTTAAAACCCATCTGTTTCCACCGAAAAACCTTTCAGGGGATCATTTGCAACAGTTTGGAAGCATTTTTGAGTGAATTGCAGAACGTCAGATTTTTGCTGAAATTGTGACCGCGCGGCTTAGGGATTTTTTCAAAAAAAAGTTGTTCAGACGTCGAGGGCAAATTCTGTTTTTGATGATAAAACCCATCTGTTTCCACCGGAAAAGCTTTCAGGAGAGCGTTTGCAACAGTTTGCCACTATTTCTGAGTAAATTGCGGAAGGTCAGATTTTTGCTGAAATTGTGACCGCGCGGCTTAGGGATTTTTTCAAAAAAAGTTATTCAGACGTCGAGGGCTTATTCTGTTTCTGATGATAAGAACCTATCTGTTTCCACCGAAAAACCTTTCAGGGGATCATTTGTGACAGTTTTGCAGGATTTTTGAGTAAATTGCAGAACGTCAGATTTTTGCTGAAATTGTGACCGCGCGGCTTAGGGATTTTTTCAAAAAAAGTTGTTCAGAAGTCAAGGGCTTATTCTGTTTCAGATGATAAAACCCATCTGTTTCCACCGAAAAACTTTTCAGGGGATCGTTTGCAACAGTTTGGCAGCATTTTTGAGTGAATTGCAGAACGTCAGATTTTTGCTGAAATTGTGACCCCGCGGCTTAGGGATTTTTTCAAAAAAAGTTGTTCAGACGTCGAGGGCAAATTCTGTTTCTGATGATAAAAACCCATCTGTTTCCACCGAAAAAGCTTTCAGGAGAGCGTTTACAACAGTTTGCCACTATTTCTGAGTAAATTGCGGAAGGTCAGATTTTTGCTGAAATTGTGACCGCGCGGCTTAGGGATTTTTTCAAAAAAAGTTGTTCAGATGTCGAGGCCTTATTCTGTTTCTGATGATAAAAACCTATCTGTTTCCCCCGAGAAACTTTTCAGGGTATCATTTGTGACCGTTTGGCAGGATTTTTGAGTGAACTGCAGAACGTCAGATTTTTGCTGAAATTGTGACCGCGCGGCTTAGGGATTTTTTTCAAAAAAAATTGCTCAGAAGTAGAGGGCAAATTCTGTTTCTGATGATAAAAACCCATCTGTTTCCACCGGAAAAGCTTTCAGGAGAGCGTTTGCAACAGTTTGCCACTATTTCTGAGTAAATTGCGGAAGGTCAGATTTTTGCTGAAATTGTGACCGCGCGGCTTAGGGATTTTTTTTAAAAAAAGTTGTTCAGACGTCGAGGGCTTATTCTGTTTTTGATGATAAAAACCCATCTGTTTCCACCGAAAAACGTTTCAGGGGATCGTTTGCAACAGTTTGGAAGCATTTTTGAGTAAATTGCAGAACGTCAGATTTTTGCTGAAATTGTGACCGCGCGGCTTAGGGATTTTTTCAAAAAAAGTTGTTCAGATGTCGAGGGCTTATTCTGTTTCTGATGATAAAAACCTATCTGTTTCCACCGAAAAACCTTTCAGGGGATCATTTGTGACAGTTTGGCAGAATTTTTGAGTAAATTGCAGAACGTCAGATTTTTGCTGAAATTGTGACCGCGCGGCTTAGGGATTTTTTCAAAAAAAAGTTGTTCAGACACCGAGGGCTTATTTTGTTTTTGATGATAAAACCCATCTGTTTCCATCGGAAAAGCTTTCAGGAGAGCGTTTGCAACAGTTCGCCACTATTTCTGAGTAAATTGCGGAAGGTCAGATTTTTGCTGAAATTGTGACCGCGCGGCTTAGGGATTTTTTCAAAAAAAGTTGTTCAGACGTCGAGGGCTTATTCTCTTTCTGATGATAAAAACCCATCTGTTTCCACCGAAAAACCTTTCAGGGGATCGTTTCCAACACTTTGGCAGCATTTTTGAGTGAATTGCAGAACGTCAGATTTTTGCTAAAATTGTGACCGCGCGGCTTAGGGATTTTTTCAAAAAAAGTTGTTCAGACGTCGAGGGCAAATTCTGTTTCTGATGATAAAAACCCATCTGTTTCCACCGAAAAAGCTTTCAGGAGAGCGTTTACAACAGTTTGCCACTATTTCTGAGTAAATTGCGGAAGGTCAGATTTTTGCTGAAATTGTGACCGCGCGGCTTAGGGATTTTTTCAAAAAAAGTTGTTCAGACGTCGAGGCCTTATTCTGTTTCTGATGATAAAAACCTATCTGTTTCCCCCGAGAAACTTTTCAGGGTATCATTTGTGACCGTTTGGCAGGATTTTTGAGTGAACTGCAGAATGTCAGATTTTTGCTGAAATTGTGACCGCGCGGCTTAGGGCTTTTTTCAAAAAAAGTTGTTCAGACGTCGAGGGCTTATTCTGTTTCTGATGATAAAAACACATCTGTTTCCACCGAAAAACCTTTCAGGGGATCGTTTGCAACAGTTTGGAAGCATTATTGACTGAAATGCAGAACGTCAGATTTTTGCTGAAATTGTGACCGCGCGGCTTAGGGATTTTTTTCAAAAAAAATTGCTCAGAAGTAGAGGGCAAATTCTGTTTCTGATGATAAAAACCCATCTGTTTCCACCGGAAAAGCTTTCAGGAGATCGTTTGCAACAGTTTGCCACTATTTCTGAGTAAATTGCGGAAGGTCAGATTTTTGCTGAAATTGTGACCGCGCGGCTTAGGGATTTTTTTTTTAAAAAGTTGTTCAGACGTCGAGGGCTTATTCTGTTTTTGATGATAAAAACCCATCTGTTTCCACCGAAAAACCTTTCAGGGGATCGTTTGCAACAGTTTGGAAGCATTTTTGAGTGAATTGCAGAACGTCAGATTTTTGCTGAAATTGTGACCGCGCGGCTTAGGGATTTTTTCAAAAAAAAGATGTTCAGACGTCGAGGGCAAATTCTGTTTTTGATGATAAAACCCATCTGTTTCCACTGGAAAAGCTTTCAGGAGAGCGTTTGCAACAGTTTGCCACTATTTCTGAGTAAATTGCGGAAGGTCAGATTTTTGCTGAAATTGTGACCGCGCGGCTTAGGGATTTTTTCAAAAAAAGTTGTTCAGACGTCGAGGCCTTATTCTGTTTCTGATGATAAAAACCTATCTGTTTCCACCGAAAAACTTTTCAGGGTATCATTTGTGACCGTTTGGCAGGATTTTTGAGTGAACTGCAGAACGTCAGATTTTTGCTGAAATTGTGACCGCGCGGCTTAGGGCTTTTTTCAAAAAAAGTTGTTCAGACGTCGAGGGCTTATTCTGTTTCTGATGATAAAAACACATCTGTTTCCACCGAAAAACCTTTCAGGGGATCGTTTGCAACAGTTTGGAAGCATTATTGACTGAAATGCAGAACGTCAGATTTTTGCTGAAATTGTGACCGCGCGGCTTAGGGATTTTTTCAAAAAAAATTGCTCAGAAGTAGAGGGCAAATTCTGTTTCTGATGATAAAAACCCATCTGTTTCCACCGGAAAAGCTTTCAGGAGAGCGTTTGCAACAGTTTGCCACTATTTCTGAGTAAATTGCGGAAGGTCAGATTTTTGCTGAAATTGTGACCGCGCGGCTTAGGGATTTTTTTTAAAAAAAGTTGTTCAGACGTCGAGGGCTTATTCTGTTTTTGATGATAAAAACCCATCTGTTTCCACCGAAAAACCTTTCAGGGGATCGTTTGCAACAGTTTGGAAGCATTTTTGAGTAAATTGCAGAACGTCAGATTTTTGCTGAAATTGTGACCGCGCGGCTTAGGGATTTTTTCAAAAAAAGTTGTTCAGACGTCAAGGGCTTATTCTGTTTCAGATGATAAAACCCATCTGTTTCCACCGAAAAACTTTTCAGGGGATCGTTTGCAACAGTTTGGCAGCATTTTTGAGTGAATTGCAGAACGTCAGATTTTTGCTGAAATTGTGACCGCGCGGCTTAGGGATTTTTTCAAAAAAAGTTGTTCAGACGTCGAGGGCAAATTCTGTTTCTGATGATAAAAACCCATCTGTTTCCACCGAAAAAGCTTTCAGGAGAGCGTTTACAACAGTTTGCCACTATTTCTGAGTAAATTGCGGAAGGTCAGATTTTTGCTGAAATTGTGACCGCGCGGCTTAGGGATATTTTCAAAAAAAGTTGTTCAGACGTCGAGGCCTTATTCTGATTCTGATGATAAAAACCTATCTGTTTCCACCGAAAAACTTTTCAGGGTATCATTTGTGACAGTTTGGCAGGATTTTTGAGTGAACTGCAGAACGTCAGATTTTTGCTGAAATTGTGACCGCGCGGCTTAGGGATTTTTTCAAAAAAAGTTGTTCAGACGTCGAGGGCTTATTCTGTTTCTGATGATAAAACCCATCTGTTTCCACCGAAAATCCTTTCAGGGGATCGTTTCCAACACTTTGGCAGCCTTTTTGATTGAATTGCAGAACGTCAGATTTTTGCTGAAATTGTGACCGCGCGGCTTAGGGCTTTTTTCAAAAAAAGTTGTTCAGACGTCGAGGGCTTATTCTGTTTCTGATTTTAAAACCCATCTGTTTCCACCGAAAAACCTTTCAGGGGATCGTTTGCAACAGTTTGGAAGCATTATTGAGTGAAATGCAGAACGTCAGATTTTTGCTGAAATTGTGACTGCGCGGCTTAGGGATTTTTTCAAAAAAAATTGTTCAGAAGTAGAGGGCAAATTCTGTTTCTGATGATAAAAACCCATCTCTTTCCACCGGAAAAGCTTTCAGGAGAGCGTTTGCAACAGTTTGCCACTATTTCTGAGTAAATTGCGGAATGTCAGATTTTTGCTGAAATTGTGACCGCGCGGCTTTGGGATTTTTTTAAAAAAAAGTTGTTCAGACGTCGAGGGCTTATTCTGTTTTTGATGATAAAAACCCATCTGTTTCCACCGAAAAACCTTTCAGGGGATCGTTTGCAACAGTTTGGAAGCATTTTTGAGTAAATTGCAGAACGTCAGATTTTTGCTGAAATTGTGACCGCGCGGCTTAGGGATTTTTTCAAAAAAAGTTGTTCAGACGTCGAGGGCTTATTCTGTTTCTGATGATAAAACCCATCTGTTTCCACCGGAAAAGCTTTCAGGAGAGCGTTTGCAACAGTTCGCCACTATTTCTGAGTAAATTGCGGAAGGTCAGATTTTTGCTGAAATTGTGACCGCGCGGCTTAGGGATTTTTTCAAAAAAAGTTGTTCAGACGTCGAGGGCTTATTCTGTTTCTGATGATAAAAACCCATCTGTTTCCACCGAAAAACCTTTCAGGGGATCGTTTCCAACACTTTGGCAGCATTTTTGAGTGAATTGCAGAACGTCAGATTTTTGCTAAAATTGTGACCGCGCGGCTTAGGGATTTTTTCAAAAAAAGTTGTTCTGACGTCAAGGGCTTATTCTGTTTCAGATGATAAAACCCATCTGTTTCCACCGAAAAACTTTTCAGGGGATCGTTTGCAACAGTTTGGCAGCATTTTTGAGTGAATTGCAGAACGTCAGATTTTTGCTGAAATTGTGACCGCGCGGCTTAGGGATTTTTTTAAAAAAAATGGTTCAGACGTCGAGGGCAAATTCTGTTTCTGATGATAAAAACCCATCTGTTTCCACCGAAAAAGCTTTCAGGAGAGCGTTTACAACAGTTTGCCACTATTTCTGAGTAAATTGCGGAAGGTCAGATTTTTGCTGAAATTGTGACCGCGCGGCTTAGGGATATTTTCAAAAAAAGTTGTTCAGACGTCGAGGCCTTATTCTGTTTCTGATGATAAAAACCTATCTGTTTCCACCGAAAAACTTTTCAGGGTATCATTTGTGACAGTTTGGCAGGATTTTTGAGTGAACTGCAGAACGTCAGATTTTTGCTGAAATTGTGACCGCGCGGCTTAGGGATTTTTTCAAAAAAAGTTGTTCAGACGTCGAGGGCTTATTCTGTTTCTGATGATAAAACCCATCTGTTTCCACCGAAAATCCTTTCAGGGGATCGTTTCCAACACTTTGGCAGCCTTTTTGATTGAATTGCAGAACGTCAGATTTTTGCTGAAATTGTGACCGCGCGGCTTAGGGCTTTTTTCAAAAAAAGTTGTTCAGACGTCGAGGGCTTATTCTGTTTCTGATTTTAAAACCCATCTGTTTCCACCGAAAAACCTTTCAGGGGATCATTTGCAACAGTTTGGAAGCATTATTGAGTGAAATGCAGAACGTCAGATTTTTGCTGAAATTGTGACTGCGCGGCTTAGGGATTTTTTCAAAAAAAATTGTTCAGAAGTAGAGGGCAAATTCTGTTTCTGATGATAAAAACTCATCTGTTTCCACCGGAAAAGCTTTCAGGAGAGCGTTTGCAACAGTTTGCCACTATTTCTGAGTAAATTGCGGAAGGTCAGATTTTTGCTGAAATTGTGACCGCGCGGCTTTGGGATTTTTTTAAAAAAAAGTTGTTCAGACGTCGAGGGCTTATTCTGTTTTTGATGATAAAAACCCATCTGTTTCCACCGAAAAACCTTTCAGGGGATCGTTTGCAACAGTTTGGAAGCATTTTTGAGTAAATTGCAGAACGTCAGATTTTTGCTGAAATTGTGACCGCGCGGCTTAGGGATTTTTTCAAAAAAAGTTGTTCAGACGTCGAGGGCTTATTCTGTTTCTGATGATAAAAACCTATCTGTTTCCACCGAAAAACCTTTCAGGGGATCATTTGTGACAGTTTGGCAGAATTTTTGAGTAAATTGCAGAACGTCAGATTTTTGCTGAAATTGTGACCGCGCGGCTTAGGGATTTTTTCAAAAAAAAGTTGTTCAGACACCGAGGGCTTATTCTGTTTTTGATGATAAAACCCATCTGTTTCCACCGAAAAACCTTTCAGGGGATCGTTTCCAACACTTTGGCAGCATTTTTGAGTGAATTGCAGAACGTCAGATTTTTGCTAAAATTGTGACCGCGCGGCTTAGGGATTTTTTCAAAAAAAAGTTGTTCAGACGTCGAGGGCTTATTCTGTTTTTGATGATAAAAACCCATCTGTTTCCACCGAAAAACCTTTCAGGGGATCGTTTGCAACAGTTTGGAAGCATTTTTGAGTGAATTGCAGAACGTCAGATTTTTGCTGAAATTGTGACCGCGCGGCTTAGGGATTTTTTCAAAAAAAAGTTGTTCAGACGTCGAGGGCAAATTCTGTTTTTGATGATAAAACCCATCTGTTTCCACCGGAAAAGCTTTCAGGAGAGCGTTTGCAACAGTTTGCCACTATTTCTGAGTAAATTGCGGAAGGTCAGATTTTTGCTGAAATTGTGACCGCGCGGCTTAGGGATTTTTTCAAAAAAAGTTGTTCAGACGTCGAGGGCTTATTCTGTTTTTGATGATAAAAACCCATCTGTTTCCACCGAAAAACCTTTCAGGGGATCATTTGTGACAGTTTGGCAGAATTTTTGAGTAAATTGTAGAACGTCAGATTTTTGCTGAAATTGTGACCGTGCGGCTTAGGGATTTTTTCAAAAAAAAAGTTGTTCAGACGTCGAGGGCTTATTCTGTTTCTGATGATAAGAACCTATCTGTTTCCACCGAAAAACCTTTCAGGGGATCATTTGTGACAGTTTTGCAGGATTTTTGAGTAAATTGCAGAACGTCAGATTTTTGCTGAAATTCTGACCGCGCGGCTTAGGGATTTTTTCAAAAAAAGTTGTTCAGACGTCAAGGGCTTATTCTGTTTCAGATGATAAAACCCATCTGTTTCCACCGAAAAACTTTTCAGGGGATCGTTTGCAACAGTTTGGCAGCATTTTTGAGTGAATTGCAGAACGTCAGATTTTTGCTGAAATTGTGACCGCGCGGCTTAGGGATTTTTTCAAAAAAAGTTGTTCAGACGTCGAGGGCAAATTCTGTTTCTGATGATAAAAACCCATCTGTTTCCACCGAAAAAGCTTTCAGGAGAGCGTTTACAACAGTTTGCCACTATTTCTGAGTAAATTGCGGAAGGTCAGATTTTTGCTGAAATTGTGACCGCGCGGCTTAGGGATATTTTCAAAAAAAGTTGTTCAGACGTCGAGGCCTTATTCTGATTCTGATGATAAAAACCTATCTGTTTCCACCGAAAAACTTTTCAGGGTATCATTTGTGACAGTTTGGCAGGATTTTTGAGTGAACTGCAGAACGTCAGATTTTTGCTGAAATTGTGACCGCGCGGCTTAGGGATTTTTTCAAAAAAAGTTGTTCAGACGTCGAGGGCTTATTCTGTTTCTGATGATAAAACCCATCTGTTTCCACCGAAAATCCTTTCAGGGGATCGTTTCCAACACTTTGGCAGCCTTTTTGATTGAATTGCAGAACGTCAGATTTTTGCTGAAATTGTGACCGCGCGGCTTAGGGCTTTTTTCAAAAAAAGTTGTTCAGACGTCGAGGGCTTATTCTGTTTCTGATTTTAAAACCCATCTGTTTCCACCGAAAAACCTTTCAGGGGATCGTTTGCAACAGTTTGGAAGCATTATTGAGTGAAATGCAGAACGTCAGATTTTTGCTGAAATTGTGACTGCGCGGCTTAGGGATTTTTTCAAAAAAAATTGTTCAGAAGTAGAGGGCAAATTCTGTTTCTGATGATAAAAACCCATCTGTTTCCACCGGAAAAGCTTTCAGGAGAGCGTTTGCAACAGTTTGCCACTATTTCTGAGTAAATTGCGGAATGTCAGATTTTTGCTGAAATTGTGACCGCGCGGCTTTGGGATTTTTTAAAAAAAAAGTTGTTCAGACGTCGAGGGCTTATTCTGTTTTTGATGATAAAAACCCATCTGTTTCCACCGAAAAACCTTTCAGGGGATCGTTTGCAACAGTTTGGAAGCATTTTTGAGTAAATTGCAGAACGTCAGATTTTTGCTGAAATTGTGACCGCGCGGCTTAGGGATTTTTTCAAAAAAAGTTGTTCAGACGTCGAGGGCTTATTCTGTTTCTGATGATAAAACCCATCTGTTTCCACCGGAAAAGCTTTCAGGAGAGCGTTTGCAACAGTTCGCCACTATTTCTGAGTAAATTGCGGAAGGTCAGATTTTTGCTGAAATTGTGACCGCGCGGCTTAGGGATTTTTTCAAAAAAAGTTGTTCAGACGTCGAGGGCTTATTCTGTTTCTGATGATAAAAACCCATCTGTTTCCACCGAAAAACCTTTCAGGGGATCGTTTCCAACACTTTGGCAGCATTTTTGAGTGAATTGCAGAACGTCAGATTTTTGCTAAAATTGTGACCGCGCGGCTTAGGGATTTTTTCAAAAAAAGTTGTTCTGACGTCAAGGGCTTATTCTGTTTCAGATGATAAAACCCATCTGTTTCCACCGAAAAACTTTTCAGGGGATCGTTTGCAACAGTTTGGCAGCATTTTTGAGTGAATTGCAGAACGTCAGATTTTTGCTGAAATTGTGACCGCGCGGCTTAGGGATTTTTTTAGAAAAATTGGTTCAGACGTCGAGGGCAAATTCTGTTTCTGATGATAAAAACCCATCTGTTTCCACCGAAAAAGCTTTCAGGAGAGCGTTTACAACAGTTTGCCACTATTTCTGAGTAAATTGCGGAAGGTCAGATTTTTGCTGAAATTGTGACCGCGCGGCTTAGGGATATTTTCAAAAAAAGTTGTTCAGACGTCGAGGGCAAATTCTGTTTCTGATGATAAAAACCCATCTGTTTCCACCGAAAAAGCTTTCAGGAGAGCGTTTACAACAGTTTGCCACTATTTCTGAGTAAATTGCGGAAGGTCAGATTTTTGCTGAAATTGTGACCGTGCGGCTTAGGGATTTTTTCAAAAAAAAAGTTGTTCAGACGTCGAGGGCTTATTCTGTTTCTGATGATAAGAACCTATCTGTTTCCACCGAAAAACCTTTCAGGGGATCATTTGTGACAGTTTTGCAGGATTTTTGAGTAAATTGCAGAACGTCAGATTTTTGCTGAAATTCTGACCGCGCGGCTTAGGGATTTTTTCAAAAAAAGTTGTTCAGACGTCAAGGGCTTATTCTGTTTCAGATGATAAAACCCATCTGTTTCCACCGAAAAACTTTTCAGGGGATCGTTTGCAACAGTTTGGCAGCATTTTTGAGTGAATTGCAGAACGTCAGATTTTTGCTGAAATTGTGACCGCGCGGCTTAGGGATTTTTTCAAAAAAAGTTGTTCAGACGTCGAGGGCAAATTCTGTTTCTGATGATAAAAACCCATCTGTTTCCACCGAAAAAGCTTTCAGGAGAGCGTTTACAACAGTTTGCCACTATTTCTGAGTAAATTGCGGAAGGTCAGATTTTTGCTGAAATTGTGACCGCGCGGCTTAGGGATATTTTCAAAAAAAGTTGTTCAGACGTCGAGGCCTTATTCTGATTCTGATGATAAAAACCTATCTGTTTCCACCGAAAAACTTTTCAGGGTATCATTTGTGACAGTTTGGCAGGATTTTTGAGTGAACTGCAGAACGTCAGATTTTTGCTGAAATTGTGACCGCGCGGCTTAGGGATTTTTTCAAAAAAAGTTGTTCAGACGTCGAGGGCTTATTCTGTTTCTGATGATAAAACCCATCTGTTTCCACCGAAAATCCTTTCAGGGGATCGTTTCCAACACTTTGGCAGCCTTTTTGATTGAATTGCAGAACGTCAGATTTTTGCTGAAATTGTGACCGCGCGGCTTAGGGCTTTTTTCAAAAAAAGTTGTTCAGACGTCGAGGGCTTATTCTGTTTCTGATTTTAAAACCCATCTGTTTCCACCGAAAAACCTTTCAGGGGATCGTTTGCAACAGTTTGGAAGCATTATTGAGTGAAATGCAGAACGTCAGATTTTTGCTGAAATTGTGACTGCGCGGCTTAGGGATTTTTTCAAAAAAAATTGTTCAGAAGTAGAGGGCAAATTCTGTTTCTGATGATAAAAACCCATCTGTTTCCACCGGAAAAGCTTTCAGGAGACAGTTTGCAACAGTTTGCCACTATTTCTGAGTAAATTGCGGAATGTCAGATTTTTGCTGAAATTGTGACCGCGCGGCTTTGGGATTTTTTAAAAAAAAAGTTGTTCAGACGTCGAGGGCTTATTCTGTTTTTGATGATAAAAACCCATCTGTTTCCACCGAAAAACCTTTCAGGGGATCGTTTGCAACAGTTTGGAAGCATTTTTGAGTAAATTGCAGAACGTCAGATTTTTGCTGAAATTGTGACCGCGCGGCTTAGGGATTTTTTCAAAAAAAGTTGTTCAGACGTCGAGGGCTTATTCTGTTTCTGATGATAAAACCCATCTGTTTCCACCGGAAAAGCTTTCAGGAGAGCGTTTGCAACAGTTCGCCACTATTTCTGAGTAAATTGCGGAAGGTCAGATTTTTGCTGAAATTGTGACCGCGCGGCTTAGGGATTTTTTCAAAAAAAGTTGTTCAGACGTCGAGGGCTTATTCTGTTTCTGATGATAAAAACCCATCTGTTTCCACCGAAAAACCTTTCAGGGGATCGTTTCCAACACTTTGGCAGCATTTTTGAGTGAATTGCAGAACGTCAGATTTTTGCTAAAATTGTGACCGCGCGGCTTAGGGATTTTTTCAAAAAAAGTTGTTCTGACGTCAAGGGCTTATTCTGTTTCAGATGATAAAACCCATCTGTTTCCACCGAAAAACTTTTCAGGGGATCGTTTGCAACAGTTTGGCAGCATTTTTGAGTGAATTGCAGAACGTCAGATTTTTGCTGAAATTGTGACCGCGCGGCTTAGGGATTTTTTTAGAAAAATTGGTTCAGACGTCGAGGGCAAATTCTGTTTCTGATGATAAAAACCCATCTGTTTCCACCGAAAAAGCTTTCAGGAGAGCGTTTACAACAGTTTGCCACTATTTCTGAGTAAATTGCGGAAGGTCAGATTTTTGCTGAAATTGTGACCGCGCGGCTTAGGGATATTTTCAAAAAAAGTTGTTCAGACGTCGAGGCCTTATTCTGTTTCTGATGATAAAAACCTATCTGTTTCCACCGAAAAACTTTTCAGGGTATCATTTGTGACAGTTTGGCAGGATTTTTGAGTGAACTGCAGAACGTCAGATTTTTGCTGAAATTGTGACCGCGCGGCTTAGGGATTTTTTCAAAAAAAGTTGTTCAGACGTCGAGGGCTTATTCTGTTTCTGATGATAAAACCCATCTGTTTCCACCGAAAATCCTTTCAGGGGATCGTTTCCAACACTTTGGCAGCCTTTTTGATTGAATTGCAGAACGTCAGATTTTTGCTGAAATTGTGACCGCGCGGCTTAGGGCTTTTTTCAAAAAAAGTTGTTCAGACGTCGAGGGCTTATTCTGTTTCTGATTTTAAAACCCATCTGTTTCCACCGAAAAACCTTTCAGGGGATCATTTGCAACAGTTTGGAAGCATTATTGAGTGAAATGCAGAACGTCAGATTTTTGCTGAAATTGTGACTGCGCGGCTTAGGGATTTTTTCAAAAAAAATTGTTCAGAAGTAGAGGGCAAATTCTGTTTCTGATGATAAAAACTCATCTGTTTCCACCGGAAAAGCTTTCAGGAGAGCGTTTGCAACAGTTTGCCACTATTTCTGAGTAAATTGCGGAATGTCAGATTTTTGCTGAAATTGTGACCGCGCGGCTTTGGGATTTTTTTAAAAAAAAGTTGTTCAGACGTCGAGGGCTTATTCTGTTTTTGATGATAAAAACCCATCTGTTTCCACCGAAAAACCTTTCAGGGGATCGTTTGCAACAGTTTGGAAGCATTTTTGAGTAAATTGCAGAACGTCAGATTTTTGCTGAAATTGTGACCGCGCGGCTTAGGGATTTTTTCAAAAAAAGTTGTTCAGACGTCGTGGGCTTATTCTGTTTCTGATGATAAAACCCATCTGTTTCCACCGAAAATCCTTTCAGGGGATCGTTTGCAACACTTTGGCAGCATTTTTGAGTGAATTGAATAACGTCAGATTTTTGCTAAAATTGTGACCGCGCGGCTTAGGGATTTTTTAAAAAAAAAGTTGTTCAGACGTTGAGGGCTTATTCTGTTTTTTGATGATAAAAACCCATCTGTTTCCACCGAAAAACCTTTCAGGGGATCGTTTGCAACAGTTTGGATGCATTTTTGAGTAAATTGCAGAACGTCAGATTTTTGCTGAAATTGTGACCGCGCGGCTTAGGGATTTTTTCAAAAAAAGTTGTTCAGAAGTGGAGGGCAAATTCTGTTTCTGATGATAAAAACCCATCTGTTTCCACCGGAAAAGCTTTCAGGAGAGCGTTTTCAACAGTTTGCCACTATTTCTGAGTAAATTGCGGAAGGTCAGATTTTTGCTGAAATTGTGACCGCGCGGGTTAGGGATTTTTGCAAAAAAAGTTGTTCAGACGTCAAGGGCTTATTCTGTTTCTGATGATAAAACCCATCTGTTTCTACCGAAAAACTTTTCAGGGGATCGTTTGCAACAGTTTGGCCGCATTTTTGAGTGAATTGCAGAACGTCAGATTTTTGCTGAAATTGTGACCCCGCGGCTTAGGGATTTTTTCAAAAAAAGCTGTTCAGACGTCGAGGGCAAATTCTGTTTCTGATGATAAAAACCCATCTGTTTCCACCGAAAATCCTTTCAGGGGATCGTTTGCAACACTTTGGCAGCATTTTTGAGTGAATTGCAGAACGTGAGATTTTTGCTAAAATTGTGACCGCGCGGCTTAGGGATTTTTTTCAACATAAGTTGTTCAGACGTCGAGGGCTTATTCTGTTTCTGATGATAAAACCCATCTGTTTCCACCGAAAAACCTTTCAGGGGATCATTTGTGACAGTTTGGCAGGATTTTTGAGTGAGCTGCAGAACGTCAGATTTTTGCTGAAATTGTGACCGCGCGGCTTAGGGATTTTTTCAAAAAAAGTTGTTCAGACGTCGAGGCCTTATTCTGTTTCTGATGGTAAAAACCTATCTGTTTCCACCGAAAAACTTTTCAGGGTATCATTTGTGACAGTTTGGCAGGATTTTTGAGTGAACTGCAGAACGTCAGATTTTTGCTGAAATTGTGACCGCGCGGCTTAGGGATTTTTTCAAAAAAAGTTGTTCAGACGTCGAGGGCTTATTCTGTTTCTGATGATAAAACCCATCTGTTTCCACCGAAAATCCTTTCAGGGGATCGTTTCCAACACTTTGGCAGCCTTTTTGATTGAATTGCAGAACGTCAGATTTTTGCTGAAATTGTGACCGCGCGGCTTAGGGCTTTTTTCAAAAAAAGTTGTTCAGACGTCGAGGGCTTATTCTGTTTCTGATTTTAAAACCCATCTGTTTCCACCGAAAAACCTTTCAGGGGATCGTTTGCAACAGTTTGGAAGCATTATTGAGTGAAATGCAGAACGTCAGATTTTTGCTGAAATTGTGACCACGCGGCTTAGGGATTTTTTCAAAAAAAATTGTTCAGAAGTAGAGGGCAAATTCTGTTTCTGATGATAAAAACCCATCTGTTTCCACCGGAAAAGCTTTCAGGAGAGCGTTTGCAACAGTTTGCCACTATTTCTGAGTAAATTGCGGAAGGTCAGATTTTTGCTGAAATTGTGACCGCGCGGCTTAGGGATTTTTTTAAAAAAAAGTTGTTCAGACGTCGAGGGCTTATTCTGTTTTTGATGATAAAAACCCATCTGTTTCCACCGAAAAACCTTTCAGGGGATCGTTTGCAACAGTTTGGAAGCATTTTTGAGTGAATTGCAGAACGTTAGATTTTTGCTGAAATTGTGACCGCGCGGCTTAGGGATTTTTTCAAAAAAAGTTGTTCAGACGTCGAGGGCTTATTCTGTTTCTGATGATAAGAACCCATCTGTTTCCACCGAAAAACCTTTCAGGGGATCGTTTCCAACACTTTGGCAGCATTTTTGAGTGAATTGCAGAACTTCAGATTTTTGCTGAAATTGTGACCGCGCGGCTTAGGGATTTTTTCAAAATAAGTTGTTCAGACGTCGTGGGCTTATTCTGTTTCTGATGATAAAACCCATCTGTTTCCACCGAAAATCCTTTCAGGGGATCGTTTGCAACACTTTGGCAGCATTTTTGAGTGAATTGCATAACGTCAGATTTTTGCTAAAATTGTGACCGCGCGGCTTAGGGATTTTTTAAAAAAAAAGTTGTTCAGACGTTGAGGGCTTATTCTGTTTTTTGATGATAAAAACCCATCTGTTTCCACCGAAAAACCTTTCAGGGGATCGTTTGCAACAGTTTGGATGCATTTTTGAGTAAATTGCAGAACGTCAGATTTTTGCTGAAATTGTGACCGCGCGGCTTAGGGATTTTTTCAAAAAAAGTTGTTCAGAAGTGGAGGGCAAATTCTGTTTCTGATGATAAAAACCCATCTGTTTCCACCGGAAAAGCTTTCAGGAGAGCGTTTTCAACAGTTTGCCACTATTTCTGAGTAAATTGCGGAAGGTCAGATTTTTGCTGAAATTGTGACCGCGCGGGTTAGGGATTTTTGCAAAAAAAGTTGTTCAGACGTCAAGGGCTTATTCTGTTTCTGATGATAAAACCCATCTGTTTCTACCGAAAAACTTTTCAGGGGATCGTTTGCAACAGTTTGGCCGCATTTTTGAGTGAATTGCAGAACGTCAGATTTTTGCTGAAATTGTGACCCCGCGGCTTAGGGATTTTTTTAAAAAAAAGTTGTTCAGACGTCGAGGGCAAATTCTGTTTCTGATGATAAAAACCCATCTGTTTCCACCGAAAATCCTTTCAGGGGATCGTTTGCAACACTTTGGCAGCATTTTTGAGTGAATTGCAGAACGTGAGATTTTTGCTAAAATTGTGACCGCGCGGCTTAGGGATTTTTTTCAACATAAGTTGTTCAGACGTCGAGGGCTTATTCTGTTTCTGATGATAAAACCCATCTGTTTCCACCGAAAAACCTTTCAGGGGATCATTTGTGACAGTTTGGCAGGATTTTTGAGTGAGCTGCAGAACGTCAGATTTTTGCTGAAATTGTGACCGCGCGGCTTAGGGATTTTTTCAAAAAAAGTTGTTCAGACGTCGAGGCCTTATTCTGTTTCTGATGGTAAAAACCTATCTGTTTCCACCGAAAAACTTTTCAGGGTATCATTTGTGACAGTTTGGCAGGATTTTTGAGTGAACTGCAGAACGTCAGATTTTTGCTGAAATTGTGACCGCGCGGCTTAGGGATTTTTTCAAAAAAAGTTGTTCAGACGTCGAGGGCTTATACTGTTTCTGATGATAAAACCCATCTGTTTCCACCGAAAATCCTTTCAGGGGATCGTTTCCAACACTTTGGCAGCCTTTTTGATTGAATTGCAGAACGTCAGATTTTTGCTGAAATTGTGACCGCGCGGCTTAGGGCTTTTTTCAAAAAAAGTTGTTCAGACGTCGAGGGCTTATTCTGTTTCTGATTTTAAAACCCATCTGTTTCCACCGAAAAACCTTTCAGGGGATCGTTTGCAACAGTTTGGAAGCATTATTGAGTGAAATGCAGAACGTCAGATTTTTGCTGAAATTGTGACCGCGCGGCTTAGGGATTTTTTCAAAAAAAATTGTTCAGAAGTAGAGGGCAAATTCTGTTTCTGATGATAAAAACCCATCTGTTTCCACCGGAAAAGCTTTCAGGAGAGCGTTTGCAACAGTTTGCCACTATTTCTGAGTAAATTGAGGAAGGTCAGATTTTTGCTGAAATTGTGACCGCGCGGCTTAGGGATTTTTTTAAAAAAAAGTTGTTCAGACGTCGAGGGCTTATTCTGTTTTTGATGATAAAAACCCATCTGTTTCCACCGAAAAACCTTTCAGGGGATCGTTTGCAACAGTTTGGAAGCATTTTTGAGTAAATTGCAGAACGTCAGATTTTTGCTGAAATTGTGACCGCGCGGCTTAGGGATTTTTTCAAAAAAAGTTGTTCAGACGTCGAGGGCTTATTCTGTTTCTGATGATAAAAACCTATCTGTTTCCACCGAAAAACCTTTCAGGGGATCATTTGTGACAGTTTGGCAGAATTTTTGAGTAAATTGCAGAACGTCAGATTTTTGCTGAAATTGTGACCGCGCGGCTTAGGGATTTTTTCAAAAAAAAGTTGTTCAGACACCGAGGGCTTATTCTGTTTTTGATGATAAAACCCATCTGTTTCCACCGGAAAAGCTTTCAGGAGAGCGTTTGCAACAGTTCGCCACTATTTCTGAGTAAATTGCGGAAGGTCAGATTTTTGCTGAAATTGTGACCGCGCGGCTTAGGGATTTTTTCAAAAAAAGTTGTTCAGACGTCGAGGGCTTATTCTGTTTTTAATGATAAAAACCCATCTGTTTCCACCGAAAAACCTTTCAGGGGATCGTTTGCAACAGTTTGGAAGCATTTTTGAGTGAATTGCAGAACGTCAGATTTTTGCTGAAATTGTGACCGCGCGGCTTAGGGAATTTTTCAAAAAAAGTTGTTCAGACGTCGAGGGCAAATTCTGTTTCTGATGATAAAAACCCATCTGTTTCCACCGGAAAAGCTTTCAGGAGAGCGTTTGCTACAGTTTGCCACTATTTCTGAGTAAATTGCGGAAGGTCAGATTTTTGCTGAAATTGTGACCGCGCGGCTTAGGGATTTTTTCAAAAAAAGTTGTTCAGACGTCGAGGGCTTATTCTGTTTCTGATGATAAAAAACATCTGTTTTCACCGAAAAACCTTTCAGGGGATCGTTTGCAACAGTTTCGCAGCATTTTTGAGTGAATTGCAGAACGTTAGATTTTTGCTGAAATTGTGACCGCGCGGCTTAGGGATTTTTTCAAAAAAAGTTGTTCAGACGTCGAGGGCTTATTCTGTTTCTGATGATAAGAACCCATCTGTTTCCACCGAAAAACCTTTCAGGGGATCGTTTCCAACACTTTGGCAGCATTTTTGAGTGAATTGCAGAACTTCAGATTTTTGCTGAAATTGTGACCGCGCGGCTTAGGGATTTTTTCAAAATAAGTTGTTCAGACGTCGTGGGCTTATTCTGTTTCTGATGATAAAACCCATCTGTTTCCACCGAAAATCCTTTCAGGGGATCGTTTGCAACACTTTGGCAGCATTTTTGAGTGAATTGCATAACGTCAGATTTTTGCTAAAATTGTGACCGCGCGGCTTAGGGATTTTTTTAAAAAAAAGTTGTTCAGACGTTGAGGGCTTATTCTGTTTTTTGATGATAAAAACCCATCTGTTTCCACCGAAAAACCTTTCAGGGGATCGTTTGCAACAGTTTGGATGCATTTTTGAGTAAATTGCAGAACGTCAGATTTTTGCTGAAATTGTGACCGCGCGGCTTAGGGATTTTTTCAAAAAAAGTTGTTCAGAAGTGGAGGGCAAATTCTGTTTCTGATGATAAAAACCCATCTGTTTCCACCGGAAAAGCTTTCAGGAGAGCGTTTTCAACAGTTTGCCACTATTTCTGAGTAAATTGCGGAAGGTCAGATTTTTGCTGAAATTGTGACCGCGCGGGTTAGGGATTTTTGCAAAAAAAGTTGTTCAGACGTCAAGGGCTTATTCTGTTTCTGATGATAAAACCCATCTGTTTCTACCGAAAAACTTTTCAGGGGATCGTTTGCAACAGTTTGGCCGCATTTTTGAGTGAATTGCAGAACGTCAGATTTTTGCTGAAATTGTGACCGCGCGGCTTAGGGATTTTTTTCAACATAAGTTGTTCAGACGTCGAGGGCTTATTCTGTTTCTGATGATAAAACCCATCTGTTTCCACCGAAAAACCTTTCAGGGGATCATTTGTGACAGTTTGGCAGGATTTTTGAGTGAGCTGCAGAACGTCAGATTTTTGCTGAAATTGTGACCGCGCGGCTTAGGGATTTTTTCAAAAAAAGTTGTTCAGACGTCGAGGCCTTATTCTGTTTCTGATGGTAAAAACCTATCTGTTTCCACCGAAAAACTTTTCAGGGTATCATTTGTGACAGTTTGGCAGGATTTTTGAGTGAACTGCAGAACGTCAGATTTTTGCTGAAATTGTGACCGCGCGGCTTAGGGATTTTTTCAAAAAAAGTTGTTCAGACGTCGAGGGCTTATACTGTTTCTGATGATAAAACCCATCTGTTTCCACCGAAAATCCTTTCAGGGGATCGTTTCCAACACTTTGGCAGACTTTTTGATTGAATTGCAGAACGTCAGATTTTTGCTGAAATTGTGACCGCGCGGCTTAGGGCTTTTTTCAAAAAAAGTTGTTCAGACGTCGAGGGCTTATTCTGTTTCTGATTTTAAAACCCATCTGTTTCCACCGAAAAACCTTTCAGGGGATCGTTTGCAACAGTTTGGAAGCATTATTGAGTGAAATGCAGAACGTCAGATTTTTGCTGAAATTGTGACCGCGCGGCTTAGGGATTTTTTCAAAAAAAATTGTTCAGAAGTAGAGGGCAAATTCTGTTTCTGATGATAAAAACCCATCTGTTTCCACCGGAAAAGCTTTCAGGAGAGCGTTTGCAACAGTTTGCCACTATTTCTGAGTAAATTGAGGAAGGTCAGATTTTTGCTGAAATTGTGACCGCGCGGCTTAGGGATTTTTTAAAAAAAAAGTTGTTCAGACGTCGAGGGCTTATTCTGTTTTTGATGATAAAAACCCATCTGTTTCCACCGAAAAACCTTTCAGGGGATCGTTTGCAACAGTTTGGAAGCATTTTTGAGTAAATTGCAGAACGTCAGATTTTTGCTGAAATTGTGACCGCGCGGCTTAGGGATTTTTTCAAAAAAAGTTGTTCAGACGTCGAGGGCTTATTCTGTTTCTGATGATAAAAACCTATCTGTTTCCACCGAAAAACCTTTCAGGGGATCATTTGTGACAGTTTGGCAGAATTTTTGAGTAAATTGCAGAACGTCAGATTTTTGCTGAAATTGTGACCGCGCGGCTTAGGGATTTTTTCAAAAAAAAGTTGTTCAGACGTCGAGGGCTTAATCTGTTTCTGATGATAAAAACCTATCTGTTTCCACCGAAAAACCTTTCAGGGGATCGTTTGTGACAGTTTGGCAGAATTTTTGAGTAAATTGCAGAACGTCAGATTTTTGCTGAAATTGTGACCGCGCGGCTTAGGGATTTTTTCAAAAAAAAGTTGTTCAGACGTTGAGGGCTTATTCTGTTTTTTGATGATAAAAACCCATCTGTTTCCACCGAAAAACCTTTCAGGGGATCGTTTGCAACAGTTTGGATGCATTTTTGAGTAAATTGCAGAACGTCAGATTTTTGCTGAAATTGTGACCGCGCGGCTTAGGGATTTTTTCAAAAAAAGTTGTTCAGAAGTGGAGGGCAAATTCTGTTTCTGATGATAAAAACCCATCTGTTTCCACCGGAAAAGCTTTCAGGAGAGCGTTTTCAACAGTTTGCCACTATTTCTGAGTAAATTGCGGAAGTTCAGATTTTTGCTGAAATTGTGACCGCGCGGGTTAGGGATTTTTGCAAAAAAAGTTGTTCAGACGTCAAGGGCTTATTCTGTTTCTGATGATAAAACCCATCTGTTTCTACCGAAAAACTTTTCAGGGGATCGTTTGCAACAGTTTGGCCGCATTTTTGAGTGAATTGCAGAACGTCAGATTTTTGCTGAAATTGTGACCGCGCGGCTTAGGGATTTTTTCAAAAAAAGTTGTTCAGACGTCGAGGGCAAATTCTGTTTCTGATGATAAAAACCCATCTGTTTCCACCGAAAATCCTTTCAGGGGATCGTTTGCAACACTTTGGCAGCATTTTTGAGTGAATTGCAGAACGTGAGATTTTTGCTAAAATTGTGACCGCGCGGCTTAGGGATTTTTTTCAACATAAGTTGTTCAGACGTCGAGGGCTTATTCTGTTTCTGATGATAAAACCCATCTGTTTCCACCGAAAAACCTTTCAGGGGATCATTTGTGACAGTTTGGCAGGATTTTTGAGTGAGCTGCAGAACGTCAGATTTTTGCTGAAATTGTGACCGCGCGGCTTAGGGATTTTTTCAAAAAAAGTTGTTCAGACGTCGAGGCCTTATTCTGTTTCTGATGGTAAAAACCTATCTGTTTCCACCGAAAAACTTTTCAGGGTATCATTTGTGACAGTTTGGCAGGATTTTTGAGTGAACTGCAGAACGTCAGATTTTTGCTGAAATTGTGACCGCGCGGCTTAGGGATTTTTTCAAAAAAAGTTGTTCAGACGTCGAGGGCTTATTCTGTTTCTGATGATAAAACCCATCTGTTTCCACCGAAAATCCTTTCAGGGGATCGTTTCCAACACTTTGGCAGCCTTTTTGATTGAATTGCAGAACGTCAGATTTTTGCTGAAATTGTGACCGCGCGGCTTAGGGCTTTTTTCAAAAAAAGTTGTTCAGACGTCGAGGGCTTATTCTGTTTCTGATTTTAAAACCCATCTGTTTCCACCGAAAAACCTTTCAGGGGATCGTTTGCAACAGTTTGGAAGCATTATTGAGTGAAATGCAGAACGTCAGATTTTTGCTGAAATTGTGACCGCGCGGCTTAGGGATTTTTTCAAAAAAAATTGTTCAGAAGTAGAGGGCAAATTCTGTTTCTGATGATAAAAACCCATCTGTTTCCACCGGAAAAGCTTTCAGGAGAGCGTTTGCAACAGTTTGCCACTATTTCTGAGTAAATTGAGGAAGGTCAGATTTTTGCTGAAATTGTGACCGCGCGGCTTAGGGATTTTTTTAAAAAAAAGTTGTTCAGACGTCGAGGGCTTATTCTGTTTTTGATGATAAAAACCCATCTGTTTCCACCGAAAAACCTTTCAGGGGATCGTTTGCAACAGTTTGGAAGCATTTTTGAGTAAATTGCAGAACGTCAGATTTTTGCTGAAATTGTGACCGCGCGGCTGAGGGATTTTTTCAAAAAAAGTTGTTCAGACGTCGAGGGCTTATTCTGTTTCTGATGATAAAAACCTATCTGTTTCCACCGAAAAACCTTTCAGGGGATCATTTGTGACAGTTTGGCAGAATTTTTGAGTAAATTGCAGAACGTCAGATTTTTGCTGAAATTGTGACCGCGCGGCTTAGGGATTTTTTCAAAAAAAAGTTGTTCAGACACCGAGGGCTTATTCTGTTTTTGATGATAAAACCCATCTGTTTCCACCGGAAAAGCTTTCAGGAGAGCGTTTGCAACAGTTCGCCACTATTTCTGAGTAAATTGCGGAAGGTCAGATTTTTGCTGAAATTGTGACCGCGCGGCTTAGGGATTTTTTCAAAAAAAGTTGTTCAGACGTCGAGGGCTTATTCTGTTTTTAATGATAAAAACCCATCTGTTTCCACCGAAAAACCTTTCAGGGGATCGTTTGCAACAGTTTGGAAGCATTTTTGAGTGAATTGCAGAACGTCAGATTTTTGCTGAAATTGTGACCGCGCGGCTTAGGGAATTTTTCAAAAAAAGTTGTTCAGACGTCGAGGGCAAATTCTGTTTCTGATGATAAAAACCCATCTGTTTCCACCGGAAAAGCTTTCAGGAGAGCGTTTGCTACAGTTTGCCACTATTTCTGAGTAAATTGCGGAAGGTCAGATTTTTGCTGAAATTGTGACCGCGCGGCTTAGGGATTTTTTCAAAAAAAGTTGTTCAGACGTCGAGGGCTTATTCTGTTTCTGATGATAAAAAACATCTGTTTTCACCGAAAAACCTTTCAGGGGATCGTTTGCAAGAGTTTCGCAGCATTTTTGAGTGAATTGCAGAACGTTAGATTTTTGCTGAAATTGTGACCGCGCGGCTTAGGGATTTTTTCAAAAAAAGTTGTTCAGACGTCGAGGGCTTATTCTGTTTCTGATGATAAAAACCCATCTGTTTCCACCGAAAAACCTTTCAGGGGATCGTTTGCAACAATTTGGATGCATTTTTGAGTAAATTGCAGAACGTCAGATTTTTGCTGAAATTGTGACCGCGCGGCTTAGGGATTTTTTCAAAAAAAGTTGTTCAGAAGTGGAGGGCTTATTCTGTTTCTGATGATAAAACCCATCTGTTTCCACCGGAAAAGCTTTCAGGAGAGCGTTTTCAACAGTTTGCCACTATTTCTGAGTAAATTGCGGAAGGTCAGATTTTTGCTGAAATTGTGACCGCGCGGCTTAGGGATTTTTTAAAAAAAAAGTTGTTCAGACGTTGAGGGCTTATTCTGTTTTTTGATGATAAAAACCCATCTGTTTCCACCGAAAAACCTTTCAGGGGATCGTTTGCAACAATTTGGATGCATTTTTGAGTAAATTGCAGAACGTCAGATTTTTGCTGAAATTGTGACCGCGCGGCTTAGGGATTTTTTCAAAAAAAGTTGTTCAGAAGTGGAGGTCAAATTCTGTTTCTGATGATAAAAACCCATCTGTTTCCACCGGAAAAGCTTTCAGGAGAGCGTTTTCAACAGTTTGCCACTATTTCTGAGTAAATTGCGGAAGGTCAGATTTTTGCTGAAATTGTGACCGCGCGGCTTAGGGATTTTTTCAAATGAAGTTGTTCAGACGTTGAGGGCTTATTCTGTTTCTGATGATAAAACCCATCTGTTTCCACCGAAAAAACTTTCAGGGGATCGTTTGCAACACTTTGGCAGCATTTTTGAGTGAATTGCAGAACGTCAGATTTTTGCTAAAATTGTGACCGCGCGGCTTAGGGATTTTTTTAAAAAAAAGTTGTTCAGACGTCGAGGGCTTATTCTGTTTTTGATGATAAAAACCCATCTGTTTCCACCGAAAAACCTTTCAGGGGATCGTTTGCAACAGTTTGGAAGCATTTTTGAGTAAATTGCAGAACGTCAGATTTTTGCTGAAATTGTGACCGCGCGGCTTAGGGATTTTTTCAACAAAAGTTGTTCAGACGTCGAGTGCAAATTCTGTTTCTGATGATAAAAACCCATCTGTTTCCACCGGAAAAGCTTTCAGGAGAGTGTTTGCAACAGTTTGCCACTATTTCTGAGTAAATTGCGGAAGGTCAGATTTTTGTTGAAATTGTGACCGCGCGGCTTAGGGATTTTTGCAAAAAAAATTGTTCAGACGGCAAGGGCTTATTCTGTTTCTGATGATAAAACCCATCTGTTTCTACCGAAAAACTTTTCAGGGGATCGTTTGCAACAGTTTGGCCGCATTTTTGAGTGAATTGCAGAACGTCAGATTTTTGCTGAAATTGTGACCCCGCGGCTTAGGGATTTTTTCAAAAAAAGTTGTTCAGACGTCGAGGGCAAATTCTGTTTCTGATGATAAAAACCCATCTGTTTCCACCGAAAATCCTTTCAGGGGATCGTTTGCAACACTTTGGCAGCATTTTTGAGTGAATTGCAGAACGTGAGATTTTTGCTAAAATTGTGATCGCGCGGCTTAGGGATTTTTTCAACAAAAGTTGTTCAGACGTCGAGGGCTTATTCTGTTTCTGATGATAAAACCCATATGTTTCCACCGAAAAACCTTTCAGGGGATCATTTGTGACAGTTTGGCAGGATTTTTGAGTGAGCTGCAGAACGTCAGATTTTTGCTGAAATTGTGACCGCGCGGCTTAGGGATTTTTTCAAAAAAAGTTGTTCAGACGTCGAGGGCTTATTCTGTTTCTGATGATAAAACCCATCTGTTTCCACTGAAAATCCTTTCAGGGGATCGTTTGCAACAGTTTGGCTGCATTTTTGAGTGAATTGCAGAACGTCAGATTTTTGCTAAAATTGTGACCGCGCGGCTTAGCGATTTTTTCAAAAAAAAGTTGTTCAGACGTCGAGGGCTTATTCTGTTTTTGATGATAAAAACCCATCTGTTTCCACCGAAAAACCTTTCAGGGGATCGTTTGCAACAGTTTGGAAGCATTTTTGAGTAAATTGCGGAAGGTCAGATTTTTGCTGAAATTGTGACCGCGCGGCTTAGGGATTTTTTCAAAATAAGTTGTTCAGACGTCGAGGGCTTATTCTGTTTCTGATGATAAAACCCATCTGTCTCCACCGAAAATCCTTTCAGGGGATCGTTTGCAACAGTTTGCCACTATTTCTGAGTAAATTGCGGAAGGTCAGATTTTTGCTGAAATTGTGACCGCGCGGCTTAGGGATTTTTTCAAAAAAAGTTGTTCAGAAGTCGAGGGCAAATTCTGTTTCTGATGATAAAAACCCATCTGTTTCCACCGGAAAAGCTTTCAGGAGAGCGTTTGCAACAGTTTGCCACTATTTCTGAGTAAATTGCGGAAGGTCAGATTTTTGCTGAAATTCTGAACGCGCGGCTTAGGGATTCTTTCAAAAAAAGTTGTTCAGACGTCGAGGCCTTATTCTGTTTCTGATGATAAAAACCTATATGTTTCCACCGAAAAACCTTTCAGGGGATCATTTGTGACAGTTTGGCAGGATTTTTGAGTGAACTGCAGAACGTCAGATTTTTGCTGAAATTGTGACCGCGCGGCTTAGGGATTTTTTCAAAAAAAGTTGTTCAGAAGTCGAGGGCAAATTCTGTTTCTGATGATAAAAACCCATCTGTTTCCACCGGAAAAGCTTTCAGGGGATCATTTGTGACAGTTTGGCAGGATTTTTGAGAGAACTGCAGAACGTCAGAGTTTTGCTAAAATTGTGACCGCGCGGCTTAGGGATTTTTTCAAAAAAAGTTGTTCAGACGTCGAGGGCTTATTCTGTTTCTGATGATAAAACCCATCTGTTTCCACTGAAAATCCTTTCAGGGGATCGTTTGCAACACTTTGGCAGCATTTTTGAGTGAATTGCAGAACGTCAGATTTTTGCTAAAATTGTGACTGCGCGGCTTAGGGATTTTTTCAAAAAAAAGTTGTTCAGACGTCGAGGGCTTATTCTGTTTTTGATGATAAAAACCCATCTGTTTCCACCGAAAAACCTTTCAGGGGATCGTTTGCAACAGTTTGGAAGCATTTTTGAGTAAATTGCAGAACGTCAGATTTTTGCTGAAATTGTGACCGCGCGGCTTAGGGATTTTTTCAAAATAAGTTGTTCAGACGTCGAGGGCTTATTCTGTTTCTGATGATAAAACCCATCTGTCTCCACCGAAAATCCTTTCAGGGGATCGTTTGCAACACTTTGGCAGCCTTTTTGATTGAATTGCAGAACGTCAGATTTTTGCTGAAATTGTGACCGCGCGGCTTAGGGATTTTTTCAAAAAAAGTTGTTCAGAAGTCGAGGGCAAACTCTGTTTCTGATGATAAAAACCCATCTGTTTCCACCGGAAAAGCTTTCAGGAGAGCGTTTGCAACAGTTTGCCACTATTTCTGAGCAAATTGCGGAAGGTCAGATTTTTGCTGAAATTCTGAACGCGCGGCTTAGGGATTCTTTCAAAAAAAGTTGTTCAGACGTCGAGGCCTTATTCTGTTTCTGATGATAAAAACCTATCTGTTTCCACCGAAAAACCTTTCAGGGGATCATTTGTGACAGTTTGGCAGGATTTTTCAGTGAACTGCAGAACGTCAGATTTTTGCTGAAATTGTGACCGCGCGGCTTAGGGATTTTTTCAAAAAAAGTTGTTCAGACGTCGAGGGCTTATTCTGTTTTTGATGATAAAAAACCATCTGTTTCCACCGAAAAACCTTTCAGGGGATAGTTTGCAACAGTTTGGCAGCATTTTTGAGTAAATTGCAGAACGTCAGATTTTTGCTGAAATTGTGACCGCGCGGCTTAGGGATTTTTTCAAAAAAAGGTGTTCAGACGTCGAAGGCTTATTCTGTTTCTGATGATAAAACCCATCTGTTTCCACCAAAAAACCTTTCAGGGGATACTTTGCAACACTTTGGCAGCCTTTTTGATTGAATTGCAGAACGTCAGATTTTTGCTAAAATTGTGACCGCGCGGCTTAGGGATTTTTTCAAAAAAAGTTGTTCAGACGTCGAGTGCAAATTGCGTTTCTGATGATAAAAACCCATCTGTTTCCACCGGAAAAGCTTTCAGGAGAGCGTTTGCAACAGTTTGCCACTATTTCTGAGTAAATTGCGGAAGGTCAGATTTTTGCTGAAATTGTGACCGCGCGGCTTAGGGATTTTTTCAAAAAAAGTTGTTCAGACATCGAGGGCTTATTCTGTTTCTGATGATAAAAACCCATCTGTTTCCACCGAAAAACCTTTCAGGGGATCGTTTGCAACACTTTGGCAGCATTTTTGAGTGAATTGCAGAACGTCAGATTTTTGCTAAAATTGTGACCGCGCGGCTTAGGGATTTTTTTTAAAAAAAGTTGTTCAGACGTCGAGTGCTTATTCTGTTTTTGATGATAAAAACCTATCTGTTTCCACCGAAAAACCTTTCAGGGGATCATTTGTGACAGTTTGGCAGGATTTTTGAGTGAACTGCAGAACGTCAGATTTTTGCTGAAATTGTGATCGCGCGGCTTAGGGATTTTTTCAAAAAAAGTTGTTCAGACGTCGAGGGCTTATTCTGTTTTTGATGATAAAAAACCATCTGTTTCCACCGAAAAACCTTTCAGGGGATCGTTTGCAACAGTTTGGAAGCATTTTTGAGTAAATTGCAGAACGTCAGATTTTTGCTGAAATTGTGACCGCGCGGCTTAGGAATTTTTTCAAAAAAAGTTGTTCAGACGTCGAGGGCTTATTCTGTTTCTGATGATAAAACCCATCTGTTTCCACCAAAAAACCTTTCAGGGGATAGTTTGCAACACTTTGGCAGCCTTTTTGATTGAATTGCAGAACGTCAGATTTTTTGCTAAAATTGTGACCGCGCGGCTTAGGGATTTTTTCAAAAAAAGTTGTTCAGACGTCGAGTGCAAATTCTGTTTCTGATGATAAAAACCCATCTGTTTCCACCGGAAAAGCTTTCAGGAGAGCGTTTGCAACAGTTTGCCACTATTTCTGAGTAAATTGCGGAAGGTCAGATTTTTGCTGAAATTGTGACCGCGCGGCTTAGGGATTTTTTCAAAAAAAGTTTTTCAGACATCGAGGGCTTATTCTGTTTCTGATGATAAAAACCCATCTGTTTCCACCGAAAAACCTTTCAGGGGATCGTTTGCAACACTTTGGCAGCATTTTTGAGTAAATTGCAGAACGTCAGATTTTTGCTAAAATTGTGATCGCGCGGCTTAGGGATTTTTTTAAAAAAAAGTTGCTCAGACGTCGAGGGCTTATTCTGTTTTTGATGATAAAAACCTATCTGTTTCCACCGAAAAACCTTTCAGGGGATCGTTTGCAACAGTTTGGAAGCATTTTTGAGTGAACTGCAGAACGTCAGATTTTTGCTGAAATTGTGACCGCGCGGCTTAGGGATTTTTTCAAAAAAAGTTGTTCAGACGTCGAGTGCAAATTCTGTTTCTGATGATAAAAACCCATCTGTTTCCACCGAAAAACCTTTCAGGGGATCGTTTGCAACAGTTTGGAAGCATTTTTGAGTAAATTGCAGAACGTCAGATTTTTGCTAAAATTGTGACCGCGCGGCTTAGGGATTTTTTCAAAAAAAGTTGTTCAGACGTCGAGTGCAAATTCTGTTTCTGATGATAAAAACCCATCTGTTTCCACCGGAAAAGCTTTCAGGAGAGCGTTTGCAACAGTTTGCCACTATTTCTGAGTAAATTGCGGAAGGTCAGATTTTTGCTGAAATTGTGACCGCGCGGCTTAGGGATTTTTTCAAAAAAAGTTGTTCAGACATCGAGGGCTTATTCTGTTTCTGATGATAAAAAACCATCTGTTTCCACCGAAAAACCTTTCAGGGGATCGTTTGCAACACTTTGGCAGCATTTCTGAGTGAATTGCAGAACGTCAGATTTTTGCTAAAATTGTGACCGCGCGGCTTAGGGATTTTTTTAAAAAAAAGTTGTTCAGACGTCGAGGGCTTATTCTGTTTTTGATGATAAAAACCTATCTGTTTCCACCGAAAAACCTTTCAGGGGATCGTTTGCAACAGTTTGGAAGCATTTTTGAGTGAACTGCAGAACGTCAGATTTTTGCTGAAATTGTGACCGCGCGGCTTAGGGATTTTTTCAAAAAAAGTT
This sequence comes from Podarcis filfolensis, assembly GCF_964270895.1. Taxonomy (NCBI): domain Eukaryota; kingdom Metazoa; phylum Chordata; class Lepidosauria; order Squamata; family Lacertidae; genus Podarcis; species Podarcis filfolensis. The sequence continues at coordinate 90,096,077 of NC_139608.1, forward strand.
GTTCAGAAGTCGAGTGCAAATTCTGTTTCTGATGATAAAAACCCATCTGTTTCCACCGGAAAAGCTTTCAGGAGAGCGTTTGCAACAGTTTGCCACTATTTCTGAGTAAATTGCGGAAGGTCAGATTTTTGCTGAAATTGTGACCGCGCGGCTTAGGGATTTTTTCAAAAAAAGTTGTTCAGACATCGAGGGCTTATTCTGTTTCTGATGATAAAAACCCATCTGTTTCCACCGAAAAACCTTTCAGGGGATCGTTTGCAACACTTTGGCAGCATTTCTGAGTGAATTGCAGAACGTCAGATTTTTGCTAAAATTGTGACCGCGCGGCTTAGGGATTTTTTTAAAAAAAAGTTGTTCAGACGTCGAGGGCTTATTCTGTTTTTGATGATAAAAACCTATCTGTTTCCACCGAAAAACCTTTCAGGGGATCGTTTGCAACAGTTTGGAAGCATTTTTGAGTGAACTGCAGAACGTCAGATTTTTGCTGAAATTGTGACCGCGCGGCTTAGGGATTTTTTCAAAAAAAGTTGTTCAGAAGTCGAGTGCAAATTCTGTTTCTGATGATAAAAACCCATCTGTTTCCACCGGAAAAGCTTTCAGGAGAGCGTTTGCAACAGTTTGCCACTATTTCTGAGTAAATTGCGGAAGGTCAGATTTTTGCTGAAATTGTGACCGCGCGGCTTAGGGATTTTTTCAAAAAAAGTTGTTCAGACATCGAGGGCTTATTCTGTTTCTGATGATAAAAACCCATCTGTTTCCACCGAAAAACCTTTCAGGGGATCGTTTGCAACAGTTTGGAAGCATTTTTGAGTAAATTGCAGAACGTCAGATTTTTGCTGAAATTGTGACCGCGCGGCTTAGGGATTTTTTCAACAAAAGTTGTTCAGACGTCGAGTGCAAATTCTGTTTCTGATGATAAAAACCCATCTGTTTCCACCGGAAAAGCTTTCAGGAGAGTGTTTGCAACAGTTTGCCACTATTTCTGAGTAAATTGCGGAAGGTCAGATTTTTGCTAAAATTGTGACCGCGCGGCTTAGGGATTTTTGCAAAAAAAGTTGTTCAGACGTCAAGGGCTTATTCTGTTTCTGATGATAAAACCCATCTGTTTCTACCGAAAAACTTTTCAGGGGATCGTTTGCAACAGTTTGGCCGCATTTTTGAGTGAATTGCAGAACGTCAGATTTTTGCTGAAATTGTGACCCCGCGGCTTAGGGATTTTTTCAAAAAAAGTTGTTCAGACGTCGAGGGCAAATTCTGTTTCTGATGATAAAAACCCATCTGTTTCCACCGAAAATCCTTTCAGGGGATCGTTTGCAACACTTTGGCAGCATTTTTGAGTGAATTGCAGAACGTGAGATTTTTGCTAAAATTGTGACCGCGCGGCTTAGGGATTTTTTCAACAAAAGTTGTTCAGACGTCGAGGGCTTATTCTGTTTCTGATGATAAAACCCATCTGTTTCCACCGAAAAACCTTTCAGGGGATCATTTGTGACAGTTTGGCAGGATTTTTGAGTGAGCTGCAGAACGTCAGATTTTTGCTGAAATTGTGACCGCGCGGCTTAGGGATTTTTTCAAAAAAAGTTGTTCAGACGTCGAGGGCTTATTCTGTTTCTGATGGTAAAACCCATCTGTTTCCACTGAAAATCCTTTCAGGGGATCGTTTGCAACAGTTTGGCAGCATTTTTGAGTAAATTGCGGAAGGTCAGATTTTTGCTGAAATTGTGACCGCGCGGCTTAGGGATTTTTTCAAAAAAAGTTGTTCAGACATCGAGGGCTTATTCTGTTTCTGATGATAAAAACCCATCTGTTTCCACCGAAAAACCTTTCAGGGGATCGTTTGCAACACTTTGGCAGCATTTCTGAGTGAATTGCAGAACGTCAGATTTTTGCTGAAATTGTGACCGCGCGGCTTAGGGATTTTTTCAAAAAAAGTTGTTCAGACATCGAGGGCTTATTCTGTTTCTGATGATAAAAACCCATCTGTTTCCACCGAAAAACCTTTCAGGGGATCGTTTGCAACACTTTGGCAGCATTTCTGAGTGAATTGCAGAACGTCAGATTTTTGCTAAAATTGTGACCGCGCGGCTTAGGGATTTTTTTAAAAAAAAGTTGTTCAGACGTCGAGGGCTTATTCTGTTTTTGATGATAAAAACCTATCTGTTTCCACCGAAAAACCTTTCAGGGGATCGTTTGCAACAGTTTGGAAGCATTTTTGAGTGAACTGCAGAACGTCAGATTTTTGCTGAAATTGTGACCGCGCGGCTTAGGGATTTTTTCAAAAAAAGTTGTTCAGAAGTCGAGTGCAAATTCTGTTTCTGATGATAAAAACCCATCTGTTTCCACCGGAAAAGCTTTCAGGAGAGCGTTTGCTACAGTTTGCCACTATTTCTGAGTAAATTGCGGAAGGTCAGATTTTTGCTGAAATTGTGACCGCGCGGCTTAGGGATTTTTTCAAAAAAAGTTGTTCAGACATCGAGGGCTTATTCTGTTTCTGATGATAAAAACCCATCTGTTTCCACCGAAAAACCTTTCAGGGGATCGTTTGCAACAGTTTGGAAGCATTTTTGAGTAAATTGCAGAACGTCAGATTTTTGCTGAAATTGTGACCGCGCGGCTTAGGGATTTTTTCAACAAAAGTTGTTCAGACGTCGAGTGCAAATTCTGTTTCTGATGATAAAAACCCATCTGTTTCCACCGGAAAAGCTTTCAGGAGAGTGTTTGCAACAGTTTGCCACTATTTCTGAGTAAATTGCGGAAGGTCAGATTTTTGCTAAAATTGTGACCGCGCGGCTTAGGGATTTTTGCAAAAAAAGTTGTTCAGACGTCAAGGGCTTATTCTGTTTCTGATGATAAAACCCATCTGTTTCTACCGAAAAACTTTTCAGGGGATCGTTTGCAACAGTTTGGCCGCATTTTTGAGTGAATTGCAGAACGTCAGATTTTTGCTGAAATTGTGACCCCGCGGCTTAGGGATTTTTTCAAAAAAAGTTGTTCAGACGTCGAGGGCAAATTCTGTTTCTGATGATAAAAACCCATCTGTTTCCACCGAAAATCCTTTCATGGGATCGTTTGCAACACTTTGGCAGCATTTTTGAGTGAATTGCAGAACGTGAGATTTTTGCTAAAATTGTGACCGCGCGGCTTAGGGATTTTTTCAACAAAAGTTGTTCAGACGTCGAGGGCTTATTCTGTTTCTGATGATAAAACCCATCTGTTTCCACCGAAAAACCTTTCAGGGGATCATTTGTGACAGTTTGGCAGGATTTTTGAGTGAGCTGCAGAACGTCAGATTTTTGCTGAAATTGTGACCGCGCGGCTTAGGGATTTTTTCAAAAAAAGTTGTTCAGACGTCGAGGGCTTATTCTGTTTCTGATGGTAAAACCCATCTGTTTCCACTGAAAATCCTTTCAGGGGATCGTTTGCAACAGTTTGGCAGCATTTTTGAGTGAATTGCAGAACGTCAGATTTTTGCTAAAATTGTGACCGCGCGGCTTAGGGATTTTTTCAAAAAAAAGTTGTTCAGACGTCGAGGGCTTATTCTGTTTTTGATGATAAAAACCCATCTGTTTCCACCGAAAAACCTTTCAGGGGATCGTTTGCAACAGTTTGGAAGCATTTTTGAGTAAATTGCGGAAGGTCAAATTTTTGCTGAAATTGTGACCGCGCGGCTTAGGGATTTTTTCAAAATAAGTTGTTCAGACGTCGAGGGCTTATTCTGTTTCTGATGATAAAACCCATCTGTCTCCACCGAAAATCCTTTCAGGGGATCGTTTGCAACAGTTTGCCACTATTTCTGAGTAAATTGCGGAAGGTCAGATTTTTGCTGAAATTGTGACCGCGCGGCTTAGGGATTTTTTCAAAAAAAGTTGTTCAGAAGTCGAGGGCAAATTCTGTTTCTGATGATAAAAACCCATCTGTTTCCACCGGAAAAGCTTTCAGGAGAGCGTTTGCAACAGTTTGCCACTATTTCTGAGTAAATTGCGGAAGGTCAGATTTTTGCTGAAATTCTGAACGCGCGGCTTAGGGATTCTTTCAAAAAAAGTTGTTCAGACGTCGAGGCCTTATTCTGTTTCTGATGATAAAAACCTATATGTTTGCACCGAAAAACCTTTCAGGGGATCATTTGTGACAGTTTGGCAGGATTTTTGAGTGAACTGCAGAACGTCAGATTTTTGCTGAAATTGTGACCGCGCGGCTTAGGGATTTTTTCAAAAAAAGTTGTTCAGAAGTCGAGGGCAAATTCTGTTTCTGATGATAAAAACCCATCTGTTTCCACCGGAAAAGCTTTCAGGGGATCATTTGTGACAGTTTGGCAGGATTTTTGAGAGAACTGCAGAACGTCAGAGTTTTGCTAAAATTGTGACCGCGCGGCTTAGGGATTTTTTCAAAAAAAGTTGTTCAGACGTCGAGGGCTTATTCTGTTTCTGATGATAAAACCCATCTGTTTCCACTGAAAATCCTTTCAGGGGATCGTTTGCAACACTTTGGCAGCCTTTTTGATTGAATTGCAGAACGTCAGATTTTTGCTGAAATTGTGACCGCGCGGCTTAGGGATTTTTTCAAAAAAAGTTGTTCAGAAGTCGAGGGCAAACTCTGTTTCTGATGATAAAAACCCATCTGTTTCCACCGGAAAAGCTTTCAGGAGAGCGTTTGCAACAGTTTGCCACTATTTCTGAGCAAATTGCGGAAGGTCAGATTTTTGCTGAAATTCTGAACGCGCGGCTTAGGGATTCTTTCAAAAAAAGTTGTTCAGACGTCGAGGCCTTATTCTGTTTCTGATGATAAAAACCTATCTGTTTCCACCGAAAAACCTTTCAGGGGATCATTTGTGACAGTTTGGCAGGATTTTTGAGTGAACTGCAGAACGTCAGATTTTTGCTGAAATTGTGACCGCGCGGCTTAGGGATTTTTTCAAAAAAAGTTGTTCAGACGTCGAGGGCTTATTCTGTTTCTGATGATAAAAACCCATCTGTTTCCACCGAAAAACCTTTCAGGGGATCGTTTGCAACACTTTGGCAGCATTTTTGAGTGAATTGCAGAACGTCAGATTTTTGCTAAAATTGTGACCGCGCGGCTTAGGGATTTTTTTAAAAAAAAGTTGTTCAGACGTCGAGGGCTTATTCTGTTTTTGATGATAAAAACCTATCTGTTTCCACCGAAAAACCTTTCAGGGGATCATTTGTGACAGTTTGGCAGGATTTTTGAGTGAACTGCAGAACGTCAGATTTTTGCTGAAATTGTGACCGCGCGGCGTAGGGATTTTTTCAAAAAAAGTTGTTCAGACGTCGAGGGCTTATTCTGTTTTTGATGATAAAAAACCATCTGTTTCCACCGAAAAACCTTTCAGGGGATCGTTTGCAACAGTTTGGAAGCATTTTTGAGTAAATTGCAGAACGTCAGATTTTTGCTGAAATTCTGACCGCGCGGCTTAGGGATTTTTTCAAAAAAAGTTGTTCAGACGTCGAGTGCAAATTCTGTTTCTGATGATAAAAACCCATCTGTTTCCACCGGAAAAGCTTTCAGGAGAGCGTTTGCAACAGTTTGCCACTATTTCTGAGTAAATTGCGGAAGGTCAGATTTTTGCTGAAATTGTGACCGCGCGGCTTAGGGATTTTTTCAAAAAAAGTTGTTCAGACATCGAGGGCTTATTCTGTTTCTGATGATAAAAACCCATCTGTTTCCACCGAAAAACCTTTCAGGGGATCGTTTGCAACACTTTGGCAGCATTTCTGAGTGAATTGCAGAACGTCAGATTTTTGCTAAAATTGTGACCGCGCGGCTTAGGGATTTTTTTAAAAAAAAGTTGTTCAGACGTCGAGGGCTTATTCTGTTTTTGATGATAAAAACCTATCTGTTTCCACCGAAAAACCTTTCAGGGGATCATTTGTGACAGTTTGGCAGGATTTTTGAGTGAACTGCAGAACGTCAGATTTTTGCTGAAATTGTGACCGCGCGGCTTAGGGATTTTTTCAAAAAAAGTTGTTCAGAAGTCGAGGGCAAATTCTGTTTCTGATGATAAAAACCCATCTGTTTCCACCGGAAAAGCTTTCAGGGGATCATTTGTGACAGTTTGGCAGGATTTTTGAGAGAACTGCAGAACGTCAGAGTTTTGCTAAAATTGTGACCGCGCGGCTTAGGGATTTTTTCAAAAAAAGTTGTTCAGACGTCGAGGGCTTATTCTGTTTCTGATGATAAAACCCATCTGTTTCCACCGAAAAACCTTTCAGGGGATCGTTTGCAACACTTTGGCAGCATTTCTGAGTGAATTGCAGAACGTCAGATTTTTGCTAAAATTGTGACCGCGCGGCTTAGGGATTTTTTTTTAAAAAAGTTGTTCAGACGTCGAGGCCTTATTCTGTTTTTGATGATAAAAACCTATCTGTTTCCACCGAAAAACCTTTCAGGGGATCGTTTGCAACAGTTTGGAAGCATTTTTGAGTGAACTGCAGAACGTCAGATTTTTGCTAAAATTGTGACCGCGCGGCTTAGGGATTTTTTCAAAAAAAGTTGTTCAGACGTCGAGTGCAAATTCTGTTTCTGATGATAAAAACCCATCTGTTTCCACCGGAAAAGCTTTCAGGAGAGCGTTTGCAACAGTTTGCCACTATTTCTGAGTAAATTGCGGAAGGTCAGATTTTTGCTGAAATTGTGACCGCGCGGCTTAGGGATTTTTTCAAAAAAAGTTGTTCAGACATCGAGGGCTTATTCTGTTTCTGATGATAAAAACCCATCTGTTTCCACCGAAAAACCTTTCAGGGGATCGTTTGCAACACTTTGGCAGCATTTCTGAGTGAATTGCAGAACGTCAGATTTTTGCTAAAATTGTGACCGCGCGGCTTAGGGATTTTTTTAAAAAAAAGTTGTTCAGACGTCGAGGGCTTATTCTGTTTTTGATGATAAAAACCTATCTGTTTCCACCGAAAAACCTTTCAGGGGATCGTTTGCAACAGTTTGGAAGCATTTTTGAGTGAACTGCAGAACGTCAGATTTTTGCTGAAATTGTGACCGCGCGGCTTAGGGATTTTTTCAAAAAAAGTTGTTCAGACGTCGAGTGCAAATTCTGTTTCTGATGATAAAAACCTATCTGTTTCCACCGAAAAACCTTTCAGGGGATCGTTTGCAACAGTTTGGAAGCATTTTTGAGTGAACTGCAGAACGTCAGATTTTTGCTGAAATTGTGACCGCGCGGCTTAGGGATTTTTTCAAAAAAAGTTGTTCAGACGTCAAGTGCAAATTCTGTTTCTGATGATAAAAACCCATCTGTTTCCACCGAAAAACCTTTCAGGGGATCGTTTGCAACAGTTTGGAAGCATTTTTGAGTAAATTGCAGAACGTCAGATTTTTGCTAAAATTGTGACCGCGCGGCTTAGGGATTTTTTCAAAAAAAGTTGTTCAGACGTCGAGTGCAAATTCTGTTTCTGATGATAAAAACCCATCTGTTTCCACCGGAAAAGCTTTCAGGAGAGCGTTTGCAACAGTTTGCCACTATTTCTGAGTAAATTGCGGAAGGTCAGATTTTTGCTGAAATTGTGACCGCGCGGCTTAGGGATTTTTTCAAAAAAAGTTGTTCAGACATCGAGGGCTTATTCTGTTTCTGATGATAAAAACCCATCTGTTTCCACCGAAAAACCTTTCAGGGGATCGTTTGCAACACTTTGGCAGCATTTCTGAGTGAATTGCAGAACGTCAGATTTTTGCTAAAATTGTGACCGCGCGGCTTAGGGATTTTTTTAAAAAAAAGTTGTTCAGACGTCGAGGGCTTATTCTGTTTTTGATGATAAAAACCTATCTGTTTCCACCGAAAAACCTTTCAGGGGATCGTTTGCAACAGTTTGGAAGAATTTTTGAGTGAACTGCAGAACGTCAGATTTTTGCTGAAATTGTGACCGCGCGGCTTAGGGATTTTTTCAAAAAAAGTTGTTCAGGCGTCAAGTGCAAATTCTGTTTCTGATGATAAAAACCCATCTGTTTCCACCGAAAAACCTTTCAGGGGATCGTTTGCAACAGTTTGGAAGCATTTTTGAGTAAATTGCAGAACGTCAGATTTTTGCTAAAATTGTGACCGCGCGGCTTAGGGATTTTTTCAAAAAAAGTTGTTCAGACGTCGAGTGCAAATTCTGTTTCTGATGATAAAAACCCATCTGTTTCCACCGGAAAAGCTTTCAGGAGAGCGTTTGCAACAGTTTGCCACTATTTCTGAGTAAATTGCGGAAGGTCAGATTTTTGCTGAAATTGTGACCGCGCGGCTTAGGGATTTTTTCAAAAAAAGTTGTTCAGACATCGAGGGCTTATTCTGTTTCTGATGATAAAAACCCATCTGTTTCCACCGAAAAACCTTTCAGGGGATCGTTTGCAACACTTTGGCAGCATTTCTGAGTGAATTGCAGAACGTCAGATTTTTGCTAAAATTGTGACCGCGCGGCTTAGGGATTTTTTTAAAAAAAGTTGTTCAGACGTCGAGGGCTTATTCTGTTTTTGATGATAAAAACCTATCTGTTTCCACCGAAAAACCTTTCAGGGGATCGTTTGCAACAGTTTGGAAGCATTTTTGAGTGAACTGCAGAACGTCAGATTTTTGCTGAAATTGTGACCGCGCGGCTTAGGGATTTTTTCAAAAAAAGTTGTTCAGACGTCGAGTGCAAATTCTGTTTCTGATGATAAAAACCCATCTGTTTCCACCGAAAAACCTTTCAGGGGATCGTTTGCAACAGTTTGGAAGCATTTTTGAGTAAATTGCAGAACGTCAGATTTTTGCTAAAATTGTGACCGCGCGGCTTAGGGATTTTTTCAAAAAAAGTTGTTCAGACGTCGAGTGCAAATTCTGTTTCTGATGATAAAAACCCATCTGTTTCCACCGGAAAAGCTTTCAGTAGAGCGTTTGCAACAGTTTGCCACTATTTCTGAGTAAATTGCGGAAGGTCAGATTTTTGCTGAAATTGTGACCGCGCGGCTTAGGGATTTTTTCAAAAAAAGTTGTTCAGACATCGAGGGCTTATTCTGTTTCTGATGATAAAAACCCATCTGTTTCCACCGAAAAACCTTTCAGGGGATCGTTTGCAACACTTTGGCAGCATTTTTGAGTGAATTGCAGAACGTCAGATTTTTGCTAAAATTGTGACCGCGCGGCTTAGGGATTTTTTTTAAAAAAAGTTGTTCAGACGTCGAGGGCTTATTCTGTTTTTGATGATAAAAACCCATCTGTTTCCACCGAAAAACCTTTCAGGGGATCGTTTGCAACAGTTTGGAAGCATTTTTGAGTAAATTACAGAACGTCAGATTTTTGCTGAAATTGTGACCGCGCGGCTTAGGGATTTTTTCAAAAAAAGTTGTTCAGAAGTGGAGGGCAAATTCTGTTTCTGATGATAAAAACCCATCTGTTTCCACCGGAAAAGGTTTCAGGAGAGCGTTTGCAACAGTTTGCCACTATTTCTGAGTAAATTGCGGAAGGTCAGATTTTTGCTGAAATTGTGACCGCGCGGCTTAGGGATTTTTTCAAATGAAGTTGTTCAGACGTCGAGGGCTTATTCTGTTTCTGATGATAAAACCCATCTGTTTCCACCGAAAAAACTTTCAGGGGATCGTTTGCAACACTTTGGCAGCATTTTTGAGTGAATTGCAGAACGTCAGATTTTTGCTGAAATTGGGAACGCGCGGCTTAGGGATTTTTTCAAAAAAAAGTTGTTCAGACGTCGAGGGCTTATTCTGTTTTTGATGATAAAAACCCATCTGTTTCCACTGAAAAACCTTTCAGGGGATCGTTTGCAACAGTTTGGATGCATTTTTGTGTAAATTGCAGAACGTCAGATTTTTGCTGAAATTGTGACCGCGCGGCTTAGGGATTTTTTCAAAAAAAGTTGTTCAGACGTCGAGGGCTTATTCTGTTTCTGATGATAAAACCCAGTTGTTTCCACCGGGAAAGCTTTCAGGAGAGCGTTTGCAACAGTTTGGAAGCATTTTTGATTGAATTGCAGAACGTCAGATTTTTGCTAAAATTGTGACCGCGCGGCTTAGGGATTTTTTCAAAAAAAGTTGTTCAGACGTCGAGTGCAAATTCTGTTTCTGATGATAAAAACCCATCTGTTTCCACCGGAAAAGCTTTCAGGAGAGCGTTTGCAACAGTTTGCCACTATTTCTGAGTAAATTGCAGAAGGTCAGATGTTTGCTGAAATTGTGACCGCGCGGCTTAGGGATTTTTTCAAATGAAGTTGTTCAGACGTCGAGGGCTTATTCTGTTTCTGATGATAAAACCCATCTGTTTCCACCGAAAAAACTTTCAGGGGATCGTTTGCAACACTTTGGCAGCATTTTTGAGTGAATTTCAGAACGTCAGATTTTTGCTGAAATTGTGACCGCGCGGCTTAGGGATTTTTTCAAAAAAAGTTGTTCAGACGTCGAGGGCTTATTCTGTTTCTGATGATAAAACCCATCTGTTTCCACCAAAAATCGTTTCAGGGGATCGTTTGCAACACTTTGGCAGCATTTTTGAGTGAATTGCAGAACGTCAGATTTTTGCTAAAATTGTGACCGCGCGGCTTAGGGATTTTTTCAAAAAAAAGTTGTTCAGACGTCGAGGGCTTATTCTGTTTTTGATGATAAAAACCCATCTGTTTCCACCGAAAAACCTTTCAGGGGATCGTTTGCAACACTTTGGCAGCATTTTTGAGTGAATTGCAGAACGTCAGATTTTTGCTAAAATTGTGACCGCGCGGCTTAGGGATTTTTTTTAAAAAAAGTTGTTCAGACGTCGAGGGCTTATTCTGTTTTTGATGATAAAAACCCATCTGTTTCCACCGAAAAACCTTTCAGGGGATCGTTTGCAACAGTTTGGAAGCATTTTTGAGTAAATTACAGAACGTCAGATTTTTGCTGAAATTGTGACCGCGCGGCTTAGGGATTTTTTCAAAAAAAGTTGTTCAGAAGTGGAGGGCAAATTCTGTTTCTGATGATAAAAACCCATCTGTTTCCACCGGAAAAGGTTTCAGGAGAGCGTTTGCAACAGTTTTCCACTATTTCTGAGTAAATTGCGGAAGGTCAGATTTTTGCTGAAATTGTGACCGCGCGGCTTAGGGATTTTTTCAAATGAAGTTGTTCAGACGTCGAGGGCTTATTCTGTTTCTGATGATAAAACCCATCTGTTTCCACCGAAAAAACTTTCAGGGGATCGTTTGCAACACTTTGGCAGCATTTTTGAGTGAATTGCAGAACGTCAGATTTTTGCTGAAATTGTGACCGCGCGGCTTAGGGATTTTTTCAAAAAAAAGTTGTTCAGACGTCGAGGGCTTATTCTGTTTTTGATGATAAAAACCCATCTGTTTCCACTGAAAAACCTTTCAGGGGATCGTTTGCAACAGTTTGGATGCATTTTTGTGTAAATTGCAGAACGTCAGATTTTTGCTGAAATTGTGACCGCGCGGCTTAGGGATTTTTTCAAAAAAAGTTGTTCAGACGTCGAGGGCTTATTCTGTTTCTGATGATAAAACCCAGTTGTTTCCACCGGGAAAGCTTTCAGGAGAGCGTTTGCAGCACTTTGGCAGCCTTTTTGATTGAATTGCAGAACGTCAGATTTTTGCTAAAATTGTGACCGCGCGGCTTAGGGATTTTTTCAAAAAAAGTTGTTCAGACGTCGAGTGCAAATTCTGTTTCTGATGATAAAAACCCATCTGTTTCCACCGGAAAAGCTTTCAGGAGAGCGTTTGCAACAGTTTGCCACTATTTCTGAGTAAATTGCAGAAGGTCAGATGTTTGCTGAAATTGTGACCGCGCGGCTTAGGGATTTTTTCAAATGAAGTTGTTCAGACGTCGAGGGCTTATTCTGTTTCTGATGATAAAACCCATCTGTTTCCACCGAAAAAACTTTCAGGGGATCGTTTGCAACACTTTGGCAGCATTTTTGAGTGAATTTCAGAACGTCAGATTTTTGCTGAAATTGTGACCGCGCGGCTTAGGGATTTTTTCAAAAAAAGTTGTTCAGACGTCGAGGGCTTATTCTGTTTCTGATGATAAAACCCATCTGTTTCCACCAAAAATCGTTTCAGGGGATCGTTTGCAACACTTTGGCAGCATTTTTGAGTGAATTGCAGAACGTCAGATTTTTGCTAAAATTGTGACCGCGCGGCTTAGGGATTTTTTCAAAAAAAAGTTGTTCAGACGTCGAGGGCTTATTCTGTTTTTGATGATAAAAACCCATCTGTTTCCACCGAAAAACCTTTCAGGGGATCGTTTGCAACAGTTTGGATGCATTTTTGAGTAAATTGCAGAACGTCAGATTTTTGCTGAAATTGTGACCGCGCGGCTTAGGGATTTTTTCAAAAAAAGTTGTTCAGACCTCGAGGGCTTATTCTGTTTCTGATGATAAAACCCATCTGTTTCCACCGGAAAAGCTTTCAGGAGAGCGTTTGCAACACTTTGGCAGCCTTTTTGATTGAATTGCAGAACGTCAGATTTTTGCTGAAATTGTGACCGCGCGGCTTAGGGATTTTTTCAAAAAAAGTTGTTCAGACGTCGAGGGCTTATTCAGTTTCTGATGATAAAACCCAGTTGTTTCCACCGGGAAAGCTTTCAGGAGAGCGTTTGCAGCACTTTGGCAGCCTTTTTGATTGAATTGCAGAACGTCAGATTTTTGCTAAAATTGTGACCGCGCGGCTTAGGGATTTTTTCACAAAAAGTTGTTCAGACGTCGAGTGCAAATTCTGTTTCTGATGATAAAACCCATCTGTTTACACCGGAAAAGCTTTCAGGAGAGCGTTTGCAACAGTTTGCCACTATTTCTGAGTAAATTGCGGAAGGTCAGATTTTTGCTGAAATTGTGACCGCGCGGCTTAGGGATTTTTTCAAATGAAGTTATTCAGACGTCGAGGGCTTATTCTGTTTCTGATGATAAAACCCATCTGTTTCCACCGAAAAAACTTTCAGGGGATCGTTTGCAACACTTTGGCAGCATTTTTGAGTGAATTGCAGAACGTCAGATTTTTGCTGAAATTGTGACCGCGCGGCTTAGGGATTTTTTCAAAAAAAGTTGTTCAGATGTCGAGGGCTTATTCTGTTTCTGATGATAAAACCCATCTGTTTCCACCGAAAATCCTTTCAGGGGATCGTTTGCAACACTTTGGCAGCATTTTTGAGTGAATTGCAGAACGTCAGATTTTTGCTAAAATTGTGACCGCGCGGCTTAGGGATTTTTTCAAAAAAAAGTTGTTCAGACGTCGAGGGCTTATTCTGTTTTTGATGATAAAAACCCATCTGTTTCCACCGAAAAACCTTTCAGGGGATCGTTTGCAACAGTTTGGATGCATTTTTGAGTAAATTGCAGAACGTCAGATTTTTGCTGAAATTGTGACCGCGCGGCTTAGGGATTTTTTTAAAAAAAAATTGTTCAGACACCGAGGGCTTATTCTGTTTTTGATGATAAAACCCATCTGTTTCCACCGGAAAAGCTTTCAGGAGAGCGTTTGCAACAGTTTGCCACTATTTCTGAGTAAATTGCGGAAGGTCAGATTTTTGCTGAAATTGTGACCGCGCGGCTTAGGGATTTTTTCAAAATAAGTTGTTCAGACGTCGAGGGCTTATTCTGTTTCTCATGATAAAAACCCATCTGTTTCCACCGAAAAACCTTTCAGGGGATCGTTTCCAACACTTTGGCAGCATTTTTGAGTGAATTGCAGAACGTCAGATTTTTGCTAAAATTGTGACCGCGCGGCTTAGGGATTTTTTCAAAAAAAGTTGTTCAGAAGTCGAGTGCAAATTCTGTTTCTGATGATAAAAACCCATCTGTTTCCACCGAAAAAGCTTTCAGGAGAGCGTTTGCAACAGTTTGCCACTATTTCTGAGTAAATTGCGGAAGGTCAGATTTTTGCTGAAATTGTGACCGCGCGGCTTAGGGCTTTTTTCAAAAAAAGTTGTTCAGACGTCGAGGGCTTATTCTGTTTCTGATTTTAAAACCCATCTGTTTCCACCGAAAAACCTTTCAGGGGATCGTTTGCAACAGTTTGGAAGCATTTTTGAGTGAATTGCAGAACGTCAGATTTTTGCTGAAATTGTGACCGCGCGGCTTAGGGATTTTTTCAAAAAAAGTTGTTCAGACGTCGAGGGCTAATTCTATTTCCGATGATAAAAACCCATCTGTTGACATCGAAAAAGCTTTCAGCAGTTTGCAACAGTTTGGTAACATTTTTGGTGAATTTCAGAACGTCAGAATTTTGCTGAAATTGTGACCGTGCGGCTTATGGATTTTTTTCAAAAAAAAAAATTTCAGACTTCAAGGGCTAATTCTATTTCTGATAATAAAAACCCATCTGCTGACACCGAAAAAGCTTTCAGGAGAACGTTTGCAACAGTTTGGCAGCATTTTTGAGTGAATTGCAGAATGTCAGATTTTTGCTGAAATTGTGACCGCGCGGCTTAGGGATTTTTTCAAAAACGTTGTTCAGACGTCGAAGGCTAATTCTGTTTCTGATGATAAAAACCCATCTGTTTCCACCGAAAAAGCTTTCAGGACAGGGTTTGCAACAGTTTGGCAGCATTTTTGAGTGAATTGCAGAACGTCAGATTTTTGCTGAAATTGTGACCGCGCGGCTTAGGGATTTTTTCAAAAAAAAGTTGTTCAGACGTCGAGGGCTTATTCTGTTTTTGATGATAAAAACCCATCTGTTTCCACTGAAAAACCTTTCAGGGGATCGTTTGCAACAGTTTGGATGCATTTTTGAGTAAATTGCAGAACGTCAGATTTTTGCTGAAATTGTGACCGCGCGGCTTAGGGATTTTTTCAAAAAAAGTTGTTCAGACGTCGAGGGCTTATTCTGTTTCTGATGATAAAACCCAGTTGTTTCCACCGGGAAAGCTTTCAGGAGAGCGTTTGCAGCACTTTGGCAGCCTTTTTGATTGAATTGCAGAACGTCAGATTTTTGCTAAAATTGTGACCGCGCGGCTTAGGGATTTTTTCAAAAAAAGTTGTTCAGACGTCGAGTGCAAATTCTGTTTCTGATGATAAAAACCCATCTGTTTCCACCGGAAAAGCTTTCAGGAGAGCGTTTGCAACAGTTTGCCACTATTTCTGAGTAAATTGCAGAAGGTCAGATGTTTGCTGAAATTGTGACCGCGCGGCTTAGGGATTTTTTCAAATGAAGTTGTTCAGACGTCGAGGGCTTATTCTGTTTCTGATGATAAAACCCATCTGTTTCCACCAAAAATCGTTTCAGGGGATCGTTTGCAACACTTTGGCAGCATTTTTGAGTGAATTGCAGAAAGTCAGATTTTTGCTAAAATTGTGACCGCGCGGCTTAGGGATTTTTTCAAAAAAAAAGTTGTTCAGACGTCGAAGGCTAATTCTGTTTCTGATGATAAAAACCCATCTGTTTCCACCGAAAAAGCTTTCAGGACAGGGTTTGCAACAGTTTGGCAGCATTTTTGAGTGAATTGCAGAACGTCAGATTTTTGCTAAAATTGTGACCGCGCGGCTTAGGGATTTTTTCAAAAAAAAGTTGTTCAGACGTCGAGGGCTTATTCTGTTTTTGATGATAAAAACCCATCTGTTTCCACCGAAAAACCTTTCAGGGGATCGTTTGCAACAGTTTGGATGCATTTTTGAGTAAATTGCAGAACGTCAGATTTTTGCTGAAATTGTGACCGCGCGGCTTAGGGATTTTTTCAAAAAAAGTTGTTCAGACGTCGAGGGCTTATTCTGTTTCTGATGATAAAACCCATCTGTTTCCACCGGAAAAGCTTTCAGGGGATCGTTTGCAACACTTTGGCAGCATTTTTGAGTGAATTGCAGAACGTCAGATTTTTGCTGAAATTGT
This sequence comes from Podarcis filfolensis, assembly GCF_964270895.1. Classification (NCBI taxonomy): domain Eukaryota; kingdom Metazoa; phylum Chordata; class Lepidosauria; order Squamata; family Lacertidae; genus Podarcis; species Podarcis filfolensis. The sequence continues at coordinate 90,111,871 of NC_139608.1, forward strand.
GACCGCGCGGCTTAGGGATTTTTTCAAAAAAAGTTGTTCAGACGTCGAGGGCTTATTCTGTTTCTGATGATAAAACCCATCTGTTTCCACCAAAAATCGTTTCAGGGGATCGTTTGCAACACTTTGGCAGCATTTTTGAGTGAATTGCAGAACGTCAGATTTTTGCTAAAATTGTGACCGCGCGGCTTAGGGATTTTTTCAAAAAAAAGTTGTTCAGACGTCGATGGCTTATTCTGTTTTTGATGATAAAAACCCATCTGTTTCCACCGAAAAACCTTTCAGGGGATCGTTTGCAACAGTTTGGATGCATTTTTGAGTAAATTGCAGAACGTCAGATTTTTGCTGAAATTGTGACCGCGCGGCTTAGGGATTTTTTCAAAAAAAGTTGTTCAGACGTCGTGGGCTTATTCTGTTTCTGATGATAAAACCCATCTGTTTCCACCGGAAAAGCTTTCAGGAGAGCGTTTGCAACACTTTGGCAGCCTTTTTGATTGAATTGCAGAACGTCAGATTTTGCTAAAATTGTGACCGCGCGGCGTAGGGATTTTTTCACAAAAAGTTGTTCAGACGTCGAGTGCAAATTCTGTTTCTGATGATAAAACCCATCTGTTTACACCGGAAAAGCTTTCAGGAGAGCGTTTGCAACAGTTTGCCACTATTTCTGAGTAAATTGCGGAAGGTCAGATTTTTGCTGAAATTGTGACCGCGCGGCTTAGGGATTTTTTTCAAATGAAGTTATTCAGACGTCGAGGGCTTATTCTGTTTCTGATGATAAAACCCATCTGTTTCCACCGAAAATCCTTTCAGGGGATCGTTTGCAACACTTTGGCAGCATTTTTGAGTGAATTGCAGAACGTCAGATTTTTGCTGAAATTGTGACCGCGCGGCTTAGGGATTTTTTCAAAAAAAGTTGTTCAGACGTCGAGGGCTTATTCTGTTTCTGATGATAAAACCCATCTGTTTCCACCGAAAATCCTTTCAGGGGATCGTTTGCAACACTTTGGCAGCATTTTTGAGTGAATTGCAGAACGTCAGATTTTTGCTAAAATTGTGACCGCGCGGCTTAGGGATTTTTTCAAAAAAAAGTTGTTCAGACGTCGAGGGCTTATTCTGTTTTTGATGATAAAAACCCATCTGTTTCCACCGAAAAACCTTTCAGGGGATCGTTTGCAACACTTTGGCAGCATTTTTGAGTGAATTGCAGAACGTCAGATTTTTGCTAAAATTGTGACCGCGCGGCTTAGGGATTTTTTAAAAAAAAAATTGTTCAGACACCGAGGGCTTATTCTGTTTTTGATGATAAAACCCATCTGTTTCCACCGGAAAAGCTTTCAGGAGAGCGTTTGCAACAGTTTGCCACTATTTCTGAGTAAATTGCGGAAGGTCAGATTTTTGCTGAAATTGTGACCGCGCGGCTTAGGGCTTTTTTCAAAAAAAGTTGTTCAGACGTCGAGGGCTTATTCTGTTTCTGATGATAAAAACCCATCTGTTTCCACCGGAAAAGCTTTCAGGAGAGCGTTTGCAACACTTTGGCAGCCTTTTTGATTGAATTGCAGAACGTCAGATTTTGCTAAAATTGTGACCGCGCGGCGTAGGGATTTTTTCACAAAAAGTTGTTCAGACGTCGAGTGCAAATTCTGTTTCTGATGATAAAACCCATCTGTTTACACCGGAAAAGCTTTCAGGAGAGCGTTTGCAACAGTTTGCCACTATTTCTGAGTAAATTGCGGAAGGTCAGATTTTTGCTGAAATTGTGACCGCGCGGCTTAGGGATTTTTTTCAAATGAAGTTATTCAGACGTCGAGGGCTTATTCTGTTTCTGATGATAAAACCCATCTGTTTCCACCGAAAATCCTTTCAGGGGATCGTTTGCAACACTTTGGCAGCATTTTTGAGTGAATTGCAGAACGTCAGATTTTTGCTGAAATTGTGACCGCGCGGCTTAGGGATTTTTTCAAAAAAAGTTGTTCAGACGTCGAGGGCTTATTCTGTTTCTGATGATAAAACCCATCTGTTTCCACCGAAAATCCTTTCAGGGGATCGTTTGCAACACTTTGGCAGCATTTTTGAGTGAATTGCAGAACGTCAGATTTTTGCTAAAATTGTGACCGCGCGGCTTAGGGATTTTTTCAAAAAAAAGTTGTTCAGACGTCGAGGGCTTATTCTGTTTTTGATGATAAAAACCCATCTGTTTCCACCGAAAAACCTTTCAGGGGATCGTTTGCAACACTTTGGCAGCATTTTTGAGTGAATTGCAGAACGTCAGATTTTTGCTAAAATTGTGACCGCGCGGCTTAGGGATTTTTTAAAAAAAAAATTGTTCAGACACCGAGGGCTTATTCTGTTTTTGATGATAAAACCCATCTGTTTCCACCGGAAAAGCTTTCAGGAGAGCGTTTGCAACAGTTTGCCACTATTTCTGAGTAAATTGCGGAAGGTCAGATTTTTGCTGAAATTGTGACCGCGCGGCTTAGGGCTTTTTTCAAAAAAAGTTGTTCAGACGTCGAGGGCTTATTCTGTTTCTGATGATAAAAACCCATCTGTTTCCACCGAAAAACCTTTCAGGGGATCGTTTCCAACACTTTGGCAGCATTTTTGAGTGAATTGCAGAACGTCAGATTTTTGCTGAAATTGTGACCGCGCGGCTTAGGGATTTTTTCAAAAAAAGTTGTTCAGACGTCGAGGGCTAATTCTATTTCCGATGATAAAAACCCATCTGTTTCCACCGAAAAACCTTTCAGGGGATCGTTTGCAACAGTTTGGAAGCATTTTTGAGTAAATTGCAGAACGTCAGATTTTTGCTGAATTTGTGACCGCGCGGCTTAGGGATTTTTTCAAAAAAAGTTGTTCAGACGTCGAGTGCAAATTCTGTTTCTGATGATAAAAACCCATCTGTTTCCACCGGAAAAGCTTTCAGGAGAGCGTTTGCAACAGTTTGCCACTATTTCTGAGTAAATTGCGGAAGGTCAGATTTTTGCTGAAATTGTGACCGCGCGGCTTAGGGAATTTTTCAAAAAAAGTTGTTCAGACGTCGAGGGCTTATTCTGTTTCTGATGATAAAAACCTATCTGTTTCCACCGAAAAACTTTTCAGGGTATCATTTGTGACCGTTTGGCAGGATTTTTGAGTGAACTGCAGAACGTCAGATTTTTGCTGAAATTGTGACCGCGCGGCTTAGGGCTTTTTTCAAAAAAAGTTGTTCAGACGTCGATGGCTTATTCTGTTTTTGATGATAAAAACCCATCTGTTTCCACCGAAAAACCTTTCAGGGGATCGTTTGCAACAGTTTGGATGCATTTTTGAGTAAATTGCAGAACGTCAGATTTTTGCTGAAATTGTGACCGCGCGGCTTAGGGATTTTTTCAAAAAAAGTTGTTCAGACGTCGTGGGCTTATTCTGTTTCTGATGATAAAACCCATCTGTTTCCACCGGAAAAGCTTTCAGGAGAGCGTTTGCAACACTTTGGCAGCCTTTTTGATTGAATTGCAGAACGTCAGATTTTGCTAAAATTGTGACCGCGCGGCGTAGGGATTTTTTCACAAAAAGTTGTTCAGACGTCGAGTGCAAATTCTGTTTCTGATGATAAAACCCATCTGTTTACACCGGAAAAGCTTTCAGGAGAGCGTTTGCAACAGTTTGCCACTATTTCTGAGTAAATTGCGGAAGGTCAGATTTTTGCTGAAATTGTGACCGCGCGGCTTAGGGATTTTTTTCAAATGAAGTTATTCAGACGTCGAGGGCTTATTCTGTTTCTGATGATAAAACCCATCTGTTTCCACCGAAAATCCTTTCAGGGGATCGTTTGCAACACTTTGGCAGCATTTTTGAGTGAATTGCAGAACGTCAGATTTTTGCTGAAATTGTGACCGCGCGGCTTAGGGATTTTTTCAAAAAAAGTTGTTCAGACGTCGAGGGCTTATTCTGTTTCTGATGATAAAACCCATCTGTTTCCACCGAAAATCCTTTCAGGGGATCGTTTGCAACACTTTGGCAGCATTTTTGAGTGAATTGCAGAACGTCAGATTTTTGCTAAAATTGTGACCGCGCGGCTTAGGGATTTTTTCAAAAAAAAGTTGTTCAGACGTCGAGGGCTTATTCTGTTTTTGATGATAAAAACCCATCTGTTTCCACCGAAAAACCTTTCAGGGGATCGTTTGCAACACTTTGGCAGCATTTTTGAGTGAATTGCAGAACGTCAGATTTTTGCTAAAATTGTGACCGCGCGGCTTAGGGATTTTTTAAAAAAAAAATTGTTCAGACACCGAGGGCTTATTCTGTTTTTGATGATAAAACCCATCTGTTTCCACCGGAAAAGCTTTCAGGAGAGCGTTTGCAACAGTTTGCCACTATTTCTGAGTAAATTGCGGAAGGTCAGATTTTTGCTGAAATTGTGACCGCGCGGCTTAGGGCTTTTTTCAAAAAAAGTTGTTCAGACGTCGAGGGCTTATTCTGTTTCTGATGATAAAAACCCATCTGTTTCCACCGGAAAAGCTTTCAGGAGAGCGTTTGCAACACTTTGGCAGCCTTTTTGATTGAATTGCAGAACGTCAGATTTTGCTAAAATTGTGACCGCGCGGCGTAGGGATTTTTTCACAAAAAGTTGTTCAGACGTCGAGTGCAAATTCTGTTTCTGATGATAAAACCCATCTGTTTACACCGGAAAAGCTTTCAGGAGAGCGTTTGCAACAGTTTGCCACTATTTCTGAGTAAATTGCGGAAGGTCAGATTTTTGCTGAAATTGTGACCGCGCGGCTTAGGGATTTTTTTCAAATGAAGTTATTCAGACGTCGAGGGCTTATTCTGTTTCTGATGATAAAACCCATCTGTTTCCACCGAAAATCCTTTCAGGGGATCGTTTGCAACACTTTGGCAGCATTTTTGAGTGAATTGCAGAACGTCAGATTTTTGCTGAAATTGTGACCGCGCGGCTTAGGGATTTTTTCAAAAAAAGTTGTTCAGACGTCGAGGGCTTATTCTGTTTCTGATGATAAAACCCATCTGTTTCCACCGAAAATCCTTTCAGGGGATCGTTTGCAACACTTTGGCAGCATTTTTGAGTGAATTGCAGAACGTCAGATTTTTGCTAAAATTGTGACCGCGCGGCTTAGGGATTTTTTCAAAAAAAAGTTGTTCAGACGTCGAGGGCTTATTCTGTTTTTGATGATAAAAACCCATCTGTTTCCACCGAAAAACCTTTCAGGGGATCGTTTGCAACACTTTGGCAGCATTTTTGAGTGAATTGCAGAACGTCAGATTTTTGCTAAAATTGTGACCGCGCGGCTTAGGGATTTTTTAAAAAAAAAATTGTTCAGACACCGAGGGCTTATTCTGTTTTTGATGATAAAACCCATCTGTTTCCACCGGAAAAGCTTTCAGGAGAGCGTTTGCAACAGTTTGCCACTATTTCTGAGTAAATTGCGGAAGGTCAGATTTTTGCTGAAATTGTGACCGCGCGGCTTAGGGCTTTTTTCAAAAAAAGTTGTTCAGACGTCGAGGGCTTATTCTGTTTCTGATGATAAAAACCCATCTGTTTCCACCGAAAAACCTTTCAGGGGATCGTTTCCAACACTTTGGCAGCATTTTTGAGTGAATTGCAGAACGTCAGATTTTTGCTGAAATTGTGACCGCGCGGCTTAGGGATTTTTTCAAAAAAAGTTGTTCAGACGTCGAGGGCTAATTCTATTTCCGATGATAAAAACCCATCTGTTTCCACCGAAAAACCTTTCAGGGGATCGTTTGCAACAGTTTGGAAGCATTTTTGAGTAAATTGCAGAACGTCAGATTTTTGCTGAATTTGTGACCGCGCGGCTTAGGGATTTTTTCAAAAAAAGTTGTTCAGACGTCGAGTGCAAATTCTGTTTCTGATGATAAAAACCCATCTGTTTCCACCGGAAAAGCTTTCAGGAGAGCGTTTGCAACAGTTTGCCACTATTTCTGAGTAAATTGCGGAAGGTCAGATTTTTGCTGAAATTGTGACCGCGCGGCTTAGGGAATTTTTCAAAAAAAGTTGTTCAGACGTCGAGGGCTTATTCTGTTTCTGATGATAAAAACCTATCTGTTTCCACCGAAAAACTTTTCAGGGTATCATTTGTGACCGTTTGGCAGGATTTTTGAGTGAACTGCAGAACGTCAGATTTTTGCTGAAATTGTGACCGCGCGGCTTAGGGCTTTTTTCAAAAAAAGTTGTTCAGACGTCGAGGGCTTATTCTGTTTCTGATGATAAAAACACATCTGTTTCCACCGAAAAACCTTTCAGGGGATCGTTTGCAACAGTTTGGAAGCATTATTGACTGAAATGCAGAACGTCAGATTTTTGCTGAAATTGTGACCGCGCGCCTTAGGGATTTTTTCAAAAAAAATTGCTCAGAAGTAGAGGGCAAATTCTGTTTCTGATGATAAAAACCCATCTGTTTCCACCGGAAAAGCTTTCAGGAGAGCGTTTGCAACAGTTTGCCACTATTTCTGAGTAAATTGCGGAAGGTCAGATTTTTGCTGAAATTGTGACCGCGCGGCTTAGGGATTTTTTTTAAAAAAAGTTGTTCAGACGTCGAGGGCTTATTCTGTTTTTGATGATAAAAACCCATCTGTTTCCACCGAAAAACCTTTCAGGGGATCGTTTGCAACAGTTTGGAAGCATTTTTGAGTGAATTGCAGAACGTCAGATTTTTGCTGAAATTGTGACCGCGCGGCTTAGGGCTTTTTTCAAAAAAAGTTGTTCAGACGTCGAGGGCTTATTCTGTTTCTGATGATAAAAACCCATCTGTTTCCACCGAAAAACCTTTCAGGGGATCGTTTCCAACACTTTGGCAGCATTTTTGAGTGAATTGCAGAACGTCAGATTTTTGCTGAAATTGTGACCGCGCGGCTTAGGGATTTTTTCAAAAAAAGTTGTTCAGACGTCGAGTGCAAATTCTGTTTCTGATGATAAAAACCCATCTGTTTCCACCAGAAAAGCTTTCAGGAGAGCGTTTGCAACAGTTTGCCACTATTTCTGAGTAAATTGCAGAAGGTCAGATTTTTGCTGAAATTGTGACCGCGCGGCTTAGGGATTTTTTCAAAAAAAGTTGTTCAGACGTCGAGGGCTAATTCTATTTCCGATGATAAAAACCCATCTGTTTCCACCGAAAAACCTTTCAGGGGATCGTTTGCAACAGTTTGGAAGCATTTTTGAGTAAATTGCAGAACGTCAGATTTTTGCTGAATTTGTGACCGCGCGGCTTAGGGATTTTTTCAAAAAAAGTTGTTCAGACGTCGAGTGCAAATTCTGTTTCTGATGATAAAAACCCATCTGTTTCCACCGGAAAAGCTTTCAGGAGAGCGTTTGCAACAGTTTGCCACTATTTCTGAGTAAATTGCGGAAGGTCAGATTTTTGCTGAAATTGTGACCGCGCGGCTTAGGGAATTTTTCAAAAAAAGTTGTTCAGACGTCGAGGGCTTATTCTGTTTCTGATGATAAAAACCTATCTGTTTCCACCGAAAAACTTTTCAGGGTATCATTTGTGACCGTTTGGCAGGATTTTTGAGTGAACTGCAGAACGTCAGATTTTTGCTGAAATTGTGACCGCGCGGCTTAGGGCTTTTTTCAAAAAAAGTTGTTCAGACGTCGAGGGCTTATTCTGTTTCTGATGATAAAAACACATCTGTTTCCACCGAAAAACCTTTCAGGGGATCGTTTGCAACAGTTTGGAAGCATTATTGACTGAAATGCAGAACGTCAGATTTTTGCTGAAATTGTGACCGCGCGCCTTAGGGATTTTTTCAAAAAAAATTGCTCAGAAGTAGAGGGCAAATTCTGTTTCTGATGATAAAAACCCATCTGTTTCCACCGGAAAAGCTTTCAGGAGAGCGTTTGCAACAGTTTACCACTATTTCTGAGTAAATTGCGGAAGGTCAGATTTTTGCTGAAATTGTGACCGCGCGGCTTAGGGATTTTTTTTAAAAAAAGTTGTTCAGACGTCGAGGGCTTATTCTGTTTTTGATGATAAAAACCCATCTGTTTCCACCGAAAAACCTTTCAGGGGATCGTTTGCAACAGTTTGGAAGCATTTTTGAGTGAATTGCAGAACGTCAGATTTTTGCTGAAATTGTGACCGCGCGGCTTAGGGATTTTTTCAAAAAAAGTTGTTCAGACGTCGAGGGCTTATTCTGTTTCTGATGATAAAAACCTATCTGTTTCCACCGAAAAACCTTTCAGGGGATCATTTGTGACAGTTTGGCAGAATTTTTGAGTAAATTGCAGAACGTCAGATTTTTGCTGAAATTGTGACCGCGCGGCTTAGGGATTTTTTTCAAAAAAAAGTTGTTCAGACACCGAGGGCTTATTCTGTTTTTGATAATAAAACCCATCTGTTTCCACCGGAAAAGCTTTCAGGAGAGCGTTTGCAACAGTTCGCCACTATTTCTGAGTAAATTGCGGAAGGTCAGATTTTTGCTGAAATTGTGACCGCGCGGCTTAGGGATTTTTTCAAAAAAAGTTGTTCAGAAGTCGAGTGTAAATTCTGTTTCTGATGATAAAAACCCATCTGTTTCCACCGGAAAAGCTTTCAGGAGAGCGTTTGCAACAGTTTGCCACTATTTCTGAGTAAATTGCGGAAGGTCAGATTTTTGCTGAAATTGTGACCGCGCGTGTGATCGGATGATGAGCTGCTTGTGCGTAAAATCCTGATCCCTCAGAGTTTGGCTAAGTTCCCAAACCTCTGTCTGTGATGGAGCTCCTTAAGCATGGCTCCATCAATCGCTCGTTGAATCGGACAGTGGGCGTTTACGGAACTTCTTCCAGCATAAAAGCTCCTTAACGGCAACGCGTCTTCTGGACTCTCGGCGTGACAGTTTCCGCCGAGGAGTGGGTGTCCCTACGGGAGGTCCTGAAACCTCTCCACTGTTCTCGCTTGAAGTATCTCTGAGCCCTCCCTCCGACTCACTTTCCCTTGTAACTCCACTTCTCCCCCTGCTGGTCCCCTCCTCCGCTGAGTGGTCTCTCTCACCCTCCATGAGCCCTTTCACCTCCTTCGTCTCAGATGACAGTTCCCTGACATCCACCTCCCCTCCAGGGCCCCCTTCACCCCCTTCCCTCCCCTCCTCTGCGGGAGGCGAGGGAGCAAAACCCCTGAAGGAACCTCCCTCATCTTCCGAAGTTTCGAACACTTCCCTCCACCTTTTGCTGTTCCCGGTTTCCAAGTACTCCTCCTCCTCGGAGTCTGTACCTCCTTCCAACTCCGATTCCCTGAATCCCTCCAGTTCCTCCTCATCGTCGGTGGTGCCAAAGTACTCCCTCCGGAACCTCGCTACTGGCTGAGGTTTCCTGGGGAACCTTTGGTGGAACGTTTCGATCAAGACCTCGTCATGGACCTCCTCTGCCTTCACCCAGGTGTTTTCCGACTCCGGTTCCCCTTCCCACGCGACCAAATACTCCACCTGATTACCCTTCCACCTGGAGTCGATGATTTCCGCCACATAGTTGCGGCTTTCCCTTTCTTCTATGGCTGGCCCCCGTGTGGATACCCCTTCACCTTCCCCCCTGTATGGTGACAGTAATGACCTGTGGAATACTGGGTGCAGTTTCATGTGGTTCGGTAACCGGAGTCTGAAAGCCACTGGGTTGACCTGTTGGATGACCTCAAATGGTCCCAATCTTTTGGGTCTCAATTTCTTGCAACTCCCCTTGAACGGCAACCCTTGGGTTGATAGCCAGACCCGACTCCCCACCCTAATTGTTTCACCTTCCCTTCTGCTCTTGTCTGCCTGCCTCTTATATTCTTCTTTGGCCCTTTCTAAGTTGTGTTGGAGTTGACGATGGATCGCTTCCATTTCTTCTACAAAAGGTTCAGCGGCCGGAACACTCCATCTCTCTCCTCCTTCCCCTGGAAACGCCCTGGGGTGGCACCCATAATTAGCCAAAAAGGGGCTCATCCCGGTGGACACATTCTCTGCATTATTGTAAGCAAATTCCGCTAGTGCCAACTTTTCGACCCAATCGTTTTCTCTGTCATTGACATAACACCTCAGGTATTGTTGAAGGATACCGTTTGCCCTCTCCGCCTGCCCATTGGTCTCAGGGTGCCTGGCAGTCGAAAAGTTGACCTCTACGTGCAACAAGCTCATAAGCTTCCTCCAGAATCTGGACGTGAACTGTTTCCCTCTGTCGGAAACCAGCCTCAAGGGGGTGCCATGCAGCCTAAAAATATGTTCTACAAACAATTTTGCTGTCTCTTCCGCCGTGACTGCATGTGAGCAAGCTACAAAGTGACCCATCTTAGTTAACTGGTCTACTACGACTAGTATGGCGGTTTTCCCCTGGGATTTGGGCAGATCAGTCATAAAATCTATTGACACCGCCTCCCACGGTCGTTCTGGTGTGGGTAACGGTTCTAATAACCCCGCTGGTGCCCGCCTTTCTCCTTTGGCTCTCTGGCATTGGTCACACCTTCTCACATACTCCCGTACATCCTCCCTCACCTTGGGCCACCAAAACTCCCTGGTCACCAACCACATGGTCTTGTGTTGCCCAAAATGCCCCGCTGTGGGATTGTCGTGCAGCTGTTTGAGTACTCTCCCCCTCAATTCCCCTTCGGGTATATATAGCGCCCCTTTGTAATACAATGCCCCGTTTCTTTCTTCAAAACCTCCGGGGTCTTCTCCCTCTCTCCTTAAACCTCTGAGCTTCTCCTGGGCGTACTCATCATTTACCGTTCCCTCTACCAGTTCTCTTTGCCCCACCCAGGCCGCACCACACACCCAGTGGTCCTCTGGGATAATATGTCTCTCTTCTGGCGCTCCCTCCCCCTCCAAGTATTCAGGTTTGCGAGAGAGAGCGTCCGCTCTGATGTTTTCTGGACCTGGCACATAGCAGATTTCAAAATGGAATTTGGAGAACTCCTGGGCCCATCTCACTTGTCGTTGGTTGAGCACTCGTGCCGTTCTCCAATACTCCAAATTCTTGTGGTCCGTACACACTTGCACCTTATGCTGTGCGCCAATTAGTAAGTGTCTCCATCTCCGGAACGCTTCGTGAATGGCGAGTAGTTCTCGGTCATATACCGTGTAGTTCCTCTCGGATTTGTTCAGCTTACGCGAAAAGAAGGCACACGGTCTCCATTCCGACTTATTGCTCCCTGGCTGAAGCAGCACCGCCCCCACCGCCCGGTCTGAGGCATCAGTTTCCACTCTCATGGGTTTTTGTAAATCCACATGCAGGAGCTGTTCTTCCGAAGCGAATGCCTTTTTCAATTCCTCAAAAGCGTGCTCCGCCTCCGCCGTCCAAACGAATTTCTTCTTGCTGCTTAGACAGTCCGTGATGGGAGCCGTTAAGTGGGCAAAGTTCTTGATGAATTTACGGTAAAAGTTCCCAAACCCTAAGAACCTTTGCACATCTTTTTTCGTTTTCGGTGTCTTCCATTCCAGCACCGCCTGGACCTTGCCTGGATCCATGGCTAATCCCTTGTCTGATAAGCGGTACCCCAGGAATTCCACCTCCTTGGCGTGGAACTGACACTTCTCCAATTTCACCCACAACTGGTTTGCTTGCAGCTGGCTCAGCACTTCCCTGACATCCTTTACATGCTGCTCCTCATTCTCTGAATATATCAGCACGTCATCGAGGAAGGCCACGCAATTCTTGTAGAGCAAAGGTCCCAGTACATGGTTCATGAGCGATTGAAAACAGGCGGAGCCTGCTTGTAATCCAAAGGGCATAACGAGATATTCGAAAGCCCCTAGGGGGGTGAACATCGTTGTCTTCCATTCATCCCCCTTCTTTATTCGTATCAGGTTGTACGCTCCTCTCAGGTCCAGTTTCGTGAATATCTTTCCCTTCCTCACCCTGGTCAAAATGTCATCAATCCTGGGCATGGGGAAAGTCACTGGTTCTGACACGGCATTTAGCCGCCGGTAGTCCACGACCAATCTCGGTTTATCCGTGTGTTTTTTGTCCACAAAAAACACTGGGCTGCCCCCCACCGCTCTGGACTCTCTGATGAAACCTCTCTTCAGGTTTTTGTCAATAAACTCCCTCAACTCCTGCATTTCCCTGTCTGACATGGCGTACAGCTTGCCCACGGGGAGCTGGGCCCCAGGGACCAGGTTAATTTGGCAGTCAAAGTCTCTATGCGGTGGTAGTTTATCTGCTTCCCTTTCGCTGAAGACCTTGCTCAGGTCAGCGTATTGTTTGGGCACCTTCCCTTTGTCCGCCACTTCCATCCCTGCTAGGGAGGCTTTTGCCCCTTCTGGCACCTTTCCCTCTTTGCAGTGTTCCAGGCAATGTGCTGACCCAAAGGAGACCACTCTCTGATGCCAGCCCACTAGCGGGTCATGCAACGCTAGCCAGCTCATTCCCAAAATGACTGGCGCCCCTCCCAGGGTGGCTACATTGAACACTATCCTTTCAGTGTGCCTTGCCACCCTCATAACCATTGGGACGGTCTGTAGGCTAACTTCTCCCCCCAACAGCTCCCTCCCATCGATCGTGGTGACCTGCAGGGGGTTGCTTAAAGGGAGTGTCTGTATCTGGTGTTCAGCTGCAAACTCCTTGCTCATAAAATTACAGGAGCTGCCTGAGTCCAACAGCGCCTTGGTCTTTAGTGGGTATCCGTTTGCCAGCTCTAGCAGCACCTCTATTACTAGGGCTGGTCTTGGAGGTTCTGGAGTGGGCACTTTTACTGCTCCTTGGCCTGTCTGCAGTGCCCTGACAGTGGCAGACAGGCGTTGGCTTTTACTGGCTCCTGGACTTCCTCCTCCTTCCCCCCAACAGCTCCCGCCATCCCTTGCCATTCCTTTCTTTGCGGGCAGACTCTGGCAAAGTGACCTGGCTGCTGGCAGAGGTAACATTTCTTGGCGCTCTTTCCCTCCTTCTTCCTCCCTTCACTGGGATTTGAAACTGCGCGCGCGCGCGCTGTTCCAACTTCCATCGGCTCTCCGGGCGGGAAACTTGGTTCTGGAATCTCTGGAATGCGGAAATCCCTCCAACGCTCTCCTTTCCCCTCCCGCTTCTCCAAGGCTCTTGCCTCCTGGCGCGCTCCAATGGTCAGCGCTGATTTGGTCAGCTGGTCCATAGACTCCGCCCTGGGCGCCCGGGAAAGTTCGTCTTTCACCGCCGAAGAAAGCCCCTCTTCAAAGAGCATTTGAATGGGTTCCGCCGATAGGTCCCACCCCAATTTATGTATCAACATTGTAAACTCAGTCCAGTACTCACGAACCGATCGGCTCCCCTGTTTGCAAGCCATCAATTGTCTGCGCACCAGTCCCTGTTCAATCTCGCTGGAAAACATCAAATCCATGGCGCGAAAAAACTTCCTCGCGTCCTTCAGCATGTCACTATTCCCTGCCATCAGGGGCCGGACCCAGTCTCTCGCCCCTCCTTCGAGATGGCCAATCACAAACGCCACTCGCGATGCCTCATCAGGAAAGTCGTTAAACTGCAGTTCGAGAGCATACTGCATCTCTGTCCTAAAGTCTTGGTAGTTCCTGGGGTCCCCCCCAAACTTCTGCACCATTCCTGGCATCTTTCTTGCTAGTGTAGCGCCTTTTGCCTTTTCTGCATCCTGCGCCCTCCTTTCTTCTAGCCTCGCCGTTTGCATTGCTAGCTGGAGTTCCAAAACTCTGTACTTTTCTTCCAGAGTTGGACCTTCTCCAGCTCCTGCTGCTCCTCCGGCTCCGGCTGGGTTGCTCATGATGCCTCTCTGCACAAGCTGTTTTCAGGGACTGTCCGATTGCTGTGATGGGATGATGAGCTGCTTGTGCGTAAAATCCTGATCCCTCAGAGTTTGGCTAAGTTCCCAAACCTCTGTCTGTGATGGAGCTCCTTAAGCATGGCTCCATCAATCGCTCGTTGAATCGGACAGTGGGCGTTTACGGAACTTCTTCCAGCATAAAAGCTCCTTAACGGAAACGCGTCTTCTGGACTCTCGGCGTGACAGTTTCCGCCGAGGAGTGGGTGTCCCTACGGGAGGTCCTGAAACCTCTCCACTGTTCTCGCTTGAAGTATCTCTGAGCCCTCCCTCCGACTCACTTTCCCTTGTAACTCCACTTCTCCCCCTGCTGGTCCCCTCCTCCGCTGAGTGGTCTCTCTCACCTTCCATGAGCCCTTTCACCTCCTTCGTCTCAGATGACAGTTCCCTGACAGCGCGGCTTAGGGATTTTTTCAAATGAAGTTGTTCAGACGTCGAGGGCTTATTCTGTTTCTGATGATAAAACCCATCTGTTTCCACCGAAAATCCTTTCAGGGGATCGTTTGCAACACTTTGGCAGCATTTTTGAGTGAATTGCAGAACGTCAGATTTTTGCTGAAATTGTGACCGCGCGGCTTAGGGATTTTTTCAAAAAAAGTTGTTCAGACGTCGAGGGCTTATTGTGTTTCTGATGATAAAACCCATCTGTTTCCACCGAAAAACCTTTCAGGGGATAGTTTGCAACACTTTGGCAGCCTTTTTGATTGAATTGCAGAACGTCAGATTTTTGCTGAAATTGTGACCGCGCGGCTTAGGGATTTTTTCAAAAAAAGTTGTTCAGACGTCGAGGGCTAATTCTATTTCCGATGATAAAAACCCATCTGTTGACATCGAAAAAGCTTTCAGCAGTTTGCAACAGTTTGGTAACATTTTTAGTGAATTTCAGAACGTCAGAATTTTGCTGAAATTGTGACCGCGCGGCTTATGGATTTTTTTCAAAAAAAAAAATTTCAGACTTCAAGGGCTAATTCTATTTCTGATAATAAAAACCCACCTGCTCACACCGAAAAAGCTTTCAGGAGAACGTTTGCAACAGTTTGGCAGCATTTTTGAGTGAATTGCAGAATGTCAGATTTTTGCTGAAATTGTGACCGCGCGGCTTAGGGATTTTTTCAAAAACGTTGTTCAGACGTCGAAGGCTAATTCTGTTTCTGATGATAAAAACCCATCTGTTTCCACCGAAAAAGCTTTCAGGACAGGGTTTGCAACAGTTTGGCAGCATTTTTGAGTGAATTGCAGAACGTCAGAATTTTGCTGAAATTGTGACCGCGCGGCTTAGGGATTTTTGCAAAAAAAAAAAGTACTTCAGACGTCGACGGCTAATTCTGTTTCTGATGATAAAAACCCATCTGTTTCCACCGAAAAAGCTTTCAGGACAGGGTTTGCAACAGTTTGGCAGCATTTTTGAGTGAATTGCAGAACGTCAGAATTTTGCTGAAATTGTGACCGCGCAGCTTAGGGATTTTTTAAAAAAAAACGTTTTTCAGACTTCAATTGCTAATTCTGTATCCGATGATAAATCTCATCTGTTTCCACCGAAAAACCTTTCAGGGGATCGTTTGCAACAGTTTGGCAGCATTTTTGAGTGAATTGCAGAACGTCAGAATTTTGCTGAAATTGTGACCACGCAGCTTAGGGATTTTTGCAAAAAAAAGTAGTTCAGACGTCGACGGCTAATTCTGCTTCTGATGATAAAAACCCATCTGTTTCCACCGAAAAACCTTTCAGGAGAACGTTTGCAACATTTTGGCACAATTTTTGAGTGAATTGCAGAAGGTCATATATTTGCTGAAATTGTGACCGCGCGCCTTAGGGATTTTTTTTTTAAAAAGTTGTTCCGACGTCGAGGGCTAATTCTATTTCCTATGATAAAAACCTATCTGTTTCCACCGAAAAACCTTTCAGGGGATCGTTTGCAACAGTTTGGCAGCATTTTTGAGTGAATTGCAGAATGTCAGATTTTTGCTGAAATTGTGACCGCGCGGCTTAGGGATTTTTTCAAAAAAAGTTCTTCAGACGTCGAGGGCATTTTCTGTTTCTGACGATAAAAACCCATCTGTTTCCACCGAAAAAGCTTTCAGGAGAACGTTTGAAACAGTTTGCCACCATTTTTGAGTGAATTGCAGAACGTCAGAATTTTGCTGAATTTGTGACCGAGCGGCTTAGGGATTTTTTCAAAAAAAGTTGTTCAGACCTTGAGGGCTTATTCTGTTTCTGATGATAAAAACCCATCTATTTCCACCGAAAAACCTTTCAGGGGATCGTTTGCTACAGTTTGGAATCATTTTTGAGTGAATTGCAGAACGTCAGACTTTTGCTGAAATTGTGACCGCGCGGCTTAGGGATTTTTTTCAAAAAAAAAATTTCACACTTCCAGGGCTAATTCTGTTTCTGATAATAAAAACGCATCTGCCCACACCGAAAAAGCTTTCAGGAGAACGTTTGCAACAGTTTGACAGCATTTTAGAGTGAATTGTAGAAGGTCAGATGTTTGCTGAAATTGTGACCGCGCGGCTTAGGGATTTTTTCAAATGAAGTTGTTCAGACGTCGAGGGCTTATTCTGTTTCTGATGATAAAACCCATCTGTTTCCACCGAAAAAACTTTCAGGGGATCGTTTGCAACACTTTGGCAGCATTTTTGAGTGAATTGCAGAACGTCAGATTTTTGCTAAAATTGTGACCGCGCGGCTTAGGGATTTTTTCAAAAAAAAGTTGTTCAGACGTCGAGGGCTTATTCTGTTTTTGATGATAAAAACCCATCTGTTTCCACCGAAAAACCTTTCAGGGGATCGTTTGCAACAGTTTGGATGCATTTTTGAGTAAATTGCAGAACGTCAGATTTTTGCTAAAATTGTGACCGCGCGGCTTAGGGATTTTTTCAAAAAAAGTTGTTCAGAAGTCGAGTGCAAATTCTGTTTCTGATGATAACAACCCATCTGTTTCCACCGGAAAAGCTTTCAGGAGAGCGTTTGCAACAGTTTGCCACTATTTCTGAGTAATTTGCAGAACGTCAGATTTTTGATAAAATTGTGACCGCGCGGCTTAGGGATTTTTTCAAAAAAAAGTTGTTCAGACGTCGAGGGCTTATTCTGTTTTTGATGATAAAACCCGTCTGTTTGCACCGAAAAACCTTTCAGGGGATCGTTTGCAACAATTTGGCAGCCTTTATGAGTGAATTGCAGAACGTCAGATTTTTGCTGAAATTGTGACCGCGCGGCTTATGGATTTTTTTCAAAAAAAAAAAATTTCAGACTTCAAGGGCTAATTCTATTTCTGATAATAAAAACCCATCTGCTCTCACCGAAAAAGCTTTCAGGAGAACGTTTGCAACAGTTTGGCAGCATTTTTGAGTGAATTGCAGAATGTCAGATTTTTGCTGAAATTGTGACCGCGCGGCTTAGGGATTTTTTCAAAAACGTTGTTCAGACGTCGACGGCTAATTCTGTTTCTGATGATAAAAACACATCTGTTTCCACCGAAAAAGCTTTCAGGACAGGGTTTGCAACAGTTTGGCAGCATTTTTGAGTGAATTGCAGAACGTCAGAATTTTGCTGAAATTGTGACCCCGCGGCTTAGGGATTTTTGCAAAAAAAAAAGTACTTCAGACGTCGACGGCTAATTCTGTTTCTGATTATAAAAACCCATCTGTTTCCATCGAAAAACCTTTCAGGGGATCGTTTGCAACAGTTTGGAAGCATTATTGAGTGAAATGCAGAACGTCAGATTTTTGCTGAAATTGTGACCGCGCGGCTTAGGGATTTTTTCAAAAAAAGTTGTTCAGACGTCGAGGCCTTATTCTGTTTCTGATGATAAAACCCATCTGTTTCCACCGAAAAACCTTTCAGGGGATCGTTTGCAACACTTTGGCAGCATTTTTGAGTGAATTGCAGAACGTCAGATTTTTGCTGAAATTGTGACCGCGCGGCTTAGGGATTTTTTCAAAAAAAAGTTGTTCAGACGTCGAGGGCTCATTCTGTTTTTGATGATAAAAACCAATCTGTTTCCACCGAAAAACCTTTCAGGGGATCATTTGTGACAGTTTGTAAGCATTTTTGAGTGAATTGCAGAACGTCAGATTTTTGCTGAAATTGTGACCGCGCGGGTTAAGGATTTTTTCAAAAAAAAGTTGTTCAGACGTCGAGGGCTTATTCTGTTTTTGATGATAAAAACCCATCTGTTTCCACCGAAAAACCTTTCAGGGGATCGTTTGCAACAGTTTGGAAGCATTTTTGAGTGAATTGCAGAACGTCAGATTTTTGCTTAAATTGTGACCGCGCGGCTTAGGGATTTTTTCCAAAAAAAGTTGTTCAGACGTCGAGGGCTTATTCTGTTTTTGATGATAAAACCCATCTGTTTCCACCGAAAAACCTTTCAGGGGATAGTTTGCAACAATTTGGCAGCCTTTTTGAGTGAATTGCAGAACGTCAGATTTTTGCTAAAATTGTGACCGCGCGGTTGAGGGACTTTTTCAAAAAAAAGTTGTTCAGACGTCGAGGGCTTATTCTGTTTCTGATGATAAAACCCATCTGATTCCACCGAAAAACCTTTCAGGGGATCATTTGTGACAGTTTGGCAGGATTTTTGAGTGAATTGCAGAACGTCAGATTTTTGCTGAAATTGTGACCGCGCGGCTTAGGGATTTTTTCAAAAAAAATTGTTCAGACGTCGAGAGCAAATTCTTTTTCTGATGATAAAACCCATCTGTTTCCACCGAAAAAACTTTCAGGGAATCGTTTTCAGCAGTTTGGCACAATTTTTGAGTGAAATGCAGAACGTCAGATTTTTGCTGAAATTGTGACCGCGCGGCTTAGGGATTTTTTCAAAAAAAGTTGTTCAGACGTCGAGGGCTTATTCTGCTTTTGATGATAAAACCCATCTGTTTCCACCGAAAAACCTTTCAGGGGATCGTTTTCAACACTTTGGCAGCATTTTTGAGTGAATTGCAGAACGTCAGAATTTTGCTGAAATTGTGACCGCGCGGCTTAGGGATTTTTGCAAAAAAAAAAGTACTTCAGACGTCGACGGCTAATTCTGTTTCTCATGATAAAAACCCATCTGTTTCCATCGAAAAACCTTTCAGGGGATCGTTTGCAACAGTTTGGAAGCATTATTGAGTGAAATGCAGAACGTCAGATTTTTGCTGAAATTGTGACCGCGCGGCTTAGGGATTTTTTCAAAAAAAGTTGTTCAGACGTCGAGGCCTTATTCTGTTTCTGATGATAAAACCCATCTGTTTCCACCGAAAAACCTTTCAGGGGATCGTTTGCAACACTTTGGCAGCATTTTTGAGTGAATTGCAGAACGTCAGATTTTTGCTGAAATTGTGACCGCGCGGGTTAAGGATTTTTTCAAAAAAAAGTTGTTCAGACGTCGAGGGCTTATTCTGTTTTTGATGATAAAAACCCATCTGTTTCCACCGAAAAACCTTTCAGGGGATCGTTTGCAACAGTTTGGAAGCATTTTTGAGTGAATTGCAGAACGTCAGATTTTTGCTTAAATTGTGACCGCGCGGCTTAGGGATTTTTTCCAAAAAAAGTTGTTCAGACGTCGAGGGCTTATTCTGTTTTTGATGATAAAACCCATCTGTTTCCACCGAAAAACCTTTCAGGGGATAGTTTGCAACAATTTGGCAGCCTTTTTGAGTGAATTGCAGAACGTCAGATTTTTGCTAAAATTGTGACCGCGCGGTTGAGGGACTTTTTCAAAAAAAAGTTGTTCAGACGTCGAGGGCTTATTCTGTTTCTGATGATAAAACCCATCTGATTCCACCGAAAAACCTTTCAGGGGATCATTTGTGACAGTTTGGCAGGATTTTTGAGTGAATTGCAGAACGTCAGATTTTTGCTGAAATTGTGACCGCGCGGCTTAGGGATTTTTTCAAAAAAAATTGTTCAGACGTCGAGAGCAAATTCTTTTTCTGATGATAAAACCCATCTGTTTCCACCGAAAAACCTTTCAGGGAATCGTTTTCAGCAGTTTGGCACAATTTTTGAGTGAAATGCAGAACGTCAGATTTTTGCTGAAATTGTGACCGCGCGGCTTAGGGATTTTTTCAAAAAAAGTTGTTCAGAAGTCGAGGGCTTATTCTGCTTTTGATGATAAAACCCATCTGTTTCCGCCGAAAAACCTTTCAGGGGATCGTTTGCAACACTTTGGCAGCATTTTTGAGTGAATTGCAGAACGTCAGATTTTTGCTGAAATTGTGACCGCGCGGCTGAGGGATTTTTTCAAAAAAAAGTTGTTCAGACGTCGAGGGCTTATTCTGTTTTTGATGATAAAACCCATCTGTGTCCGCCGAAAAACCTTTCAGGGGATCGTTTGCAACAGTTTGGCAGGATTTTTGAGTGAATTGCAGAACGTCAGATTTTTGCTGAAATTGTGACCGCGCGGCTTAGGGATTTTTTTAAAAAAAAGTTCTTCAGACGTCGAGGGCTTATTCTGTTTTTGATGATAAAACCCATCTGTTTCCACCGAAAAACCTTTCAGGGGATCGTTTGCAACAGTTTGGGAGCATTTTTGAGTGAATTGCAGAACGTCAGATTTTTGCTGAAATTGTGACCGCGCGGCTTATGGATTTTTTCAATAAAAGTTGTTCAGACGTGGAGGGCTTATTCTGTTTTTGATGATAAAAACCCATCTGTTTCCGCCGAAAAACCTTTCAGGGGATCGTTTGCAACACTTTGGCAGCATTTTTGAGTGAATTGCAGAACGTCAGATTTTTGCTGAAATTGTGACCGCGTGGCTTAGGGATTTTTTCAAAAAAAAGTTGTTCAGACGTGGAGGGCTTATTCTGTTTTTGATGATAAAACCCATCTGTTTCCGCCGAAAAACCTTTCAGGGGATCGTTTGCAACACTTTGGCAGCATTTTTGAGTGAATTGCAGAACGTCAGATTTTTGCTGAAATTGTGACCGCGCGGCTGAGGGATTTTTTCAAAAAAAAGTTGTTCAGACGTCGAGGGCTTATTCTGTTTTTGATGATAAAACCCATCTGTGTCCGCCGAAAAACCTTTCAGGGGATCGTTTGCAACAGTTTGGCAGGATTTTTGAGTGAATTGCAGAACGTCAGATTTTTGCTGAAATTGTGACCGCGCGGCTTAGGGATTTTTTTAAAAAAAAGTTCTTCAGACGTCGAGGGCTTATTCTGTTTTTGATGATAAAACCCATCTGTTTCCACCGAAAAACCTTTCAGGGGATCGTTTGCAACAGTTTGGGAGCATTTTTGAGTGAATTGCAGAACGTCAGATTTTTGCTGAAATTGTGACCGCGCGGCTTATGGATTTTTTCAATAAAAGTTGTTCAGACGTGGAGGGCTTATTCTGTTTTTGATGATAAAACCCATCTGTTTCCGCCGAAAAACCTTTCAGGGGATCGTTTGCAACACTTTGGCAGCATTTTTGAGTGAATTGCAGAACGTCAGATTTTTGCTGAAATTGTGACCGCGTGGCTTAGGGATTTTTTCAAAAAAAAGTTGTTCAGACGTGGAGGGCTTATTCTGTTTTTGATGATAAAACCCATCTGTTTCCGCCGAAAAACCTTTCAGGGGATCGTTTGCAACACTTTGGCAGCATTTTTGAGTGAATTGCAGAACGTCAGATTTTTGCTGAAATTGTGACCGCGCGGCTGAGGGATTTTTTCAAAAAAAAGTTGTTCAGACGTGGAGGGCTTATTCTGTTTTTGATGATAAAACCCATCTGTTTCCGCCGAAAAACCTTTCAGGGGATCGTTTGCAACACTTTGGCAGCATTTTTGAGTGAATTGCAGAACGTCAGATTTTTGCTGAAATTGTGACCGCGCGGCTGAGGGATTTTTTCAAAAAAAAGTTGTTCAGACGTCGAGGGCTTATTCTGTTTTTGATGATAAAACCCATCTGTGTCCGCCGAAAAACCTTTCAGGGGATCGTTTGCAACAGTTTGGCAGGATTTTTGAGTGAATTGCAGAACGTCAGATTTTTGCTGAAATTGTGACCGCGCGGCTTAGGGATTTTTTTAAAAAAAAGTTCTTCAGACGTCGAGGGCTTATTCTGTTTTTGATGATAAAACCCATCTGTTTCCACCGAAAAACCTTTCAGGGGATCGTTTGCAACAGTTTGGGAGCATTTTTGAGTGAATTGCAGAACGTCAGATTTTTGCTGAAATTGTGACCGCGCGGCTTATGGATTTTTTCAATAAAAGTTGTTCAGACGTCGAGGGCTTATTCTGTTTTTGATGATAAAACCCGTCTGTTTCCACCGAAAAACCTTTCAGGGGATCGTTTGCAACAATTTGGCAGCCTTTATGAGTGAATTGCAGAACGTCAGATTTTTGCTGAAATTGTGACCGCGCGGCTTAGGGATTTTTTCAAAAAAAAGTTGTTCAGACGTCGAGGGCTTATTCTGTATCCGATGATAAATCTCATCTGTTTCCACCGAAAAACCTTTTAAGGGGATCGTTTGCAACAGTTTGGAAGCATTTTTGAGTGAATTGCAGAACGTCAGAATTTTGCTGAAATTGTGACCGCGCGGCTTATGGATTTTTTTCAAAAAAAAAAAATTTCAGACTTCAAGGGCTAATTCTATTTCTGATAATAAAAACCCATCTGCTCTCACCGAAAAAGCTTTCAGGAGAACGTTTGCAACAGTTTGGCAGCATTTTTGAGTGAATTGCAGAATGTCAGATTTTTGCTGAAATTGTGACCGCGCGGCTTATGGATTTTTTCAATAAAAGTTGTTCAGACGTCGAGGGCTTATTCTGTTTTTGATGATAAAACCCGTCTGTTTCCACCGAAAAACCTTTCAGGGGATCGTTTGCAACAATTTGGCAGCCTTTATGAGTGAATTGCAGAACGTCAGATTTTTGCTGAAATTGTGACCGCGCGGCTTAGGGATTTTTTCAAAAAAAAGTTGTTCAGACGTCGAGGGCTTATTCTGTATCCGATGATAAATCTCATCTGTTTCCACCGAAAAACCTTTTAAGGGGATCGTTTGCAACAGTTTGGAAGCATTTTTGAGTGAATTGCAGAACGTCAGAATTTTGCTGAAATTGTGACCGCGTGGCTTATGGATTTTTTTCAAAAAAAAAAATTTCAGACTTCAAGTGCTAATTCTATTTCTGATAATAAAAACCCATCTGCTCTCACCGAAAAAGCTTTCAGGAGAACGTTTGCAACAGTTTGGCAGCATTTTTGAGTGAATTGCAGAATGTCAGATTTTTGCTGAAATTGTGACCGCGCGGCTTAGGGATTTTTTCAAAAACGTTGTTCAGACGTCGACGGCTAATTCTGTTTCTGATGATAAAAACACATCTGTTTCCACCGAAAAAGCTTTCAGGACAGGGTTTGCAACAGTTTGGCTGCATTTTTGAGTGAATTGCAGAACGTCAGAATTTTGCTGAAATTGTGACCACGCGGCTTAGGGATTTTTTCAAAAAAAGTTGTTCTGACGTCGAGGGCTTATACTGTTTTTGATGATAAAACCCATCTGTTTCCGCCGAAAAACCTTTCAGGGGATCGTTTGCAACACTTTGGCAGCATTTTTGAGTGAATTGCAGAACGTCAGATTTTTGCTGAAATTGTGACCGCGCGGCTTAGGGATTTTTTCAAAAAAAAAGTTGTTCAGACATCGAGGGCTTATTCTGTTTTTGATGATAAAAACCCATCTGTTTCCACCGAAAAACCTTTCAGGGGATCATTTGTGACAGTTTGGCAGAATTTTTGATTGAATTGCAGAACGTCAGATTTTTGCTGAAATTGTGACCGCGCGGCTTAGGGATTTTTTCCAAAAAAAGTTGTTCAGACGTCGAGGGCTTATTCTGTTCTTGATGATAAAACCCATCTGTTTCCACCGAAAAACCTTTCAGGGGATAGTTTGCAACAATTTGGCAGCCTTTTTGAGTGAATTGCAGAACCTCAGATTTTTGCTGAAATTGTGACCGCGCGGCTGAGGGATTTTTTCAAAAAAAAGTTGTTCAGACGTCGAGGGCTTATTCTGTTTCTGATGATAAAAACCCATCTGTTTCCACCGAAAAACCTTTCAGGGGATCGTTTGCAACAGTTTGGAAGGATTTTTCAGTGAATTGCAGAACGTCAGATTTTTGCTGAAATTGTGACCGCGCGGCTTAGGGATTTTTTCAAAAAAAGTTGTTCAGACGTCGAGAGCAAATTCTTTTTCTGATGATAAAACCCATCTGTTTCCACCGAAAAACCTTTCAGGGGATCGTTTGCTACAGTTTGGAAGCATTTTGGAGTGAAATGCAGAACGTCAGATTTTTGCTGAAATTGTGACCGCGCGGCTTAGGGATTTTTTCAAAAAAAAGTTGTTCAGACGTCGAGGGTTTATTCTGTTTTTGATGATAAAACCCATCTGTTTCCACCGAAAAACCTTTCAGGGGATCGTTGGCAACACTTTGGCAGCATTTTTGAGTGAATTGCAGAACGTCAGATTTTTGCTGAAATCGTGACCGCGCG
The DNA here is from genome assembly GCF_964270895.1 of Podarcis filfolensis. Classification (NCBI taxonomy): domain Eukaryota; kingdom Metazoa; phylum Chordata; class Lepidosauria; order Squamata; family Lacertidae; genus Podarcis; species Podarcis filfolensis. The sequence continues at coordinate 90,136,034 of NC_139608.1, forward strand.
GCTGAGGGATTTTTTCAAAAAAAAGTTGTTCAGACGTCGAAGGCTTATTCTGTTTTTGATGATAAAACCCATCTGTTTCCACCGAAAAACCTTTCAGGGGATCATTTGTGACAGTTTGGAAGCATTTTTGAGTGAATTGCAGAACGTCAGATTTTTGCTGAAATTGTGACCGCGCGGCTTAGGGATTTTTTCAAAAAAAAGCTGTTTAGACGTCGAGCGCTTATTCTGTTTCTGATGATAAAACCCATCTGATTCCACCGAAAAACCTTTCAGGGGATCATTTGTGACAGTTTGCCAGGATTTTTGAGTGAATTGCAGAACGTCAGATTTTTGCTGAAATTGTGACCGTGCGGCTTAGGGATTTTTTCAAAAAAAGTTGTTCAGACGTCGAGGGCTTATTCTGTTTTTGATGATAAAAACCCATCTGTTTCCACCGAAAAACCTTTCAGGGGATCGTTTGCAACAGTTTGGAAGCATTTTTGAGTGAATTGCAGAACGTCAGATTTTTGCTGAAATTGTGACCGCGCGGCTTAGGGATTTTTTCCAAAAAAAGTTGTTCAGACGTCGAGGGCTTATTCTGTTTTTGATGATAAAACCCATCTGTTTCCACCGAAAAACCTTTCAGGGGATAGTTTGCAATAATTTGGCAGCCTTTTTGAATGAATTGCAGAACCTCAGATTTTTGCTAAAATTGTGACCGCGCGGCTGAGGGATTTTTTCAAAAAAAAGTTGTTCAGACGTCGAGGGCTTATTCTGTTTCTGATGATAAAAACCCATCTGTTTCCACCGAAAAACCTTTCAGGGGATCGTTTGCAACAGTTTGGAAGCATTTTTGAGTGAATTGCAGAACGTCAGATTTTTGCTGAAATTGTGACCGCGCGGCTTAGGGATTTTTTCCAAAAAAAGTTGTTCAGACGTCGAGGGCTTATTCTGTTTTTGATGATAAAACCCATCTGTTTCCACCGAAAAACCTTTCAGGGGATAGTTTGCAACAATTTGGCAGCCTTTTTGAGTGAATTGCAGAACCTCAGATTTTTGCTAAAATTGTGACCGCGCAGCTGAGGGATTTTTTCAAAAAAAAGTTGTTCAGACGTCGAGGGCTTATTCTGTTTCTGATGATAAAAACTCATCTGTTTCCACCGAAAAACCTTTCAGGGGATCGTTTGCAACAGTTTGGAAGGATTTTTCAGTGAATTGCAGAACGTCAGATTTTTGCTGAAATTGGGACCGCGCGGCTTAGGGATTTTTTCAAAAAAAGTTGTTCAGACGTCGAGAGCAAATTCTTTTTCTGATGATAAAACCCATCTGTTTCCACCGAAAAACCTTTCAGGGGATCGTTTGCTACAGTTTGGAAGCATTTTTGAGTGAAATGCAGAACGTCAGATTTTTGCTGAAATTGTGACCGCGCGGCTTAGGGATTTTTTCAAAAAAAAGTTGTTCAGACGTCGAGGGCTTATTCTGCTTTTGATGATAAAACCCATCTGTTTCCACCGAAAAACCTTTCAGGGGATCGTTTGCAACAATTTGGCAGCCTTTAGGAGTGAATTGCAGAACGTCAGATTTTTGCTGAAATTGTGACCGCGCGGCTTAGGGATTTTTTCAAAAAAAAGTTGTTCAGACGTCGAGGGCTTATTCTGTTTTTGATGATAAAACCCATCTGTTTCCACCGAAAAACCTTTCAGGGGATAGTTTGCAACAATTTGGCAGCCTTTTTGAGTGAATTGCAGAACCTCAGATTTTTGCTAAAATTGTGACCGCGCAGCTGAGGGATTTTTTCAAAAAAAAGTTGTTCAGACGTCGAGGGCTTATTCTGTTTCTGATGATAAAAACTCATCTGTTTCCACCGAAAAACCTTTCAGGGGATCGTTTGCAACAGTTTGGAAGGATTTTTCAGTGAATTGCAGAACGTCAGATTTTTGCTGAAATTGGGACCGCGCGGCTTAGGGATTTTTTCAAAAAAAGTTGTTCAGACGTCGAGAGCAAATTCTTTTTCTGATGATAAAACCCATCTGTTTCCACCGAAAAACCTTTCAGGGGATCGTTTGCTACAGTTTGGAAGCATTTTTGAGTGAAATGCAGAACGTCAGATTTTTGCTGAAATTGTGACCGCGCGGCTTAGGGATTTTTTCAAAAAAAAGTTGTTCAGACGTCGAGGGCTTATTCTGCTTTTGATGATAAAACCCATCTGTTTCCACCGAAAAACCTTTCAGGGGATCGTTTGCAACAATTTGGCAGCCTTTAGGAGTGAATTGCAGAACGTCAGATTTTTGCTGAAATTGTGACCGCGCGGCTTAGGGATTTTTTCAAAAAAAAGTTGTTCAGACGTCGAGGGCTTATTCTGTTTTTGATGATAAAACCCATCTGTTTCCACCGAAAAACCTTTCAGGGGATCGTTTGCAACACTTTGGCAGCATTTTTGAGTGAATTGCAGAACGTCAGATTTTTGCTGAAATCGTGACCGCGCGGCTGAGGGATTTTTTCAAAAAAAAGTTGTTCAGACGTCGAGGGCTTATTCTGTTTTTGATGATAAAATCCCATCTGTTTCCACTGAAAAACCTTTCAGTGGATCGTTTGCAACAGTTTGGCAGGATTTTTGAGTGAATTGCAGAACGTCAGATTTTTGCTGAAATTGTGACCGCGCGGCTTAGGGATTTTTTCAAAAAAAGTTGTTCAGACGTCGAAGGCTTATTCTGTTTTTGATGATAAAACCCATATGTTTCCACCGAAAAACCTTTCAGGGGATCATTTGTGACAGTTTGGAAGCATTTTTGAGTGAATTGCAGAACGTCAGATTTTTGCTGAAATTGTGACCGCGCGGCTGAGGGATTTTTGCAAAAAAAAGTTGTTCAGACGTCGAGGGCTTATTCTGTTTCTGATGATAAAACCCATCTGATTCCACCGAAAAACCTTTCAGGGGATCATTTGTGACAGTTTGGCAGGATTTTTGAGTGAATTGCAGAACGTCAGATTTTTGCTGAAATTGTGACCGTGCGGCTTATGGATTTTTTCAAAAAAAGTTGTTCAGACGTCGAGGGCTTATTCTGTTTTTGATGATAAAACCCATCTGTTTCCACCGAAAAACCTTTCAGGGGATCGTTTGCAACAATTTGGCAGCCTTTATGAGTGAATTGCAGAACGTCAGATTTTTGCTGAAATTGTGACCGCGCGGGTTAGGGATTTTTTCAAAAAAAAGTTGTTCAGACGTCGAGGGCTTATTCTGTTTTTGATGATAAAAACCCATCTGTTTCCACCGAAAAACCTTTCAGGGGATCGTTTGCAACAGTTTGGAAGCATTTTTGAGTGAATTGCAGAACGTCAGATTTTTGCTGAAATTGTGACCGCGCGGCTTAGGGATTTTTTCAAAAAAAGTTGTTCAGACGTCGAGGGCTTATTCTGTTTTTGATGATAAAACCCATCTGTTTCCACCGAAAAACCTTTCAGGGGATAGTTTGCAACAATTTGGCAGCCTTTTTGAGTGAATTGCAGAACCTCAGATTTTTGCTAAAATTGTGACCGCGCGGCTGAGGGATTTTTTCAAAAAAAAGTTGTTCAGACGTCGAGGGCTTATTCTGTTTCTGATGATAAAAACCCATCTGTTTCCACCGAAAAACCTTTCAGGGGATCGTTTGCAACAGTTTGGAAGGATTTTTCAGTGAATTGCAGAACGTCAGATTTTTGCTGAAATTGTGACCGCGCGGCTTAGGGATTTTTTCAAAAAAAGTTGTTCAGACGTCGAGAGCAAATTCTTTTTCTGATGATAAAACCCATCTGTTTCCACCGAAAAACCTTTCAGGGGATCGTTTGCTACAGTTTGGAAGCATTTTTGAGTGAAATGCAGAACGTCAGATTTTTGCTGAAATTGTGACCGCGCGGCTTAGGGATTTTTTCAAAAAAAAGTTGTTCAGACGTCGAGGGCTTATTCTGCTTTTGATGATAAAACCCATCTGTTTCCACCGAAAAACCTTTCAGGGGATCGTTTGCAACAATTTGGCAGCCTTTAGGAGTGAATTGCAGAACGTCAGATTTTTGCTGAAATTGTGACCGCGCGGCTTAGGGATTTTTTAAAAAAAAAGTTGTTCAGACGTCGAGGGCTTATTCTGTTTTTGATGATAAAACCCATCTGTTTCCACCAAAAAACCTTTCAGGGGATCGTTTGCAACACTTTGGCAGCATTTTTGAGTGAATTGCAGAACGTCAGATTTTTGCTGAAATCGTGACCGCGCGGCTGAGGGATTGTTTCAAAAAAAAGTTGTTCAGACGTCGAGGGCTTATTCTGTTTTTGATGATAAAATCCCATCTGTTTCCACTGAAAAACCTTTCAGTGGATCGTTTGCAACAGTTTGGCAGGATTTTTGAGTGAATTGCAGAACGTCAGATTTTTGCTGAAATTGTGACCGCGCGGCTTAGGGATTTTTTCAAAAAAAGTTGTTCAGACGTCGAGGGCTTATTCTGTTTTTGATGATAAAACCCATCTGTTTCCACCGAAAAACCTTTCAGGGGATCATTTGTGACAGTTTGGAAGCATTTTTGAGTGAATTGCAGAACGTCAGATTTTTGCTGAAATTGTGACCGCGCGGCTGAGGGATTTTTTCAAAAAAAAGTTGTTCAGACGTCGAGGGCTTATTCTGTTTCTGATGATAGAACCCACCTGATTCCACCGAAAAACCTTTCAGGGGATCATTTGTGACAGTTTGGCAGGATTTTTGAGTGAATTGCAGAACGTCAGATTTTTGCTGAAATTGTGACCGCGCGGCTGAGGGATTTTTTCAAAAAAAAGTTGTTCAGACGTCGAGGGCTTATTCTGTTTCTGATGATAAAAACCTATCTGTTTCCACCGAAAAACTTTTCAGGGTATCATTTGTGACCGTTTGGCAGGATTTTTGAGTGAACTGCAGAACGTCAGATTTTTGCTAAAATTGTGACCGCGCGGCTGAGGGCTTTTTTCAAAAAAAGTTGTTCAGACGTCGAGGGCTTATTCTGTTTTTGATGATAAAACCCATCTGTTTCCACCGAAAAACCTTTCAGGGGATCGTTTGCAACAATTTGGCAGCCTTTATGAGTGAATTGCAGAACGTCAGATTTTTGCTGAAATTGTGACCGCGCGGGTTAGGGATTTTTTCAAAAAAAAGTTGTTCAGACGTCGAGGGCTTATTCTGTTTTTGATGATAAAAACCCATCTGTTTCCACCGAAAAACCTTTCAGGGGATCGTTTGCAACAGTTTGGAAGCATTTTTGAGTGAATTGCAGAACGTCAGATTTTTGCTGAAATTGTGACCGCGCGGCTTAGGGATTTTTTCCACAAAAAGTTGTTCAGACGTCGAGGGCTTATTCTGTTTTTGATGATAAAACCCATCTGTTTCCACCGAAAAACCTTTCAGGGGATAGTTTGCAACAATTTGGCAGCCTTTTTGAGTGAATTGCAGAACCTCAGATTTTTGCTAAAATTGTGACCGCGCGGCTGAGGGATTTTTTCAAAAAAAAGTTGTTCAGACGTCGAGGGCTTATTCTGTTTCTGATGATAAAAACCCATCTGTTTCCACCGAAAAACCTTTTAGGGGATCGTTTGCAACAGTTTGGAAGGATTTTTCAGTGAATTGCAGAACGTCAGATTTTTGCTGAAATTGTGACCGCGCGGCTTAGGGATTTTTTCAAAAAAAGTTGTTCAGACGTCGAGAGCAAATTCTTTTTCTGATGATAAAACCCATCTGTTTCCACCGAAAAACCTTTCAGGGGATCGTTTGCTACAGTTTGGAAGCATTTTTGAGTGAAATGCAGAACGTCAGATTTTTGCTGAAATTGTGACCGCGCGGCTTAGGGATTTTTTCAAAAAAAAGTTGTTCAGACGTCGAGGGCTTATTCTGCTTTTGATGATAAAACCCATCTGTTTCCACCGAAAAACCTTTCAGGGGATCGTTTGCAACAATTTGGCAGCCTTTAGGAGTGAATTGCAGAACGTCAGATTTTTGCTGAAATTGTGACCGCGCGGCTTAGGGATTTTTTTAAAAAAAAGTTGTTCAGACGTCGAGGGCTTATTCTGTTTTTGATGATAAAACCCATCTGTTTCCACCAAAAAACCTTTCAGGGGATCGTTTGCAACACTTTGGCAGCATTTTTGAGTGAATTGCAGAACGTCAGATTTTTGCTGAAATCGTGACCGCGCGGCTGAGGGATTGTTTCAAAAAAAAGTTGTTCAGACGTCGAGGGCTTATTCTGTTTTTGATGATAAAATCCCATCTGTTTCCACTGAAAAACCTTTCAGTGGATCGTTTGCAACAGTTTGGCAGGATTTTTGAGTGAATTGCAGAACGTCAGATTTTTGCTGAAATTGTGACCGCGCGGCTTAGGGATTTTTTCAAAAAAAGTTGTTCAGACGTCGAGGGCTTATTCTGTTTTTGATGATAAAACCCATCTGTTTCCACCGAAAAACCTTTCAGGGGATCATTTGTGACAGTTTGGAAGCATTTTTGAGTGAATTGCAGAACGTCAGATTTTTGCTGAAATTGTGACCGCGCGGCTGAGGGATTTTTTCAAAAAAAAGTTGTTCAGACGTCGAGGGCTTATTCTGTTTCTGATGATAGAACCCACCTGATTCCACCGAAAAACCTTTCAGGGGATCATTTGTGACAGTTTGGCAGGATTTTTGAGTGAATTGCAGAACGTCAGATTTTTGCTAAAATTGTGACCGCGCGGCTGAGGGATTTTTTCAAAAAAAAGTTGTTCAGACGTCGAGGGCTTATTCTGTTTCTGATGATAAAAACCTATCTGTTTCCACCGAAAAACTTTTCAGGGTATCATTTGTGACCGTTTGGCAGGATTTTTGAGTGAACTGCAGAACGTCAGATTTTTGCTAAAATTGTGACCGCGCGGCTGAGGGCTTTTTTCAAAAAAAGTTGTTCAGACGTCGAGGGCTTATTCTGTTTCTGATGATAAAAACACATCTGTTTCCACCGAAAAACCTTTCAGGGGATCGTTTGCAACAATTTGGCAGCCTTTATGAGTGAATTGCAGAACGTCAGATTTTTGCTGAAATTGTGACCGCGCGGGTTAGGGATTTTTTCAAAAAAAAGTTGTTCAGACGTCGAGGGCTTATTCTGTTTTTGATGATAAAAACCCATCTGTTTCCACCGAAAAACCTTTCAGGGGATCGTTTGCAACAGTTTGGAAGCATTTTTGAGTGAATTGCAGAACGTCAGATTTTTGCTGAAATTGTGACCGCGCGGCTTAGGGATTTTTTCCAAAAAAAGTTGTTCAGACGTCGAGGGCTTATTCTGTTTTTGATGATAAAACCCATCTGTTTCCACCGAAAAACCTTTCAGAGGATAGTTTGCAACAATTTGGCAGCCTTTTTGAGTGAATTGCAGAACGTCAGATTTTTGCTAAAATTGTGACCGCGCGGCTGAGGGATTTTTTCAAAAAAAAGTTGTTCAGACGTCGAGGGCTTATTCTGTTTCTGATGATAAAACCCATCTGATTCCACCAAAAAACCTTTCAGGGGATCATTTGTGACAGTTTGGCAGGATTTTTGAGTGAATTGCAGAACGTCAGATTTTTGCTGAAATTGTGACCGCGCGGCTTAGGGATTTTTTCAAAAAAAGTTCTTCAGACGACGAGGGCATTTTCTGTTTCTGATGATAAAAACCCATCTGTTTCCACCGAAAAAGCTTTCAGGAGAACGTTTGAAACAGTTTGCCACCATTTTTGAGTGAATTGCAGAACGTCAGAATTTTGCTGAATTTGTGACCGAGCGGCTTAGGGATTTTTTCAAAAAAAGTTGTTCAGACCTTGAGGGCTTATTCTGTTTCTGATGATAAAAACCCATCTATTTCCACCGAAAAACCTTTCAGGGGATCGTTTGCTACAGTTTGGAATCATTTTTGAGTGAATTGCAGAACGTCAGACTTTTGCTGAAATTGTGACCGCGCGGCTTAGGGATTTTTTTCAAAAAAAAAATTTCACACTTCCAGGGCTAATTCTGTTTCTGATAATAAAAACGCATCTGCCCACACCGAAAAAGCTTTCAGGAGAACGTTTGCAACAGTTTGACAGCATTTTAGAGTGAATTGTAGAAGGTCAGATGTTTGCTGAAATTGTGACCGCGCGGCTTAGGGATTTTTTCAAATGAAGTTGTTCAGACGTCGAGGGCTTATTCTGTTTCTGATGATAAAACCCATCTGTTTCCACCGAAAAAACTTTCAGGGGATCGTTTGCAACACTTTGGCAGCATTTTTGAGTGAATTGCAGAACGTCAGATTTTTGCTAAAATTGTGACCGCGCGGCTTAGGGATTTTTTCAAAAAAAAGTTGTTCAGACGTCGAGGGCTTATTCTGTTTTTGATGATAAAAACCCATCTGTTTCCACCGAAATACCTTTCAGGGGATCGTTTGCAACAGTTTGGATGCATTTTTGAGTAAATTGCAGAACGTCAGATTTTTGCTGAAATTGTGACCGCGCGGCTTAGGGATTTTTTCAAAAAAAGTTGTTCAGAAGTCGAGTGCAAATTCTGTTTCTGATGATAACAACCCATCTGTTTCCACCGGAAAAGCTTTCAGGAGAGCGTTTGCAACAGTTTGGAAGCATTTTTGAGTGAATTGCAGAACGTCAGATTTTTGCTGAAATTGTGACCGCGCGGGTTAAGGATTTTTTCAAAAAAAAGTTGTTCAGACGTCGAGGGCTTATTCTGTTTTTGATGATAAAAACCCATCTGTTTCCACCGAAAAACCTTTCAGGGGATCGTTTGCAACAGTTTGGAAGCATTTTTGAGTGAATTGCAGAACGTCAGATTTTTGCTTAAATTGTGACCGCGCGGCTTAGGGATTTTTTCCAAAAAAAGTTGTTCAGACGTCGAGGGCTTATTCTGTTTTTGATGATAAAACCCATCTGTTTCCACCGAAAAACCTTTCAGGGGATAGTTTGCAACAATTTGGCAGCCTTTTTGAGTGAATTGCAGAACGTCAGATTTTTGCTAAAATTGTGACCGCGCGGTTGAGGGACTTTTTCAAAAAAAAGTTGTTCAGACGTCGAGGGCTTATTCTGTTTCTGATGATAAAACCCATCTGATTCCACCGAAAAACCTTTCAGGGGATCATTTGTGACAGTTTGGCAGGATTTTTGAGTGAATTGCAGAACGTCAGATTTTTGCTGAAATTGTGACCGCGCGGCTTAGGGATTTTTTCAAAAAAAATTGTTCAGACGTCGAGAGCAAATTCTTTTTCTGATGATAAAACCCATCTGTTTCCACCGAAAAACCTTTCAGGGAATCGTTTTCAGCAGTTTGGCACAATTTTTGAGTGAAATGCAGAACGTCAGATTTTTGCTGAAATTGTGACCGCGCGGCTTAGGGATTTTTTCAAAAAAAGTTGTTCAGACGTCGAGGGCTTATTCTGCTTTTGATGATAAAACCCATCTGTTTCCACCGAAAAACCTTTCAGGGGATCGTTTTCAACACTTTGGCAGCATTTTTGAGTGAATTGCAGAACGTCAGAATTTTGCTGAAATTGTGACCCCGCGGCTTAGGGATTTTTGCAAAAAAAAAAGTACTTCAGACGTCGACGGCTAATTCTGTTTCTGATGATAAAAACCCATCTGTTTCCATCGAAAAACCTTTCAGGGGATCGTTTGCAACAGTTTGGAAGCATTATTGAGTGAAATGCAGAACGTCAGATTTTTGCTGAAATTGTGACCGCGCGGCTTAGGGATTTTTTCAAAAAAAGTTGTTCAGACGTCGAGGCCTTATTCTGTTTCTGATGATAAAACCCATCTGTTTCCACCGAAAAACCTTTCAGGGGATCGTTTGCAACACTTTGGCAGCATTTTTGAGTGAATTGCAGAATGTCAGATTTTTGCTGAAATTGTGACCGCGCGGCTTAGGGATTTTTTCAAAAAAAAGTTGTTCAGACGTCGAGGGCTCATTCTGTTTTTGATGATAAAAACCAATCTGTTTCCACCGAAAAACCTTTCAGGGGATCATTTGTGACAGTTTGTAAGCATTTTTGAGTGAATTGCAGAACGTCAGATTTTTGCTGAAATTGTGACCGCGCGGGTTAAGGATTTTTTCAAAAAAAAGTTGTTCAGACGTCGAGGGCTTATTCTGTTTTTGATGATAAAAACCCATCTGTTTCCACCGAAAAACCTTTCAGGGGATCGTTTGCAACAGTTTGGAAGCATTTTTGAGTGAATTGCAGAACGTCAGATTTTTGCTTAAATTGTGACCGCGCGGCTTAGGGATTTTTTCCAAAAAAAGTTGTTCAGACGTCGAGGGCTTATTCTGTTTTTGATGATAAAACCCATCTGTTTCCACCGAAAAACCTTTCAGGGGATAGTTTGCAACAATTTGGCAGCCTTTTTGAGTGAATTGCAGAACGTCAGATTTTTGCTAAAATTGTGACCGCGCGGTTGAGGGACTTTTTCAAAAAAAAGTTGTTCAGACGTCGAGGGCTTATTCTGTTTCTGATGATAAAACCCATCTGATTCCACCGAAAAACCTTTCAGGGGATCATTTGTGACAGTTTGGCAGGATTTTTGAGTGAATTGCAGAACGTCAGATTTTTGCTGAAATTGTGACCGCGCGGCTTAGGGATTTTTTCAAAAAAAATTGTTCAGACGTCGAGAGCAAATTCTTTTTCTGATGATAAAACCCATCTGTTTCCACCGAAAAACCTTTCAGGGAATCGTTTTCAGCAGTTTGGCACAATTTTTGAGTGAAATGCAGAACGTCAGATTTTTGCTGAAATTGTGACCGCGCGGCTTAGGGATTTTTTCAAAAAAAGTTGTTCAGACGTCGAGGGCTTATTCTGCTTTTGATGATAAAACCCATCTGTTTCCACCGAAAAACCTTTCAGGGGATCGTTTTCAACACTTTGGCAGCATTTTTGAGTGAATTGCAGAACGTCAGATTTTTGCTGAAATTGTGACCGCGCGGCTTAGGGATTTTTTCAAAAAAAAGTTGTTCAGACGTCGAGGGCTTATTCTGTTTTTGATGATAAAACCCATCTGTTTCCACCGAAAAACCTTTCAGGGGATCGTTTGCAACACTTTGGCAGCATTTTTGAGTGAATTGCAGAACGTCAGATTTTTGCTGAAATTGTGACCGCGCGGCTTAGGGATTTTTTCAAAAAAAAGTTGTTCAGACGTCGAGGGCTTATTCTGTTTTTGATGATAAAAACCCATCTGTTTCCACCGAAAAACCTTTCAGGGGATCGTTTGCAACAGTTTGGAAGGATTTTTCAGTGAATTGCAGAAGGTCAGATTTTTGCTGAAATTGTGACCGCGTGGCTTAGGGATTTTTTCAAAAAAAAGTTGTTCAGACGTGGTGGGCTTATTCTGTTTTTGATGATAAAACCCATCTGTTTCCGCCGAAAAACCTTTCAGGGGATCGTTTGCAACACTTTGGCAGCATTTTTGAGTGAATTGCAGAACGTCAGATTTTTGCTGAAATTGTGACCGCGCGGCTGAGGGATTTTTTCAAAAAAAAGTTGTTCAGACGTCGAGGGCTTATTCTGTTTTTGATGATAAAACCCATCTGTGTCCGCCGAAAAACCTTTCAGGGGATCGTTTGCAACAGTTTGGCAGGATTTTTGAGTGAATTGCAGAACGTCAGATTTTTGCTGAAATTGTGACCGCGCGGCTTATGGATTTTTTCAATAAAAGTTGTTCAGACGTCGAGGGCTTATTCTGTTTTTGATGATAAAACCCGTCTGTTTCCACCGAAAAACCTTTCAGGGGATCGTTTGCAACAATTTGGCAGCCTTTATGAGTGAATTGCAGAACGTCAGATTTTTGCTGAAATTGTGACCGCGCGGCTTAGGGATTTTTTCAAAAAAAAGTTGTTCAGACGTCGAGGGCTTATTCTGTATCCGATGATAAATCTCATCTGTTTCCACCGAAAAACCTTTTAAGGGGATCGTTTGCAACAGTTTGGAAGCATTTTTGAGTGAATTGCAGAACGTCAGAATTTTGCTGAAATTGTGACCGCGCGGCTTATGGATTTTTTTCAAAAAAAAAAATTTCAGACTTCAAGGGCTAATTCTATTTCTGATAATAAAAACCCATCTGCTCTCACCGAAAAAGCTTTCAGGAGAACGTTTGCAACAGTTTGGCAGCATTTTTGAGTGAATTGCAGAATGTCAGATTTTTGCTGAAATTGTGACCGCGCGGCTTATGGATTTTTTCAATAAAAGTTGTTCAGACGTCGAGGGCTTATTCTGTTTTTGATGATAAAACCCGTCTGTTTCCACCGAAAAACCTTTCAGGGGATCGTTTGCAACAATTTGGCAGCCTTTATGAGTGAATTGCAGAACGTCAGATTTTTGCTGAAATTGTGACCGCGCGGCTTAGGGATTTTTTCAAAAAAAAGTTGTTCAGACGTCGAGGGCTTATTCTGTATCCGATGATAAATCTCATCTGTTTCCACCGAAAAACCTTTTAAGGGGATCGTTTGCAACAGTTTGGAAGCATTTTTGAGTGAATTGCAGAACGTCAGAATTTTGCTGAAATTGTGACCGCGTGGCTTATGGATTTTTTTCAAAAAAAAAAATTTCAGACTTCAAGGGCTAATTCTATTTCTGATAATAAAAACCCATCTGATTCCACCGAAAAACCTTTCAGGAGAACGTTTGCAACAGTTTGGCAGCATTTTTGAGTGAATTGCAGAATGTCAGATTTTTGCTGAAATTGTGACCGCGCGGCTTAGGGATTTTTTCAAAAACGTTGTTCAGACGTCGACGGCTAATTCTGTTTCTGATGATAAAAACACATCTGTTTCCACCGAAAAAGCTTTCAGGACAGGGTTTGCAACAGTTTGGCTGCATTTTTGAGTGAATTGCAGAACGTCAGAATTTTGCTGAAATTGTGACCACGCGGCTTAGGGATTTTTTCAAAAAAAGTTGTTCTGACGTCGAGGGCTTATACTGTTTTTGATGATAAAACCCATCTGTTTCCGCCGAAAAACCTTTCAGGGGATCGTTTGCAACACTTTGGCAGCATTTTTGAGTGAATTGCAGAACGTCAGATTTTTGCTGAAATTGTGACCGCGCGGCTTAGGGATTTTTTCAAAAAAAAAGTTGTTCAGACGTCGAGGGCTTATTCTGTTTCTGATGATAAAAACCCATCTGTTTCCACCGAAAAACCTTTCAGGGGATCGTTTGCAACAGTTTGGAAGGATTTTTCAGTGAATTGCAGAACGTCAGATTTTTGCTGAAATTGTGACCGCGCGGCTTAGGGATTTTTTCCAAAAAAAGTTGTTCAGACGTCGAGGGCTTATTCTGTTTTTGATGATAAAACCCATCTGTTTCCACCGAAAAACCTTTCAGGGGATAGTTTGCAACAATTTGGCAGCCTTTTTGAGTGAATTGCAGAACCTCAGATTTTTGCTGAAATTGTGACCGCGCGGCTGAGGGATTTTTTCAAAAAAAAGTTGTTCAGACGTCGAGGGCTTATTCTGTTTCTGATGATAAAAACCCATCTGTTTCCACCGAAAAACCTTTCAGGGGATCGTTTGCAACAGTTTGGAAGGATTTTTCAGTGAATTGCAGAACGTCAGATTTTTGCTGAAATTGTGACCGCGCGGCTTAGGGATTTTTTCAAAAAAAGTTGTTCAGACGTCGAGAGCAAATTCTTTTTCTGATGATAAAACCCATCTGTTTCCACCGAAAAACCTTTCAGGGGATCGTTTGCTACAGTTTGGAAGCATTTTGGAGTGAAATGCAGAACGTCAGATTTTTGCTGAAATTGTGACCGCGCGGCTTAGGGATTTTTTCAAAAAAAAGTTGTTCAGACGTCGAGGGTTTATTCTGTTTTTGATGATAAAACCCATCTGTTTCCACCGAAAAACCTTTCAGGGGATCGTTTGCAACACTTTGGCAGCATTTTTGAGTGAATTGCAGAACGTCAGATTTTTGCTGAAATCGCGACCGCGCGGCTGAGGGATTTTTGCAAAAAAAAGTTGTTCAGACGTCGAGGGCTTATTCTGTTTCTGATGATAAAACCCATCTGATTCCACCGAAAAACCTTTCAGGGGATCATTTGTGACAGTTTGCCAGGATTTTTGAGTGAATTGCAGAACGTCAGATTTTTGCTGAAATTGTGACCGTGCGGCTGAGGGATTTTTTCAAAAAAAGTTGTTCAGACGTCGAGGGCTTATTCTGTTTTTGATGATAAAAACCCATCTGTTTCCACCGAAAAACCTTTCAGGGGATCGTTTGCAACAGTTTGGAAGCATTTTTGAGTGAATTGCAGAACGTCAGATTTTTGCTGAAATTGTGACCGCGCGGCTTAGGGATTTTTTCCAAAAAAAGTTGTTCAGACGTCGAGGGCTTATTCTGTTTTTGATGATAAAACCCATCTGTTTCCACCGAAAAACCTTTCAGGGGATAGTTTGCAACAATTTGGCAGCCTTTTTGAGTGAATTGCAGAACCTCAGATTTTTGCTAAAATTGTGACCGCGCGGCTGAGGGATTTTTTCAAAAAAAAGTTGTTCAGACGTCGAGGGCTTATTCTGTTTCTGATGATAAAAACCCATCTGTTTCCACCGAAAAACCTTTCAGGGGATCGTTTGCAACAGTTTGGAAGGATTTTTCAGTGAATTGCAGAACGTCAGATTTTTGCTGAAATTGTGACCGCGCGGCTTAGGGATTTTTTCAAAAAAAGTTGTTCAGACGTCGAGAGCAAATTCTTTTTCTGATGATAAAACCCATCTGTTTCCACCGAAAAACCTTTCAGGGGATCGTTTGCTACAGTTTGGAAGCATTTTTGAGTGAAATGCAGAACGTCAGATTTTTGCTGAAACTGTGACCGCGCGGCTTAGGGATTTTTTCAAAAAAAAGTTGTTCAGACGTCGAGGGCTTATTCTGCTTTTGATGATAAAACCCATCTGTTTCCACCGAAAAACCTTTCAGGGGATCGTTTGCAACAATTTGGCAGCCTTTAGGAGTGAATTGCAGAACGTCAGATTTTTGCTGAAATTGTGACCGCGCGGCTTAGGGATTTTTTCAAAAAAAAGTTGTTCAGACGTCTAGGGCTTATTCTGTTTTTGATGATAAAACCCATCTGTTTCCACCGAAAAACCTTTCAGGGGATCGTTTGCAACACTTTGGCAGCATTTTTGAGTGAATTGCAGAACGTCAGATTTTTGCTGAAATCGTGACCGCGCGGCTGAGGGATTTTTTCAAAAAAAAGTTGTTCAGACGTCGAGGGCTTATTCTGTTTTTGATGATAAAATCCCATCTGTTTCCACTGAAAAACCTTTCAGTGGATCGTTTCCAACAGTTTGGCAGGATTTTTGAGTGAATTGCAGAACGTCAGATTTTTGCTGAAATTGTGACCGCGCGGCTTAGGGATTTTTTCAAAAAAAGTTGTTCAGACGTCGAAGGCTTATTCTGTTTTTGATGATAAAACCCATCTGTTTCCACCGAAAAACCTTTCAGGGGATCATTTGTGACAGTTTGGAAGCATTTTTGAGTGAATTGCAGAACGTCAGATTTTTGCTGAAATTGTGACCGCGCGGCTGAGGGATTTTTGCAAAAAAAAGTTGTTCAGACGTCGAGGGCTTATTCTGTTTCTGATGATAAAACCCATCTGATTCCACCGAAAAACCTTTCAGGGGATCATTTGTGACAGTTTGCCAGGATTTTTGAGTGAATTGCAGAACGTCAGATTTTTGCTGAAATTGTGACCGTGCGGCTGAGGGATTTTTTCAAAAAAAGTTGTTCAGACGTCGAGGGCTTATTCTGTTTTTGATGATAAAAACCCATCTGTTTCCACCGAAAAACCTTTCAGGGGATCGTTTGCAACAGTTTGGAAGCATTTTTGAGTGAATTGCAGAACGTCAGATTTTTGCTGAAATTGTGACCGCGCGGCTTAGGGATTTTTTCCAAAAAAAGTTGTTCAGACGTCGAGGGCTTATTCTGTTTTTGATGATAAAACCCATCTGTTTCCACCGAAAAACCTTTCAGGGGATAGTTTGCAACAATTTGGCAGCCTTTTTGAGTGAATTGCAGAATGTCAGATTTTTGCTAAAATTGTGACCGCGCGGCTGAGGGATTTTTTCAAAAAAAAGTTGTTCAGACGTCGAGGGCTTATTCTGTTTCTGATGATAAAAACCCATCTGTTTCCACCGAAAAACCTTTCAGGGGATCGTTTGCAACAGTTTGGAAGCATTTTTGAGTGAATTGCAGAACGTCAGATTTTTGCTGAAATTGTGACCGCGCGGCTTAGGGATTTTTTCCAAAAAAAGTTGTTCAGACGTCGAGGGCTTATTCTGTTTTTGATGATAAAACCCATCTGTTTCCACCGAAAAACCTTTCAGGGCATAGTTTGCAACAATTTGGCAGCCTTTTTGAGTGAATTGCAGAACCTCAGATTTTTGCTAAAATTGTGACCGCGCAGCTGAGGGATTTTTTCAAAAAAAAGTTGTTCAGACGTCGAGGGCTTATTCTGTTTCTGATGATAAAAACCCATCTGTTTCCACCGAAAAACCTTTCAGGGGATCGTTTGCAACAGTTTGGAAGGATTTTTCAGTGAATTGCAGAACGTCAGATTTTTGCTGAAATTGGGACCGCGCGGCTTAGGGATTTTTTCAAAAAAAGTTGTTCAGACGTCGAGAGCAAATTCTTTTTCTGATGATAAAACCCATCTGTTTCCACCGAAAAACCTTTCAGGGGATCGTTTGCTACAGTTTGGAAGCATTTTTGAGTGAAATGCAGAACGTCAGATTTTTGCTGAAATTGTGACCGCGCGGCTTAGGGATTTTTTCAAAAAAAAGTTGTTCAGACGTCGAGGGCTTATTCTGCTTTTGATGATAAAACCCATCTGTTTCCACCGAAAAACCTTTCAGGGGATCGTTTGCAACAATTTGGCAGCCTTTAGGAGTGAATTGCAGAACGTCAGATTTTTGCTGAAATTGTGACCGCGCGGCTTAGGGATTTTTTCAAAAAAAAGTTGTTCAGACGTCGAGGGCTTATTCTGTTTTTGATGATAAAACCCATCTGATTCCACCGAAAAACCTTTCAGGGGATCATTTGTGACAGTTTGGCAGGATTTTTGAGTGAATTGCAGAACGTCAGATTTTTGCTGAAATTGTGACCGTGCGGCTTATGGATTTTTTCAAAAAAAGTTGTTCAGACGTCGAGGGCTTATTCTGTTTTTGATGATAAAACCCATCTGTTTCCACCGAAAAACCTTTCAGGGGATCGTTTGCAACAATTTGGCAGCCTTTATGAGTGAATTGCAGAACGTCAGATTTTTGCTGAAATTGTGACCGCGCGGGTTAGGGATTTTTTCAAAAAAAAGTTGTTCAGACGTCGAGGGCTTATTCTGTTTTTGATGATAAAAACCCATCTGTTTCCACCGAAAAACCTTTCAGGGGATCGTTTGCAACAGTTTGGAAGCATTTTTGAGTGAATTGCAGAACGTCAGATTTTTGCTGAAATTGTGACCGCGCGGCTTAGGGATTTTTTCCAAAAAAAGTTGTTCAGACGTCGAGGGCTTATTCTGTTTTTGATGATAAAACCCATCTGTTTCCACCGAAAAACCTTTCAGGGGATAGTTTGCAACAATTTGGCAGCCTTTTTGAGTGAATTGCAGAACCTCAGATTTTTGCTAAAATTGTGACCGCGCGGCTGAGGGATTTTTTCAAAAAAAAGTTGTTCAGACGTCGAGGGCTTATTCTGTTTCTGATGATAAAAACCCATCTGTTTCCACCGAAAAACCTTTCAGGGGATCGTTTGCAACAGTTTGGAAGGATTTTTCAGTGAATTGCAGAACGTCAGATTTTTGCTGAAATTGTGACCGCGCGGCTTAGGGATTTTTTCAAAAAAAGTTGTTCAGACGTCGAGAGCAAATTCTTTTTCTGATGATAAAACCCATCTGTTTCCACCGAAAAACCTTTCAGGGGATCGTTTGCTACAGTTTGGAAGCATTTTTGAGTGAAATGCAGAACGTCAGATTTTTGCTGAAATTGTGACCGCGCGGCTTAGGGATTTTTTCAAAAAAAAGTTGTTCAGACGTCGAGGGCTTATTCTGCTTTTGATGATAAAACCCATCTGTTTCCACCGAAAAACCTTTCAGGGGATCGTTTGCAACAATTTGGCAGCCTTTAGGAGTGAATTGCAGAACGTCAGATTTTTGCTGAAATTGTGACCGCGCGGCTTAGGGATTTTTTCAAAAAAAAGTTGTTCAGACGTCGAGGGCTTATTCTGTTTTTGATGATAAAACCCATCTGTTTCCACCGAAAAACCTTTCAGGGGATCGTTTGCAACACTTTGGCAGCATTTTTGAGTGAATTGCAGAACGTCAGATTTTTGCTGAAATCGTGACCGCGCGGCTGAGGGATTTTTTCAAAAAAAAGTTGTTCAGACGTCGAGGGCTTATTCTGTTTTTGATGATAAAATCCCATCTGTTTCCACTGAAAAACCTTTCAGTGGATCGTTTCCAACAGTTTGGCAGGATTTTTGAGTGAATTGCAGAACGTCAGATTTTTGCTGAAATTGTGACCGCGCGGCTTAGGGATTTTTTCAAAAAAAGTTGTTCAGACGTCGAAGGCTTATTCTGTTTTTGATGATAAAACCCATCTGTTTCCACCGAAAAACCTTTTAAGGGGATCATTTGTGACAGTTTGGAAGCATTTTTGAGTGAATTGCAGAACGTCAGATTTTTGCTGAAATTGTGACCGCGCGGCTGAGGGATTTTTGCAAAAAAAAGTTGTTCAGACGTCGAGGGCTTATTCTGTTTCTGATGATAAAACCCATCTGATTCCACCGAAAAACCTTTCAGGGGATCATTTGTGACAGTTTGGCAGGATTTTTGAGTGAATTGCAGAACGTCAGATTTTTGCTGAAATTGTGACCGTGCGGCTTATGGATTTTTTCAAAAAAAGTTGTTCAGACGTCGAGGGCTTATTCTGTTTTTGATGATAAAACCCATCTGTTTCCACCGAAAAACCTTTCAGGGGATCGTTTGCAACAATTTGGCAGCCTTTATGAGTGAATTGCAGAACGTCAGATTTTTGCTGAAATTGTGACCGCGCGGGTTAGGGATTTTTTCAAAAAAAAGTTGTTCAGACGTCGAGGGCTTATTCTGTTTTTGATGATAAAAACCCATCTGTTTCCACCGAAAAACCTTTCAGGGGATCGTTTGCAACAGTTTGGAAGCATTTTTGAGTGAATTGCAGAACGTCAGATTTTTGCTGAAATTGTGACCGCGCGGCTTAGGGATTTTTTCCAAAAAAAGTTGTTCAGACGTCGAGGGCTTATTCTGTTTTTGATGATAAAACCCATCTGTTTCCACCGAAAAACCTTTCAGGGGATAGTTTGCAACAATTTGGCAGCCTTTTTGAGTGAATTGCAGAACCTCAGATTTTTGCTAAAATTGTGACCGCGCGGCTGAGGGATTTTTTCAAAAAAAAGTTGTTCAGACGTCGAGGGCTTATTCTGTTTCTGATGATAAAAACCCATCTGTTTCCACCGAAAAACCTTTCAGGGGATCGTTTGCAACAGTTTGGAAGGATTTTTCAGTGAATTGCAGAACGTCAGATTTTTGCTGAAATTGTGACCGCGCGGCTTAGGGATTTTTTCAAAAAAAGTTGTTCAGACGTCGAGAGCAAATTCTTTTTCTGATGATAAAACCCATCTGTTTCCACCGAAAAACCTTTCAGGGGATCGTTTGCTACAGTTTGGAAGCATTTTTGAGTGAAATGCAGAACGTCAGATTTTTGCTGAAATTGTGACCGCGCGGCTTAGGGATTTTTTCAAAAAAAAGTTGTTCAGACGTCGAGGGCTTATTCTGCTTTTGATGATAAAACCCATCTGTTTCCACCGAAAAACCTTTCAGGGGATCGTTTGCAACAATTTGGCAGCCTTTAGGAGTGAATTGCAGAACGTCAGATTTTTGCTGAAATTGTGACCGCGCGGCTTAGGGATTTTTTTAAAAAAAAGTTGTTCAGACGTCGAGGGCTTATTCTGTTTTTGATGATAAAACCCATCTGTTTCCACCAAAAAACCTTTCAGGGGATCGTTTGCAACACTTTGGCAGCATTTTTGAGTGAATTGCAGAACGTCAGATTTTTGCTGAAATCGTGACCGCGCGTCTGAGGGATTGTTTCAAAAAAAAGTTGTTCAGACGTCGAGGGCTTATTCTGTTTTTGATGATAAAATCCCATCTGTTTCCACCGAAAAACCTTTCAGGGGATCGTTTGCAACAGTTTGGAAGGATTTTTCAGTGAATTGCAGAACGTCAGATTTTTGCTGAAATTGTGACCGCGCGGCTTAGGGATTTTTTCAAAAAAAGTTGTTCAGACGTCGAGAGCAAATTCTTTTTCTGATGATAAAACCCATCTGTTTCCACCGAAAAACCTTTCAGGGGATCGTTTGCTACAGTTTGGAAGCATTTTGGAGTGAAATGCAGAACGTCAGATTTTTGCTGAAATTGTGACCGCGCGGCTTAGGGATTTTTTCAAAAAAAAGTTGTTCAGA
Source organism: Podarcis filfolensis (assembly GCF_964270895.1). NCBI lineage: Eukaryota > Metazoa > Chordata > Lepidosauria > Squamata > Lacertidae > Podarcis > Podarcis filfolensis. The sequence goes on from NC_139608.1 coordinate 90,156,496, forward strand.
CGTCGAGGGTTTATTCTGTTTTTGATGATAAAACCCATCTGTTTCCACCGAAAAACCTTTCAGGGGATCGTTTGCAACACTTTGGCAGCATTTTTGAGTGAATTGCAGAACGTCAGATTTTTGCTGAAATCGCGACCGCGCGGCTGAGGGATTTTTGCAAAAAAAAGTTGTTCAGACGTCGAGGGCTTATTCTGTTTCTGATGATAAAACCCATCTGATTCCACCGAAAAACCTTTCAGGGGATCATTTGTGACAGTTTGCCAGGATTTTTGAGTGAATTGCAGAACGTCAGATTTTTGCTGAAATTGTGACCGTGCGGCTGAGGGATTTTTTCAAAAAAAGTTGTTCAGACGTCGAGGGCTTATTCTGTTTTTGATGATAAAAACCCATCTGTTTCCACCGAAAAACCTTTCAGGGGATCGTTTGCAACAGTTTGGAAGCATTTTTGAGTGAATTGCAGAACGTCAGATTTTTGCTGAAATTGTGACCGCGCGGCTTAGGGATTTTTTCCAAAAAAAGTTGTTCAGACGTCGAGGGCTTATTCTGTTTTTGATGATAAAACCCATCTGTTTCCACCGAAAAACCTTTCAGGGGATAGTTTGCAACAATTTGGCAGCCTTTTTGAGTGAATTGCAGAACCTCAGATTTTTGCTAAAATTGTGACCGCGCGGCTGAGGGATTTTTTCAAAAAAAAGTTGTTCAGACGTCGAGGGCTTATTCTGTTTCTGATGATAAAAACCCATCTGTTTCCACCGAAAAACCTTTCAGGGGATCGTTTGCAACAGTTTGGAAGGATTTTTCAGTGAATTGCAGAACGTCAGATTTTTGCTGAAATTGTGACCGCGCGGCTTAGGGATTTTTTCAAAAAAAGTTGTTCAGACGTCGAGAGCAAATTCTTTTTCTGATGATAAAACCCATCTGTTTCCACCGAAAAACCTTTCAGGGGATCGTTTGCTACAGTTTGGAAGCATTTTTGAGTGAAATGCAGAACGTCAGATTTTTGCTGAAACTGTGACCGCGCGGCTTAGGGATTTTTTCAAAAAAAAGTTGTTCAGACGTCGAGGGCTTATTCTGCTTTTGATGATAAAACCCATCTGTTTCCACCGAAAAACCTTTCAGGGGATCGTTTGCAACAATTTGGCAGCCTTTAGGAGTGAATTGCAGAACGTCAGATTTTTGCTGAAATTGTGACCGCGCGGCTTAGGGATTTTTTCAAAAAAAAGTTGTTCAGACGTCTAGGGCTTATTCTGTTTTTGATGATAAAACCCATCTGTTTCCACCGAAAAACCTTTCAGGGGATCGTTTGCAACACTTTGGCAGCATTTTTGAGTGAATTGCAGAACGTCAGATTTTTGCTGAAATCGTGACCGCGCGGCTGAGGGATTTTTTCAAAAAAAAGTTGTTCAGACGTCGAGGGCTTATTCTGTTTTTGATGATAAAATCCCATCTGTTTCCACTGAAAAACCTTTCAGTGGATCGTTTCCAACAGTTTGGCAGGATTTTTGAGTGAATTGCAGAACGTCAGATTTTTGCTGAAATTGTGACCGCGCGGCTTAGGGATTTTTTCAAAAAAAGTTGTTCAGACGTCGAAGGCTTATTCTGTTTTTGATGATAAAACCCATCTGTTTCCACCGAAAAACCTTTCAGGGGATCATTTGTGACAGTTTGGAAGCATTTTTGAGTGAATTGCAGAACGTCAGATTTTTGCTGAAATTGTGACCGCGCGGCTGAGGGATTTTTGCAAAAAAAAGTTGTTCAGACGTCGAGGGCTTATTCTGTTTCTGATGATAAAACCCATCTGATTCCACCGAAAAACCTTTCAGGGGATCATTTGTGACAGTTTGCCAGGATTTTTGAGTGAATTGCAGAACGTCAGATTTTTGCTGAAATTGTGACCGTGCGGCTGAGGGATTTTTTCAAAAAAAGTTGTTCAGACGTCGAGGGCTTATTCTGTTTTTGATGATAAAAACCCATCTGTTTCCACCGAAAAACCTTTCAGGGGATCGTTTGCAACAGTTTGGAAGCATTTTTGAGTGAATTGCAGAACGTCAGATTTTTGCTGAAATTGTGACCGCGCGGCTTAGGGATTTTTTCCAAAAAAAGTTGTTCAGACGTCGAGGGCTTATTCTGTTTTTGATGATAAAACCCATCTGTTTCCACCGAAAAACCTTTCAGGGGATAGTTTGCAACAATTTGGCAGCCTTTTTGAGTGAATTGCAGAATGTCAGATTTTTGCTAAAATTGTGACCGCGCGGCTGAGGGATTTTTTCAAAAAAAAGTTGTTCAGACGTCGAGGGCTTATTCTGTTTCTGATGATAAAAACCCATCTGTTTCCACCGAAAAACCTTTCAGGGGATCGTTTGCAACAGTTTGGAAGCATTTTTGAGTGAATTGCAGAACGTCAGATTTTTGCTGAAATTGTGACCGCGCGGCTTAGGGATTTTTTCCAAAAAAAGTTGTTCAGACGTCGAGGGCTTATTCTGTTTTTGATGATAAAACCCATCTGTTTCCACCGAAAAACCTTTCAGGGGATAGTTTGCAACAATTTGGCAGCCTTTTTGAGTGAATTGCAGAACCTCAGATTTTTGCTAAAATTGTGACCGCGCAGCTGAGGGATTTTTTCAAAAAAAAGTTGTTCAGACGTCGAGGGCTTATTCTGTTTCTGATGATAAAAACCCATCTGTTTCCACCGAAAAACCTTTCAGGGGATCGTTTGCAACAGTTTGGAAGGATTTTTCAGTGAATTGCAGAACGTCAGATTTTTGCTGAAATTGGGACCGCGCGGCTTAGGGATTTTTTCAAAAAAAGTTGTTCAGACGTCGAGAGCAAATTCTTTTTCTGATGATAAAACCCATCTGTTTCCACCGAAAAACCTTTCAGGGGATCGTTTGCTACAGTTTGGAAGCATTTTTGAGTGAAATGCAGAACGTCAGATTTTTGCTGAAATTGTGACCGCGCGGCTTAGGGATTTTTTCAAAAAAAAGTTGTTCAGACGTCGAGGGCTTATTCTGCTTTTGATGATAAAACCCATCTGTTTCCACCGAAAAACCTTTCAGGGGATCGTTTGCAACAATTTGGCAGCCTTTAGGAGTGAATTGCAGAACGTCAGATTTTTGCTGAAATTGTGACCGCGCGGCTTAGGGATTTTTTCAAAAAAAAGTTGTTCAGACGTCGAGGGCTTATTCTGTTTTTGATGATAAAACCCATCTGTTTCCACCGAAAAACCTTTCAGGGGATCGTTTGCAACACTTTGGCAGCATTTTTGAGTGAATTGCAGAACGTCAGATTTTTGCTGAAATCGTGACCGCGCGGCTGAGGGATTTTTTCAAAAAAAAGTTGTTCAGACGTCGAGGGCTTATTCTGTTTTTGATGATAAAATCCCATCTGTTTCCACTGAAAAACCTTTCAGTGGATCGTTTCCAACAGTTTGGCAGGATTTTTGAGTGAATTGCAGAACGTCAGATTTTTGCTGAAATTGTGACCGCGCGGCTTAGGGATTTTTTCAAAAAAAGTTGTTCAGACGTCGAAGGCTTATTCTGTTTTTGATGATAAAACCCATCTGTTTCCACCGAAAAACCTTTTAAGGGGATCATTTGTGACAGTTTGGAAGCATTTTTGAGTGAATTGCAGAACGTCAGATTTTTGCTGAAATTGTGACCGCGCGGCTGAGGGATTTTTGCAAAAAAAAGTTGTTCAGACGTCGAGGGCTTATTCTGTTTCTGATGATAAAACCCATCTGATTCCACCGAAAAACCTTTCAGGGGATCATTTGTGACAGTTTGGCAGGATTTTTGAGTGAATTGCAGAACGTCAGATTTTTGCTGAAATTGTGACCGTGCGGCTTATGGATTTTTTCAAAAAAAGTTGTTCAGACGTCGAGGGCTTATTCTGTTTTTGATGATAAAACCCATCTGTTTCCACCGAAAAACCTTTCAGGGGATCGTTTGCAACAATTTGGCAGCCTTTATGAGTGAATTGCAGAACGTCAGATTTTTGCTGAAATTGTGACCGCGCGGGTTAGGGATTTTTTCAAAAAAAAGTTGTTCAGACGTCGAGGGCTTATTCTGTTTTTGATGATAAAAACCCATCTGTTTCCACCGAAAAACCTTTCAGGGGATCGTTTGCAACAGTTTGGAAGCATTTTTGAGTGAATTGCAGAACGTCAGATTTTTGCTGAAATTGTGACCGCGCGGCTTAGGGATTTTTTCCAAAAAAAGTTGTTCAGACGTCGAGGGCTTATTCTGTTTTTGATGATAAAACCCATCTGTTTCCACCGAAAAACCTTTCAGGGGATAGTTTGCAACAATTTGGCAGCCTTTTTGAGTGAATTGCAGAACCTCAGATTTTTGCTAAAATTGTGACCGCGCGGCTGAGGGATTTTTTCAAAAAAAAGTTGTTCAGACGTCGAGGGCTTATTCTGTTTCTGATGATAAAAACCCATCTGTTTCCACCGAAAAACCTTTCAGGGGATCGTTTGCAACAGTTTGGAAGGATTTTTCAGTGAATTGCAGAACGTCAGATTTTTGCTGAAATTGTGACCGCGCGGCTTAGGGATTTTTTCAAAAAAAGTTGTTCAGACGTCGAGAGCAAATTCTTTTTCTGATGATAAAACCCATCTGTTTCCACCGAAAAACCTTTCAGGGGATCGTTTGCTACAGTTTGGAAGCATTTTTGAGTGAAATGCAGAACGTCAGATTTTTGCTGAAATTGTGACCGCGCGGCTTAGGGATTTTTTCAAAAAAAAGTTGTTCAGACGTCGAGGGCTTATTCTGCTTTTGATGATAAAACCCATCTGTTTCCACCGAAAAACCTTTCAGGGGATCGTTTGCAACAATTTGGCAGCCTTTAGGAGTGAATTGCAGAACGTCAGATTTTTGCTGAAATTGTGACCGCGCGGCTTAGGGATTTTTTTAAAAAAAAGTTGTTCAGACGTCGAGGGCTTATTCTGTTTTTGATGATAAAACCCATCTGTTTCCACCAAAAAACCTTTCAGGGGATCGTTTGCAACACTTTGGCAGCATTTTTGAGTGAATTGCAGAACGTCAGATTTTTGCTGAAATCGTGACCGCGCGTCTGAGGGATTGTTTCAAAAAAAAGTTGTTCAGACGTCGAGGGCTTATTCTGTTTTTGATGATAAAATCCCATCTGTTTCCACTGAAAAACCTTTCAGTGGATCGTTTGCAACAGTTTGGCAGGATTTTTGAGTGAATTGCAGAACGTCAGATTTTTGCTGAAATTGTGACCGCGCGGCTTAGGGATTTTTTCAAAAAAAGTTGTTCAGACGTCGAGGGCTTATTCTGTTTTTGATGATAAAACCCATCTGTTTCCACCGAAAAACCTTTCAGGGGATCATTTGTGACAGTTTGGAAGCATTTTTGAGTGAATTGCAGAACGTCAGATTTTTGCTGAAATTGTGACCGCGCGGCTGAGGGATTTTTTCAAAAAAAAGTTGTTCAGACGTCGAGGGCTTATTCTGTTTCTGATGATAAAAACCCATCTGTTTCCACCGAAAAACCTTTCAGGGGATCGTTTGCAACAGTTTGGAAGGATTTTTCAGTGAATTGCAGAACGTCAGATTTTTGCTGAAATTGTGACCGCGCGGCTTAGGGATTTTTTCAAAAAAAGTTGTTCAGACATCGAGAGCAAATTCTTTTTCTGATGATAAAACCCATCTGTTTCCACCGAAAAACCTTTCAGGGGATCGTTTGCTACAGTTTGGAAGCATTTTTGAGTGAAATGCAGAACGTCAGATTTTTGCTGAAACTGTGACCGCGCGGCTTAGGGATTTTTTCAAAAAAAAGTTGTTCAGACGTCGAGGGCTTATTCTGCTTTTGATGATAAAACCCATCTGTTTCCACCGAAAAACCTTTCAGGGGATCGTTTGCAACAATTTGGCAGCCTTTAGGAGTGAATTGCAGAACGTCAGATTTTTGCTGAAATTGTGACCGCGCGGCTTAGGGATTTTTTCAAAAAAAAGTTGTTCAGACGTCTAGGGCTTATTCTGTTTTTGATGATAAAACCCATCTGTTTCCACCGAAAAACCTTTCAGGGGATCGTTTGCAACACTTTGGCAGCATTTTTGAGTGAATTGCAGAACGTCAGATTTTTGCTGAAATCGTGACCGCGCGGCTGAGGGATTTTTTCAAAAAAAAGTTGTTCAGACGTCGAGGGCTTATTCTGTTTTTGATGATAAAATCCCATCTGTTTCCACTGAAAAACCTTTCAGTGGATCGTTTCCAACAGTTTGGCAGGATTTTTGAGTGAATTGCAGAACGTCAGATTTTTGCTGAAATTGTGACCGCGCGGCTTAGGGATTTTTTCAAAAAAAGTTGTTCAGACGTCGAAGGCTTATTCTGTTTTTGATGATAAAACCCATCTGTTTCCACCGAAAAACCTTTCAGGGGATCATTTGTGACAGTTTGGAAGCATTTTTGAGTGAATTGCAGAACGTCAGATTTTTGCTGAAATTGTGACCGCGCGGCTGAGGGATTTTTGCAAAAAAAAGTTGTTCAGACGTCGAGGGCTTATTCTGTTTCTGATGATAAAACCCATCTGATTCCACCGAAAAACCTTTCAGGGGATCATTTGTGACAGTTTGCCAGGATTTTTGAGTGAATTGCAGAACGTCAGATTTTTGCTGAAATTGTGACCGTGCGGCTGAGGGATTTTTTCAAAAAAAGTTGTTCAGACGTCGAGGGCTTATTCTGTTTTTGATGATAAAAACCCATCTGTTTCCACCGAAAAACCTTTCAGGGGATCGTTTGCAACAGTTTGGAAGCATTTTTGAGTGAATTGCAGAACGTCAGATTTTTGCTGAAATTGTGACCGCGCGGCTTAGGGATTTTTTCCAAAAAAAGTTGTTCAGACGTCGAGGGCTTATTCTGTTTTTGATGATAAAACCCATCTGTTTCCACCGAAAAACCTTTCAGGGGATAGTTTGCAACAATTTGGCAGCCTTTTTGAGTGAATTGCAGAATGTCAGATTTTTGCTAAAATTGTGACCGCGCGGCTGAGGGATTTTTTCAAAAAAAAGTTGTTCAGACGTCGAGGGCTTATTCTGTTTCTGATGATAAAAACCCATCTGTTTCCACCGAAAAACCTTTCAGGGGATCGTTTGCAACAGTTTGGAAGCATTTTTGAGTGAATTGCAGAACGTCAGATTTTTGCTGAAATTGTGACCGCGCGGCTTAGGGATTTTTTCCAAAAAAAGTTGTTCAGACGTCGAGGGCTTATTCTGTTTTTGATGATAAAACCCATCTGTTTCCACCGAAAAACCTTTCAGGGGATAGTTTGCAACAATTTGGCAGCCTTTTTGAGTGAATTGCAGAACCTCAGATTTTTGCTAAAATTGTGACCGCGCAGCTGAGGGATTTTTTCAAAAAAAAGTTGTTCAGACGTCGAGGGCTTATTCTGTTTCTGATGATAAAAACCCATCTGTTTCCACCGAAAAACCTTTCAGGGGATCGTTTGCAACAGTTTGGAAGGATTTTTCAGTGAATTGCAGAACGTCAGATTTTTGCTGAAATTGGGACCGCGCGGCTTAGGGATTTTTTCAAAAAAAGTTGTTCAGACGTCGAGAGCAAATTCTTTTTCTGATGATAAAACCCATCTGTTTCCACCGAAAAACCTTTCAGGGGATCGTTTGCTACAGTTTGGAAGCATTTTTGAGTGAAATGCAGAACGTCAGATTTTTGCTGAAATTGTGACCGCGCGGCTTAGGGATTTTTTCAAAAAAAAGTTGTTCAGACGTCGAGGGCTTATTCTGCTTTTGATGATAAAACCCATCTGTTTCCACCGAAAAACCTTTCAGGGGATCGTTTGCAACAATTTGGCAGCCTTTAGGAGTGAATTGCAGAACGTCAGATTTTTGTTGAAATTGTGACCGCGCGGCTTAGGGATTTTTTCAAAAAAAAGTTGTTCAGACGTCGAGGGCTTATTCTGTTTTTGATGATAAAACCCATCTGTTTCCACCGAAAAACCTTTCAGGGGATCGTTTGCAACACTTTGGCAGCATTTTTGAGTGAATTGCAGAACGTCAGATTTTTGCTGAAATCGTGACCGCGCGGCTGAGGGATTTTTTCAAAAAAAAGTTGTTCAGACGTCGAGGGCTTATTCTGTTTTTGATGATAAAATCCCATCTGTTTCCACTGAAAAACCTTTCAGTGGATCGTTTCCAACAGTTTGGCAGGATTTTTGAGTGAATTGCAGAACGTCAGATTTTTGCTGAAATTGTGACCGCGCGGCTTAGGGATTTTTTCAAAAAAAGTTGTTCAGACGTCGAAGGCTTATTCTGTTTTTGATGATAAAACCCATCTGTTTCCACCGAAAAACCTTTTAAGGGGATCATTTGTGACAGTTTGGAAGCATTTTTGAGTGAATTGCAGAACGTCAGATTTTTGCTGAAATTGTGACCGCGCGGCTGAGGGATTTTTGCAAAAAAAAGTTGTTCAGACGTCGAGGGCTTATTCTGTTTCTGATGATAAAACCCATCTGATTCCACCGAAAAACCTTTCAGGGGATCATTTGTGACAGTTTGGCAGGATTTTTGAGTGAATTGCAGAACGTCAGATTTTTGCTGAAATTGTGACCGTGCGGCTTATGGATTTTTTCAAAAAAAGTTGTTCAGACGTCGAGGGCTTATTCTGTTTTTGATGATAAAACCCATCTGTTTCCACCGAAAAACCTTTCAGGGGATCGTTTGCAACAATTTGGCAGCCTTTATGAGTGAATTGCAGAACGTCAGATTTTTGCTGAAATTGTGACCGCGCGGGTTAGGGATTTTTTCAAAAAAAAGTTGTTCAGACGTCGAGGGCTTATTCTGTTTTTGATGATAAAAACCCATCTGTTTCCACCGAAAAACCTTTCAGGGGATCGTTTGCAACAGTTTGGAAGCATTTTTGAGTGAATTGCAGAACGTCAGATTTTTGCTGAAATTGTGACCGCGCGGCTTAGGGATTTTTTCCAAAAAAAGTTGTTCAGACGTCGAGGGCTTATTCTGTTTTTGATGATAAAACCCATCTGTTTCCACCGAAAAACCTTTCAGGGGATAGTTTGCAACAATTTGGCAGCCTTTTTGAGTGAATTGCAGAACCTCAGATTTTTGCTAAAATTGTGACCGCGCGGCTGAGGGATTTTTTCAAAAAAAAGTTGTTCAGACGTCGAGGGCTTATTCTGTTTCTGATGATAAAAACCCATCTGTTTCCACCGAAAAACCTTTCAGGGGATCGTTTGCAACAGTTTGGAAGGATTTTTCAGTGAATTGCAGAACGTCAGATTTTTGCTGAAATTGTGACCGCGCGGCTTAGGGATTTTTTCAAAAAAAGTTGTTCAGACGTCGAGAGCAAATTCTTTTTCTGATGATAAAACCCATCTGTTTCCACCGAAAAACCTTTCAGGGGATCGTTTGCTACAGTTTGGAAGCATTTTTGAGTGAAATGCAGAACGTCAGATTTTTGCTGAAATTGTGACCGCGCGGCTTAGGGATTTTTTCAAAAAAAAGTTGTTCAGACGTCGAGGGCTTATTCTGCTTTTGATGATAAAACCCATCTGTTTCCACCGAAAAACCTTTCAGGGGATCGTTTGCAACAATTTGGCAGCCTTTAGGAGTGAATTGCAGAACGTCAGATTTTTGCTGAAATTGTGACCGCGCGGCTTAGGGATTTTTTTAAAAAAAAGTTGTTCAGACGTCGAGGGCTTATTCTGTTTTTGATGATAAAACCCATCTGTTTCCACCAAAAAACCTTTCAGGGGATCGTTTGCAACACTTTGGCAGCATTTTTGAGTGAATTGCAGAACGTCAGATTTTTGCTGAAATCGTGACCGCGCGTCTGAGGGATTGTTTCAAAAAAAAGTTGTTCAGACGTCGAGGGCTTATTCTGTTTTTGATGATAAAATCCCATCTGTTTCCACTGAAAAACCTTTCAGTGGATCGTTTGCAACAGTTTGGCAGGATTTTTGAGTGAATTGCAGAACGTCAGATTTTTGCTGAAATTGTGACCGCGCGGCTTAGGGATTTTTTCAAAAAAAGTTGTTCAGACGTCGAGGGCTTATTCTGTTTTTGATGATAAAACCCATCTGTTTCCACCGAAAAACCTTTCAGGGGATCATTTGTGACAGTTTGGAAGCATTTTTGAGTGAATTGCAGAACGTCAGATTTTTGCTGAAATTGTGACCGCGCGGCTGAGGGATTTTTTCAAAAAAAAGTTGTTCAGACGTCGAGGGCTTATTCTGTTTCTGATGATAGAACCCATCTGATTCCACCGAAAAACCTTTCAGGGGATCATTTGTGACAGTTTGGCAGGATTTTTCAGTGAATTGCAGAACGTCAGATTTTTGCTGAAATTGTGACCGTGCGGCTTATGGATTTTTTCAAAAAAAGTTGTTCAGACGTCGAGGGCTTATTCTGTTTTTGATGATAAAACCCATCTGTTTCCACCGAAAAACCTTTCAGGGGATCGTTTGCAACAATTTGGCAGCCTTTATGAGTGAATTGCAGAACGTCAGATTTTTGCTGAAATTGTGACCGCGCGGGTTAGGGATTTTTTCAAAAAAAAGTTGTTCAGACGTCGAGGGCTTATTCTGTTTTTGATGATAAAAACCCATCTGTTTCCACCGAAAAACCTTTCAGGGGATCGTTTGCAACAGTTTGGAAGCATTTTTGAGTGAATTGCAGAACGTCAGATTTTTGCTGAAATTGTGACCGCGCGGCTTAGGGATTTTTTCCAAAAAAAGTTGTTCAGACGTCGAGGGCTTATTCTGTTTTTGATGATAAAACCCATCTGTTTCCACCGAAAAACCTTTCAGGGGATAGTTTGCAACAATTTGGCAGCCTTTTTGAGTGAATTGCAGAACCTCAGATTTTTGCTAAAATTGTGACCGCGCGGCTGAGGGATTTTTTCAAAAAAAAGTTGTTCAGACGTCGAGGGCTTATTCTGTTTCTGATGATAAAAACCCATCTGTTTCCACCGAAAAACCTTTCAGGGGATCGTTTGCAACAGTTTGGAAGGATTTTTCAGTGAATTGCAGAACGTCAGATTTTTGCTGAAATTGTGACCGCGCGGCTTAGGGATTTTTTCAAAAAAAGTTGTTCAGACGTCGAGAGCAAATTCTTTTTCTGATGATAAAACCCATCTGTTTCCACCGAAAAACCTTTCAGGGGATCGTTTGCTACAGTTTGGAAGCATTTTTGAGTGAAATGCAGAACGTCAGATTTTTGCTGAAATTGTGACCGCGCGGCTTAGGGATTTTTTCAAAAAAAAGTTGTTCAGACGTCGAGGGCTTATTCTGCTTTTGATGATAAAACCCATCTGTTTCCACCGAAAAACCTTTCAGGGGATCGTTTGCAACAATTTGGCAGCCTTTAGGAGTGAATTGCAGAACGTCAGATTTTTGCTGAAATTGTGACCGCGCGGCTTAGGGATTTTTTTAAAAAAAAGTTGTTCAGACGTCGAGGGCTTATTCTGTTTTTGATGATAAAACCCATCTGTTTCCACCAAAAAACCTTTCAGGGGATCGTTTGCAACACTTTGGCAGCATTTTTGAGTGAATTGCAGAACGTCAGATTTTTGCTGAAATCGTGACCGCGCGTCTGAGGGATTGTTTCAAAAAAAAGTTGTTCAGACGTCGAGGGCTTATTCTGTTTTTGATGATAAAACCCATCTGTTTCCACCGAAAAACCTTTCAGGGGATCATTTGTGACAGTTTGGAAGCATTTTTGAGTGAATTGCAGAACGTCAGATTTTTGCTGAAATTGTGACCGCGCGGCTGAGGGATTTTTTCAAAAAAAAGTTGTTCAGACGTCGAGGGCTTATTCTGTTTCTGATGATAGAACCCATCTGATTCCACCGAAAAACCTTTCAGGGGATCATTTGTGACAGTTTGGCAGGATTTTTCAGTGAATTGCAGAACGTCAGATTTTTGCTGAAATTGTGACCGCGCGGCTGAGGGATTTTTTCAAAAAAAAGTTGTTCAGACGTCGAGGGCTTATTCTGTTTCTGATGATAAAAACCTATCTGTTTCCACCGAAAAACTTTTCAGGGTATCATTTGTGACCGTTTGGCAGGATTTTTGAGTGAACTGCAGAACGTCAGATTTTTGCTAAAATTGTGACCGCGCGGCTGAGGGCTTTTTTCAAAAAAAGTTGTTCAGACGTCGAGGGCTTATTCTGTTTCTGATGATAAAAACACATCTGTTTCCACCGAAAAACCTTTCAGGGGATCGTTTGCAACACTTTGGAAGCATTATTGACTGAAATGCAGAACGTCAGATTTTTGCTGAAATTGTGACCGCGCGGCTTAGGGATTTTTTCAAAAAAAATTGCTCAGAAGTAGAGGGCAAATTCTGTTTCTGATGATAAAACCCATCTGATTCCACCGAAAAACCTTTCAGGGGATCGTTTGCAACAATTTGGCAGCCTTTATGAGTGAATTGCAGAACGTCAGATTTTTGCTGAAATTGTGACCGCGCGGGTTAGGGATTTTTTCAAAAAAAAGTTGTTCAGACGTCGAGGGCTTATTCTGTTTTTGATGATAAAAACCCATCTGTTTCCACCGAAAAACCTTTCAGGGGATCGTTTGCAACAGTTTGGAAGCATTTTTGAGTGAATTGCAGAACGTCAGATTTTTGCTGAAATTGTGACCGCGCGGCTTAGGGATTTTTTCCAAAAAAAGTTGTTCAGACGTCGAGGGCTTATTCTGTTTTTGATGATAAAACCCATCTGTTTCCACCGAAAAACCTTTCAGGGGATAGTTTGCAACAATTTGGCAGCCTTTTTGAGTGAATTGCAGAACGTCAGATTTTTGCTAAAATTGTGACCGCGCGGCTGAGGGATTTTTTCAAAAAAAAGTTGTTCAGACGTCGAGGGCTTATTCTGTTTCTGATGATAAAACCCATCTGATTCCACCAAAAAACCTTTCAGGGGATCATTTGTGACAGTTTGGCAGGATTTTTGAGTGAATTGCAGAACGTCAGATTTTTGCTGAAATTGTGACCGCGCGGCTTAGGGATTTTTTCAAAAAAAGTTGTTCAGACGTCGAGAGCAAATTCTTTTTCTGATGATAAAACCCATCTGTTTCCACCGAAAAACCTTTCAGGGGATCGTTTGCTACAGTTTGGAAGCATTTTTGAGTGAAATGCAGAACGTCAGATTTTTGCTGAAATTGTGACCGCGCGGCTTAGGGATTTTTTCAAAAAAAAGTTGTTCAGACGTCGAGGGCTTATTCTGCTTTTGATGATAAAACCCATCTGTTTCCACCGAAAAACCTTTCAGGGGATCGTTTGCAACAATTTGGCAGCCTTTAGGAGTGAATTGCAGAACGTCAGATTTTTGCTGAAATTGTGACCGCGCGGCTTAGGGATTTTTTCAAAAAAAAGTTGTTCAGACGTCGAGGGCTTATTCTGTTTTTGATGATAAAACCCATCTGTTTCCACCGAAAAACCTTTCAGGGGATAGTTTGCAACAATTTGGCAGCCTTTTTGAGTGAATTGCAGAACGTCAGATTTTTGCTAAAATTGTGACCGCGCGGCTGAGGGATTTTTTCAAAAAAAAGTTGTTCAGACGTCGAGGGCTTATTCTGTTTCTGATGATAAAACCCATCTGATTCCACCAAAAAACCTTTCAGGGGATCATTTGTGACAGTTTGGCAGGATTTTTGAGTGAATTGCAGAACGTCAGATTTTTGCTGAAATTGTGACCGCGCGGCTTAGGGATTTTTTCAAAAAAAGTTGTTCAGACGTCGAGAGCAAATTCTTTTTCTGATGATAAAACCCATCTGTTTCCACCGAAAAACCTTTCACGGGATCGTTTGCTACAGTTTGGAAGCATTTTTGAGTGAAATGCAGAACGTCAGATTTTTGCTGAAATTGTGACCGCGCGGCTTAAGGATTTTTTCAAAAAAAAGTTGTTCAGACGTCGAGGGCTTATTCTGCTTTTGATGATAAAACCCATCTGTTTCCACCGAAAAACCTTTCAGGGGATCGTTTGCAACAATTTGGCAGCCTTTAGGAGTGAATTGCAGAACGTCAGATTTTTGCTGAAATTGTGACCGCGCGGCTTAGGGATTTTTTCAAAAAAAAGTTGTTCAGACGTCGAGGGCTTATTCTGTTTTTGATGATAAAACCCATCTGTTTCCACCGAAAAACCTTTCAGGGGATCGTTTGCAACACTTTGGCAGCATTTTTGAGTGAATTGCAGAACGTCAGATTTTTGCTGAAATCGTGACCGCGCGGCTGAGGGATTTTTTCAAAAAAAAGTTGTTCAGACGTCGAGGGCTTATTCTGTTTTTGATGATAAAATCCCATCTGTTTCCACTGAAAAACCTTTCAGTGGATCGTTTGCAACAGTTTGGCAGGATTTTTGAGTGAATTGCAGAACGTCAGATTTTTGCTGAAATTGTGACCGCGCGGCTTAGGGATTTTTTCAAAAAAAGTTGTTCAGACGTCGAGGGCTTATTCTGTTTTTGATGATAAAACCCATCTGTTTCCACCGAAAAACCTTTCAGGGGATCGTTTGCAACAGTTTGGGAGCATTTTTGAGTGAATTGCAGAACGTCTGATTTTTGCTGAAATTGTGACCGCGCGGCTTATGCATTTTTTCAATAAAAGTTGTTCAGACGTCGAGGGCTTATTCTGTTTTTGATGATAAAACCCGTCTGTTTCCACCGAAAAACCTTTCAGGGGATCGTTTGCAACAATTTGGCAGCCTTTATGAGTGAATTGCAGAACGTCAGAATTTTGCTGAAATTGTGACCGCGCGGCTTAGGGATTTTTTCAAAAAAAAGTTGTTCAGACGTCGAGGGCTTATTCTGTATCCGGTGATAAATCTCATCTGTTTCCACCGAAAAACCTTTCAGGGGATCGTTTGCAACAGTTTGGCAGCATTTTTGAGTGAATTGCAGAACGTCAGAATTTTGCTGAAATTGTGACCACGCAGCTTAGGGATTTTTGCAAAAAAAAGTAGTTCAGACGTCGACGGCTAATTCTGTTTCTGATGATAAAAACCCATCTGTTCACACCAAAAAAGCTTTCAGGAGAACGTTTGCAACAGTTTGGCAGCATTTTTGAGTGAATTGCTGAAACTCAGATTTTTGCTAAAATTGTGACCGCGCGGTGTCAGGGGCTCGGGAGCAGGAGTACAGGGGAGAGAGGAAATGGAGAGCGAGGGGGAGGAATCCGAAGGCAGCGTAGGGGAGTATGACAGTGACCCGAGAGATTCCATGAGCTTCTCCAGCGAATCAGAAGATTCCCAGAAGGGGGCGCCGATGGTCAGGGCAAGGGGGGTCCCAGGGGGGACGCACCAGAAACAAGGAGCCAGCGGGGAACCCCAAAGCAGCAGCGGGGGATCAGGACCAGTTCCCCCACCAGAGCGTAGTGGGGGGGAAGAGTCACATGTGTCAGGACCAGCGTCTCCTCCAGCGGGGAGAGGAGATGAGTCAGGGCTGACCACGCCTCCATCGGAGAGTGGGGGAATGGAGGGGAGGTCAGTTGCAGCTAGCCCCCCCGAAGGGGGAAGCAGTGACAGCAGCAGTGAAACGGTCAGGAGGAAAGTTGCTGGCTGGGCGCGCGCGCCAAGTTCAAATGTGCAGGCGCGGGGGACAGCAGGAGACCCGGATGGGGAACCGGCTCCTAAAGCCCGCCGGAGGGAGGGAGAAGGCTCAGGGGAATCAGCGTCAGAAGAGTCTAGAAAGGGCGAGACCCCGACGGGCCGGCGGACCCAGAGGAGGAAAGAGCAGAGGAAGAGGTGGAGTAAGGCGAGAGTCTTAAACTGGTGTATGGGGGGAGGAGATTCAGACGGAGAATCAGCAGTCTAAAGCTTGAGACGTAGGGCTGCGCGCTGCGGCTCTGGAAGTGAAACTGAACTTCAATAAAGACTTTGGTATTTAACAACGAAGCAGCATTGGTCCTTTGTGAGCTGGGACCTAGGGCAGCTCTGACAGTATGCTCCGTCTCCTTTAGAATTTAACCCTCGCAGCGTGAGTTGGCGCAGTGAGGGGCAAGACTTGGCGTTTTGCGAGCTCACGAAGATAGGCAAAGATGACTACAGAAGACAAGGTGACAGAACTGCAAGACGCAGTCACAAGGCTCTACGCAGAAGTGGAAGTGTCCAGGAAAAGAGAAGAAGAAGCAGTAGCGCGCTGGCGGGATCTGCAAACCAGGTGGGAACGTTGGGAGAAGGAGGGGCTGCCAGGACCCAAGCCGGAGGGCGTTGGCCTCGGGAAGAGGGGGGGCCACATAGTAGCCCACTTCGACGGCAACCTTCAGCAGTACCCTAACTTCAGAGCCGACATAGTTTTCGCGCTCAATTTGCTTCGGAAAGACTTTAGAGATGAGGAAGAAAAAGTAGGCTTCATAATTACTCATCTGCATGGGGAAGCTAAATCCTGGCTGCGGAATTTATGGCGCGAAAATGACCCCGCCCTCCAAGATTCCAACGCATTTATCAAAGCTATGGACGCTTGTTTTAAATCAACGGTAGATGTGGATGTGGCCAGGAGGGAAATGCATGGGCTGCAGCAGGGCAAAGCCACGGTGAGACAATATCACTCCCGCTTTTTTGCGTTAGTGAATGTACTGGGCTGGGAGAAGGACTCCATTGCCGTCAGGGACCTGTTCTGGGAGGGACTAAATGGGGCTGTGAAAGATGAGCTGGCAAGGGGAGAAAGACCCAAAAGCACCACAGAAGTTGTCCAAAGAGCGCTGGCGATAGGGGTGCGCCTGGAAGAATGCCCTTGGAGCAGGGAGGAGGGACGTAGGGCAAGCACAACAGCCAGGACAACCCCCTTCCTACCCAGAGAGACAGGGCGCGCGCTATCCACGCCTCCACTGGGGAGGGGAGAAGAGCCGATGGAGATGGGTGGTGCCAGGGCTCAGACAGCCAGCAGAGCCCAAACACCGGGAGCAGTCAAGGCGAAGGCTCCTAGAGGGACCAGGAAGTGTTACATCTGCGACAGTGCACAGCACATGGCCAAAGAGTGTCCCCAGAGGCTCCAGAAGCACACTGCAGCTTCAGCAACAGTAAAGGGAACAGGTCAGCAGCAAGAACAGCTGCAGGTAAACGAAGAAGCCTGGTTGGAAGCGGAAGCACTGGGGCCCAGCCAGGCGAGTCAGTGAAGCAGTCCCAAGAGATTTTACAGCCCACAGACCCCCTCCCACCCAAACCAGTGGTGCAACTCACCGCATCGCTCCAGCTGCCCAATGGGCTCACCCTGGAAGTACCAATTACCATTGACTCTGGGAGCAACGGAGACTTTGTAGGAGTGGACTTCATCAAGCAACATCGCATAGCACTCCTGCCAGCCACGATGCCCCTAAACGTCGTCACGGTCGATGGCAGGAAGCTACTGGGAGGAGAGGTGGTACAGCAAACACCGCCTATGGTAATGCAAATTGGAAACCACCATGAAGTCATCAGCTTCAACGTCACCCACCTGTCGGACACGCCCATAGTGTTGGGTATGAGTTGGCTGGATAGGCACAGCCCGGCATTAGCATGGTACCAGCGGCAATTGACCTTCTGCTCTTCCTACTGCGCAGAACACTGCATCCGGACCCGCCAGGAGGAAGAGGGGCAAGAGGATGAACCGCAGCTACACCTAGGCATGGTGCAAGCGGTACCCAACAAGTACAAGGAGTTTTTGGAGGTCTTCTGTGAGAGGGAAGCGGATAAGCTGCCTCCCCACAGGCCTTACGACTGCAAGATTGACCTCCTGCCGGGGGCGACGCTGCCGACTAGAAAACTGTATTCCATGTCTGAGGACGAACTGCAAGAACTCAGGGAGTTCATAGATCACAACTTGAAGCGGGGATTCATCCAAGAATCCAAAGCAGTGGGGGGCAGTCCCGTGTTTTTCGTGAAGAAGTAAGACACGCCCCAACGCAGGCTGGTAGTTTATTATAGAATCATCAATTCCAGGACAAAGCCCACGGCATTCCCCATGCCCAAGATCGACGACCTGCTCGCGACGGTGAGGAAGGGACGACTCTTCACCAAGTTGGATCTACGAGGGGCGTACAACCTTATACGCATGCGGGAGGGCGTCCATCTAATTACACCGAAACAGCTTTCAGGGGATCGTTTACAACACTTTGGCAGCATTTTTGAGTGAATTTCAGAACGTCACATATTTGCTGAAATTGTGACCGCACGGCTTAGGGATTTTTTCAAAAAAAGTTGTTCAGACGTCGAGGGCAAATTCTGTTTCTGATGATAAAAACCTATCTGCTTCGACCGAAAAACCTTTCAGGGGATCGTTTGCAACAGTTTGGAAGCATTTTTTAGTGAATTGCAGAAGGTCAGATATTTGCTGAAATTGTGACTGCGCGGTTTAGGGCTTTTTTAAAAAAAAAAGTTGTTCAGACGTCGACGGCTAATTCTGTTTCTGATGATAAAAAACCATCTGTTTCCACTGAAAAAGCTTTCAGGACAGGGTTTGAAACAGTTTGGCAGCATTTTTGAGTGAATTGCAGAACGTCAGAATTTTGCTGAAATTGTGGTTTAGGGATTTTTGCAAAAAAAGGTCTTCAGATGTCGAGGGCTTATTCTTTTTCTGATGATAAAAACCCATCTGTTTCCACCGAAAAACCTTTCAGGGGATCGTTTGCAACAGTTTGGCAGCATTTTTGAGTGAATTGCAGAAAGTCAGATATTTGCTGAAATTGTGACCGCGCGGCTTAGGGATTTTTTCAAAAAAAGGTTGTTCAGACGTCGAGGGCTAATTCTGTTTACGATGATAAAAACCCATCTGTTTCCACCGAAAAAACTTTCAGGGGATCGTTTGCAGCAGTTTGGCAGCATTTTTGAGTGAATTGCAGAACTTCAGATTTTTGCTAAAATTGTGACCGTGCGGCTTAGGGATTTTTTCAAAAGAAGTTGTTCAGACGTCGAGGGCTTATTCTGTTTCCGATGATAAAAACCCATCTGTTTCCACCGAAAAACCTTTCAGGGGATCGTTTGCAACAGTTTGGAAGCATTTTTGAGTGAATTGCAGAACGTCAGATTTTTGCTGAAATTGTGACCGCGCGGCTTAGGGATTTTTTCAAAAAAAGTTGTTCAGACGTCGAGGGCAAATTCTGTTTCTGATGATAAAAACCCATCTGTTTCCACCGGAAAAGCTTTCAGGAGAGCGTTTGCAACACTTTGGCAGCATTTTTGAGTGAATTGCAGAAGGTCAGATATTTGCTGAAATTGTGACCGCGCGGCTTAGGTATTTTTTCAAAAAGAAGTTGTTCAGACATGGAGGGCAAATTCTGTTTCTGATGATAAAAACCGATCTGTTTCTACCAAAAAAGCTTTCAGGAGAACGTTTGCAACAGTTTGGCAGCATTTTAGAGTGAATAGCAGAACGTCAGATATTTGCTGAAATTGTGACCGTGCGGCTTAGGGATTTTTTCAAAAAAAGGTTGTTCAAACATCGAGAGCTAATTCTGTTTCCGATGATAGAAACCCATCTGTTTCCACCGAAAAAACTTTCAGGGGATCGTTTGCAATAGTTTGGCAGCATTTTTGAGTGAATTGCATAAGGTCAGATTTTTGCTCAAATTGTGACCGCGCGGCTTAGGGATTTTTGCAAAAAAAAGTTCTTCAGACGTTGACGGCTAATTCTGTTTCTGATTATAAAAACCTGTCTGTTTCCACCAAAAAACCTTTCAGGGGATCGTTTGCAACAGTTTGGAAGCATTTTTGAGTGCATTGCAGAAAGTCAGATTTTTGCTGAAATTGTGACCGCGCGGCTTAGGGATTTTTGCAAAAAAAAAGTTGTTCCGATGTCGACGGCTAATGCTGTTTCCGATGATAAAAACCCATCTGTTTCCATCGAAAAACCTTTCAGGGGATCATTTGCAACAGTTTGCCAGCATTTTTGAGTGCATTGCAGAAAGTCAGATTTTTGCTGAAATTGTGACCGCGCGGCTTAGGGATTTTTGCAAAAAAAAGTTGTTCAGACGTCGAGGGCTTATTCTGTTTCCGATGATAAAAGCCCATCTGTTTCCACCGAAAAACCTTTCAGGGGATCGTTTGCAACAGTTTGGAAGCATTTTTGAGTGAATTGCAGAACGTCAGATTTTTGCTGAAATTGTGACCGCGCGGCTTAGGCATTTTTTCAAATAAAGTTGTTCAGACGTCGAGGGCTTATTCTGTTTTTGATGATAAAACCCATCTGTTTCCACCGAAAAACCTTTCAGGAGATCGTTTGCAACACTTTGGCAGCATTTTTGAGTGAATTGCAGAACGTCAGATTTTTGCTGAAATTGTGACCGCGCAGCTTAGGGATTTTTTCAAAAAAAAGTTGTTCAGACGTCGAGGGCTTATTCTGTTTTTGATGATAAAAACCCATCTGTTTCCACCAAAAAAGCTTTCAGGAGAACGTTTGCAACAGTTTGGCAGCATTTTAGAGTGAATTGCAGAACGTCAGATATTTGCTGAAATTGTGACCGTGCGGCTTAGGGATTTTTTCAAAAAAAGGTTGTTCAAACATCGAGAGCTAATTCTGTTTCCGATGATAGAAACCCATCTGTTTCCACCGAAAAACCTTTCAGGGGATCATTTGCAACAGTTTGCCAGCATTTTTGAGTGCATTGCAGAAAGTCAGATTTTTGCTGAAATTGTGACCCGCGCGGCCAAGGGATTTTTGCAAAAAAAAGTTGTTCAGACGTCGTGGGCTTATTCTGTTTCTGATTATAAAAACCGATCTGTTTCCAGCGAAAAACCTTTCAGGGGATCGTTTGCAACAGTTTGGCAGCATTTTTGAGTGAATTGCAGAACGTCACATTTTTGCTCAAATTGTGACCGCGCGGCTTAGGGATTTTTGCAAAAAAAAGTTCTTCAGACGTTGACGGCTAATTCTGTTTCTGATGATAAAAACCTGTCTGTTTCCACCGAAAAACCTTTCAGGGGATCGTTTGCAACAGTTTGGCATCATATTTGACTGAATTGCAAAACGTCAGATTTTGGCTGAAATTGTGACCGCACGGCTTAGGGATTTTTTCAAAAAAAGGTTGTTCAAACGTCGAGGGCTAATTCTCTTTCCGATGATAAAAACCCATCTGTTTCCACCGAACAAGCTTTCAGGAGATCGTTTGCAACAGTTTGGCACAATTTTTGAGTGAATTGCAGAACGTCAGATTTTTGCTGAAATTGTGACCGCGCGGCTTGGGGCTTTTTTCAAAAAAAAAGTTGTTCAGACGTCGACGGCTAATTCTGTTTCTAATTATAAAAACCGATCTGTTTACACCGAAAAACCTTTCAGGGGATCGTTTGCTACATTTTGGCAGCATTTTTGAGTGAATTGAAGAAAGTCAGATTTTTGCTGAAATTGTGACCGCACGGCTTATGGATTTTTGCAAAAAAAAGTTGTGCAGACGTCGAGGGCTTATTCTGTTTCTGATGATAAAAGCCCATCTGTTTCCACCGAAAAACCTTTCAGGGAATCGTTTGCAGCAGTTTGGCACAATTTTTGAGTGAATTGCAGAACGTCAGATTTTTGCTGAAATTGTGACCGCGCGGCTTAGGGATTTTTGCAAAAAAAAGTTGTTCAGACGTCGAGGGCTAATTCTGTTTCCGATGATAAAAACCCATCTGTTTACACCGAAAAAGCTTTCTGCAGAACGTTTGCAACAGTTTGGCAGCTTTTTTGAGTGAATTGCAGAAGGTCAGATATTTGCTGAAATTGTGACCGTGCGTCTTAGGGATTTTTGCAAAAAAAAGTTGTTCAGACGTCGAGGGCAAATTCTGTTTCTGATGATAAAAACCCATCTGTTTCCACCGAAAAACCTTTCAGGGGATCGTTTGCAACTGTTTGGCAGCATTTTTGAGTGAATTGCAGAATGTCAGATTTTTGCTCAAATTGTGATTGCGCGGCTTAGGGATTTTTGCAAAAAAAAGTTCTTCAGACGTCGAGGGCTTATTCTGTTTCTGATGATAAAAACCCATCTGTTTCCACCGAAAAACCTTTCAGGGGCTCGTTTGTGTAATGGCTTTAGGGGTTGCTTGTGCGTAAATAGTCGCCGCTCTGGGCTAGGTTGGCTGGTTAAACCATTTCTCGCTGGAAAGCCATCCACTCCGTGGCTGTTCAGTCACTGGCAGAATCCGTCAGTGGCCGTTTCTTAAACCTTTTCCAACATAAAAGTTGTTTGACGCCCAGTCTCCTCCTACTCTCCCTGCGCGGAAGTCTTCTGCACAGGGAGGGCGTGGGTAGCGGAGGACCTGTGCTCTGCCCGCTGGTGTCCAGTGAATAGTCCCGGAGCCTGCTCTCTGCTTCCCCATTGGCCCCCCTCTATCCCTGGTGTTGCCCTGATTTTCTTCCCCAACGGGAGACCTGCCTCTCTCCCTGCTTGGCCCCTCTCCAGCATCGTTGTGGAGCCTCGCCTCCTCCTCCTATAGTTCCGATGGCAGTTCCCTGACATCCATCTCCCCCCCAGAACCCCCTCCACCCCCGGCCCGACCTTTGGATCCAACTTCGTCCCTGTCGTCGGCCGACGATGCGGGGAATCCTCGGAAGGAGCTGTCGCCATCCTCAGAGGATTCAAAACCCACTTCCCACCCGCTCTGATCTCTCCCTGCGGGGTGGGCCTCCCAGTCTGAATCCTCCCTCCCCGACGCTTCTCCTCCCTCCTCTTCGGAGTGAGGAAAACCTACAAACTCCTCCTCATCGTCGGTGGTGCCAAATTGCTCCTCCCAGAATCTCGCTGGTGGTTTTGGTTTGTGTGGGAACCGACTGTGGAACTCTTCCACTAGATACCCGTCATTGATTGCCTCCGCGGGAACCCACGTGTCTTTGGACCGGGGTTCTCCCTCCCAAGTGACCAAGTACTCTACCTTGCGCCCCCGCCACCTGGAATCGAGTATTTCCGTGGCTTGGTTGTGGTGTTCCCTCTCCTCTACTTGCGGGTGTGTGGTGACTTCTCCCTCCCGTCCCGGGAATTCCCGCCCCTCTCTGTACGGAGAGAGTAGGGACCTATGGAACACCGGGTGTAACTTCATGCTGTCAGGCAGCTTGAGCCTAAATGCCACGGGGTTCACCTGCTGTGTTACCTCAAAAGGTCCCAGCCGCCTCGGCTGCAACTTCTTGCATCCTCCCTTAAAGGGTAACCCTCGGGTTGACAACCACACCCGGTCCCCCACCCCTATGGTCTCCCCTTCCCGACGGTGCTTGTCTGCCTGCCTCTTGTAAATTTCTTTGTCCCTCTCCAAATTCATCTGGATTTGCTGGCGCAAGGCCTCCATTTCTTCCACAAACTGCTCTGCTGCAGGTACGCTCCACCCTTCCTTCCCCCTCCCCGGGAAGGCCCTGGGGTGACACGCATAATTGGCCATGAACGGGCTCATTCCCGTGGACACGTGTTCAGCGTTATTGTATGCAAATTCAGCCAGCGCTAGTTTCTCTACCCAATCGTTCTGTCTCTCGCTGACGTAGCAGCGTAGGTATTGCTGGAGTATACTGTTCGCTCGTTCCGCTTGCCCGTTGGTTTCCGGGTGTCTCGCCGTCGAGAACCCCACCTCGACCTGCAGCAAGCTCATGAGCTCCCTCCAGAACCTTGAAGTAAATTGTTTCCCGCGATCTGAGATGACCCTTGAAGGAGCCCCATGCAACCTGAAGATGTGATCTACAAACAATCTGGCTGTTTCCTCTGCCGTCACCGCATGTGAGCAAGCTATGAAATAGCACATTTTTGTCAGTAGATCGACTACTACCATGACTGCTGTCTTCCCTCTTGATTTGGGCAGATCAGTCATAAAATCTATGGACACCACCTCCCAGGGTCTTCCCGGCGTGGGTAAGGGTTCCAGTAACCCTGCAGGGGCCGCCCTCTCCCCCTTTGCCCTCTGGCAGCGGTCACACCCCCGTACGTACTCCCGTACATCTTCCCTTACCCTTGGCCACCAGAACTGCCTGGTGACAAGCAGCATGGTCTTGTGCTGACCAAAGTGCCCCGCTGTTGGGTTGTCGTGGAGTTGTTTAAGTACCCTTCCCCTCAAGGTCTCCCCCGGTACGTACAGCACTCCCTTATAGTACAGTACCCCTTCCTTTTCTTCAAACTCTCCATGGTTTTCCCTTCCTTCCCGTAGTTCCCTGATTTTAGTTTGGGCGAACTCGTCGTCCCTGGTGAGACCGGCTAGTTCTCGTTTCCCAGCCAACACTCCCCCACACACCCATTTGTCCTCGGGAAACACGTGTTGGGCTTCCGGCGGTCCGTCTCCTTCCATGTACTCCGGCTTCCGGGAGAGAGCATCGGCTCTAACATTCTCCTCTCCCGGCACATACCAGATCTTGAAGGAAAACTTGGAGAACTCTTGTGCCCATCGAATCTGTCTCTGGTTGAGTACTCGCGCAGTCCTCCAGTACTCCAAGTTCTTGTGATCCATGCAAACCTGGATCTTGTGCCGCGCCCCTATTAACAGATGTCTCCATCGGCGAAACGCTGCATAGATAGCTAGCAGTTCGCGGTCATACACCGTGTAGTTCTGCTCCGACTTGTTCAGCTTCCTCGAGAAAAAGGCGCACGGCCTCCAGTCTTGCTGGGTTCCTGGCTGCAAAAGTACGGCTCCTATGGCCCGGTCTGACGCGTCGGTCTCTAGCCTCATGGGCTTCTCCAGATCCACGTGCAGGAGCTGCTCTTCCGACGCGAACGCTTTCTTCAGGCTTTCAAATGATTGCTGGGCCCCTTCCGTCCAGACGAACTTCTTTTTGCTACTGAGACAGTCTGTGATGGGTGCTGTTAAATGGGCGAAGTTCTTGATGAACTTCCTGTAGAAGTTGCTGAACCCTAGGAACCTCTGCACGTCCTTCCGGGTCTTGGGGGCCTTCCATTCCAGTACCGCCTGCACCTTGCTGGGGTCCATAGCTAGGCCCTTGTCTGACAACTTGTACCCCAGAAACTCGACTTCCCTTGTGTGAAATTGGCATTTTTCCAGCTTGTCCCACAACTGGTGCTTCTGCAGTCTCTTTAGCACTTCCCTGACGTCTTTGACATGTTGCTTCTCATTGTCAGAATAGATTAAGACGTCGTCCAAGAAGGCTACGCAGTTTTTGTACAGCAGGGACCCCAACACGTGGTGCATGAAAGCTTGAAAGCAGGCGGAGCCCGACTGTAATCCGAAGGGCATAACTAAGTACTCAAAGGCTCCTAGGGGAGTGAACATGGTGGTTTTCCATTCGTCCCCCTCCCTCATCCTGATCAAATTGTATGCCCCCCTGAGGTCCAGCTTGGTAAAAAATTTCCCCTGCCTCACCCGTTTTAAAATGTCATCAATCCTGGGCATTGGGAAGGTCACGGGTTCTGACACCAGGTTGATGCCCCGGTAGTCCACAACGAGCCTGGGCTTATTAGTATCCTTTTTGTCCACAAAGAACACCGGACTGCCCCCCACCGCCTTTGATTCTCCTATGAAACCTCTTTTCAGGTTCTTGTCAATAAATTCCCGCAACTCCTGCATCTCCCTGTCCGACATGGCATACAGTTTACCCACTGGCAGCTGAGCCCCTGGGAGTAGGTTGATTTGGCAGTCAAAGGGCCTATGGGGGGGTAGTCTATCCGCCTCCTTCTCGCTGAAGACCTCCTGCAGGTCAGCATATTGGGGTGGCACCTTCCCTTTTGGCTCCACCGCCATTCCCGCCACCCTGGCCACTGTCATCCTTGGGGTTTCCCCCCCCCCCCATGCAGTGTTCCAAGCAGTAAGCTGACCCAAAGGTGACTGTCCGCTGATGCCATGCCACTACTGGATCATGCAGTGACAGCCAGCTCATTCCCAGTATTATTGGGGGTCCTGACAGTGTGGCTACGTGAAAGGCAATAGTCTCTGTGTGCCTGGAAACCCTCATTCTCATTGGTGGGGTCTGGTGTGTCACCTCCCCTCCCAGAAGTTCCCGGCCGTCGATGGTGGTCACTTGCAAGGGAAAATCCAGAGGCAGCAGGTGGAGTTGGTGTTCTAGAGCGAAGCTCTTGCTGAAGAAATTGCAGGAACTGCCTGAATCCAGCAGCCCCTTCACCTTGACTGGGTGCCCATTTGGGAGTTCTAGCACCACTTCTATGGCTATCGCTGCCCTGGGAGGGTCTGGTTGGGGCACTTCTATTGGTTGTTGGCTTGGCTGCCGCCCCCGCTGATTGGCAGCCAAGCTTGGCTGTTTCCCTGGTCCTGATCCGTTTCCTCCTTCCCCTCACAGCCCACAGCTCCCACCATCCCTTGCCAGGCCTTTCTTTGAGGGCAGACCCTGGCAAAATGTCCTGGCCGTTGGCAGAGGAAACACTTCTTGTGGATTTTCCAATCCTTTCCCTCCCTCTTGCGCCCTTCAGTGGTGTTTGAAACCTCGTGCGCGCGCGCGCCATCTATTTCCATTGGCTCAGCCGGCTGCCGCGGTATTTCAGGAATGCGGTAGTCATGGTAACGTTCCCCTCTCCCTTTGCTCTTCTCCTGCGCCCGCGCTTCCTGTCTCGCTCCAATCGCAAGCACAGCCTTGGTCAGCTGGTCCATCGACTGCGTGCGGGGCGTGCGGGAAAGCTCATCCTTGACCGTTGGGGACAACCCCTCCTCAAATAACATCTGAATGGGTTCCGCGTCCAGATCCCACCCAAGCCGGTGGATTAACATCGCAAAGCGCGACCAGTACTCTCTAACAGATTGGCTCCCCTGCTTGCACCCCATCAATTGCCGTCAAACCACATTTTGCTCCACTTCGCTTGAAAACATTGCATTCATTGCCTGAAAAAATTTCCTGACGTCTTTCAAGGCGGCATTTTGCGTTGCCATTAGGGGCCTGATCCATTCCCGCGCCCCATCCTCCAGATGCCCCACAATGTAGGCCACCCTCTCCCCATCATCCGCAAAGTCATCATGCTGCAGTTCCAAAGCGTACTCTATTTCCGTTTGGAACGCGTTGTAGTCCTGGGGCTTTCCCCCAAACTTGTGCACCAGCCCCGGTACCTTCCTTGCGATGGGGGTGGGTCTGACCTTGGCATCCTGAGCCCTCCGTTCTTCCAGCCTCGCCGTCAGCAGAGCCACATGCTGTTCTAAATCTCGGTTCCTCTCCACCAGATTCTGCACTCCAGCTGCTCGCTCCGTGGCACCGGCTTCTCCTGTTTGACTCATTATGCTCCCCTGCCTGTCGCTGTGCACAAGCCGCTTCAGGGACTGACGGATTGCTGTAATGGCTTTAGGGGTTGCTTGTGCGTAAATAGCCGCCGCTCTGGGCTAGGTTGGCTGGTTAAACCATTTCTCGCTGGACAGCCATCCACTCCGTGGCTGTTCAGTCGCTGGCAGTATCCGTCAGTGGGCGTTTCTTAAACCTTTTCCAACATAAAACTTGTTTGACGCCCAGTCTCCTCCTACTCTCCCTGCGTGGAAGTCTTCTGCACAGGGAGGGCATGGGTAGTGGAGGACCTGTGCTCTCCCCGCTGGTGTCCAGTGAAGAGTCCCAGAGCCTGCTCTCTGCTTCCCCCATTGGCCCCCCTCTATCCCTGGTGTAGCGCTGATTTTCTTCCCCAACAGGAGACTTGCCTCTCTCCCTGCTTGGCCCCTCTCCAGCATGGTTGTGGGGCCTCGCCTCCTCCTCTAGTTCCGATGGCAGTTCCCTGACAATATGTTTTTGGATAATATGTTTTGTTATAATTTTGAATTAAAAAAAAATTAAAAAGAGAGTCTCCCAGAACCCATACCTTCCCCCCAAACCAGATGTTCGCTGAGGATAGCAGAGAAGAAATCTCAGAGTCAAGTGGTCCTGACCAGCCGCCATCAGAGGCAGGAGGAGTCTGATGAACAGGGAAGTAACAGAGAAGGGGGTGGAGCTTCACTCAGAGCAACTAACGGTGCTTCATGGAGGTGTCTTGATAAAAACAGAATGGAAAAGCTCGCTGTGTCCCTGCCTCTCTGCTTTTCTGGGCAATTGACCAGATGCTGACAACAGCACCCTCACACATGGGAGGTATCTAGTTTAGGAGAGACTCCATTTCATGTGAAGCAAGATGACTGTGTGTTAGGATCCACTGTGAATACTGCTAAGTTGAATGGAGTGTTGGAGTGCTTCTTCTCTGCTTGAAAGAGGACCATGCTGCAGGAGAAGGTAAAAGTGGACGTCTCTCATAGGAGCTACAGAAGGCTAAGTGCTGAGCTCTGGAAAGACAGGGAAATACAGCTGTTTGGAAGTTAGAAGAAGAGACTTTAGGCCCATGCTTGAATAAGCATGTGACTGTAAATATTACGTTTTAATTAATCTGTAACTCTAAGTTTCCACAAGTAAAGTTTTTGAATGTTAAAGTCTGCACATTGGTTTAATTTCCAAAGATGGGTGTTGTTGTTGTTGTTGTTGTTTAGTTGTTTAGTCGTGTCCGACTCTTCGTGACCCCATGGATCAGAGCACGCCAGGCACTCCTGTCTTCCACTGCCTCCCACAGTTTGGTCAAACTCATGCTGGTAGCTTCGAGAACACTGCCCAACCATCTCGTCCTCTGTCGTCCCCTTCTCCTTGTGCCCTCCATCTTTCCCAACATCAGGGTCTTTTCCAGGGAGTCTTCTCTTCTCCTGAGGTGGCCAAAGTATTGGAGCCTCAGCTTCACAATCTGTCCTTCCAGTGAGCACTCAGGGCTGACTTCCTTAAGAATGGAGAGGTTTGATCTTCTTGCAGTCCATGGGACTCTCAAGAGTCTCCTCCAGCACCATAATTCAAAAGCATCAATTCTTTGGCGACCAGCCTTCTTTATGGTCCAGCTCTCACTTCCATACATCACTACTGGGAAAACCAGTAGTGGTTTAACTATATGGTGCTTTAACTATATGGACCTTTGTTGACAAGGTGATGTCTCTGCTTTTTAAGATGCTGTCTAGGTTTGTCATTGCTTTTCTCCCAAGAAGCAGGCGTCTTTTAATTTTGTGGCTGCTGTCACCATCTGCAGCGATCATGGAGCCCAAGAAAGTAAAATCTCTCACTGCCTCCATTTCTTCCCTTTCTATTTGCCAGGAGGTGATGGGCCCAGTGGCCATGATCTTTGGTTTTTTGATGTTGAGCTTCAAACCATATTTTGCACTCTCCTCTTTCACCCTCATTAAAAGGTTCTTTAATTCCTCCTCACTTTCTGCCATCAAGGTTGTGTCATCTGCATATCTGAGGGTATCTGTCATATATATATGAGTTGAGCTTCTTAGCCATGATTTTGCTACCCTTACTTCAACAAACAGTCCCACACCATATGTACAGAATATGATCATTCTTATAATAACTGCTTATTTCTGCCTCCATGCACAGCTTACCTAGGTCTACACTGCCTCGCTGCGCATTCTTTTTCCAGCCTTGGAGAAATTTGTTTCTGATGCTTGCCAAATTATAGACTGTGTGTTTGGTAGAAGCAAGGAAGAAGGTAGGGCCGGAGCATTCAAGTCCTTGCCCAGCCAATTAGACGAAGGACAGAGCCAGAGGAGGCCAGGCCTTTTGTATCTGTGCTCCGCGGGATTTATTGGCACTAATTACCAAGGCACTTAATGGCTGGTTCTGGATGGGAATTAATTCTGGCCTGGTGGATAAATAATGCACGATGGTTTATTTAGCTAAATGCAAGGCAGCAGAGAAGAGGCGGGTGCAGGCAGGAGCTTGCTGCAGACAAACAGGACAAGAGATGCTGCGATGAGGGGATTCATCTGACTACCAGTAAGATGGGGAAGAGGAGGGCAGGATGATGAAGACGAGGAGTAAATTGTACTTGCAATCAGGAGGGCTATGTTGAGTCCCAAGATAAAGCAAGCCAGAAGAGGTGAGTAAGGCTCGGATCTAACATTATCTCCGAAGGTAGACCATAACAACCTTGCTTTCAAGTGTCATGAGATCAAAACAGGAAACTTTTCTGGCTCCTCGTATCGCCAATACAAATTGTGATATTGAACGCTATCAAGGCGGCCACAGCATAATTATCTCGCTGCTCCAAAATTGCTTCTTGAGTTCTGAGAGGCAGGTAGGGATGTGTTCATCCCAGGTAGAGATGTATCTTGTTTTGCTGATGCTTTAGAGAAGGAAACTCAGTGTAAGTGAGTGTGTGTGTGTGTTGCACAGCAGAAGAGGATCTTGTCCATTTTCAAGTGCAAGGCTTGTATTCTGGAACTGGGAGCAAGTGGGGTTTGCCTTGCTGCATTGGAACTTTTATCTGCTCAGTTGTGCCTGTAAAGTTCCCTAGTAATATGTACTGTGTTCTCTTTTCAACGTAATACCATTTAAAGTATGGGTGGATCATGTTGCAAAAATGTTTGTAGAAATGTATGGATTGTGTCCCTTGTAAGGGGCATGCTGAAAAATTGGCAGTGAACAAGTGCCACAAATCTGCACATAGTGATCTGGGCTCCCAATGTCTTTTGATTTTTCTCAAAGAGCTGTGAGGGGAGGGGAAACTTAGCTCAGGACCAAAGCGTGGACCCTCACATCTCAATATCCCAGCATGGCCAATGGCCATGGATGATGGGAATTGTAGTTCGTCAGCATTTGGACACCCACCCCTGCTATATCCCTTATGAAACATTCATTGTGATCTATTTAGTTTAAACAAAACACAGGAAATAAACTCAGCCTGCTCTGGAAGAAGCCCTTGACAAAACAGAAACCGAGATTTGCCAGCTACGTGAGTACAGGAATTTGGTCGGCTTGTTACCACAGAGCTCTTAGCTCTCCACATCTTGATGAAACAGGCAGATTTAGAGGCTCCATTAGCGAAAGATATCGCCAGGGGGATACATTCTGCAGCCTTGGACTGTTGCTGATGCAGTTCTGCACTCGGCATTGATTCTGCAGTTCGTGCCTGAGTTATTTGTGCCATTTTCAGGCCGGCATTAATCCCCGCTGTGCCTCTTTTCACCTGTCAAAATAAGGTAGCACAGGCAGTTTTCCATAGCCTGAGCAATGGAAAGTCAATCTGTGCAGAAAGAAATGTAGGATAACCTCCCCACATGCCTTCATACCTTGGCTTGGGCTATTTAGTCATTCTATAAACTTATAGTCTACCCTCAACATAAACTTCAGTTCACTTTTAATTTAGAAATGTGCTGCTGATACTATCATAGCTTGACAGATGTGGGTGCTTTTCCTAGGGTGTTCTATGGTGTTGTCAACTGTGTCATTTTCAGTACAGTA
Source organism: Podarcis filfolensis (assembly GCF_964270895.1). Lineage (NCBI taxonomy): Eukaryota > Metazoa > Chordata > Lepidosauria > Squamata > Lacertidae > Podarcis > Podarcis filfolensis. The sequence goes on from NC_139608.1 coordinate 90,187,587, forward strand.
GTACCTCGGCTTACAGACGCTTCAGGTTACAGACGCTACAGGTTACAGACTCCGCTAACCCAGAAATAGTACCTCAGGTTAAGAACTTTACCTCAGGATGAGAACAGAAATCGCGCGGCAGGAGGCCCCATTAGCTAAAGTGGTACCTCAGGTTAAGAACAGTTTCAGGTTAAGAACGGACCTCTAGAACAAATTAAATTCTTAACCCGAGGCACCACTGTATTTAAAACACTCAACCATGGGTAGACAAACTAAAGCCTGAGAGCCGGATGTGGCCCAATCACCTTCTCAATCCAGCCCTTGGACGGTCTGGGAATCAGCGTGTTTTTACATGAGTAGAATGTGCCCTTTTATTTAAATTGCATCTCTGAGTTATTTGTGGGGCATAGGAATTTGTTCTTTCCCCCCCAAATATAGTCCAGCCCCCCACAAGGTCTGAGGGACAATGGACCGGCCCCCTGCTGAAAAAGTTTGCTGAGCCCTGCGAGTCAAGGCCAATTGGCCCAATACTGAGTTCTTCTCAGAAGAACAACCCACCTAGTTGGCTGGGCTACTTATTCTCTGGGACTTTTATGGGTGCATCATCGCTAGCCCCAAATATTGCAGAGTGTGTACACATTTAATATCTCAGTCAGGCCTGAACTAGATGCGGCATGAAATCATGTGCACATTCAACCCCTGACTTCCTTTTTTAAAAAACCAAAAGCTGCAGCAGGAGACTTGGGAGCTATGGGTGCCATCTGTTCCATTTCCCTCACTCTGCACAAAGCCTAGGAAGAAATACTGTCCGTTCTTGTATTTCTTTTCTGCTTCTTACACCCTCGTAGCACCACACTTAACAGCCCCTGCTAGCCAGAGACCTTTAATGCCTTGCGCGTGAACTTTGTGGGGAAAGCTGATCTAATAACATCCAGCTTCCCCAATGCATGTGGTAAGAATTATTTATGTTTCCGTAAGACAGCTGCTGTTGAACATTCCTTCCCTGAATGAGAACGGCCTTGGACCTGAATGGTCAGGCCACAGGAAGCATTTGCAGGATGAAATCACGGGGCCTTCAAGGCTTCAACAACCCCCAACTTCAAACAACATCCTTTTGTGGCCAGAAAAAGGCCCACGGGGTCATGCAGGGCTGTCAAAAACAGCCTGGGGGTGTGGAAGCACCAGCGCTTCCATGATCTCTGGTTGCCTTCAAATGCTTCAGTTACTGTGCTGGGACGGGGGCAGATCTCTCCCCTACCTGGGCGTGCTGCTACCCCCACCACCACCAGTGGCAGGGAAGGTGGGGTGCCTTTGGGGGCACTGCCTTGGGGGTTTCTGATGCCCAGGGCAGCTGCTTCTCTTCACCTCATGGTCTGGGACCCTCTTGCCGCAAGGTATCCCTGCAATATGGTGTTCCCTTCTGTTATGTACTGAAGTTCTCACCCTGGGCCAGCAGGGGGATACTTTAGATAGTTCAGGTCCACATATGCAAATAAGGGATCAAAAGTGACGTTCAGTGATTCGATAGTTACAGAAAGTTGTTACAGTTACGTTGTACTGGAGCTCTATATAAGCAGGCTGGCTGAACCCTTCAGTTCAGTTCTGTTCTGGCCTGTGAATAAACAAGAGCTGTTTGAAGAATCGCTGTGTCGTCTGATATGTTCACCCACAACTTAACACTTTCCCACCAGCAGGCTTTGCCAGAAGTCACTATGCAACCCATTGGGAATTACCGTATATACTCGAGTATAAGCCTACTTTTTCAGCCCATTTTTAATGCTGAAAACGCCCCCCTCGGCTTATACTTGAGTGAGGGCCCTTTGGGGCTGCTGCTCCTTCCTCCTCCGCCGCCTTTGCCACTGTTGGTGGCGGCGGCGGAGGAACGAGCAGCCCAAAAGCAGCCCTTTTGGGCTGTTCCTTCCTCCGCCGCTGCCGCCACCAGCCCCTGCCTCTCGGCAGCACCCATGGTAGGCAGGGGGACAGGAGGGGCTGGGGGGGAGAAAGAAGCCCCCTCTGCCATGTGTGCATGTGTGTACACACACACGCACCCCAGCCCACCAGGAGGTTTGTGGTGTGGTGAACCAGCTTATACTCAAGTCAATAAGTTTTCCCAGTTTTTTGTGGTAAAATTACCATATTTTTCGCTCCATAAGGCACACCTGACCGTAAGGCGCACCTAGTTTTTAGAGGGGGAATTCAAGGGGGGGAATATTATTTAAAGGAAGCGCTGAGCAAAGCCTGTATGCATCCCAGGCTCTGCTCAGCGCTTCCTTTCACGAGCAGCGTGGAGTGTGTGTCTGGCTCTTGCGGGCTTTTCTACAAGGAGGGGGAAGGGACTGATGCGGCCAGTCAGTCCCTTCTCCCTCCTGGGGAAAAGCCCTCAAGAGCAGCGCCGAGCTTGTGTGTGGCTCTTGGGGGCTTTTCCCGCCTGCCTCCCCCCTGCATTCGCTCCATAAGATGCACACACATTTCCCCTTACTTTTTAGGAGGGAAAAGTGCGTCTTATGGAGCGAAAAATACAGTAGGTGCCTCGGCTTATATTCGGGTTGGCTTATACCCGAGTATATACGGTATGTTTACATGTGGTGGAGGTGTAAATATGTACATTTTTTTTCTGGCGAAGGGTATTAACAGAAATCACTGGGTTCAAGCTGACCAAAAGTCCAGAGGTAGCACTATTACCAATTTGCAATGGGGTGGAAGGTTCGCAGGCTATGAAGGACTTGCTCACAAATTTATTGACAGCTGCGCGAATTATGATAGCTAGGAAGTGGAAGGGGCAAGCAGAATATAAAATGGAAGAATGGTATAAAGAGGTGTGGGGTATAGCTATTAATGATAAATCAATATGTGCCATTAAGGGAACACACAGGAGAAATAATTTTGAGGAGATATAGAAGGTGTTTGTAGCATTTGTACTGTTAAAACGGAAAGGGGTCAAACCATTGCAAGAGGTGTTGAAATGTTGGGAGATTGGACAGTTGCAATGGAATGGTCTTGGTGGTAGGGTGCACATTTTTACAGTCATACCTCGGGTTACAGACTTTTTTTGGGTTACGGACCGCCCAAACCCAGAAGTACCAGAACGGGTTACTTCTGGGTTTTGGCAGTCGTGCATGCGCAGAAGTGCTAAATCGTCTTTGCGCATGCGCAGAAGCACCGAATCGCAACCCGCGCATGCGCAGACGCACCGCTGCAGGTTGCGGATGCTGCAGGTTGCGGACGTGCATCCCACACAGATCACGTTTGCAACCAGAGCGTCCACTGTATTCTTACTTATTTATGATTATTACTTTGTCAAAATATAATCATAATCATAGAAAAGAAAATTAATCCAATTTTTTTAAAAAAATTGTCTGTCAAAAAAAGGAGGGGTTATATAGCCATGAGGAATCCAGGAGGCTTGGGGTAGGTGTGGGGGGACCCTGCCTGTCAGATAAGGTGGGTGCCCCATCATTTTATTGATTGATTGATTGATTGATTGATTGATTGATTGATTGATTTAGAAATTGCTGGCGTTAAAGTGTTTGGAGCACACTCTTGTAGATATAGATAAATATTCTGCCTTTGTCTTCCTTTGTGAATGATTTTTTTAAAAAATAAAAAAGTAGATTTCTCCCGCCCCCCCTCTCTTTTACTTAGACCGCTCCAAGAGCCTGGTGATGGGGGACCCCCCTGGGCTGCCCTGCCGGCCTTCCTCCCCCTGCCGACAAGAGCCAGCGCTGAAACGTGGCTGGCTGAAGAAGCAGAGAAGCATCATGAAGAACTGGCAGCAGCGCTGGTTCGTCCTTCGTGGCGACCAGCTCCTGTACTATAAGAACGAGGATGAGGTCAAGCCACAGGTAAGGTGCCTCTGGGCTGGAAGTGAGAAAAAGTAGCCAGCAATCTGTGGAGGCCCTTGCTGGGTCTCCTGTCTGTGGTTGGTTGTGTGTCTGCGTGCTGCTTTAACTGTCTACATAAAGGCTATTCTCTTGCACATCTGGCTGTGTCTGTTCTGTCGGGGGTTGCATAACTCCATGCCCTCCAACATTTCTCGGATGGAAATAGGGACATCCTAAGGAAAAGCGGGACATTCCAGGATCAAATCAGAAACCGGGATGGCTTCTGTAAATATGGGACCAGTCCCTGGAAAATAGGGACACTTGGAGGGTAGCTTTTGGATATATGGGGAGCTGAACGACCCTCTTTCTGTATGCTGTTTACCAGGCATAGGCAAACTCTGGCCCTCCAGATGTTTTGGAACTACAATTCCCATCATCCCTAGCTAACAGGACCAGTGGTCAGGAATGATGGCAATTGTAGTGTCAAAACATCTGGAGGGCCGGAGTTTGCCTATGCTCACTGTTTACCTTCCACATTTACATTTCAAATATCTACTTCCCTTCTGTTCCCTGACTTTTTTCTGTTTTTTCCGCCAATTTCAGGGGTTTGTCCCTTTGCAAGGCAATCAGGTGAATGAAGTGGTCCCCAATCCTGAGGAGCCAGGGAAGTACCTCTTTGAAATTTCTGCAGGTAGGCTTGCCTTTCGGTCTCCTTTGTCTTGATCGTATGGTTCCGATTTGATGAGTGGAGCAGGGAAGTGGTGTAACTCCATGGTGGGGCATTTAAATTTTTAATTCTGATAGGAAATGCTCTGCAGGGGTCGAGAGGACAAAAAAAGGGGGGTCTAAGGAAGGTCAAGGACATGGGTTAAACCACAGAGCCTAGGGCTTGCCGATGAGAAGGTCGGTGGTTCGAATCCCCGCAACAGGGTGAGCTCCCGTTGCTCGGTCCCTGCTCCTGCCAACCTAGCAGTTCGAAAGCACGTCTGGTTCGAGCCCCACATTGGGCAAAAGATTCCTGCAGTGCAGAGGATTGGACTAGATAACCCTTGGGGTCCCTAACAGGTCTACGATTTTATGACACCAAAGCCACTTCCACCTTATGGAGGAAGTGGGGTTGCGGGCTTCACGGCCCCACCATGCGCGCGGTGGGTGAAGGCCACCCTCATGCGATTGGGGGGATTCCCAGCCGCATCATCTCCTGGCAGGCCAATCGGCCGGTTCAGGGGGCGTGGCCTGCCCTATAAAGGCAGGACGCGGCTGGGGATCTCCCTCTTTGCTGCTCATCAGCTGTTCCTGTTTTTCCCCACCCTCCCACCCTATAAGGTTTCCGTTCTTTGACCTTGCTATGGACCTTGGTTGGTTGCCGTTGAGGGGCCTGGTAGGAATTTTTCCACTTGGCAAATTGGCACCAGCCACTTGGTTTTTGCCTAACTCGTAGCAAATCATCACAACTTTCTTGGTAATGGCGGTTAGACATTGGTATTGTTCTGTAGATGGAAGAGGGGAGGTAGCGCCATCACCTGCCCTGCATATCGAAGGGTAATCCAATAAAGGATTCAGGGGGATGTGGTCCTGTCCGAAGCCTGGGGAGGTGAGGGCCTAAGGCATGCCCCCTAACGGTGACCCCGGGGGAGTCCTAGTTGATGTGCATCAGCAGGACTCCCCTACTGGTGGTTAACCCTTCCTGGACTTCAAGCGGACGGGCTGAAGTCGGATATAGTTGGTTAGGACCAATGCCTAAGCCAATGCCACTCATCACCTGTAACCAATAAAGTTGTGGCCTTTTTTAGCCCATTAACCGTAATAATTGTGTCACGTGTCATTATTTCCACGGGGGGGGGGGGGAGAAACTAACCATGCAACTGCCTTCCCCTCTCCCACCCCCAAGCCCTCCTTATCACATGTAAATGACAGCAGGGGCAAATGGGGTGAGAGCTGAGGTGCTTTTGGGGGACAGCATGATGCTGTCAAAGGAGGGACGTGGGTGGCGCTGTGGGTTAAACCACAGAGCCTAGGACTTGCCAATCAGAAGGTCAGTGGTTCAAATCCCCGCGACGGAGTGAGCTCCCGTTGCTCAGTCCCTGCTCCTGCCAACCTAGCAGTTCGAAAGCACGTCAAAGTGCAAGTAGATAAATAGGTACCACTCCAGCGGGAAGGTAAACGGTGTTTCTGTGCGCTGCTCTAGTTTCACCAGAAGTGCCTTAGTCATGCTGGCCACATGACCCGGAAGCTGTACGCCGGCTCCCTCGGCCAATAAAGCGATATGATGAGCGCCGCAACCCCAGAGTTGGTCACGACTAGGCCTAATGGTCAGGGGTCCCTTTACATTTACCTTTATAATGCTGTCAAAAGGTTTCTGGCAATAGGTTGTTTTTTTTAAAAAAAAAAATCACCAGAGAAGGAAAATCTGGATTAAAGGGTGTTTGTCTGGAATGAGCTAGCATTTTGATGCCAGCGATGAGGTTGCGGGGCACTGCAAAAAACTTTGCATGTATGCTGAGCACTGATGCTATAAAAAAACCCACATGCACCCATTCAGAAGCACTCTATATTGTTACGGTACTTGGGCTGCAGCGAACATTGGTGGTTGTAACCTAATTCAGGAAGCCGAGTCAAGCTTATTCGCCAGTGCAGTTAATTAAACCTAGGTGCAAATGTTAGCTAGTAATTGAAGCATTTAATGGCAGCTCCACGGTAATCATTTGGTTGCTGCCGCCGTGAGTGGAACACTTTATCATGTGCACAAGTAAGTACCCCGGAACTTACACCCCCCAATTATCCCTGATGACGCCCCGGGGCTCGCGCTGTCAAGTAAGCCACAGCTGACTTGAGTCAATTAAACTCTTGGGAGCTCAAGCAGGAGAATAATGGAAGCAAATTACTGTGCGATGCAAATGTGATCACGGAGCCTGTTCAGTAATGGGAGCGGCATGAGAATGCTCTAACAGAGCTCAACACATCTCTTAAAAAAACAAAAAAAACCTTGAAATTATTGTCTGGTTCTCTTGCACACCCTGCAAACAGGCCTGTGAGGAAAGGGAAAACAGGGTGGTGGTCCAATGGAAAAGTAGTAAGGGCTAATTGCTGGCGGTTATCATACCTATTAATGTTGAACTCAGCTCAAAGCTTGCTTCCAAGTAAACCCATTTGCCCCAGTGAGATTTGGCAGCTGGAAACTGTGAGGGACGCAGGTGGCGCTGTGGGTTAAACCACAGAGCCTAGGACTTGCCGATGGTGGTTCGAATCCCCGTGGCAGGGTGAGCTCCCGTTGCTCGGTCCCAGCTTCTACCAACCTAGCAGTTCAAAAGCATGTCAAAGTGCAAGTAGATAAATAGGTACCACTCCAGCGGGAAGGTAAACGGCGTTTCCATGCGCTGCTCTGGTTTGCCAGAAGCGGCTTAGTCATGCTGGCCACATGACTCGGAAGCTGTACGCCGGCTCCCTCGGCCAGTAAAGCGAGATGAGCGCCGCAACCCCAAAGTCGGCCATGACTGGACCTAATGGTCAGGGGTCCCTTTACCTTTAACTGTGAGGAGGGCCACAGCTGCAAAATGCTAGGCGATTGCCGCTCAAAATACCTCATTATATTCCTGAAAAAGAAACACTAAAACAACAACCACAACCACCCCTACCTACCAGGGTGATAAAACATTACATTTGGGGGCACCCAGGTGTGGAGGCAAGCCTCTAAGCACAGGTTCCTTTTTGTAATAAGAATAGAAAGCCCTGCAGTTCTGTGGTCAGCTGTGAGATAACTACAGTGGTACCTTGGTTCTCAAACGCCTTTGTACGCAAACAACTTGGAACCCAAACACTGCAAACCCAGAAGTGTTCCAGTTGCAAACTTTTTTTGGAAGCCAAATGTGCTCAGTTTTGAGTGCCACACTTCTGTTTTGAGTGGTATGCTGAGGTGTGTCTGTTTTTGCTATTTATTTTGCGTTTTTGTGGCTCTTTTTGTTTTGTTTTTGCAACTGTGTGGAACCCAGTTCAGCTGCTGATTGATTGATTGTGTGACTGCAGTACATTGTTTATCGCTTTCATTTTATGGATCAATGGTCTCGTTAGACAGTAAAATCCATGTTAAACTTGCTTGTTTTAGGGGTTGTTTTTAAAAGTCTGGAACGGATGAATCCATTTTGCATTACTTTCTATGGGAAAGCGCCCCTTGGTTCTGGAACACTTTGGTTTTGGAATGGACTTCCGGAATGGATTAAGTTTGAGAACCAAGATACCACTGTATAGGAGCATGTAACATTTTCAAACATGGAGGACATTCCGGTATCAAAGTGCTATCTTGGACTATAGCTATGTGCTCAGTTCCCCCATGTGGTGAACCACCAATGTTCAGGCAGTGGCTGTCTCAGTGAAGTAACTGCATGAACTGACTGGTTATTGGAGCCTTTGGGGCAGACAGGAGTACAAAGGGCTTTGAGTTCCAGCTGTTCCTTGCTTGAGCCCCATGGTCTTCCTAAGATACTGGCTTGTGCCTGCATGGTTTGTTAACATGCTTGTTGTCCCTGCTGTCACAATTTTGGCTTCCGGTCCTTGCTTTTACAGTGGTACCTCAGGTTACATATGCTTCAGGTTACATACACTTCAGGTTACAGACTCCACTAACCCAGAAATAGTGCTTCAGGTTAACAACTTTGCTTCAGGATGAGAACAGAAATCGTGCTCTGGCGGTGTGGCAGCAGCAGGAGGCCCCATTAGCTAAAGTGGTGCTTCAGGTTAAGAACAGTTTCAGGTTAAGAACAGACCTGCGGAACGAATTAAGTACTTAACCCGAGGTACCACTGTATATACTTTGTTAAGTTATGGGTGAACATATCAGACAACACAGTGATTCTTCAAACAGCTCTTGTTTATTCACAGGCCAGAACAGAACTGAACTGAAGGGTTCAGTCAGCCTGCTTATATAGAGCTCCAGTACAACGTAACTGTAACAATTTTCTAAAACTATCCAATCACTGAACGTCTCTTTCAATCCCTTATTTGCATAACTATCTACAGTATCCCCCTGCTGGCCCAAGGTGAGAACTTCAGTACATAACATACTTAGCTTAAGCATAGCCATACTGACTCTCTCACGAAACTGTATGGATGTGCATGTGTGGCTAGATCTATGCAGCTATTAAGAAACGCTAGGCAAAAAAACCGTTGTAAAGCTCCCAATTGAAAATATCAACGGGAGCTCACTCTGTCATGGAGATTCGAACCGCTGACCTTCTGATCAGCAAGCCCAAGAGGCTCAATGGTTTAGACCACAGCGTCACCTGCATCCCTCTAAAGCATCTCATACCCTCTTAACATTTCTCAGATGAGAAGAGGGGCATTTCTCCCTCCCTCCCTCACAACTGACCTTCCTTAAAGGTAAAGGGAGCCCTGACCATTATGTCCAGTCGTGACCGACTCTGGGGTTGCGGCGCTCATCTCGCTTTACTGGCCGAGGGAGCCGGCGTTTGTCCACAGACAGCTTCTGGGTCATGTGACCAGCATGACTAAGCCGCTTCTGGCAAAGCAGAGCAGCGAACGGAAATGCCGTTTACCTTCCCGCCGGAGCGGTACCTATTTATCTACTTGCACTTGCACCCATTTTTCCCAAGTTACCCCAACCATTCCCCTCTCTCGGAGATCAGAGCTATGAGTGCATAGGCCATTTACCCCCTAAACTAGCCTGCTCTTGGGGTCACAGGAAGAAGCCATCCTATTGCCAGTGTTGAGTAAGATTTGACACCCCCCATTGTCCCAAACCACTGGCTTACCTGGCAGCAAATTAGTGTGCCAAGTTCAAAATCCGAGGGTCGATCCACACAAGCAAAGTCCAAAGGTCAGGAAACGAGATTCAGGGTCAATCCAAGTAGCCAAGTCTGAAGTCCAGCAGTCAGGATACAGTCCAGAGTCAACTCCAAAGCACAGTCCCATGGAGGTCCAGGAGCATCCAAGACGAGGTCCATCAACATGGGCAGTCCAGCAGACGTACTGAGCATGCTCATTGCAGCATCTGGGCTTGATGAGGCAGGTGACCCTCACCTGTTCTAAGCCTACTCCAGCTGAGGAATCACACGCCTCCTCCCAAAACTAGTGAGCCTCACCTGGCCAGCTTTGTCTCCAACAATACAATGTCTTCAACCAGCCCTGGCCTTGCTATGTTTACTTCCTGAAGTATATAGGGACAGCAGGGGTTGGGGGGAATGCGGAGATAATGTGACCATCAGCCCTCAGAACACAAATCTCTCCTGTCAGGAATTCGCTGGAGCTGTTTTCCACTGTGAATGCAGATGGATATTTCCAAACATATGCCGAGCTGCCATGCTTCTAAGATTAAGGGAGGATATTAGGCCAGTCTTTTTTATTATTATTATTATTATTAATTTTGACATCTTCAATGAAAGTTCAAAAAATACATAATTATATGTGCACTAAACATGGTGAGGCTTCTTCTTCTTCTTCTTCTTCATCTTCTTCATCATCAATAAAAGAGAAAAAAGGAGGGGGAGAAACAGCCCCCATGTATAAGGGAAAATAAAAGGGGACGGATGGACCAAAAACTGTATACTTTACAATGTTGTTCTGGTACTTCACCAGATCTTAACCAATTACAGTACAGTGGTACCTCAGGATACATACGCTTCAGGTTACAGACTCCATTAACCCAGAAATAGTGCTTCAGGTTAAGAGCTTTCTTCAGGATGAGAACAGAAATTGTGCTCCGGTGGCGCGGCGGCAGCAGGAGGCCCCATTAGCTAAAATGGTGCTTCAGGTTAAGAACAGTTTCAGGTTAAGAACGGACCTCCGGAACGAATTACATACTTAACCTGAGGTACCACTGTATTTGTAAGAATTACAGTATTACAGTATTTGTAAAAATGGATTCCAAATATAGTCATTTGTTGTTGTTGTTTAGTCGTTTAGTCGTGTCCGACTCTTTGTGACCCCATGGACCAGAGCAGGTCAGGCACCCCTGTCTTCCGCTGCCTCCCGCAGTTCGGTTAAACTCATGCTGGTAGCTTCGAGAACACTGTCCAACCATCTCGTCCTCTGTCGTCCCCTTCTCCTTGTGCCCTCCATCTTTCCCAACATCAGGGTCTTTTCCAGGGAGTCTTCTCTTCTCCTGAGGTGGCCAAAGTATTGGAGTCTCAGCTTCAGGATCTGTCCTTCCAGGTCATACCTCGGGTTAAAGACGCTTCAGGTTAAATATTTTCAGGTTGCGTCCCGTGGTGACCCGGAAGTACCGGAAAGGGTTACTTCCGGGTTTTGCCGCTCACGCATGCGCAGACGCTCAAAATGACGTCATGCGCATGCGCAGAAGCGGCGAATCGTGACCCGCACACGCGCAGACGCGGGTTGCGTTCTGCTCAGGTTGCGGACGGGGCTCCGGAACGGATCCCGTTCACAACCAGAGGTACCACTGTACCATTGAATTTGTCCATGGCAAGTCTGCGTTTATATGCAAGTTGCTCATACGTTGCGAGTTTGTGTAAATCTTCAATCCAATCGTAGAAGGGAGCCGCATTTTTATTTTTCCAATTCATCAGTTATCAGTCTTTTTGCTATGGTAAGGGTGCGGAGAGTCCATTCTATTGTCCTTTTGTAAGGTTCCATGTGCTGGATATATAATTCAAGAGTTTTGAGCATGACATTAAACACTATACATCAAATGAAGCACTATATACCAGTATTTATACCAAGGAAGAGTAGAACTTACGTTCTGAATGCAGATTGTAACAGAAGTGCGTCTTCTTTCCAGGTGGCACAGCAGGTCGGGATAAGGTGCCCATCCACCATGAAGCCTTCTTGTTCATGGCTAGCTCCCAGAATGATATGGAAGATTGGGTGAAAGCTATACGACGGGTAATATGGACTCCATTCACTGGAGGTATGATTCACAGCTCTTAGTCACATAACATACGGTAAATCCCTTTTTCCCAAGGTAATGTAGCAAATTGGTCTGAAGCTCAACATCAAATAAACTAAGATCATGGCCACTGGTCCCAACACCTCCTGGCAAATAGAAGGGGAAGGAATGGAGGCGGTGAAAGATTTTACTTTCTTCGGCTCCATGACCATTGCAGATGGTGACAGCAGTCACGAAATTAAAAGACGCCTGCTTCTTGGGAGGAAAGCGATGACAAACCTAGACAGCATCTTAACAAGCAGAGACATCACCTTGCCAACAAAGGTCCATATAGTTAAAGCTATGGTTTCCCCAGTAGTGATGTATGGAAGTGAGAGCTGGACCATAAAGAAGGCTGATCGCCAAAGAATTGATGCTTTTGAATTATGGTGCTGGAGGAGACTCTTGAGAGTCCCATGGACTGCAAGAAGATCAAACCTATCCATTCTTAAGGCAATCAGCCCTGAGTGCTCACTGGAAGGACAGATCCTGAAGCTGAGGCTCCAATACTTTGGCCACCTCGTGAGAAGAGAAGACTCCCTGGAAAAGACCCTGATGTTGGGAAAGATGGAGGGCACAAGGAGAAGGGGATGACAGAGGATGAGATGGTTGGACAGTGTTCTCAAAGCTACCAGCATGTGTTTGACCAAACTACTATAGGAGTGCCTGGCGTGCTCTGGTCCATGGGGTCACGAAGAGTCGGACATGACTAAACGACTAAACAACAACAAAATGTAGCAAGTGGTTATGCAGGGAACACCTCCAACCAACATGTGGCCTCCAACCAAGTCCAAAGGTTCTGTGTTTGGTTGTTTTCATTCTTGGGAAAGTTCATGAAAAGAGCAGGTCTATTGTGGTGGCCTGTGCTCTTGGTTTAGCTTGCAGAGCTCTCCTAAAGTGTATTTCTCTAAGCAGTTGATACAGTTGGTGTTCACAGCTTTGAGGTGGCAAAAACCTTATCACCCGCTTTATTCCGACCACACCTGGAGTCCTGCGTCTATTTCTAGCCACCACAATTTAAGGAGGATATTGACAAGCTGGAAGGTGTGCCCAGGGGTGACCAAGATGATAAATGGTCAGGAAACCATGCCTTATGAGGAATAGTTGAGGGAGTTGGGTATGTTTAGCCAAAAAAAGGACACTGAAGGGAGATACGATAGCCATCCTCAAATATCTAAAGGGTTGTCACATGGAGGATGGAGAAAACTTGTTTTCTCCTGCTCGGGAGGGTAGAACCTGGACCAATGGCTTCATGTTACAAGAAAGGAGATTTCAACTAAACACCAGGAAGAACTTTCTGGTAGTAAGATCTGTCTGACAGTGGAATGAACTTAGAAGGTGGTGGACTCTCCTTCCTTGGATGTTTTTGAAGCAGAGCTTGGATGGCCATCTGTCAGGGATGCTTCAGCTGAGATTCCTGCATTGCATGGGATTGGATGAGATGATCCTTGGGATCCCTTCGAACTCTACACTTAGTGCTCTCCAAACGTTTTGAACTACAGATCCCATTATGCCTGCCCACTGGTCATGTTAGTTGGAGCTGATGGTAGTTGAAATCCAGAATAGCTGGAAGGCACCAGTTTGGGAAAGGCCGGATTCGGAAATCTAGGTGCTTACAGTAACTTGCATGGTGAAACTTGCCTTTTCAATCCAGTGGAGTTCTACAGGGTCAAACCTTTGATACTTTCAGCAACCAGGTGATTGTGCCTACTTCTACTTGATATTTCGGAGCCTCTGAGGCCATGAAGAAACTTTGAGTCAATTTGTGCTTCTCTACATGACCGAGAAGGGACGCGGGTGGCGCTAGGGATGCGGGTGGCACTGTGGGTTAAACCACAGAGCCTAGAACTTGCCGATCAGAAGGTCGGTGGTTCGAATCCCCATGATGGGGTGAGCTCCCGTTGCTTGGTCCCTGCTCCTGCCAACCTAGCAGTTCGAAAGCACGTCAAACTGCAAGTAGATAAATAGGTACCACTCTGGCGGGAAGGTAAACGGCGTTTCCGTGCGCTGCTCTGGTTTGCCAGAAGCGGCTTAGTCATGCTGGCCACATGACCCAGAAGCTGTACGCCGGTTCCCTCAGCCAATAAAGCGAGATGAGTGCTGCAACCCCAGAGTCGGCTGCGACTGGACCTAATGGTCAGGGGTCCCTTTACCTTTACCTTTACCTTTACATGACCGAGAAGAACCCTCTGTTGACGGAAGGCATTAAGCTGATGCCTGGCAGGCAGCAGTGCTCAGGCAGCACAGGAATGTTTCACTGGACGGGACAGACAGCATGGCATGATGCCGACCTCACGCTTCTGGAAGTCATCAAGAAGATCTCTGATAAGACCCTGAATTTCATACTCAGCCCACGGGGGAGACATTTGTTAAAACCTGTGACCCAGACTGAGTTGCTGTTTACCTTGGCTGCAACTGGGAGGAGTGCGGAGAGTGGGCAAGACCCTACCTGCCTTGCCTCCCTTGCCGCTGCATTGGAAGCTAGCGAGCTCCCCGTTTTCATTGGATATTTCAAATGCTTTAGCAACAAGTCATAATTAATGCCGAGCGAGTCGTGGCGCTGAGGCCAGATGTGCTGCCGCGATTTAATCCTCTGCAGCCGGAGGGGGGCTGTGAGGCTGCTCTCCGTGTTGCAGCAGAGGCCTTGTGGGCAAGAGGGGCTGCACGGGGACTCAGAATGTGTCTAATGCCTGGAGTCAAGACCTTCCTCCTCTGCCGCTCCTGCGCCATCACGTTGCCAGACTTCTGCTGGATGTTGGGAAGCTGCCATGCGCCCAAGTGCTGCGCCACAACCAGAGGTAAGGTGCAGGGGGAAAGCCGCAGTTGTTTCTCAGATAGCAAAGCTTGCAAGGTCAGGCAGGGGCTTGGAGCTTCTGCTGAAGGCTTGCCTTCACTTGTCAGACTGAAAGCTCCCTTCAATGGAGAATCGAGGGCCAGCATTTTGTACGTGCGGCTCAAACTCATGAGTGAAAGATGGCTTCAAGGCAACGGCGATGTAGGAATCTCCAGCTCTGCGATGGTCTTGGCCATCAAACCTGGATGAATTCCATGGGTCTTTCTGGGCCTTATTTATCAAACTCTATTTACTCCTGCGGACACGGGTGGCGCTGTGGGTTAAACCACAGAGCCTAGGACTTGCTGATCAGAAGGTCGGCGGTTCGAATCCCCGTGATGGGGTGAGCTCCTGTTGCTCGGTCCCTGCTCTGCCCACCTAGCAGTTCGAAAGCACCTCAAAGTGCAAGTAGATAAATAGGTACCACTCCGGTGGGAAGGTAAACGGCGTTTCCGTGCACTGCTCTGGTTCACCAGAAGCGGCTTAGTCATGCTGGCCACATGACCCGGAAGTTGTATGCCGGCTCCCTTGGCCAGTAAAGCGAGATGAGCGCCGCAACCCCAGAGTCGGTCACAACTGGACCTAATGGTCAGGGGTCCCTTTACCTTTACTATTTACTCCTGCACTGCAAGGAGGTTGGACTAGATGATCCTCAGGGTCCCTTCCAACTCCACAATTTTATGATTCTAAGCCATTGATCATCAGGCCACCAATATAGGGTTGTTGTGTTTTTTCCCATCGGACTGTAAGGTTTGGATGAAAGTGCTGGTTCTGCCTGTATGCACATGTTGTGCTGGCTGGTTTTGCGATCAGGATGCCGATACGATTGTGTTTACATGTGACCTGTATTCAGCAGCGCAGCTGAGCCTTAAAACTGCCCATTCATCCTGCCACACACACAGGAAAGTGTCCCAGTGTAACCAACACACACAAAGAAAGAAAAAAAGGGAAGAAGTGAGAGCTTGCTGAAATGAGCATAAATACACAAATGGTCCATTTGATAAGATATCGAGCAGCTTTACACACACAAAGCCAACACAGGGAAATTTGCCTAGATTAACTATTTACATTTGTATCAATTGAAAATGTGCTTTCATGAAAGTGCAAATGTGTTACTTTCTGCTCTTTTGAGGGCTTGCCGATGTGCGACTGGCAAACCAGAAAGTGCACGATGACTTTGTCTCCCTGAACATGTGTGAACCAGAAGCTCTCACAAGGAATGCAAACCTACCATCTGGGCAGATGGATGAAACCAACCAACGAATGTATTTTATGTTTTCAGAATTTCGACTCTTGTCTTTGAAGCTGGTGTTGAATTAGGGATTTGTGACGCGCTCCAAATATTTTCCCCCCCGTCCTCAACATGTTCAGACTTTGTTCTGCTAAGCATTTATTGAGTAACTTATCCCAGCTGGAGAGAGAAGCATTCTCCCCCTCCTACAGTTACAGAATAATTTTGTTTTCTCCACTCAAAGTTATGTCTGCAAGGGCTGTTTAAGAAACAGGCAGCTTGTCTATAGGCATATCTTCTTCCTGCATCAGGTGTGCTGACTTGAGAGCCTGCTTGTCTGTTGGACCTTAGAAGATAGCGATGGAAACCTAGCAAGCCATTTTTATTGCTCTTAAACCTAGCCAAACACCTGGCTTCATAAGGAGGGAAGAAGCTCCAGAAAATAAGTTAACTGTTTAGTTCCCATGCATCAGCCAGAGTGGTGCATGCTCTAGTTATCTCCCGCTTGGACTACTGCAATGCGCTCTACGTGGGGCTACCTTTGAAGGTGACCCGGAAACTACAACTAATCCAGAATGCGGCAGCTAGACTGGTGACTGGGGGCAGCCACCGAAACCACATAACACCGGTCTTGAAAGACCTACATTGGCTCCCAGTATGTTTCCGAGCACAAATCAAAGTGTTGGTGTTGACCTTTAAAGCCCTAAACGGCCTCGGCCCAGTATACCTGAAGGAGCGTCTCCACCATCATCGTTCTGCCCGGACGCTGAGGTCCAGCACCGAGGGCCTTCTGGAGGTTCCCTCATTGCGAGAAGCAAAGCTACAGGGAACCAGGCAGAGGGCCTTCTCGGTAGTGGTGCCCGCCCTGTGGAACACCCTCCCATCAGATGTCACACAACTACCTGACTTTTAGAAGACATCTTAAGGCAGCCTTGTTCAGGGAAGTTTTTAATGTGTGACATTTTAGTGTATTTTTGGTCTCTGTGGAAGCCGCCCAGAGTGGCTGGGGAAACCCAGCCAGATGGGCGGGGTACAAATAAATAATAATAATAATAATAATAATAATAATAATAATAATAATAATAATTATTATTATTATTATTATTATTATTATTATTATTATTATTATTATTATTATTGCCTTTTCCTTCAGCTTTTCTATGACTGACAAGCAAACTCTTGGATGTATGGTACACATTAAGCTGCCGGATAATGCCCAGAATTGGACACAAGAATTCTAGATCAGATGGACCACTGGACTGGCCTGTTCAAGGCAGCATTTTCCATCTTTGAACACTTTTTGTGGCCTTCTATTTTCCAACTGTTTTAGATGTGGCAGCTATTCTGCACTACGCAAAGCTCCCAACGGGTGCCCATTTGTGACTGACATCCGCCACCCCAGAAGTTTGGTGACGCAGGTGGCGCTGTGCATTAAACCACAGAGCCTAGGACTTGCCGATCAGAAGGTCAGCAGTTCGAATCCCCGCAACGGGGTGAGCTCCCGTTGCTCGGTCCCTGCTCCTGCCAACCTAGCAGTTTGAAAGCACGTCAAAGTGCAAGTAGATAAATAGGTACCACTCCAGCGGGAAGGTAAACAGTGTTTCCGTGCACTGCTCTGGTTCGCCAGGAGCGGCTTAGTCATGCTGGCCACATGACCCGGAAGCTGTACGCCAGCTCCCTTGGTCAATAGAGCGAGATGAGCACCGCAACCCCAGAGTCGGTCACAACTGGACCTAATGGCCAGGGGTCCCTTTACCTTTACCTTTTAGGCTACTCTATCAATTCTTTGCCAGCTAGTTCCCTGTTCAGAATCCTCTCCACACAACTTTTCTCCCATGGGGTGTTAAATGCATTCTGCATTTAAGTCCCCATAAGTGGAAATAGCCATGGAGAGGAAGATTTGGAGCACAGAAACAGTGGGCGAAGCAAATTTCCCTTTCCCTTCCTGCTTCTCCAATCCCAATGGCTTTTCCAGTTCCAGGTCTGGTGTTGAGAAGCTTAGACACACCTCTGCAAATAGGACACTTTGTTTAGCCCTACATTTAGTGCTGCGCCTGCATTAGCTGATTATCGGAGAGGAACGTCGTGAGACCAGAAGAGACCATTTCAAGCTAGCTAGCTCAGTTGCTTAGAACATGGTGCTGATAACCCCAAGGTTGCAAGTTCAATCTCCTTATGGAACAGCTGCATATTCCTGCATTGCATGGAGCTGGAGTAGATCAGGCTTCCTCAACCTCGGCCCTCCAGATGTTTTTGACCTACAACTCCCATGATCCCTAGCTAGCAGGACCGGAGGTCATGGATGATGGGAATTGTAGTCTCAAAGCATCTGGAGGGCCGAGGTTGAGGAAGCCTGGACTAGATGATCCCTCTGGTTCCAAGACCATTGATCCATCTAGGTTGGTATTGTCCACACTTACTGACAACAGCTCTCTAGGTTTTGGACATGCTCAACCATATCTGGAGAGGCTTGGGACAGGACCTGAGGCTTTCCATTAGTAGGACCCGTTTACTGAATCTGGCCCCAAGTCTTTGAGTGGTAGTTGAAGTCCTAATCAAAGTAGAACCTATTGAAATGAATGGGCCTCACTCAGTCATCATGTTCATTAATTTCAGTGGGTAAAACTTGGTTGAATGCCATCCTTTGCTATTATTTCAGCATAAGTACTTCCAGTTCCATTGCAGCTACTTCTCTTTGCAATGCTACAGTATGTGAGTCTCTGGAACGGGGCCAGAAGCTTCTCGATCAAATGCTTGAGGAACTCTGGCGTTTTAGTAGAATCATTTTGCTCTAGAGGGACAGATACTCTGAAATGAGAGTTAGATGTTCTAAAGTGCATCTGATTCTAGGGACGGAATTCAGTAGAGAGATCAGAGTACAAACGCTATTTCTACACTGTCCATGAAGGTGCTTGGTGGTAGGAGAGGAACATTTGTTCGGAGTTTTTTCCACATTTTGTGTAATCCTAATCTGGCAAAAAGGACGCGGGTGGCGCTGTGAGTTAAACCACAGAGCCTAGGACTTGCTGATCAGAAGGTCGGCAGTTCGAATCCCCGCGACAGGGTGAGCTCCTGTTGCTCGGTCCCTGCTTTTGCCAACCTAGCAGTTTGAAAGCACATCAAAGTGAAAGTAGATAAATAGGTACCACACCAGCGGGAAGGTAAACGGCGTTTCCGTGCACTGCTCTGGTTCGCCAGAAGTGGCTTAGTCATGCTGGCCACATGACCCGGAAGCTGTACGCCGGCTCCCTCGGCCAATAAAGCGAGATGAGCGCCACAACCCCAGAGTCGGACATGACTGGACCTAATGGTTAGGGGTCCCTTTACCTTTACCTTTAATCTGGCAAAATGCTCCGTCACGTAATGTGAAAGGGAGCAAGCTCGTAAATAATAACAGCATGGATTATAGCATTTACAGTGTCCACATGCATTATCTTAATACAACCTTTACCACAACCTCCTAAAGTTAGGTCGCTATTAATATCTTCATGCTATAAGGGGCGGGGGGTGGGAGGTGGGCTGAGATAGAATAGTTTGCCTGAGGCCACCTACTGAGTTCAAAGCAGAGGCAACATTCCGTCAGGACTTCCTGGTTCGTAGTTAGCCTGTTATACCAGCTCTCTCTCATGCACTGAGAGGATGCATGAGGATTTCCTTTCCTTGGTTAAGACCTGTTTGCCTCTGGTTCATCTGACGACATATTCTAGTCTTTGGAGACTTTTACCAGAGTGGAGGATCACAAACACCTTTGGTGCGATTGTTCCACAGAAGTAGCCAGTATGCTTCGTTACTTCCAAGTTACAGGAGGTGTTTGAGAAACAAGGCTTTGTCATTCTCTCTGATGTGTGTAAAGCATGGGTAGGCAAACTAAGGCCCGGGGGCCAGATCCGGCCCAATCGCCTTCTAAATCCAGCCTGCGAACCGTCCGGGAATCAGTGTGTTTTTACATGAGTAGAATGTGTGCTTTTATTTAAAATGCATCTCTGGGTTATTTGTGGGGCATAGGAATTCATTCATACAGTGGTACCTCAGGTTAAGTACTTAATTTGTTCCGGAGGTCTGTACTTAACCTGAAACTGTTCTTAACCTGAAGCACCACTTTAGCTAATGGGGCCTCCTGCTGCCGCCGCACCGCCAGAGCACGATTTCTCATCGTTTGAGCACGAGCACAAAGTTCTCATCCTGAAGCAAAGTTCTTAACCTGAAGCAATATTTCTGAGTTAGCGGAGTCTGTAACCTGAAGCGTATGTAACCTGAAGCGTATGTAACCCAAGGTACCACTGTATTTTTTTCCAAAATATAGTCCGGCCCCCCACAAGGTCTGAGGGACAGTGGACCCAGCCCCCTGCTGAAAAAGTTTGCTGACCTCTGGTGTAAAGCTAGGATTCAGCTTTTGCACCAAAGCAATTTCTCTTCCACTATCTGTATTTTATGGAATAGGTTTGATAACATGCCACAAACAGCTGTTGTGGCCTTTACAAGGTACATGGTCCACAACTGAATAGGGCAAATTCGTAACCTCTCTCTAGGCTTAAGTATTCTTAGACAATTTTTCTTAATAATATCGTTTATAGCAGTTAACACAAACATGAAAACTGCTGTAACTGGTGAGGAATCACTTATATGAATTAACCTAATCCTAAATCGTTTCAGTACTTGTCAATTATCCGCCTTTATTTAGAAAGTCCTCTCTCCCTTTCCTGTCTTTCAGCTTTCTTCTCTCCTTTCAGTTCCTTCTCCCCATGACCGTTAGCCAGATGACTTGGTCACCATTTGTCCTTTCCCTCACATTTTATGCCCCTCATAAAACGCCCCCCCAAACCACACAGTAGTGTTGCTCCCTGATTAGGGCTTCTCCTCATTCCTCATTAAGGAGGAACTACAATTCTTGCATGGGACGCAGGTTGCACTGTGGGTTAAACCACAGAAACTAGGACTAGCCGATCAGAAGGTCAGCAGTTCGAATCCCCGCGATGGGGTGAGCTCCCATTGCTCGGTCCCTGCTCCTGCCAACCTAGCAGTTCAAAAGCACTTCAAAGTGCAAGTAGATAAATAGGTACTGCTCCGGTGGGAAGGTAAACGGCGTTTCCGTGCGCTGCTCTGGTTCGCCAGAAGTGGCTTAGTCATGCTGGCCACATGACCCGGAAGCTGTATGCCGGCTCCCTCAGCCAATAAACCGAGATGAGCGCCGCAACCCCAGAGTCGGTCACAACTGGACCTAATGGTCAGGGGTCCCTTTACCTTTACCTTTAACCCAGTGAAAGGGGGACACGGGTGGCGCTGTGGGTTAAACCACAGAGCCTAGGACTTGCTGATCAGAAGGTTGGCTGTTCGAATCCCCGCGACGGGGTGAACTCCCGTTGCTCGATCCCTACTCCTGCCAACCTAGCAGTTCGAAAGCATGTCAAAAGTGCAAGTAGATAAATAGGTACCGCTCTGGCGGGAAGGTAAACTGCATTTCTGTGCGCTGCTCTGGTTCGCCAGAAGTGGCTTAGTCATGCTGGCCACATGACCCGGAAGCTGTACGCCGGCTCCCTCGGCCAATAAAGCGAGATGAGCGTCGCAACCCCAGAGTTGGTCACGACTGCACCTAATGGTCAGGGGTCCCTTTACCTTTTTACAATTCTTGCAGTGCCCCTTTGCAATGTTACTTGTTCCGAGGCAGGGTGCTGCTGATGGGGTGCACTTTGACATCACACCTGTGTGTAGACCGCATTTGTGGGGGACACTAACATCTGGGGAAAGGTTCATGCAACCTGCAACTTTGCAGCGATTCCTCTCAAGCCATAGGCACCCGAGCAAAGCATTGCTGGTGCCTCAAACAGCATCTAAGAATGTTTCAGGTCCCAAATGGATTTGCCCATCAACTTCTCCCTTCACTTCATGTAACCTGACAGACTCAGTCCACCTTGCTTGCCCTCACAACTCCTCCCACACCAAAATTGCATACACTCCAACATTTCTCCAGTGAAAACAGGAATGCCCTATGCCATTATTATTATTGTTGTTGTTGTTTAGTCGTTTAGTCGTGTCCGACTCTTCATGACCCCATGGACCAGAGCACGCCAGCCACTCCTGTCTTCCACTGCCTCCTGCAGTTTGGTCAAACACATGCTGGTAGCTTCAAGAACACTATCCAACCATCTCGTCCTCTGTCGTCCCCTTCTCCTTGTGGCCTCCATCTTTCTCAACATCAGGGTCTTTTCCAGGGAGTCTTCTCTTCTCATGAGGTGACCAAAGTATTGGAGCCTCAGCTTCAGGATCTGTCCTTCCAGTGAGCACTCAGGGCTGATTTCCTTCAGAATGGATAGTTTTGATCTTCTTGCAGTCCATGGGACTCTCAAGAGTCTCCTCCAGTACCATAATTCAAAAGCATCCATTCTTTGGCAATCAGCCTTCTTTATGGTCCAGCTCTCACTTCCATACATCACTACTGGAAAACCATAGCTTTTACAATACGGACCTTTGTTGGCAAGGTGATGTCTCTACTTTTTAAGATGCTGTCTAGTTTTGTCATTGCTTTCTTCTTCTTCTTCTTCTTCTTCTTCTTCTTCTTCTTCTTCTTCTTATTATTATTATTATTATTACTACAGTGGTACCTCAGGTTACAGACGCTTCAGGTTACAGACGCCACTAACCCAGAAATAGTACCTCAGGTTAAGAACTTTGCTTCAGGATAAGAACTGAAATTGTGTGGCGGTGGCGCGGCAGCAGTGGGAGGCCCCATTAGCTAAAGTGGTACCTCAGGTTAAGAACAGTTTCAGGTTAAGAACAGACCTCCAGAATGAATTAAGTTCTTAACCCAAGGTACCACTGTATTATATATATATATATATATATATATATATATATATATATATATATATATATATTTAATACCCCGGGTTGCTCCAGCTATTCTGCGTGGCTTCCAACATAGCGAAAAACATAATGAAACATGAAACATTAAAAAACTTCCCTAGACAGGGCTGCCTTCAGATGTCTTCTAAAGGTTGTATAATTACTTATCTCCTTGGCTCGGGGGGCGGGGTCACATAACTCCATACCTTCCAACATTTCTCCAGTAAAAATAGGGGGACGCCCTAAGGAAAAGCAAGACATTCCAGGATCAATTCAGAAACCAGGATGGCTTCTCTAAATCCGAGACTGTCCCTGGAAAATAGGTCTGAGATTGTGGACCACCAAAGATAATGCTTGGCTTCTCCCATTGGCAGGGATCTTTGGTCAACGCTTGGAAGACACAGTCCAATACGAAAAGAAGTACGGGAAGCACCTGGCTCCACTTCTGGTGGAGCAATGTGTGGATTTTATCCGGGAGCATGGGCTCGCTGAGGAGGGACTCTTCCGCATGCCTGGGCAAGCCAATTTGGTGAAAGAGCTGCAGGACTCCTTTGACTGTGGGGAGAAGCCTCTGTTTGACAGGTGAACTGGCATTTTTTAAGGGAACACTAGGAGAGCTGCAAGTCCCCCACGTGTCTGGATTGGGAGATTACCTGCCGTCCCCGTCCCCTCCTCCTGAGGAAGGAGGATTGCCACCGTATTTAGTTTAGAAAATTTAGTTTAGAGTTCAGCTGAACCTCCCAGGGCAGTGTACAGTGGTACCTCGGGTTACATACGCTTCAGGTTACATACGCTTCAGGTTACAGACTCCGCTAACCCAGAAATATTACCTCAGGTTAAGAACTTTGCTTCAGGAGGAGAACAGAAATTGTGCTTCGGCGGTGCGGCAGCAGCAGGAGGCCCCATTAGCTAAAGTGGCGCTTCAGGTTAAGAACAGTTTCACGTTAAGAACGGACCTCTGGAACGAATTAAGTACTTAACCCGGGGTACCACTGTACAATTACACACAAAAAATAAAACCATATTATAAACACTTAACGATTAACCAACACAGAAGTAGCCGTGTCTGTTTCTTATGCTAGATCACAGGTATGTATCACTGGTAACAGAAACACCATCTCTGGGGGGCCCGAGGCACCCTCAAATTTCTTTACCATGGGGGCCCAGCCAGCCAAACTAACATGTGGTGCTCTGCATTTGCCATTCAAATGGGGGGGGTGCCACATCTAGTGATTATGTGGGGTGGGGCTTACCTGGCCCCCATGGGCGTAGCCAGGATTTATGTTAGGAGGGCAGACTTTATGCTAGCGGGGGGCAAAACCTCAGTTATTTAACTATTTTTATTGATCTACTTGATTTAGGGGGGCAGTTGCCCCCTGCCCCCTCTTGGCTACACCCATGCTGCCCCTTATATTTTATAAAAGTTGGCACACCTGTTGAGGGGCCCAGATGCCCTCAAATATTTTATGGGGGGGCAAAAGGACCTTGGTCCCTATGAGTTGGCTCCTATGATAGGAGGGAAGAACAGTGACCACTTTTCCTTCCACGATGGTTAGGAGACTTAAACATTATCAGGTAAGTACAGTGGCACCTCGGGTTACATACACTTCAGGTTACAGATGCTTCAGGTTACAGACTCCGCTAACCCAGAAATAGTACCTCGGGTTAAGAACTTTGCTTCAGGATGAGAACAGATATCGTGCTCCAGCGGCGCGGCGGCAGCAGGAGGCCCCATAAGCTAAAGTGGTGCTTCAGGTTAAGAACAGTTTCAGGTTAAGAACGGACCTCCGGAACGAATTAAGTTCTTTACCTGAGGTACCACTGTAGTAGCGAGGCTGGTTCATGGCAGGTAGCCTGCACATCAGCAAGCATGGCGTAACTCACAAAGCAACAGCAGCCACTCAAAAAGCTGTTGTGCAACATGTGGGAGGGAGCAGGGTCATGGTAGGACAAAAAGACAGACTCTCAGGATGCTGTCATCGGCTCCTGGTTGGTTGCCCAGGAAAGCAGAAAGACAATGGAAAGTATCTTACATTCCTTTTTTATTTCCAACGTTACAGAGAGGGGCTATAGAACCCAGCCTCTTGGATAATGCCGTTGTCCCAAGTGAATCTCCACTCCCACTGAGCCTCTTGGGCTTGCCGATCGGGAGGTCGGCGGTTCGGATACCCGCAACGGGGTGAGCTCCCGTTGCTCTGTCCCAGCTCCTGCCAACCTAGCAGTTCGAAAGCACACCAGTGCAAGTAGATAAATAGGTACCCCTGCGGCGGGAAGGTAAACAGCGTTTCTATGCGCTCTGGTTTCTGTCACGGTGTCCCGTTGCGCCAGAAGCGGTTTAGTACTGCTGGCCATATGACCTGGAAAGCTGTCTGTGGACAAACGCCGGCTTCCTTGGCCTGAAAGTGAGATGAGCAATGCAACCCCATAGTCGCCTTTGACTGGACTTAACCATCCAGGGGTCCTTTACCTATCTAGTAACCTTTAGGGTTCCCCCTGCCCCCAAATTATATTTTATGAAGTTTCAACATTTTTGACATACACAGTCCAATAAACATTTAATTTTTTCGCCTCTCTTGTTTTTGTCGACTTCCATTTCCCATGGATTGGTTGATTCTCTCTTTTTTCTGCACCCTACCTTCTCCCTGTTAAATCATAACCACCAGACTATAATCTGATTCCTTCTGTTGCTCACAGCTAAAATCCTGCTCGCGAGTTCATCATACTATAATATTTCTTTAAATATTTCTTTAAATAGTCCGAAAAAAGGCATCCATTCTTCCATAAAACGCCCATCATTACATTCTCTTAAATCTTGCTGTTAATTTTTTTTGGGGGTGGGAATTTCTTCTTCCTTCCATTTCTGCACATAAAGAATCCCAGCGGCTATTGTCACATACATAAACTACTTTATTTTATTTTTTAAAGTAACCTCTAGGTTAGATTACTGCAACTCATGGTGTATGGGGCTGTCTCTGAAGACTGTGCAGAATTCAGTGGCCAGATTGCTCACCAGGGCAAGATGGTTTGAGCATATAATACCAATCATGGCCCAACTGCCCTGGCTGCTAATTAGTTTCCGGGCCCAGTTCAAAGTGCTGGTTTTGGCCTCTAAAGCCTTAAATGCTTCAAGAATACGATACAGTAAGCCCCCAACTTATGCACATTTAACTTTTTTTAAAAAAAAAAGCTAAAAAGGGGGCAGGAAGTGAAAAAAGACTTTGGCAATCCCACCTGCCATCACACCCGATGTGTTTTTGACTATACATGATTTTGGCTTTAGGTGCAATCCCTGGAACGTACCCCCCACATAAGTTGAGGGTTTACTGTAGCCTGCCCTGTGGAACACCCTCCCACCAGGTGTCAAGGAAATAAACAACTATCTGATTTTTAGAAGACATCTGAAGGCAGCCCTGTTTGGGGAAGTTTTTAATGTTTTTTCTTGTATTGTGTTTTTAATATCCTGTTGGAAGCTGCCCAGAGTAGCTGGGGAGGCCCGTCCATATGGGAAGGATATAAGTAATAAATTATTATTATTATTATTATTATTATTATTATTATTATTATTATTATTATTCATCTGAAGTCCTCCTCCATGAGAGGTCAGGAGAGAGGCAACAGGAGAACAGGCCTTTTCTGTGGTGGCTCCCTGTTTGTGAAACATTCTCCCCAAGGAGACTTGGCTGGCACCTTCATTATACATATTTACCATATTTTTCGCCCTATAGGATGCACTTTTTCCCCTCCAAAAATGAAGGGGAAATCTGGGTGCGTCCTATGGGGCGAATGCAGGCTTTTGCTGAAGCTTGGAGAGCAAGAGGAGTCGGTGCGCACCGACTCCTCTCACTCTCCAGGCTTCAGGAACACATTCACAGCCTAGGCAGCCCTGCGGGAAGTCCCGCAGGGCTGTCTATGCTGCGGATAGCAGCCTGCTTCCCGGAGCGTCGGGCGCCCTGAAAGCAGAGCGCCCGGCGCTTCGGGAACTCATCCGCAGCCTAGGCAGCCCTGCGGGAGGTCCCGCAGGGCTCCCTACGCTGCGGATAGCAGCCTGCCGCCCGGCGCGATGGTCGCCCTGAAGCAGAGCGCCCCGCCCGCCGGACAGACATCCGCAGCATGTTGGAGCCCTGCGGGAGTTCCCCGCAAGGCTCCCTACGCTGCGGATAGCAGCCTGCAGCCCGGCGCGAGGGGCGCCCTGAAGCAGAGCGCCCCGCACGCCGGACAGACATCCGCAGCATGGGGAGCCCTGCGGGGAACAAGCTTGGGGGACAGCAAGGAGGCGCAGCGCCGCCATCCCGCTGTTCCTCGGCCTGGTTCGGTTTCCCCGACCTGGTTTTGGGGGGGAAATAAAGGGAAAAATTTTTTCCTTTATTTCCCCCCCAAAAAAACTAGGTGCGTCCTATAGGACAGAGCGTCCTATGGGACAAAAAATACGGTACTTTGGCTTTCAACTATCTGTGGCCTTTAGGAAGTGAGTGGAATGTTTTTAATGGATTTCTCTTTCCTCTTTGCATCTATATGGGGTTTATTGTCTGTTTGGTTATAAGTCACTTTGCTCTGGACAAGAAAAAAAGGACTGACCACTTAGATAGATAAATAAACATGTGTTTCAAGGTATCTTTTAGTTTTAGTTTTCTTTTAGGCGATTTCGGAAGCCTGCCCATCTTTGCCAAGGGCAACTGCAGAGTTTCTGACTCAGCTGCTTTGCATCTTGCTAAAACTTCCTTTTTTTTCTTCCTTTGTTGCAGCAACACCGATGTCCACACAGTAGCCTCTCTCCTGAAACTTTACCTCAGAGAGCTTCCAGAGCCTGTTATTCCTTTTGCCAGATATGAAGACTTCCTCTCCTGTGGGCAGCTGCTATCCAAGGACAAAGGAGAGGTCGGTAAACACATCGCAAACTCACGAACAAACCTTTGTGCAAGGATCAATCAAACAGGGGGTATTTTTAGGGGGTGATGAATTCTAAAACAATAATTTTATTATTATTAAACTTCTTTACCTGCTCTTTACCATGAGGTCCTAGACATGTGACAGCAATATAAAAACACAGTACAGTGGTACCTCGGGTTACATACGCTTCAGGTTACAGACTCCGCTAACCCAGAAATAGTGCTTCAGGTTAAGAACTTTGCTTCAGGATAAGAACAGAAATTGTGCTCCGGCAGCGCGCCGGTAGCAGGAGGCCCCATTAGCTAAAGTGGTGCTTCAGGTTAAGAACAGTTTCAGGTTAAGTACGGACCTCCGGAACAAATTAAGTACTTAACCTGAGGTATCACTGTATTAAAATCAGCTAAAACGAATTGCCATCACAGGAATAGGTGCCGTAGGTGGGGAGGGAAAGTGACAAGTTTAGGGACTGCCACAGAATATGCCCCTCTTCCCACCCCCATAACCTCTGAGGTGAGCCCCTCTGTTGATATTCATTCCCCAGAGGGGTTGTAGGAAAGGAGGGGCTCTTTCAGATATGTAGGGTTTTTGAACCCTAATGTGAGCACCTCGAATTGGGCCCCGAAGTGAACTGGCAGCAAGGTGCAGCTGTTTTAAAATGAGGGCGTTGTGAGATTGCCCCTGCTGGTAATCTGGCTGCCGAGTTTCTGAGTCGACCTCTTGGAGTCAACTTCAAGGGCTGCCCCACGTCAAGCGCATTGCAGTAATCCCGTCTGGAAGTTACTAGATCATGGAATGCATGATCATGGAATATCCAAATGGGGCCATTAACTGGTGAACCAGTCATATCCGGAAAGGCACTCTCCTAGCCAGTGAGGCCACGAGTCTTCAAGGCTGGATCCAGAAGTATCAGCAGGTTAGGAGCTCTCTCGTTCCAGGGGAAGACAACTCTGTCCAGAACTAGACTAATCGATCTCCCCAGATCGCCATTGAATATAGGGGCTGGTTGTGTGTTTGGCCCTAGTTATGGAGCTATTGAGCTTAGCGTTCATTCTGCTTTCGTCCCGTCCCTCAGGGTACTCAGGAACTGGCAAGGCATGTGAGAAGCCTTCCGCAGGCCAACTACAATCTCCTCAAGTACATCTGCAAGTAAGTCATGTTTATGGGAGGAGGGTGGGAGTATTGGCCCAAGCAATCTTTCCTTTGGTTTTGACAACAAAGATCAGACACTGAAGCACTGAGAGCGCTATCACCGGAGGGGTTAAGAAAGTCACTGCTGCCCAACTAGTATTGGCAAGGAACCTTCTTTTTCTGGCTGATAGAACTGACGGTCTAACAGAGAGATAATCACCAGCAAGAGCATAACTGCTTGAATGTCCCGTGCATGAGTTCTTTTGCACTCTTTCTGCTCTCCCAAATTATGGACAGGGCATGAAGGCTCAGGCCTACTCAGTTCCATAATTGTACTCTGCCAATTGCTCGTGAATATATTTATTCAGGGGGACAAGCATGGAGGCATCCCAATTTCTACTCACAATGGCTTATTGTGGTGTTTACTAGAGCTCGCCACACCTTTAGATGGTCTTTAGACGAACATGTGATTGAACAGTGCCCCTTTTTTTAAATATCTGGGTGTTACATTTCAGGCTACATCTAGTTGGCTAGGCCACTTTAAGGCTGTAACCATCCTAACACGAAGAAAAATTGGTGTCCTGCTTAGTTTTTTCCATACCCGGGGAGGACAATTGGTGATCCCAGCATTAAGAGCTTTTGTTGGGAAAGCTATTCCCCAGATGTTATATGGGATAGAACTCTGGGGGTGGAACCAGAGGCTGTTGGAACGGCTTGAAATTTTGCAAAATTATTACCTCAAGAGGATTCTAGGCCTTCCTCAAGGAACACCAGCAGCTTTCTTGAGGGTGGAAGTTGGATTACCCTCTGTGTCTGCCAGGGCCCACTTAAGATTCCTACGATTTTACATCAACCTTGCAAACACTTCAAACACCTTATTGGCCAAACAAGCCTTTGTATCTCTTCAAAAGAACACCACTTGGCGTCAAAACCTATCTGAGATCCTGGTTAAATACACCCTACCGGAGTTTAATATTCTCAAACTGTGGAGCCCGGACAAAGTTTGGGAATGGATCCTGGAGAGAGACGCTCTGTTAGATATCACAAAAATACAGAACCCAGGGTCCTCCCACTGGTTTCCCCGACTGAAAACAGTCAAAACCTGCGCCAATTATTTGGCGAATATCACCAATCCCACCCTTCGGAGAGCTTTCACCATGGCCCATTTTCAAACCATTCCTACGGCCTATTTGTCAGGCAGATGTACAAAAATCCCAGTAGAGCAGCGTATATGTCCTTGTCATATGAGAACCAAAGAGGATCACACACATTACATGTTGTATTGTCCCATCTATTCGGCCTTCAGGAATGCGATGTTACAAACTATTCCCAAATCAATAGCTAACTCTGAGGACCAAGTAAAGTTTTTACTGGTGGACACTGATCCACGGATTTCTCACGTGGTAGCGGTCTTTGTGGTGAAGGCTATGAAAACTAGGGTATGGTTCCTGGAGGAAATGGAGAGGTTCCTCCCATTGCTCTCCTAACCTGTTGCTGTATCTTCTTTCCTGAATGGCGAGGTTTTTGGGTAGTTTCCTTGCTGGGACAGCATGGCACGAATTTTAGCTTATTTTTATAATTTTATTGTTCATCTTTTAATAATGTTTTATGGTATTTTGTGTAAAGGCATGGACCTCACAAATCTAATAATAAACTTTGTATTGTACTCACAATGGCTTTGATGCCTAGAGATAATGACTTGCTAAAGCAACTCTCTCTCCTCTGCTGGAGGTTGAGGACCACAGTGCAAGTCATAATGAACACCAGGGCCTCATCTAGGTCAGGATGAGTATCCAAGAAGAAGCAAATTTGGACTATGGGTGCAGCCCTCAGTGGGTCCAGCTTGCTGAGTTTGGGAAGATGATGTCTCAGCAAAGGCTCGGAGTCAACTGAAGCTTTGGAAAGGCCATCAGGGCTTGCCCTTCCAATGGTTCCACTCCACTGGAAGACCAGTTTGCAGTATTAAAAGGAGCTGTAGCCTATTGTGGCAGTCACATGCAACTGGGTGCTGGTAGAACCCAGGGGAATCATCCTCAGATTCTTGAGATGATGGAAAAGGCACATCCTCAAGCTGTAGCAATGTAGAAATAATAATAATAATAATAATAATAATAATAATAATAATAATAATAATAATTTATTATTTGTACCCCGCCCATCTGGCTGGGTTTCCCCAGCCACTCTGGGCGGCTTCCATAGAAACCAAAAATACAGTAAAATATCACAGATTAAAAACTTCCCTGAACAGGGCTGCCTTAAGATGTCTTCTGAATGTCAGGTAGTTATTTATCGCTTTGACATCTGATGGGAGGGTGTTCCACAGGGCGGGCGCCACTACCGAGAAGGCCCTCTGCCTGATTCCCTGTAGCTTTGCTTCTCGCAATGAGGGAACCGCCAGAAGGCCCTCGGCGCTGGACCTCAGCGTCCGGGCAGAACAATGGGGGTGGAGACACTCCTTCAGATATACTGGACCAAGGCCGTTTAGGGCTTTAAAGGTCAGCACCAACACTTTGAATTGTGCTCGGAAACGTACTGGGAGCCAATAGAAAGGAGAGATGAGCTAGAAAGAGTGTTGCTAACGCCTGTCTTGGGGTGACTTGCACTGTTCTCCTAAACGTTAATCAAAGCAGTGCCTTCATTCATTGGTTAACAGCACTGAAAGGTGGTAGTAACTAGTTTCTAAAAAACAGCAACAGTTGGTTAGAATAGCATCTGCACTTTTTGCCTCATATCTCTGGTTCTATATGGGCTAGAGCAGGCTTCCTCAACCTCGGCCCTCCAGATGTTTTTGGCCTACAACTCCCATGATCCCTAGCTAGCAGGACCAGTGGTCAGGGATGATGGGAATTGTAGTTTCAAAACATCTAGAGGGCTGATGTTGAGGAAGCCTGGGCTAGAGACTTGCTTTATAAAAATTAATACAAGGTGTGACTGGAAAGTTTGGTGAATGGTCACAGAAATCGGACTGTGAGAAATATTCGAACATACATACCTTACAGACTTTCAAAGTAGGCCCCCTCTGATAAAATGCACCATTGACAACATTCATAGAACTCTTGGAAACTTCTGGAGAAGTCCTATTTTCGTACTGCTTTCAGTTCCCTCATCATAGCAGCTTGGACATGTGGAACGTTGGAAAATCCGTGCCTTTTCAGTGCAGATTTCAGTTTTGGAAAAAGAAAGAAATCCAGTGGGGCCAGATTGGAAGAATATGGAGGGTGGGATGACTCAGTAACCTCAGTAACGATTTCACGTGGAATATGCAATTCTTCCGCCATCATTTGGACGGACAAACGCCGATCCCGCATCAATAACTCACGAACTCTGTCGACATTTGCTGCCATTCCGCTCGTTGATGGTCAGCCAGACCGAGGGGTAATTTTTGATGGTTTGCCGCCCTTCACAGAAACGTTTAAACCACTCATACACTGTATTTCAAGCTACAGCTTCATCTCCGTACACAATTGTGAGCATTTCATGGGTTTCCGATGCCAATTGTATGTTCGAATATTTCTCGCTGTCTGATTTCTGTGACCATTCACCGAACTTTCCAGGCACACCTTGTAGATCAAAAGGGCACAAGTGCCATGGCTAGAATCTGCAGCTAGGTGAGGAGGGGCAGTGCCACACACCTGGCCTCCTGGCAGCAGCGCTGGTGCCACTTACTGGGGGGAGGAGAAGTGAGGTAGTGAGGGGTTGGGCACTGTGTGGATCCATCAGCAGGAGTACCAGATTCATTCTGCCCGTGTGCCCTCCCTGTACCAGCCTCCCTGCTGCCTCTCCCTTCCTGGCAAGTGGCAGAAAGCTGCTGCCAAGGAAGTCAGGTGCACAGCACCACATCTCCTCAGTCCTCACCAATAGCTCCTGGCTAGAATCTGGGTCAAACCTGGCACCATGCCAACCTTGTGCTGTGAGAGACACATTGTACTCCTTCACAGGTGTGGTGGTAGTGGTGGTGGTTTCACTGGAAAGCAAAAGTCTGGAAGTTTCATCAGAGGAATGGCAGATGGAAGGGGGCTGCTTAAATTTTTCTCTTTCCGCTATCAAATCACCTGAAATTTTGCCATTTGCAGGGCAAAGATCTCTTTCCCCTGATAGGTAGGAACAGGGTGTGTGGATTTTGAGTTAAAGAGGTGATCTCTTGGGCTTTCACTGCCTATCATTGCCTCTGGTGCCGCTTTTCTGCAAAGTAAAAACATCAGGAGACTCATCTTGTATCTCCCACATATTCTAACTTGACCCTTAGTAAAGAGAGCCATGGCAGTAACACAAGTGGTAACTCCTCGCTCTGGTCTTCTTCCTCCACTGAGAAGAATTGGTGGTGAATGTAACTTTCACTTCTCTCTTGGGTGGGGTCTTTTCAAGATTTCTCGATGAAGTTCAGTCTCACTCGAGCCATAACAAGATGAGTGTCCAGAATCTTGCCACTGTATTTGGACCAAATATCCTTCGGCCACAAGTAGAAGATCCGTTAGCTATAATGGAAGGTATGTACTTTATATTCCTAAGGTTCTGATGCATATTTCAGGTGTGTGTGGACAATTTCAGCAGCTATAGAACCTGTGACTATTCAGTTGTTGAATGCATAAGAATTCTAGACAAAATACCAAGTCAAAGCAGACCCACTGAACTCAGTGGTCCAAGTGTATAGGTTTTAGTGAATCTGCTCTGAGTAGGGATATCATCGCAAATGTTTGCAAAGCTGGCTGTCTCCACCTAACTCTCTGAACATCACCACACAGGTACTTCCCTGGTCCAGCACTTAATGACTGCTTTGATAAGCGAGCACGGTCAGCTCTTTGGTGCCTCTCTGACAGAGGGCCCCGGCCAGCACCCACATGGCACAATAGACCATCTCTCCAAGGACAGCAGGGCGGACCGCGAGTTAGAAAGCCCCACGGTCAACCCTGTGAGCCAACTCTTCAAGGCAGCTAAGGAGCAGAACAGCAAAGCAGACTGCAGCCTTCCTGCAACGAGCCCCGGCAAGAGAAGGCAAACGTTGCCCGCCTGGAAATACTCCTTTCGGCAGCAGGGGTCTGGGTCGCTCAGTCACAAACTGGGAAGCTCTTTGCTGGATAGCCCCGGTTTCCCTTCCGGTGGGAACTGGCTCATGAATGGACTGTATTCCCTTCAAGGCCACTGCAGGCCGTCCTCAGGAGGGCGGGCCACAGGTTCGCCTCAGAGACTATCCACCTACGACAATGTCCCCACTTCCGGCCTCTCTGTCAGCGCCCACAGTAGCAGCACCAGTGCCACATGGTCAAGCTCATCCTGCGAACTCTCTCTCGCCGTGGATTCCGTCAGCAGCTGCCCTGCCTGTCGGGCCAGCAACTCCTCAGCCTTGAGCTCTCTTCAGGTGGAGTGGGCCACGGCTAGTTCCTTCCCGCAAAGCGAAGCCTGCTTGGATAACAGCGGGGAGAGGTCAGGGGCGTCCTGCAGCGGCGACAGTGATCCAAACAATGGGGCGTCTGCTTCCAAAGACTCCGCCCACTGCTCTGGAGCCCTGCAGAGTCTTGTCGCCGAGCTGAAGGCAGAGCTGAGCAAACAAAGGATTGCGTATGACTCCAGTATCAAAAGGTAAGCGTTCCAGAAGGCAGGCAAATAAATGCCTGAGAGTCAAGACAAGAGGCTCTGAATGGTTGTTGTTGTTTTCAGCTGGAACTCACCGGAACTAAGTTCCAGCACCTCTCAGGTGGGCGCCATTGCCATTATACGAGAACAAAGGTGGTGTTCATGGCGAGTTCCGGCACCCTTTTTTTTTCTAGAAAAACAGCACTTTCTTTCCCTTCCATGTTGACTTCAGCTTACCCACTCAGTTTACCAGGGGGTTTTTTTCAGCCAGAACTCACTGGAACTGAGTTCCAGCACCTCTCAAGTGGGTTCCATTGCCATTGTACGATAATAAGGTGAGTTTCAGCACCTCTTTTTCTAGAAAAATAGCACTGGTTTAGGCCATTTAGAGGGATGCAGGTGGCGCTGTGGGTTAAACCACAGAGCCTAGAACTTGCCAATCGGAAGGTCAGCGGTTCGAATCCCCGTGGCGGGGTGAGCTCCCGTCTTTCGGTCCCAGCTCCTGCCCACCTAGCAGTTCGAAAGCACGTCAAAGTGCAAGTAGATAAATAGGTACCGCTTTATAGCGGGAAGGTAAACGGCGTTTCCATGTGCTGCGCTGGTGCTGGCTTGCCAGAGCAGCTTCGTCACGCTGGCCACATGACCCGGAAGTGTCTTCGGACAGCGCTGGCTCCCGGCCTCTTAAGTGAGATGAGCGCACAACCCTAGAGTCAGACACGACTGGCCCGTACGGGCAGGGGTAGCTTTACCTTTACTATTGTTGTTGTTTAGTCTTTTAGTCATGCCTGACTCTTCGTGACCCCATGGACCAGAGCACGCCAGGCCCTCCTGCCTTCCACTGCCTCCCGCAGTTTGGTCAAACTCATGCTGGTAGCTTCGAGAACACTGTCCAACCATCTCGTCCTCTGTCGTCCCCTTCTCCTTGTGCCCTCCATCTTTCCCAGCATCAGGGTCTTTTCCAGGGAGTCTTCTCTTCTCGTGAGGTGGCCAAAGTATTGGAGCCTCAGCTTCAGGAGCTGTCCTTCCAGTGAGCACTCAGGACTGATTTCCTTCAGAATGGATAGGTTTGATCTTCTTGCAGTCCGTGGGACTCTCAAGAGTCTCCTCCAGCACCATCACATAAATTGACCTGTGTAGCTGAGTCCATAGTGCTATGTCATGCTTCCAATGGCACCATGTGAGGGAGATAGATGAAGGCAGGAATTGGTGTCTGAATGGTGCAGACTTTTTAAAACTGTTGTCCCTGTGTGTTGTATTTGGGCTCTACTTCAGGCAGAAAAATGTCCTGCGCTAGTACAGTACAAAACAAAGTTGGTTGGCTGTGTCACTATGGGGACATGACTTTCCCAGGCTTTCTATGGCAGGTCGTCACATCACAGATAAACATGTGGCAGCATTTGCTGCAAGTTTAACTTGTTCGTGCTCTCTTGACTTTAAGGATTGAAGAAGCAAACACGGAACTGAGGAAGAGGGTGGCAAGATTAGAAGAAGAGCTCGATCAAGAAAAGAAGAAATACACAATGCTGGCGATCAAGTTGCGGAACTCTGAGAGGGCCCGGAATGATGCAGACAAGAGAAACCACCTCCTGCAAGAAGAGATGGAAGATTTCTTCAAAACTTTGGGGGATTTGACTGCAGAAAGCCAGATGGCCAGCACCCCAAAATAAAGAGAAGCCGCCAGCCAGATTCCTCCTGCCCTGCTCCCTGCTTCAAAATGGCATGGATCAATTTTGCCCGTTTGCTTGCAGTGGTGCGGAAAAACTTTTGCTAAATTACTGGCTTACAAACATTATAGTATTGAACTGCCAGAGAAGTTGTTAACAGCTGAAGATAAATGATAGATTGGCGAGGAAGAAGTTGATTGTTATCATTTCTGGCAGTTTCTTTTTGATGGCCCAGGGCAAGTGTGATACTGTGCATGGTTGCAAAGTGCTTGAACTCTGCTGAAGAAATGCACTGCCTTCTCCTGCACGGGAGCACAAAGTTCGGTTTGCAACATTTAACTGATCTGCTAAATTAAAATGAACCTGCATAGTCAACATTTCTATCCTATGCATAACTGCTTGCTTGCATAATCAATACTGACAGCTTACGGTGTCAACAGCAACTGATTATTATGAATTAAATTTGCATGCCGCCCTTCCTTTGAAGCTCCAGGGGCAGTTCACAGCATAAAAACACAAAATACCAACACAAAATGCACAATAAAAGCAAGGCCATATGCAAACCAAATCAATACCCCTCCCCCCAAAAAAACCCCACATTTTAAAAGCCATAGAATGTTAAACCAGCTAATGGCCTGGTTGAAAAGGAACGTTTTTGCCTGGTACCTAAAGATGTACAATGAAGGCTCCAGGTGAGTCTCCCCAGGAGCATTCCACAAGCAGGATGTGAGCAAGGAATCCCCATGGACTCCGGCATCTCTCAGACTGCGTTATTTTATGGAGCTCCATTCACCAGAAGGGACAACCCTGCTACTGGTTCACTTTCAATTCTCTTCAACCTCCAACGGAAGTCTAGGATATGTTCTATGATGCCCCTTCCAAACAAGCTACGTTTTAGGAGAACCTCTGTTGAAAGGCGTTTTGGAGTTTGACCCACAATACCCAGCTGCCCAAAAGCCACACGAATCTCCTCCTCCGATGTGGTTTTGCACAACATGTGGCTTATTATAATTTTTATAAGTAGCCCTACTTTCTGCCTCTAATACTTCTGTTTGACATAGTGGGGAAAGGCTATGGTTGTGTTCTCAGATGAGACAGGGTAGGTAACAAGGAGAATGCTGGAGGCCCCGGAAAAATGTCAAGTGCCTTCAACCAAACGATGGAATTTGAGGGACCCAGTAGGCAAAACAGCATTTAAACAGTTCAGAAACATTCACAGGTTTTGCAAAAATGGCATTAAGTTCATTTCAGGGAAACCAGGCAGGTGAGACGCTGGATACTATATATGCACACAATAAATGTGTAAGAAGAAATTGCTTTTCTGGGATCGGGGGAAAGAAAGATAAGAGTGACTGTAATCCACTGCCCAATTTCCAGACGTGGTTAAGCCTCTTTAGAATCTCACAAGCAAGACAGAGCCCATGCACAGTGTTTAGCATCTGAGTGTAATCCTCAGTTAAGGTGTTGATTATTTTTTCCAGCTATAGAAAAGGGAAACATTCATTCAAGACACCACTCTGTCCATCATTCTGTACTGTGGGCTTCAGGTTAAGGGCTTCAGGACTTGGGAATTTTCAAGAGTTGTCAAGCGAGCTCCCAAAAATTAACCAAGAGCACCATTTGCATCATTTTTCAGACCAGCTCTAAGAACTATAACCAAACTAGATATGATGGCTGCTGTAGACTTTGGTTTCAAGATTTGGGGGCATCAGAATCTCTAATCTGGGCCCATAATGCCATCACTGGTTCAAACATCAAAGCTCACCCATTCCTCAAGGACCATAACAAGATGACACACTTTTACTCATTGCCAGGATGCCATGGTTCAAAATTAAAGTAAACAAACATATTTAACATAAGTAAGAGCCTTGTAAATCCCACTACAACTAGAGGGAGGGGGACCCCAGTTCTGACCACTCCCCCCCAACCCTTTAAAGTGTGGTAACATTTCAGCTTAAGCTGGTAAAGCACCACTATTGCTGCCTGTGGTTTATACATTTATTGCTTTTTCCTGCTAGTCTCTCTAGCTTTGCAGCTTCTGACCCCAAGAAGTGGAGAAGATAAAACGAGAATGCCCTATATGAATCAATAGCTCTATTTGAATCTATTTGAATTCACTGGCAGAGGCACCGGGGGGGTGGGGTGTATATAGCTGGTTGAAAGAGTATTGAACGATAAGAAAGCCAGGGTCTACAAAGGCACCATTATATTCTGGGATGGAAAGAGGTATGGAATTGCCCTAGCTAGGGTAGTAAGGGGCAGGGTTAGAAAATAAATGCCACTACATCATCAAAATCTGGACCACATGGCAAAGTTTCCCCATCTTCCCCTACCCACCCGCCAAATCTACTGCCTGCCATTCTGCCACTTTCCAGAATGGCAAACAATGTGAAATCACCCAATCCTGTTTTCTCCCATGCTGCCTGAAAACATTTGCTTTTCTTGCAGCCACTGAAAACAAACACAGACCAAACAAAAATTTGAAAAGAAGTAGCCTCTCTTTAAAAACAAGCAAGCAAGCAAAGAAACAGACTTTCGCTTCGAAAGAACTGGATGGATAGAACCAAACAGTTTCAGGCAAGATTCAATTCTCTCAGCCTTCATGGTTGTGTCCAACAAGATACTTGTGCTATCGTTTAATATTTGCTTCTGTAGGCAGCACTGATGTACAGTTTTGTTCACATTTAAATCCACTACACAAAATACTTCTATCTACGCAAGGCAGTCAGCACAGCCTAAATTCACAAACATTGCATTTCCTAAGAACAAATTTCCCAATGATTGTTTTACTCACACAGAACTTAATCGGTTGCACAAAAAAATATCATTCAATAATGTACACTGTAAACAGTTAACATACTTCAGTGAAGAGCAGCACCATTTTACATTATATTTAACATTTCTACATAGTTTGTTGGTGGTGGTTGGTTGTTGTTGTTTTTTAAGGGAGCACGGCCAAAGTTGGGAACTCTGTGCTGAAATGCTACCCGATTCTCATGGCTTCAGAATGACCCACTGTCAGTTTGGGGGGGTTTTCTATGCCGCTCCAATGACACGGTGAGGCAAAAGAGGAACGCTGTCAGTGCAGCACAATGGACGTTCCTGCAGCATCACCTTATGCAATGCATTCGCTGCAGATCCTGAAGCGACAGGATGCTGTGTAAGGAGAAAGTGCTAAATTTGGGGAAAAGAGCGCTTTATAAACTAAGAGATGCACTAGCCTGAATATGCAAGGAAGGTAGAGAAATGAGCACCACAGAACCATATTCAGTGTGGGAAACATGAATTTGCATTGTTAATCTATTAAACTATGGGGCAAGTTAAATTTGCATGGCAAAGGCGGCGTGATCTATCATGCTTCTTCATCTTGTTTTCAGTGATTCCTTTGGGCACAAGAAAATGTGACATTGTCAGAGCTTATATAATGTTCCCTATATACCACAGGAAATGTCTCTGTTCAGGACTGCTATCTCTGTGGCTATACCTTAGCCTATAATTAGATAGTTTAACCACTCAAATGGCTAAAAATAAAACATTTAGCTTATGGACTGAAAAAGGGTGTGCAACACACAAAGATACCCTAATAAAATGATTCCAAAACTCAAGTAAACCTTAAATAAAGCTGTCGTGTAACAAACGGGACAGCAATGTTACATTTAATAATGTAATTTTTAAAAACGAGGTCCACATCACAGTAGTAAAACATATGCAAATTTAAAAACTCATGATAAAAATTATTAATACTGTACAATTTATTACAGGAAAGTATTGTGGCTTACTTTTAAAACGCAACTTAAATTAAAATTAGCACTCTGAAATGAATCCCACAATTACTTCTGAAAACACGCCCCCAAATAATACCACCTATTTTTGTAACTAAGAGAACCCCGTCCCCCAGTACGTCAAGTAGTCATCTACAGCAACCCAGGGGGCCTGCGGAGGCTTCTAGGCTGCTGTCTGTATCGGAGGCCAATGTTGGGTCAGTAGACATTGAAGAGTCGTCATTGGCAGATGACGATGAAGAGGGATGCCGAGAACCATTGATCACTGCTGCACCTGTGCTATGAGAAACAGAACATCAATTCGGTTACAGAGAGACTGGCCTCCTTCACTGGCTCGTTTTCACTCTGACTGGCCATTAATGCACTTGGCTCATAACAGGCTGGTTAAACTTAAGTCTTGTAGAATTCAGTTTTAGGTTACCCAGGACAGCACATCAGCTAAGTGTAAGCTTAGCTCTCATTCCAGGTTAAACGTTTCAGCTTTCAGCTCCACTTAAAACCAGTTAAAAACTAGGATCAACTTTAAAACAACCCCTTGAGTGTCAGCTTTCAGTGCCGTTTAAAAAAACAGACAAGTCTAAGTTACAACTTAAAGCTAGAGGGCAACTTAGGTTCTAAAACAAAAACCAACCAACCACCCTCAGTTGAAGCTCAAGATTCAGCTTATCGCAAAGTTATTAAGCGCTGTATATGAGCTAAGTGGAAAGGTAAGACTCAATCCAAGTTAAAAGCTCAGCTTTTGGTTAAGTTTCAAAATAAGTTAAAAATCAGCTCAATTTTAAAAAGTCCCACAGGGAGTCAACTTCTTGCAATCCCAGAGGTCCTTCACTGCCCATATCTTTACCTTAACCCACCTTTGTCAAGCCCCCTGACAAAAAAGAATCCATTTACCAGGGATGGGGGGCTAAGATGACCCCAAAGCCCATTTCAGATTTCTACTCACTGGAACCGGGTGCAGCCCAATAATTGAGCCACTCCTCCTTGCATTTTTCTAACAAGGCGCTCCTGACCTAACTGGCTGCAGCAACAGCTGGGGGAAGCTAGTCAGGCCTACAAATCCAGGGAGTCCACTTTGTAAGCAAAGAAAAAAAGGGTGGCCCAGTTGGCAAAGCATCTCAACCTGTGGCAAAGGGTCATGTTACCCTACAAAGCTACTGATGTAAGAAATGCCAAGATCCACAGTAAATCTACCTAACAAACAGCAGGCACTATAGATAGAAAATCAGGAGGGGTCTAGAGGCTATCAATCATACTGTGCAAAATATTACATGCCTCTCTGCTGGACAGAGGTTGTGGATGGGTGCTTGGTGCCATGAGCTCCTGGCCCTCAGGGATCAAACTCGTCCCCGTGAGGCCCCGTGAAGACAAGGCCTTCAAGGGATATGATAACAGCACCCCACTGCCAGAGTTGCAGGCCTTCCACAGTCAGAGAGAATGAAAGCCCTGGGAGGTGGGAGTTGCTCTGAAGAGAAAGAAGAACCCTTTGGTAGGATGAACAAATATGCCCACAGAGGATACGCCTCTGGAAGTTGGGGGATTCCATCATTAGGGACGCAGGTGAGCTTATGACACGTGTGCAGAGTGGAGGGTGACTTGCCTGCCTGGCGCAAAGGTTGCAGTTGCTGTGTGTTGTCTACGCCAGAAATGGGCTCCAGTAGACCTCTGAGTGGTCTGAAGTAGATCAGCAAGGATGTCTAACTCCCATTTATTTAAAATGGAAACAAAACAAAAAAACCCTCCCCCAATTATCGGGCTCCAACAAAGAAAGACCAGGTAACCAACAGGGGTCTCCTTCCTGAATTACAAGGCAAACATGGGTGATTCAGGTGAGGTTTGCATATGCCCAAGTCAGATTACACTGTTAGCTAGGCAATGCAAGTCTGATCAGGGATTTCCTGAAGTCCTCAGTCTCTCTGGGGGGGCCCAAAAGCTGCTTTTTCAAAGTGACAGACAGAAAGCAGACTAGCAAAACTCTTTGAGCTCAAGTGGAGAAGCAGCCTTTAATTCAGTGAGTTATTGCTCTAGAGTACAGCAGTCACAAAGATTTGGGAAAGGGCTGATGGAGTAAGTACTGAAAACTGGATGGGATTCA
Organism: Podarcis filfolensis; assembly: GCF_964270895.1. Classification (NCBI taxonomy): domain Eukaryota; kingdom Metazoa; phylum Chordata; class Lepidosauria; order Squamata; family Lacertidae; genus Podarcis; species Podarcis filfolensis. Next base: position 90,229,312 of record NC_139608.1, read on the forward strand.
CCAAATGGATCCTGCCAGCAAAAGCCCAGCGCAAGCAAGGGTTTCCACTTGCATAACAGGGATTTCCCCTCCTCAACTGGCTTTGTGGGGTTGGATAATTCCATCTGCCAAGCTGGCATTTTGTAAGACAAAAATGTTGAATTCCACCTCACGTTCTTAAGGCAAGATCTAGCAACAGAGAATTGGGATTAGTGTTTGTATCCCACAAAGACTTTTTCTGAAGTCGGATAGACCCAAACAGGCCCCACAGACCTGAGACAGCTGCACATGGCTATTCGCAGTGAAGGAGGCAGGTGTATTTACTGCATACAGATATTAACAGATCTACACCTGCCATCTTGTTGCAGGGGAAGAAGGTGAATCAGAAGTGCTTGTACATACACCATCACAGTATTTTGCAGTGGCTTCTAAAATGATTTGGGACGTGGATGCTGCTGTGGGTTAAACCACAGAGCCTAGGACTTGCCGATCAGAAGGTCGGCGGTTCGAATTCCCGCAACGGGGTGAGCTCCTGTTGCTCGGTCCCTGCTCCTGCCAACCTAGCAGTTCGAAAGCACGTCAAAGTGCAAGTAGATAAATAGGTACCGCTCCGGCGGGAAGGTAAACGGTGTTTCCGTGCGCTGCTCTGGTTCGCCAGAAGCGGCTTAGTCATGCTGGCCACATGACCCGGAAGCTGTACGCCAGCTCCCTCGGCCAATAAAACGAGATGAGTGCCGCAAGCTCAGAGTCGGCCACGACCTTTCCTTTTCCTAAAATGACTTACTGTATCATGGCAATAATGGGTAACTGGGTATGTGTGTAAAATGCACATGAATACTGTAGAGCAAGTTGCCTGGTACAGACAGTTCTTCTCCAAGTAGTGAAGGTGGATGGGAATGCAGAAGGGCTGTCCTCGCTTCCTTCTCCATGCTCCAGCACAAACACCTGAAGAGGGCTAAGTGGCATAAACTAGAGCAACAGCACTTTTATTGTAAACCAACCTAAAGGAGGCGGTTGTCCACATATAACGCCATTCTTGGTTCTCTCCTCCAGGTCCATAACTTCCTTGTAAATCAACTCTGAAAATCACCAGGTATAGTGTTATCCATACAGTATTTCAAACAAGCCAGAGAAACAGACTCCTATATAACAAGTATCACATGTTCTATTGAACATAACTCTGTTGATCAAGCAGAAAGCAGAGAATGTAGTACATTAGGCAAGTCAAACAATGCACCCGTGAAATACCGCCGTTCTGCTCCACTTTGCAGAAACTGAGCAACTCACTGAGCAAACAGCTTCAGGGTTTTCTTGAGGATGAGCACATAAAAAAGCATTTTGAAAAGGCCACACCCACCCCGACTCCTCAATATCTGCAGGCAATGCTTGCTTCCTTAAATGCTTCTGCGTCAAATGATTCTTCAACCACAAAACTAGCAAAACTTCAGAACACTATCAGAAACAGAAAATCTACCCAAGAAGAGACATCAAATACACAATGGGTGCCTTTTCCAAGAGTTGCACTGCTAGTATTCTAGAAAGAAAAATACAGAGGCATGGATATTAGTCCTGAAGAGAGGTGGCCATTATAGTGCCTTTACAGATCCCATTTGGATATATCAAAAGCTAGTTAATGGATACTATAACACCCAATTCTTAAAATATGCAAGGGATTTTAAAAGCAATGCCTTTATCAAAGTTCAAAGAGAATCCCCTTTTACAACTCTTAATTCCCACACATTTTGTTCCAAGTTTCTCTCTGATCTTTGTTCTCTCCTTTCCTGCATGACTCTAAGCCATACAACTAACTGCCTCCCTGGCCATGCAAAGATGATGATACTTACACAGGATCCTATTCTTTCACTCCACTTTAATTAACTGATTCATGATACCCACACTTCATTGTTCTTTGCCAGCTACAAGCAGATTAGATTCTGTACTTCCTTCATAAGAAGGCACTGAAATAATGGATACCAATCTCCTATTTTACCTAGCTGTGAGCACAAAGTGATAACTAAACATTAAGTACAGTACTCCTGCGAGTCATTGCCCTATTTGTGGGCTTCTGGTTGGCCAGTGTGGGAAACAGGATGTTGAACCAGATGGACCTTTGGCCTGATCCAGCAGATATCAATAAGCTATATATTAATAAGCTTGCACAACTTCTACCTTCTCAGTAGTGGCGCCCACCCTGTGGAACGCCCTCCCATCAGATGCCAAGGAAATAAACAACTATCTGACTTTTAGAAGACATCTGAAGGCATACCTGTTTAGGGAAGTTTTTAATGACTGATGTTTTATTCTGTTTTTAGTCATCTGTTGGGAGCTGCCCAGAGTGGCTAGAAAAACCCAGCCAGATGGGAGGGGTGTAAATAATAATAATAATAATAATAATAATAATAATTACAGGAGTAAAGGCTGAGAAAAAGAATCACCAACCAAGCCAAGTGTTCAGGATCCTGCTGATTTAGAAAGCTGTTGGGGGCTGTTATTCCCAACACAGTTTGTGGAGGCAAACGCAGTTCCCACCACACTTTAGCATCTTAAAACAGTGCAGCAAAAGCTTCATTGCTAATAATATTAATACTTAAAGTATTAACCTCACCTTTCCATTCTTCTATTGTGTGCTCTCTTTCATCCAGCTGCTTGTCTGGTATCTTTGGAGGAGGCTGAAAACAAAAATGTGGCAGAAAACTGAATAGAAGGTAGCAAATATAAATTTACACTCTCAATTTCAGTATTGATCCCAGGATCCCAGGCCCTCAATTTATTAATTATTTTGAATTACACACCAGCCATGAAATTCTTCAAGGACCTATTATTATGTAGAATTTTTGTTCCTGCTATGTCACTGGGGGAGGGTATTGTGACAAGGGCCCAATGTTGATCACATGCCTAGAGGTAAAGGTAAAGGGACCCCTGACCATTAGGTCCAGTCGTGACCGACTCTGGGGTTGCAGCGCTCATCTCACTTTATTGGCCGAGGGAGCCGGCATACAGCTTCCAGGTCATGTGGCCAGCATGACTAAGCCGCTTCTGGCCAACCAGAGCAGCACACGGAAACGCCGTTTACCTTCCCGCCAGAGCAGTACCTATTTATCTACTTGCACTTTGAAGTGCTTTTGAACTGCTAGGTTGGCAGCAGCAGGGACCGAGCAACGGGAGCTCACCCCATCATGGGGATTCAAACTGCCGACCTTTTGATCGGCAAGTCCTAGGCTCTGTGGTTTAACCCACAGCGCCACCCGCGTCCCGATCACATGCATAAACATAGATAATTTAAATGGACCTTTTCCACAAGAAGTGGCATAACTTACACTTGTGCCTCTAAGCTGACCAACACTGCTTTGTAGGAATACTGTACATGCCCAGCATTCCACTTGCATTTCCCTAGATTTCCTGCTATGCAGCAGGATTCTGAAATTCACTGAGTCCCCTCTATGTTTAGGCTGCTAATCAGCAGTGCTAATTAGTGTGCTAAATCCTCAATCCACTTCTTGAAAATAATCCCAATGCTACAACTAGCTGTATGCAGCAGAATAAATGCTTAGGAGTTACGAGTGCCAACCTGCCCCATGATGCGTAAGACGTCCATGAGTTGGACATCAGCAAAGTGAAAACGACAATACAAATGAAAATCCTGCCCCCTAAAAAAATAAAAATAAATGAGGATTCATATAATTACACTTACAGCATAACTTGGAAACTCTGAACCTTGCACATAATGTGTAGGAGTCATAAAAAAGCAAAATAATAATAATTATAATCTAGTGCTGAGCCAGATGCTCTTCAAGTTATTTTGAAGGGCCCCCCTGCCAGGGCTTAATCCTACCCTTTTCACAGATATTTGGCAGCCAAATTTTATCTCCCTTTCCCTCTTTTGCAAGCAGTCTTAGCTTCGTGACATGAAACTGCTAAATGGGGTCATCTGGAGTTTTGGAGCAATATCCTAACAAAACACAGCTCTATTTCTCCCTTACATCGGCAGGTGAGGCAGTGGATGTGCTGGGCCGCTATCTTGCCTTGGCAGTGGACTGGATGAGAGCCAGCAAGCTGACACTCAGTCCAGTTACGACTGAGGCACTGTTAATGGACAGTTCCCTAGACTGGACAGATGGGGGAGTCGCCTGCTCTTGAAGGGGTTGCAGTGATCAGGGGTAAGCAAACTTTTTCAGCAGGGGGCAGGTCCACTGTCCCTCAGACCTTGTGTGGGCCGGACTATATTTTGGGGGGGAAATGAACGAATTCCTATGCCCCACAAATAACCCAGAAATGCATTTTAAATAAAAGCACACATTCTGCTCATGTAAAAACACCAGGCAGGCCCACAAATAACCCAGAGATGCATTTTGAATAACAGGACACATTCTACTCATGTAAAAACACACTGATTCCCGAACCGTCCGTGGGCCAGATTGAAAAGGCGATTGGGCCTTAGTTTACCTACCCATGAGTTACACTTCCTCTGAAGGAGCAGGTACATAGCTTAAGGGTACTTCTGCATCCATTGCTGTCGCTTGAGACTCAGGTGACCTCAGTGGTGCGGAGTGCCTTCCACCAGCGTCGGCTGATGGCCCAAGCTGCGCCCCTATCTGCGCAATGCATTATACGTGGGGCATTTGGCTTCTAACTATCTATGGCCTTCTATAGTGTGTGGGGTGTTTTAATGTATTTCTTTGCCCGGTTTTCATGTGTGTGTTGTTGTTTTTAATATAAGTCACTTTGAGGTGCCATAGCAAAAAAAAAAGTGACCAATATATTTAATTTAAAAAATTTAATGATGGCTGCTACACAGCCAGTCAGATTTAGCTATGTGCTGTGAGACCCCATAGAGGGGATGGGGGGGGGGGGAGGGAGTTCTGAGATTCAGAGAATCTCTTTATATAGATATGGTTTGTTTTTTTACTTTTCATTTACAGTGGAACCTTGGGTTGCAAATGTGATCCGTGCGGGAGGCACGTTCACAACCCAGTGCCGCGTCTGCGCACACATGTGATGCGATTAGGCGCTTTTGCGCATACGCAAAGCATGTTTTGGTGTTTCTGCGCATGCACGAGCGCCGAAACCCAGAAGTAACCCGTTCCGGTACTTCCGGGTTCAGCGCGTCTATAACCCAAAAACATGCAACCCGTAGCATTCACAACCCAAGGTATGACTGTATCTGTATTTTGTAAAATAAAAAAAATGACTTCAAAAACAAAAAGAAGAGAAGATTTAGCTATGTGCCATGGCAAACAGAGCCTAGGGATCATCTCAGAATAAAGTAGTTTTAGGACCACTTTCCTTCAAAAGGGAGTTGATTTCTATTCTGGCAAAGCTTTTTGCAATGCCTCCCATTTTGGCTCAGCTTATCCTGAACCTTCTGAACCTCCAATTCAATCATGTAAAGAATAAACTATAAGCTGTAGAGCAGACAACCAGCCTTTTGGGCTACCTTCCGGCACCAGACACCATGATCGGTGGTGTCCCTGTCAGCAAAAGAATCCAGATTCTAAATAATAAATAAAACTTACTGCTTCTGCTTCTGAAGGGTCATACCAGACATTGATGTATGGGTGCTGTAGAGCTTCATCTACTGAGATTCTTTTTGATGCATCGATCACCAGCATTTTGGATAACAAATCTCTTGCCTGACTGGCTGCAGGAGTAACATTTAACATAGGATGTAATATTTAAACATTTCAGGCAGCATGGGAAAGGTTGGGGTGAGAGTCATAAGCAAAATAAGGAACAAACTTATTATTATACAGCATATTTGGCGATACAACCAAACTAGCTGCTTCACTATCAATGTAGTTTATGAGCAAGGCTCTACAGTCTTGCTCACTACTTTCATCATGGCGATGTGTCAGCCAGCCTCTAGAGAGCAAGATAAATGCAAGGCATCTTCTCAACCCTGGAACCGAGGATTATCTCAACCCGCTTCACAAAGACGGAAAGAAGGCTGGGCTTTGTTTTGGTTCTGCATTTGCTGGATGGAAGCACAGAACCAAAACTAGCCTCTGACTCCTCCATCTGAGCTGGAAAGGGAAAGAGGCATGTGGGCTTGTGTCTGCCACAGTGGAAATCGAAGTGAAGCACTGCACAAAACTCTTACCTTTCAGTTTGTTATGTTCAGAATCAACTGGAAACAGGACATCTGGGAAGAGCTTTTCAAAGCTATAACCAGCATATTTAGGCCTATTCTCCACGTATGTCCTCACTGTTGGCTGCAGCTTCTTCATGAATTCTGAGCACGGCGTTCCTAGTTGTTCAATAACTTTATTCCATTGATCAATATCTGAGGTGAAGCAGCTAAGGAAAATTGTTTATGTAGCGTTCAGGACAAAGGCCATGTTAAAACTACACCAACAATAAATGGGAGAGCTATGGCCAACAATAACTTATTAGAGAACCAAGGATGGCTAAATCAAATAACTGCTCTTTTCGCTATGATCTCAACAAGGGCTAGTCTCACCTGGCACACAGGATCTCATGCATTTCAAAATGCCACTTAGAGGCTTTCAGAACAGTATAGAAAACAGAAAGGATTTGAATCAACTGAAAGTCTGAGTTTCCCCTTCTGTTGTTAGGACTGCCACGTTCAAGACTGTTCTGGAGAGTTTAGAAAACTTAGCAGGAAAACTACACGGGAAAATACCTGAATATTACTTCTTTCTAAACAATCTGGCAACAGGTTTAACTGAAACTATTTTCTTTCACCATACTAACGATTTTTAAACCTTGAGAATAAAACTATGAAAGCTCACATATAATTGATCCAGTTGAACTAATCTGAGTTCTCCAATCAGTAGCCTAATCAACAAAATAAGACATCACAACCGAAGATTCAATATCAAATTTCAAAATCGTCTACCACACCATACAAACCCAGAAGCAAACCATTTAGCATATAGGGAACACCTATGTGAAGATAGCTTATTAACTTTACTCTCTGTATATGTGTATGTATGTCTGCTGATCTTCTGGTCCTGAGCCAAGAAGTACTCTTAGGAATTCAATATTTCACAGAATCATAGAATTGTAGAGTTGGAAGGCATCCTGAGAGTCATCTAGTCCAACCCCCTTCTATGCAGGAATCTCGTTTATAGCATCCATGACAGATGGCCATCCAACTTGTACTTAGAAACCTCCAATGAAGGAGAGTCCACCACCTCCTAAGCGAGGCTGTTCCACTATCAAACAGCTCTTACTGTCAGAAAGTTCTTCCTGTTTAGTTGGAACCTCCTTTCTTGTAACTAGAATCCATTGGTTTGGGTCCTGCTCTCTGGAGCCAGAGAAAGCAAGCTTGCTTCATCTTCCATGTGATAGCCCTTTAGATATTTGAAGATGGCTATAATATATCCTCCTCTTGCTTTGAGCATAGCCAAAGAAACCATCCTTGTATTTATAGATAAGTAACTTTTCTTGCACCATCTCCCTGCAGCTGTAGGTTACTCAGGTATACTCCTTCATGATTTCCCTTCAATTTCTTATGCATGCCCTTCTTAAATCTCAGCTCATCTGTAAGTTCCTTGTGCAGCCACACCGGTTTCTTTAGGTGCCTCTCACTATTCTTTCTTGTTGGAATCGTCTGCATTTGTGCTGTCAATATGTCACCTTTAAAAAACTCCCATCCCTTCTCTTTGACTATTTCTGACCATGGGATCTCACCCACTAGTTCCTTAAGCTTTTCGAAATCAGCCTTCTTAAAGTCCAGAGTGCATGTTTGACCACCCTCAGCTTTACGTTGCCTCTGTATAGTGAAACCCAAGAGGACGTGATCACTTCCTCCCAAGGTTCCCATTGATCAGTTTACCTCCTCCCTGTTGGTGAGGACCAGGACCAAGATAGATGATCCCCCTGTTGTGTCTTCAACCTTCTGGGAAATGAAATTGTCAGTCAGGCAACTGGGGAATTTGCTGGACCTTACATTGCTGGCAGAGTTTGAGTTCCAACAGATATCAGGGTAGTTGAACTCTCCCATGACTTCTGTATCTCTCCGTTTTGAATGTCTGGTAATTTGGGGAAACCTGTGATCATCACTTGAGAAAGTGTCATCCAAAACACCCGTTGCCCTATTAATCACAATGAGGGAATATCAAGAAGATTGACAGTACAGGGTGTGGTGCTTTTGTCCCATCAAACCCAGTAAACCAATCAGTCTTCTCCCCATACCTCAATCTAAGCCAAGAACAGTTCTGCATCAGTCAGGGAATCACTTGTAGCAAAATACGTTATAAGAGTCAGAAATGATTGCTAAGAAGAATGTTAAAGGACCAGAGAGAGAGGAAAAACCAGGGAAACAAACACTTATCCAAGGGTCAATCATTGTGTAAGTGATACCCATCTCATGCTACTCTCCAAGTGGTATCCAGAGCAGGTGCTCCTACTGCCCCAACCTGTTAACACTACTAAATAGCAGTAGCACTAATGAAGGTGTCCACACACAAATGAAGATTAACAGAATATTAAATAACTAGCTCTGTTAGGACACAAAGCTAAACATAAACAATTAAGGCAATACGCTTGGGTACTCAATAGAAAGGAGAAAATGCAAAAAATGAAGTTACAGAGGAAAAAAGCAGAAGGATATTAAATAGATCTCACTAATTTTGCACATGCTGCCCACTAGAAACACTTCTGTGTTCAAGCCCAAATCACACAAAGACACAACCATACAAGGTGTTCCTCCGGCTGGTGGAACTGTTAATCAACCACAAAACTTTTTACTGTTCTGGAGCATATAAAAACCACTTTGTTTACAAAGCAAGTAGGCCTATGCTCTAAATTGGAGCAAACAGCAAACTGTATACATGTTTGAAACAATAGAATTTTAAAGCCTCGGCAGCTGGAGACAGCATTATTTGATGTTGGAAAGGAAAATGCTAGAATACATTTGACTTTTGATCATTCAGTTCTAGGCCCAAAGTAAGGATACGGTCTGTACCAGGAAATAATACACCACCTTTGATCATTTCTCCCATGATGCACCCCACTGACCAAATGTCAACTGAAAACAAAATGCAATGACATTAACTGATTAAAAGAAAAGCAAAAAGGACTTTAAAAGGAAAAAAAACCAATGATAATAAAGAGCAGTGCAGGATGAAAATGAATGAGAAAAGTGAAGATGTGCTTGCTATCATACCAGCAGAGACTATTTCCTACTGCTAAATGCAGCCTCAATAGAACCAAATTTATTCTAATAATTTTTATACTTATCCAGAGGAAATAATTATGAGCCTTTTAGGGGTGGGTGGAGGGAGTTATAAGCATTTTCCAAGGAATATTGTGGGGGGGCAAAGGAGGAAGAGAGTCACAAGGTATTAGTTACCCAAAAATTCACATGCTGCAGCAGTACAAGGATACAGTCCCTTCCTGGAAAGAGGATTTTGTGGCAAACCATTTCTCCCATAATGCACCCAACAGACCATAAATCCACTATGTTTGTAGCACAAAAAGAAGAAGCAAAGCAAATTGTCACTGAAAATTAAAGAAGCAGGAGGGCATGACTGCATTTTACTATCTGCAGAGAAAGCACCAAAAAGGAAGAAGCAATCATGGGATCAAGCTGTAAACGTATTTTTAGAACACACACACACAGCTCCATATGTCCAAAACGTGTTCTGAGTGGGACCCAATGGAAGCAATAATGGTCACAGGAGAATAGCGTCCTTACATAGCTCCCATTACATTTCAATGCAACTTGCTAAGCAGAAGTAGAGTAAACCCCCAATACTTGAAAGCTAAAAAAAACAAAAATTCTTGTTCATTAAGAAAAGATTAACAATAGCCGAATTCCTTAACAAACGGCTGAAATGACAGAGGAAAATACACACAGGTTCATAATTAGTAATGAGAATTAATCAATCTCAAAAAGGTAGAATATCAGTGGGGTAGGTGGCTCATCTATTCAGACTGTGTTCAACTGGTTCTAGATGGGTTGCACTCACTCTAAAATATCAAGGCTGGCTCCTAGATGCACCCTTGTCACCAAAGGCCCAGATAGCCTCTGTGCCAAAAGAGTGCCTTTTATCAGTTTAGGATGGCAAACCAGCTGGGATCTCTCCAGGATGGAGACAGCCTGGTCACAATTATCCATGCTCTGATAAACGTCTAGTGTTGAGTGCTCTAATGTGCTACACATGTGCCTCCTCTGAAGACTGCTTGGAAACTACCATTAGCTCATAATACAGCCACCAGGACTGCCTGGAGGGTATCGAGAGAACTTCCAGGCCATTTCTGAGCACAATTCAAAGTGGGGTACAAGTTTCTAACTAAACACTTGTAGTTGTGCTTTTCACACAGGTACCTGAACAGATATCTGCTCCCACCACAACCTGCCTATGTACTTTGTTCATCTCTGGAGTCTCTTCTCCGGGAGCACCATCATCCAAGGTTAAGTTGAGTGGCATCTATATGGAGAGCCTTCTCTGGGAAGAATGTGCCACAAACAAGGCTGTGCCACTGGAGCTAAGGCAGCTGCTATGCAAAAAGTGTCCCCTTTGAATTCCAAGCACAGCATTCTTTCTTATCACAAGGTACCGTATTTTTTGCTCTATAAGACGCACCAGACCACAAGACGCACCTAGTTTTTGGAGGAGGAAAACAAGAAAAAAATATTCTGAATCTCAGAAGCCAGAACAGCAAGAGGGATCGCTGCGCAGTGAAAGCAGCAATCCCTCTTGCTGTTCTGGCTTCTGGGATAGCTGTGCAGCCTGCATTCGCTCCATAAGACGCACACACATTCCCCCTTACTTTTTAGAAGGGAAAAAGTGAGTCTTATAGAGCAAAAAATACAGTACCCCTTAATTTATACCAGAGCTCCCTGAAACAGCTTCCTATGGTGGACTGGTGTGCTAATACCGGGGCAAGATGGTTTGAGCATGTAACGTCATTCTTGGCCTGACTGCACTGGCTGCCAATTAGTTTCCAGGCCCATTCCAAAGTGATGGTTTTGACCTATAAAGCCTTAAAACAGCTCGGGACTGCAATACCTCTCCCCATATGAACCAACCCAGACCCTGCAATCACCATCTCTGGTCCTTCTTCCTGTGCCTCCTCCATGGGAGGTTCGGAGGGTAGAATCACAAGAACAGACCTTATCTATACTGGCTCCCTGTTTGTGGGAAGCTCTTTGTCGCCTATCTTTAGGTGCCAGGCATAAACATCCCTCTTCTCCCAGGCCTTTGGCCAATTAAGCAATCTATGTGAGAGAGAACGGGGTATTGTTTTTGTTTCCTATTATGGTATGTATTTATGTGTTTTTATTTTGTAAACTGCCTCGTGATTTCAGATGAAGTGTGGTATAGAGATTTAATAAACAAACAAACATCACATTGTTATAGACAACGTGGTCAACTTCAAGGCAAATTAGCTTTTCCTTTTCCAGTAGGGAATTTCCTGCTCCTGTTCATTAGAACCTCTTAAAGAAGTAGAGTTCTGAGGTCCTTGATAGAAACCACATTCACGCAATACATTTCAATCACTCTGGCTAAAGAGTCATGGCTTCCCCTAAGTAATTCTAGGAGCCGCAGTTAGTTATAGGTGCTTAGGAAACCCCTATTCCCCTCACTCCCTTTTGTTTTCATCTTAACTATTGTTGTTTTCATTTTAACTACCATATTGGCCTGAATATAAGCCACACTTTCCCCCCAAATTCTGACCGTGAAAAGTTAAAGTGCAGCTTATATTTGTGACCTTACAGTGTGCAACCAGGAGTGCGGGACAAACAGTGCCAGGAGCGTGGCGAAGCAACGCCCGCCCCATGCATAGTCCCCTGTCCTCTCCCCTCAAGGCCGGGAAGGGAGAAAGCAAGGAAGGGGAAAGGCCGCCAGCAACGCAGCACGGCTTCCCCCACACTGAGTATGCAGCCAGGAGTAGTGAGGAATGGAGCGGCTTATACTCGGGGGGGGGGGGGTCTTCAGTTTTAAAGCTGCGGCTTATATTTGGGTGTGGCTTATATTCGTGCCAATACGATATGTATATGTGCTTTTACCTTGTATTTTTATCTTGTGAACCGCCCTGATATCTTGTGATGAAGGACGGTATAGAAATCTATTTAGCACTAAGTAAATAAATAAATCTCCTGCCAACCTAGCAGTTCGAAAGCACGTCAAAGTGCAAGTAGATAAATAGGTACCGCTCCAGTGGGAAGGTAAACGGCGTTTCCGTGCGCTGCTCTGGTTCGCCAGAAGCGGCTTAGTCATGCTGGCCACATGACCCGGAAGCTGTACGCCGGCTCCCTCGGCCAGTAAAGCGAGAGAGCGCCGCAACCCCAGAGTCGGTCACGACTGGACCTAATGGTCAGGGGTCCCTTTACCTTTACCTAAATAAATAAATAAATGGGACTAGTTGTTAAGCCACTCTGAGAATTGTGGCTCTGGGGAACTTGTTAGCGCAGGTGATGAAGCAGGCTTTGGCTCTACCATCCATCCGCTGATGAGTGGGAGAGTTGAAGCCTGCTTTCCCTTGCCAGTGCACAATCAGAAGTGCACTTTACAGCTCCTGGTGGTACATTGGCAGCTACATCTTGACCTGCCCTACACCTGGGATCACATAGGACATCAGATGTGAGAAAGCTGGCCTGGCTCAGTATAAGGCAGCTTACTATGTTCTAGTGTCCCAATCCTCTCCCTGGCACTTGCCCGGAGAGAAGCTGAGGACAAGCAAGAAGAAATGGTAGATACCTCTATAAAAGCAGCAAACATGGTTTCCTCTCTTCTTAGTAAGGTAAAGGTAAAGGGACCCCTGACCATTAGGTCCAGTCGTGACCGACTCTGGGGTTGCGGCGCTCATCTCGCTTTACTGGCCGAGGGAGCCGGCGTACAGCTTCCGGGTCATGTGGCCAGCATGACTAAGCCGCTTCTGGCGAACCAGAGCAGCGCACAGAAATGCCATTTACCATCCCGCCAGAACGGTACCTATTTATCTACTTGCACTGGCGTGCTTTTGAACTGCTAGGTGGGCAGGAGCTGGGACCGAACAACGGGAGCTCACCCCGTTGCGGGGATTCGAACCACTGACCTTCTGATCGGCAAGCCCTAGGTTCTGTGGTTTAACCCACAGCGCCACCCGTGTCCCTCTCTTCCTAGTAGGAGAGTGTAAAAAGGAGTGTGAATGAGCAGTACGGCTTCCCAGAGGAAGATGACAAGTGAGATCTTGGAAGCAGAGGCAGGTGCATCTTACAGCCATTGCTTGACTAATTCTCCCTTCCGTGCTGCCCACAGGGATAGCAGGAAAGGAGCAGCTGTCATCTCCACAGTTACGCCTCTCTCATAGCCACACAGCAGGAAGGATTGTGCAAGTACTAAATGCAAGGAGCAATTGCTGCTTCTGATCATTCATCTGTCTTTATCTCTCTGGGAAAGCCTACCTATTCATTCACCTTCATTATTTGGAGGTGGTGGGGAAAGTTTTTGGTAAATGTAAATTTGCAACAGAAATCCACCTGCCTCTCCAATCCCCAGAGAAGGTGGGAGATTGGCCACCATCTCAGGCTACAAGCAGCAGCCACCACACTGCAGCTTTTACAGGATAAAAGCTGATAACTGAGTGGTGGCTTGAATGAAGTTTTACATCCATTTCCATTATCAGTTCTAGATAACTGAGCTTAAAATTGTAACCTCCATGTCAAACATGAGATCAAGGGGGACTTAGCATAGAGTGGGAAAGTGTTATTTGTGGAGATAGAATAAAACACTGCCCCAAGAGCATATTTTATCTAAACATCCTATGTTTCCTCAATGTATAACAGTATTTCCTAACATGCTTTCAACACAACATAGTGGGATTAAACATTTAGCATACTTAGGTCATGGTGTTATTTTAAAAAATAAGTTTCAGCAGCTGAGAAAAATGTAAGATGTAACGTGCAGGGTGTAGGGACAGAAGATATAAAGCACATTATGTTAAGGGACAAAATGAAAGTTGCTGACCATTTTCTTTGTATCCCATCCCTAGGATGACTTCTGGTGCTCTGTAGTAACGAGTCACAACATAAGGTGTCATCATAAAGCTGGTTCCTGCTGTTCTAGCTAATCCAAAGTCAAGAATCTTCAGCGTGCAGTCAGATTTTACTACTATATTGCTAGGTTTCAAATCCTTTCAAGAAAGAGAGAGAGAGAGAGAGAGAGAGAGAGAGAGAGAGAGAGAGAGAGAGATTATTCTAAGCCAAGCATAAAAGTCCCCGGTAGAAGATAAAAAACAAACTGGTAATTATGATACAAGTGTGGGGAGGGGGTGTTTTCAGCCAGAAGTCTCATGCTGCCTGGGGACAATGGGAGTTGGAATCCAACAACATCTAGAAGACTACAAGTTCCCCACCCCTGCCCTAGAGGATTAAATTTGTAATCTGGAGGTATGACAAGACAGGTGGCCTCTCTGTTAGAGAGTGCCTTTCATCTGCTTATCTTGTAGTAAGATATAGGGTTGACTACTATAATGTGTTGTACATAGGTCTGCATTTGAAGGCTGTTTTGAAACTGCAGTTGGTTTAAAACATAGCCACCATGGCAGTTTCATTTCAAGTGAACAGCAATCTTCCTTGGCTTAACAGCAAAGAAAAATACTCCCCAAACAGGAATGTGAAAACAACGGCAATAATCTCACTAACCCTATGTATAATTCCAGCTGAGTGAAGATGCTTAATGCCGCACAGCATTTGATAGAGGAGATAGGACATTCGTTCATGGTCGAGCTCCATTTGAATCACTTGGCACAGATTTGCATCCATGAGCTCCATCACTATGTAACTTTTGAAGAACATCAAAACGTAAAATCAGACGAGAGCAGCAACTTAGGTCATACAATCAATTGTGCGCTCGTAATGTACTCGCCGAACAAGTTTTACAAAAAAGTTATACTTACACATCTTGAAATTCTTCCAGTGATTTCTGTGGGGTAAAGACATTCAATAGGCCAATTATCTATGGGAAAGAAACAAGTCACAATGAAGGCCCGCAAACAGTCTGTTTGTCTCTACGTGAGTTAAGTAATAAATGCAAAAAAGAAACACGCAAGAAAACATAGCATTTGATCAAATCAGAACTTGACTGAAGCTCTCGCACATTTTCACCTATAACCTCAAAGACAAGCCCAACTAGCTGCACTGTATACAGGTAACTCTCATCTTACACTTAATTTGCTTATGCAATTGTAGCTTTGCATGGGTAGGGTAGGATGGGTGGAAATAAATAAATAAATAAATGGAGCATGGGGGAAAGTATTACCGTATTTTTCGCTCTATAACACACATCCGACCATAACACGCACGGTTTTTAGAGGAGGAAAACAAGAAAAAAATATTCTAAACGAAACAGTGGATGTATGATTTTTGTGGTTCATGCTGTGGCCACAGACATGTGATCTGACGGTGAGTTTGGGGTAGCCCAAGGCAAAAATCCTGAGGATCCATGTGGATCCATGCTTTGTAACCAGGCTCTCTGTCCCTCTCTTTTCCCCACTCAGTGGCTCTTCTCCCGCTTTGCTGTTTCAAAGCGAGCAAAGCGAGCCACAGAGGAGAGAAGGAAGGGGAACCATGGATCCTCTGCTCACGACTGCAGCAGATCCCCCCGCCATCCGTAGGCATTCACTCCATAACATGCACAGACATTTCCCCTTACTTTCTAGGAGGCAAAAAGTGAGTGTTATGGAGCAAAAAATACGGTATTTTTCCTTGTAGCTTATCTTTGTTGTTTTGCTATATAGTTTTAATTTGCGCTTGTTTTCGTCTTTTTATGTCAAACGCTTTGTGAGGTTTAGCCGAAAAGAAGTACATAAATATTTTACAGATACCAAATTGCTGGTGTCCAAAACCCATCAATTCAGTATAGTATCATCAAGATAGTATAGTATAAATCAACATAATAAAATATAATCCATTTCTAGCAAATTAAACCGTCCTGTATCCTATTTGCTATTTTCTTGCTATGCCAAATTAGACGTGATGTTTGTCCTATTTAAGCATTAAAGAGGAGAATGGGATGCTAATTTTTACAACAAAAGGTTAATGATAGTGAAAGAAACAGGATCAGCTTATCCATCTTTACACATAAATGTGGCAAATGCATGAGTAAGAATGATCTCACATCTAGTCTGACCCTTTAAACGATGAACAAATGTACTTACGTTTTTGTGGTTTACGCACTTCATGAGGACAAGCTCTCTGTAGGCTCGTTTGGCATGGGTTTGGTTCTGAAATGGCCGACTTAGCTTCTTGATTGCTACATTTCTTTCAAGGATAGCATCGTAGGCTGCACTGTAAATAAAAGTGAACTGTCATAACCATATTTGTATAAAAATTGACAAGACTGGGAGACGGGAGTCAAGACCTATCCGTGAAACACAATCAGTCAAGGATCTGAAAGAGGTTTGCAGTATTTATAGATATTCTGATTTGAATAAGAATCAAAACAGCTTAAACATTCCGATACTGTGAAATGTTTGTGGAAAAAATAATTGCTGAAGCGAAAGGCTTGCTCACAGATTGTACAGCTCATAGTAAAGCTTCTACGAAGAACATAGATGTCATCTATGATTCTATGGTGATATGAGGTGATTTGCCATTGGTGGTGAACCTCAGGCTCCAACCTGCTGGGCTGAAAAGGTTCTCCACCCCTGCTGTAGACAGTGGAGGTGGTGATGTCACCGAGTGTTCAATACACTGGTTCGTCCAAGGGGCCCAGAACTGTCCACAACCACTGGTCAAGTGAAGAAAAGCAACTGGGCTGCTTAACGCTTTTCCTTTCTGACATTTTATCTTCTCAAAATCATTCTCTCCTGCTTGCTTTCCAACCCATAAGGGACAAGATACAAAGTCCCTGTATTTTTCCCCCTCATGCTTGCAGAAAAGCAAGACAGAGGGTGATTTAGAAGAGGCAAAATGCCAGGAAGGGAAATGGCTAATCAATCCATTCCCCGAAAAAAATAGCCCTCTGCGGTTATTTTCAATCAGGAGACTTATTCTCACATTTTATGAGGTGTGATATTTCATTGGTTTGAGGCGGAGTTTTGCTGCTGTTCTCATGGACAGGAGTGTGCATACAACTGCTATTCTCCCAGTTCTGTACTTGCCACACCTACTTCCTAGTTACACTTGACCTTTACGTGACCTGATGTCATTGTATCTGGTTCTATTCCCTCTTTTCACCTTGCGCTACAATAAAAGCACTGGGGCACTATATATACAAAAGCAATGGTTCTCTAGCAACCAGTACTATCTAGCATTCAAGTAGCACGTCAATCAGTTTTGCTCATGTTCGCATTTTAAACAAAATGAGATTTCATCACTGAGCTATTTTTTAAAAAAGGAAAAGCCTTACCATACTATGCCTTGCGCACCCGAACCAATAGGTTTTAAATTCTGGTATCGTTTGAGTACAGTGAAAGTAGAATCTCCAATCTCTACACTATAGAAGTTGTTTTCGCGTTTGCTTCTGCTCATGACGCCGTTAGTCGAACACTTTAATCTAAAAGACATGAACCTGCAAACACAAGGAAAGTGTTACATGCCTAGGCATATAAATAAATAAATATAAATGTGTGTGTGTGTCAAAGTTTGAAAACTTTTCTGCATTTTTGGCCACAGCCATCCCAACTATCTCATCACCTGCTCAATACAGACAGATGCTCTTGCTTTTAAGGAAGAAAGAGGTCCAATTTAATGTCGTGGGCTGGAAAGCAGACACAGACTCAAGAGTCAAGATACAGGATACAGGAGTTCTGGAGCAGGATAAAAATTTCAGAACCGGATGGAAATGGCAAAGATGTCCCAGCAACTTTCCCTGTTAAAATAAGGCACACTCACTCGTAAGACTCTCTTGCCTTCTGGGAATGTTGAGATTGCAAGTGTGCACTCCTTCGGTGGGATTGTTCCCATTTGTGAAGGCGTCACCTGGTTCCAGGTGACAAAGCAGTGCCCTCCTGTCTAGCCTCTTGAATGAGTTCAGTTTCTGCCCCTGACTGATCAAAGCCTCTCCCATTCTCCACTGGGTCTCTCTGCTCCACAGGAAGGTTGGAGGGGAGAGCTGGCATACCTTCTCCTCGTTCCAAAGTCAGAGTGGAAGGGGGAGATACTTCATCCAACCCAGAGTGCCTACATTCCCCATCTTTCTTCCTCCTCCTGCTTCGGAGTCTGCCAACTCAATCCCAATTCCCAACACTGCTGTGGGGCTCATGACATCAACAACCTTACAGAAACAATTTTCTAGTAAGACTGCATTCCCTCCAACATCAGCTCAGCTCAGCTCCTTGTTGGTAGAAAGAAGAATAAAACTTCTCCTTTAGGGATCACAATGCTTTTCCTGCAAAAGGTCCCAGGTACAATTCCATACATCTTTCATTAGAGGGATACCAGAATGTATGAGGCAAGGAAAGGCCTCTCTGTGTCCAAGACCCTGATGAGCTGCTGTTAACTGGGAATAGATAATAGTGGGTGAGATGCCTTTGAGTAAGAAAGCTTCACCCGCTTGTGAAAGATGGTTCTGAGGTACTGAGTCACGCAATTAAGAGATGTATAGTTCAAAGGCAGCACCCTAGGTTGTTCTTGGCAGGCAGATTAATAAAGGATGACCTTTCACAGCTGAGGATTAATTTTCAGTGAAACACATTTTAGCCATGCCTTCTTAACAGCATTTCAAATGAAAAGCACTAGGCCTCTTTCTTTTCTTTTTAGCATGAAACATGAATAAATAGCACAGAATGTCAGCGTAAAGTGGGATGCCATTTTGCTATTTTTTTTAAGTGAGGGGGCAGAGAGACTAATACTGTCCCACCCTTATTTTGCCACCTGCATGCTTGCTTCCCTCCCTCCTGGCATTCTCTTACTTTTCCAGAATTTAAGAGATAGGAGGTCTATCAATAATATTTATACTTTAGTTAATTAAAAAAAAATTAAAACGGGGGCAGGAAGAGAGGGACTGGCAACAGCCCAGGAACAAACATGTGGTAACCCACAGCATTTAACTGTATCTCCATCCTGAGTCCTGTATCACTACATCATTTTCCATTCTGGACTCAGCAAGCCCCAAACAAGAGCTGTCACGGTATACAATCAGGAGATTATAATTTCTGGTTGTTGTCTGAGCAGTCCCAAAGGGGAAACTTTCAGTGGCAATATTTTTCTTACCCAAACCTTTACTATAGATTCGTGGAGTGTGTCCCTAAAAGTTCACACGCTTGAGCCTTGTTTCTGCCACTTCCTCCAAGTCTCTTTAAGCTACGGCCAGTATGCACCTTTTGTAGCTTAAAGATTGCTTGGTGGAAGTTATTGATTGGGAATGGAGAAAGGATAAGAGGAAAAGCACAAATTGTCTCCTTTAAACTGCAAATGGGGCAGAGACCCTAAGAACCAAAAGCAGGGTAGATAGCCATTTTCAACACTCTGTAATTGTTTCACTAGCTCTATTGCCTTCCATCGTGGGGAGCAATGTCTGGGATTCCGATGCCTGATAAGTCAGGGATTCCTAACTCCTGGCCTGAAGGATTCTTGGTTGGGGATTCGTACTTGATATCATGCACCCTCACAATCCCAACTTCTCTGTCCTGTATGTTTCCATGACAGTACACACAACTCTCTCATTCTTTCAGTGTTGGGGTTCCCCCACCTTGCCTTTAAATCCAGTTTTTTTTCTACATATTTGTGGAGTCACCTGGGTATGCAGAAACCCAACCCTTGTTCGTGGGTGGTCCCGTTGTGCTGCCTTACTGGTCATGGGAATTAATCGTCTGGAACAGCAAGCAACAAATGCCCTGCAATGAAAAAAAAAACCAACAGTGAAAATACTGCAGCGTTTGCACTGGATAGTATGAATGCTTGGCCTTGATCTTCAACTTTTGCTGTTTTTTAAAGGCAAAAGTGTATGTTTCTACCTTTTGTTATACAAAAAATGTGGGCAAGGAACCTCACAATGGCATTTGTAGGGGAGACAGGACTGACATTTTTATTTATTTGTAATATTTGTGTCCCATTTTTCCATCCAGGAAGTTATCAGTCATTAATTTAGACATTAAAACAAAGTAGCCATCGCTTTCATTGAAAGCTTCTCCAAGTATGACTACATGAGTCTCCTGGCATCCTCCACCTCTAAAAATCAGCGGATAGGAAAACCAGGCAGCAGATGACAGTTACAAATGACAAGGTCTCGTCCAGGGAACCACAGCTCTAAGTGTGCCACACTTGTTCCCCAGCTACTGTCACTTCTCTGCAGTGACTGTAAGCAGAAGAGAGGGCCGGGGGTAGGAAAACAGCAGGCTTCATCTGCATCTGGAGTTCTTCTAAAGGATGACACAGGACCATATAAGACATCTCTTTCAAGGCCTCAGCCCAGACACACAAAAAGGGAATTGCACCCAGAAGCCAGTTACAGGATACAGAAATGGGAGGAGGGTGTTTAGAAAAACACTGAATGCAACCAACACCTATTTTCTGATCCTACCTGGTTGGAGACTAAACAATATTAAAAATAGAAATCAGCCAAATCTAGCTTTTCCTTCCAACTAGAAAGTCTTATACAACAGCCTTTCCCCCTGTCCTGGGGTGGGCACCCTGCAGACCTAGAGTCAAAGGCAGCCCTCAGCCTAATTTCGAAAGACCTCTACAGATCATTTCAGATATCTGGCAAGAGTGATCTGTCCTTTCCCCAGCAGCCTCTTCTTGCCTTTAATTCCTCTGTAAAGACAACCTATTTGCAGCAACAGCCCCCAGGAGGGTAGACTTCTCTGCAAGCAAGCTGCTGACCCAGGTAAGAACTAGAAGATGTGGTCCCCAAGTCCTTCTGCAGGGGACTAAGGAGGAGCAGAAATGTCTCACAGTAAGTTCACTGGCTCTCTGCCAGGCAGAACTCCAGTTGCTGGGAGTGATGATCCATTTGCATCTTTTCTTAATTCAAAATAAAAATAAGGAACATGTGCAGCACCTACCATGAACACAAGTGCCCCTGTGAAAAGGTCAAGATGGTGACTCATGTTCTCCTTTTACCAAGAACTGCATAAAATCTTTTTTTAAAAAAAACCCGTAAGCCAGGACAATCAGATCATATTCATCATCATCATACCCTGCCCATCTGACTGGGTTGCCCCAGCCACTTGGGTTGGCTTCCAACAGGGTATACAGAAACACAACAACAACAACCAGCAGAACATCACACATTAAAAGCATCCCAATACAGTGCTGCCTTCAGATGTCTACAGAAGATCATATCATTATTTATCTCTTTAACATCTGAACAGGAGGGTGTTCCACAGGGCGGGTGTGACTCTGCATGGTTCCCTGTAACTTAACTTCTCACAGTGAGGGAACCGTCAGAAGACCCTTGGAGCTGGCCCTTAGTGTTTAGGCTGAACGATGTGGGCAGAGATGCTCCTTCAGGGTGAAAGCCATTAAGGGCTTTAAAGGTCAACATCAACACGTTGAATTGTGCTCAGGAATATATTGGTAGCCAATGCAGGTCTTTTAGGACTGGCACTATATGGTCCCAGCGGCCGCTTCCAGTCACCAGACTGGCAGCTGCAGTTTCCAAGTCACCTTCAAAGGTAGCCCCATGTACAGCACACTGCAGTAGTCCAAGTGGGAGATGTACCACTCTGGTGAAACAGTGCGCAAGCAGGTACTGTCTTGGTTGGCGTACCAGATGGAGCTGGAAGACAGCCACTCTGGACACAGAATTGACCTGCACCCCTATGGACAGCTATGAGTCCAAAATGACCCCAAGGTTGAGTACCTGGTCCTTTAGGGACACAGTTACCCCATTCAGGACCTACCTGCCCCCTGCCTCCCAGAAACAGTACTTCTGTCTTATCAGGATTCAACCTCAATCCGTTAACTGCCATCCACCCTCCTCCTACTTCTCTCAGATCAAAATGAATCTATCACTCTCAGTGTGGCCAAGTACTATGCTGCAACAAGCAATCACAGCCAGGAACTGACCTCAAGACGTTTTGTACTTTTCCTCTTTGGAGTACATGTTATGACTACAACTTTCAATAATATTCATTCCAATTTTACTTTTTTATATGCTATTTCTATTTTCTTTATTCTTTTCACTCTATTATACACATCTGGATAAGGTGTTCTATGTGCTTCTTGCTTTGATTTCTTAATAATAAAGATTAATAAAGTCAATAGTCCCTCCCGGTCCTGGCTCTATTTTCATCAGAAGAGCAGGGTTAATAATTTGCCTTTAAGCTTATCTCAGGGGCACTATGTGACCTAGTCTGCCTTTCTTCTCCCTTTTGTCTGGTCTATAGGGGACTAGGGAGGGCAGGTGGGTTTGGGGTCCTGCAAAAGAAGACTGTTTCAAGCCCTCTAAGTGCTGCATGTTCTTTATATTTCTAAATATCTTCCCTCCAGTAGCATTTAGGTGCACCAGTGTGAAGTCTCTGCAGTGCTTTTGGACCAAGAGTGCAGAAAGACAGTTAGCTGGTTTACTGAATTAGAGTGCTCCATCAATTAGTGTGTGGTTGGAGGTTGAACCTAGATGATGCTGATGTTCAACATCTGCAAAACATTGCTTTAGAGCCACTCTAGCCCTCTCCTATTCCAGAGAAATGGCAGAGCCCAAGGAAAATCTGTATAGCTAGAGTTCAGAAGTTTTATGAACAGCAAACTGAATGGTTTGTGGGGCTACTAAGCCAGTTGGATGTAAGGTTAGCTTCAGCCAAAAATTGAAAATAGCAAGCCAAGCCCTGGCTTCAGCTTTCTAGAGGCCAGCCTCCAGACACTGGGTGATGTTCGTCATGCCACAGGGTACCTGAAGAACAGCTCTCAGAAATTTGGATTGAACTGCTTTCATAGGTGTAAAAATGGAGTAAGGGTTGAGCTGGGCCAATCAAGTGACTGCATATTTATTTTCCATCATAGAGAAACTATGTTATTTAGGAAATACAACCTTGGGAAAGTTTTAAGGCTGATTAATGCATAAACTTAATAAAATGTGGAGCACAGCTATTCAACACACCTGGTGATGGTTTGGGGCAAATGGCTGAATCCTAACAATGAGGAGAGAGGGTTGCAAAGATTAAGATTAGAAAGTACTTGGGAAAACCCATATTAATGCTTTGCATTGTGTGACACTGAAATTCAGCATGAACTTCAGAGATCAATCAATAACCACAAATCTTTTTCCATCTTCTATTTACAGCATGTCAACTCAGCATAATCCTATAAACTTTCTCATGGATAAGTAACCAGTTATGAAGAAGATTTGGCATGAAAGAACCTGAAGCCTTGAAAAGTCAATTCAGAAGTGCTTAGTAAGAAAAGTAACAAATTCTGACAAATGAAAACATGCCAATCTTCAAATGATGTAATGCTACAATCCTAACCACACTTATTTGGGAGTACAGTACAGTGGTACCTCGGGTTAAGAACTTAATTCGTTCTGGAGGTCCGTTCTTAACCTGAAACTGTTCTTAACCTGAAGCACCACTTTAGCTAATGGGGCCTCCCGCTGCCGCCGCCATGCAATTTCTGTTCTCATCCTGAAGCAAAGTTCTTAACCTGAGGTACTATTTTTAGGTTAGTGGAGTCTGTAACCTGAAGCGTCTAACCCGAGGTACCACTGTAATCTCCATTAAACACAGTGGGTTATATCTGTATAAACCTGCATAGGATTGGTCTACTGGCAGGTCCTGCTATCCGAATAAAATGTGTTCCCGGGAAACCTTTTGTCAGGCAAGCGGTCACATAAATGGTCAACTATTTCTACTGATTCCTATAGGAAAATTTCTAATGTGTTCCCGACCAAGGAACTTTGATCCCAAAATGACAAAAACAATAACAACCCTGGGAAAACCCTCTGAAACCTTGCAAAAGGCAACAAGGAAGGAAAAAATGTTATCTTATTTGTCCAGT
Source organism: Podarcis filfolensis (assembly GCF_964270895.1). Lineage (NCBI taxonomy): Eukaryota > Metazoa > Chordata > Lepidosauria > Squamata > Lacertidae > Podarcis > Podarcis filfolensis. Next base: position 90,253,124 of record NC_139608.1, read on the forward strand.
CTCTCATCCTTCCTCCCCTCTTCACCATGGTTTCTGATGAAAAGGCTGTTGCAAAAAGTAAGCCTTGTTTAAAGAGGCTTATTTGTTTAACAGTACTACACACAGATCTGGCTGTTTAGATATTTGAATCTGCGATGTGCATAGCAAGATTAAGAGTACTACTTCCTTGTATTTTGATAAGTGATTTTTTTTGTATACTAAGCGTTCGGATAGTGGGCCTTAAGTATAATTAGTATAATTTACATAAGCCCATACAGGATAGGTTTACTCCAAGACTCCCACTCCTTATTAGCATGTCACTGGAGCCCACTAGATAGCAACCTTTTAGCATCTTAAAGAACGAAAAGTTTTCTTGTGGAGCATAACCTCACTGTCAAAAACATGAAGCGTAATTCTCATTTGGAAGACACAGATAGATAAAGCATAAACTGGAGCTGCGAACAGAACCAAAAAGCCATGACACACAAGAAAAACAAATGGTTTGCAACATGTCTATGCCTTCTGAGCTCAGCGCACATACAGTACTTGCATCTTGTGGCCTCACTCATACCATTTCCCACCCCTCTGAACATTCATGCGTTTGTAGTGATTAGATGGATAAATTGGTCCCTCTCAACTCTACGATTCTATGTCCAGGTGCAGATTCAAACCCTGGTCTCCCAGGTCACAGTCCAACACTCTCTAAACCATTACGCCACACCGGCTCCCGCCTGGCCACTCAGCACCTCTCGGTCCACTTCGCAGGGATGTTGTGAAAACAAGAAGGGGGAGAAGGAGGGAGGAACAAGGTAATCTGGGGTAATTTTCGGGGAGACAAGTCAGATGCATAATAAAACAAGCATGCTGTAATCTGCATTTCGTGCACACTGGGCCCAACAAAAGGTGCAGCATCAGCACCATCATTATTCCAGGGGTGCCAATTATCACCATTATTCTATGCCAACTTCCATGATGATCATTGCTGTATTCTATATCACCCAGGGGGGTGCCCAACTTGAATAAAATATTGGGGGCCCCAGGGAAGCCCCATGGTACACACACAACCCCCATTTGAATGGGAATTCCCCTCAAACTTCCCCCTCAAATATTTTATTGGGGGACACACACACACACCCCTTCATCTGAGGATCCCAGGGCCGCCTTTAAACACACACAAAAAGCACGCAACCACACAACCTCCCTTAGGGGCCCCCAAGTTTCTTTGCCTCCCCCCCACTTTGAGCAAAGGGGAGCAGGCCCAAAAAGGAGGGGCGGGTGGGGGGAGGAAGAAGGAAGGCCCCCCACCCCGCTCCAAGCCCAGTGAGGCCTTGTGAGACCGGAGGCGACGGTGGCAGCCTGTGCCCGGTGAGGAGGCGCCTCTCTGTCTCCCTCTCTCCCCTCAGAAAGGCACCCATGGGCGCGAGGGAGCGCCTCCCCCAGGCAGGTAGGCCCAGCCGCCAGCCCGCTCTCTCCCAGCTACTCACTCGCTCGCTCGCTGGCTCCGCTTCCTCGCCTCAGCCGGGCCTTGTCGCCGCCGCCGCCGCCGCCTCTTCCTGCCTGGCCGCCGCCGACCACAGCGAGGCGGAGCGGGGCGGGGAAGGGGGCGGGCGCACGCCGCCTCGCGCCCGCCTACTGACGGCCGGAGAGGCCGCGGCGCGCCTTCCGCCTCCGCCGCCGGGCCGGCATCTTCCTCAGGGAACGAAGCCCGTCGGGGGCGCTGAGGCGGCGGGAGGGCCTCGCCCGCCTTCCTCCGCCGGACGGGAAAGGCTCCCTCAGCGCGCGCAGGAGCGATATCCTATATACTCTCTTTTTTCTTTTTCTTTTTTAAAGAAAATTATTGGTTTTCACAACATTATAAACAAACAAACACATAAAACAAACAAACATAAATCGTAACCTTATTAAAAATTGCACTTATTAACATTGTTAAATGACTTCCTCGCTTCCCCTTGGTTGAATTTCATGGTTCAACCATGAAGTTCTTAAAATACTGGCCCAGAAATGGAAACAAGAGGAAATACCGACGATAGAAGAATGGAGAATGAAATTAACAGACTATGCAGAACTGGATAAACTAACTGGGAAAATCAGATATGTTCGAGACCAAAAGTTCATCGAGGACTGGGGAAAATTTGTTGAACATCTGAAAAGTATATGTGATGTCCAAACAACGCTAGCGGGGTTTCAAGAAGCACTGTGAAAGTTGAGATATATTGTTAAAAAATAGATATTGGGAGGGAAGGCCAATGGCAATAAAAACAGAAGAAATGTGTAATTGAGAGGGGAAAATGGATGATTGTCAGAGAAGATGAAGGAAGTCCAAACACAGTTAAATTTGTGAAATTTTGATAAGATTGTATATTTGTGTTGAAAAACAATAAAAATTATTTTTTAAAAAAACACATAAAACAAACAAACATAAATCATAACCTTATTAAAAATTACACTTATTAACATTGTTAAATGACTTCCTCGCTTCCCCTTGGTTGAATTTCATGGTTCAACCATGAAGTTCTTAAAATAATTCAACTTAAACATTAACATCCTTAGATCTTCACATTATGAAATTAAACATATTAATTCATCACTTAAATAAAATCCTAAGTCGATTAAGTATCGATATCCTATTTACTCTCGCGCAGGAGCTATCCTATTCTCTGCGTGTGCGCATGTGTGTTTTCGGGGGCTTTAGTTCTTTTTTAGTTTCTTATTTATGCTTTTCAAATTTATACATTTCATTAGTTTGACAGCCAATTTAACATTTCCAAATTTTGACTTCCTTCCCCCTCTTTCTGCGGTTCCTTAAATTATTATTTTTTAAAAAATATCTTCTGCATATTCAAGTTGTTTGTTGATTTATCTCCTGCAAATATATACTCTTGTGAAACTGCAGGTTATTATTACATTAATGCTGCCAATGTTTTTATCCGTTTACAGTTTATCTGTAAATATTCAATAAACCATTTCCATTTTTTTATTTTAAAAAAAGGTTTATCTTAATTTCTTATTCTTCTGGTAAGTTTCGCCATTTCTGTCTATTCCACAAGTTTTCTTGTTTTTCTGGGACTTTTCTGCTTTTTTCCACTTTGGGCCAAATAACATTCTTGCTGCTGTAGTAGCAGACATAAATAAATTTCTCTACAGTTTAGGTAGTTCTGTCCCTATAATTCCCAAAAGAATTTAGCTCTTAAGTGCGACCCCCCCTCACCACTACCAAAAAAAAGCTGAACAAGAGTGCCCCGTGCTGCAACATTTTGTTGCTGCTGACATACGATGTCCCCGCTTGCAAACTCCAGGTTGCAGATTTTCATTTTCTCCCTTTGAGGAGAAAAATCGGATTTCTTGCTCAGTCTCTGGGCCACAAGGCCTGATGGGTCAGGAACTCCTCTTCCGGATCCAGATCTGGAACTGATGTGTGACCCGCAAATTGCATGGACACCTTGGGGTGGCACCCTGCAGGACTGCAGTAGGTGCAGCATGCTGCAGCGCAGTTGCTGACCAGAGTGAGGTCTGCACTGGTTGCAGGGCTCGAGTTCAAGGTGTGGCTACTGGCATATTAATAAGAAGAATAATAAATTTTATTATTTATACCACGCCTATCTGGCTGGGTTTCCCCAGCCACTCTGGGCAGCTCCAAACAGAATGTTAAAAATACAATCAAACATTAAAAACTTCGCTAAACAGGGCTGCCTTCAGATGTCTTCTAAAAGTCAGATAGTTGTTTATTTCCTTGACATCTGATGGGAGGGTGTTCCACAGGGTGGGCGCCACCACCAAGAAGGCCCTTTGCCTGGTTCCCTGTAACCTCACTTCTTGCAGGGAGGAAACCGCCAGAAGGCCTTCGGTGCTGGACCTCAGTGTCTGGGCTGAACGATGGAGGTGGAGACGCTCCTTCAGGTATACAGTACTGGACCGAGGCCGTTTAGGGCTTTAAAGGTTGGCACCAACACTTTGAATTGTGCTTGGAAACGTACTGGGAGCCAATGTAGGTCTTTCAGGACCGGTGTTAAACGGTCATGGCAGCCACTCCCAGTCATATCAAACCATTAACGCCTCGGGAGCAGTTGATCTGCAGGATGGTCTTTACCCCACAAGCACCCACCCGGCTGCTTCGGATCAGCAGTGCCACATGATGCCCGTTCCACATTGGTAAGAACTTGATTGTTTAGTGTACCCTTTGGAACTCCCCGTTTGTTGAGATCAAGCAGGCGCCTCCATGGCACTGCACAGCGCCTGCTAAAAGCATTCCTGTTCAGACAATCCTACCCAGATGCTTAGAAAGCCAAGGTAGTTTAAATCTGTTTTAGTATTTTAAGTTTTAAAGTAGGGTTGTGAATTTTCCTCAGTTTTAACTATTCTGTCTTTCGTAAAAGCCATGTTGAGGTTTTTTTACAATCAAGCAGTAAATGAATATTATGAAATAATAGTAATAAAAATAAGTATTTGTGTGTGCGCATGCATAAAACATTATGGTTTTCCCTCCTTCTGTGGCCTTTGGATATAATATTGGGGAGAACAGAGAGGTTTGCTGTGGTTCTTCTTTGTCTCTTCCTGTATGGCAGGTTTGTGGCACCTGTGGCCTTCCGGGTGTCCTCATCAAAATGCCATTCCATGTTGTCTTCCCATTTCCATTTCAGGCAAATATCTGCTAAGTAAACAAACAAACCCCACAAGGAGAAGACATCCAAGGAGAAGACATCCAACATCATCAGGGGAGCCACAAGTTCCTTTGTCCTGCTGTGTGGCTTGTAGGATCATGCAGAGCTGATGCCATAGTCTACAACAATTTACAATTTGAGTCCTAAGTCACAGCCTGGTCCTGTGCAAAGTTTTTTTTTTTTTTTTAAATATTTATTGGTATTTTCGAAAAACACACAACAAACAAAAACAAAAAATAAACAAAATAAAAACAACACAAAAAAGCATATTCTTTTTTCCATTTCCTCCATTTATTTTTAACAGCCTTATTTTCACTTAATTTAAAAAAAAAAGAAAAAAACCAATTTCACCTTATTAAAATTACACATCAATACTTATACCTCATTAATTTATTCTTAAACCTTTTTCCTAAGGTCGACCAAAATTTCCCTTCCACGGTTTACCCAATTTCCTTACCACTAACAAAATATAAAACAAACAAAGCAATGCAAATTATCCTTATGTACCCTTTGGATTCCCAACCTCCACCCACCCTTCTCCCGGTTCCAGTCCCCAACCAATATCCATCAGTCTTTATATTATTTATTTAGCCTGGAGATCTCAGGTCCGAGGCCCTTATGTCTCTCTCAGTTCCTTTCTGCCGGTCTCTTTGATAGACCTTGATGTTAAGCCCCAGGTCTCGGAGGGGCTCCGGCCCAACAGAATCGGTGTTGCTTCTAGCCAGTCCTCCATACTTAAAAGCAAAAGCAAAGCCTATGGGGTATTCCAACTCTTGTTTCAAATTTCTTTCAAATCCAAATGTCCCCACAGCTCCAGCTTCCACCTTCAACAAATTTATAATCCTCAGGTCTTCAGATCTCCTCAAAAGAGGATCTCTCCATTTTCCAAACTCCCAATCAAACCAGGCTTTCCGCATCCAGTTTTTATTGTCCTTTTTTATCATCATGTCAGGCCTCATATTGTAGCTCTCCTTTGACTCCTGCAAACCTCCATCTCCTCCTTCGTTTTCTTCAAAAAGAACATATTGCTCCATCGTGTCTACGCTTTCGGTTTCATTTATTTGTTCAGTTGAATAGGCTTCCTGTTTCAAATCCTTATCAGACTCCAAGCTGTTGTTTACTGTCCAGTGTAATAGCGATACCTCTGTAGACAAAGCATCGTACTCATCTTGTAAGTTTCCCAAGAGAACAAGTGCTCTGTCCAATTCTGCTTGGAATTTAGACACTCCAGCCATTTTTGTAATGTAGTATCCTTGTTACCCCTCTAGGGGGATTTAATTCCTTGATCTTCCTTTCAGCTCAAAAACCAAAAGTCCAGTTATTTTGTATCAACCTTATTTTCAACAAGTTATCCCGAATAAACCAGCAAAAACAGCAGAAACAATGTTCTCTTTTTCCAGCTGACAACTAGCTGACTAGCAGCTCACTTGACAGCTGTCAAAATCTTCCATGCAACAGGCTTTCTCATCGGACGTTCCCGGGTCTAGGGGGGGGTGTAGTTTCAGCTCCCAAAATTCTTTTTGTCCTCCAGAATATCTTCTTATAATGTCCAGACCGTGAGGTCAGGATCTTTTGTTAAAAAAAGCAAGAAACAGATTCTCTCGACCTTAGCTGCCCAGTCCTTTGCTTTAAGTTGTTTACAAAGAGGGGGGGTGGACTTCCTTTTTAGCCCCTTCCCGCTCGTTCCGAATCCAAGATAAGAAATTTTTTAAAGTTCCAATCTCCGTATTACTCACGGGTTGATGTTTTAGAATCCAATCAATCTTAGAAGAAGTTGGCGCTCTCTGTCAATGGCTTGCGGCTTCACTCCGTAGACGAGGGAGTACTCTCAGCACCACGCCTTACCCTGCCTCCGTTCCGAAGCCTTTAAAAAGGCTCCGTCGCGGATTGGGGGGGCGCAAATGGTGCCCGCCGAGTCTCTGTGTTCACAGGCATCCGCGCCTGTGATTTTAAGGGTCCCCGCTTCGCCGCAGCGGCCAGACCCAGACGCTACGGAGCCGATTCCCTCCGGAGCTCGGAGGGAATCCGCCATCAAACAATGGCACCAACCCGGAAGTCGGTCCTGTGCAAAGTTTTGTTGTTGTTGTTATTTAGTCGTTTAGTCGTGTCTGACTCTCCGTGACCCCATGGACCAGAGCATGCCAGGCACTCCTGTCTTCCACTGCCTCCCGCAGTTTGGTCAAACTCATGCTGGTAGCTTCGAGAACACTACCCAACCATCTCGTCCTCTGTCGTCCCCTTCTCCTTGTGCCCTCCATCTTTCCCAACATCAGGATCTTTTCCAGGGAGTCTTCTCTTGTCATCAGGTGGCCAAAGTATTGGAGCCTCAGCTTCACGATCTGTCCTTCCAGTGAACACTCAGGGCTGATTTCCTTAAGAATGGATAGGTTTGATCTTCTTGCAGTCCATGGGACTCTCAAGAGTCTCCTCCAGCGCCATAATTCAAAAGCATCAATTCTTCAGCGATCAGCCTTCTTTATGGTCCAGCTCTCACTTCCATACATCACTACTGGGAAAACCATAGCTTTAACTATATGGACCATTGTTGGCAAGGTGATGTCTCTGCTTTTTAAGATGCTGTCTAGGTTTGTCATTGCTTTTCTCCCAAGAAGCAGGCGTCTTTTTAGGCACACCTAAATCCCGTTGAAGTGAATGGGCTTGCGTGCATCTCACTGCACAGCATCAGGTTCTAAGTGTGTGCAGGAGAAATGCAGCTAACAGTGTCAACAGGTACAAATCTAATCTCAGCCAGGGAGATAGGACCCAAATCTGAACAGTGAGTGAGTTTCCCTTATTTGTGCCTAACCTAATCCAATCTGTTTGTGAAGGAAATCTCTTCTCTCTCTTTGGCAATCACTCATAGCCAAGTAAGATAAACACGGTAAGTAACTGTGGAGGCCAATTTTGGATCCACACTTCTGGATCCACACGTCCTTCCACAGTGGGGACATAGGTTTCCAGGCGGAAGTTGATCACGGTGTGGATTTGCTAAGTGTGCCTTCCTCTTAGCACGTTTCTCCCTTGTGTCCTGAGTTCGAGTGTCTTCAAATCCCAGGACACCTTTGGTAAAGGCTGTTCTCCAATTGGAGCGCTCGCAGGCAAGTGTTTCCCAATTGTTGGTGTTTATACTACATTTTTTCAGATTTGCCCTGAGACAGTCTTTGAACCTCTTTTGTTGACTAACAACATTACTCTTTCCATTTTTAAGTTCGGAATAGAGTAGTTGCTTTGGAAGACGATAATCAGGCATCCGCACGACACGCTCAGAAACCTCCGAGACTTGTGGGAAAGAAGCCATGGTGGCTTCCCATGCGTAACGGCCTGGGTTCAGTCTTTGTCATGCGTGCCATGGAAACAAGGAAGGCCACTTTCAGACTGTCGCACCTCAACTGTGCGCTCTGCATTTTGCTGGTATGTGATTGAATCCCACGGCTGTAAACTCTATTGCAGTGAAATTAAATAAATAAATGCAACCACAGCAACAATCCCCCATGGAAAGGTCATAGGATTGGTGGAATTATTTCATATATTTGCCATAAATTTGGGGGTGTCTTTACTGAAACAACATAGAACAAACTCGTCTGTAAGAAGCAAGTAACTGCGTCGGGGAACTGCGAGGTGAAAATAAGCAATCATTAACCCAACGGAGAAGATACTCTGACCTTATAATGGAGGCAAGTCCCATTATAAGTGAAATACAATCCCAGCAATATATTACCGAGAGAGGCCATGAAGATGGCTTAGGTTAAGAAGATTTGTATGTCGTTTCTAATTAAGGGCAGGGTTTTAAGAAGCTTTCCTGACCTTGAAACCACCAAAGCTAAAATTGGAACTGTAATCCCCACTTCAAAAGTTCCAAGAAGTTGCTCCATTGTGCTATATGGGGAGACTCATTTCGGTGCTGTAAGCTTGTGTGGGAAGCCAGTGAATAGCCAGGGCTTATGCAGTATAAACGGCTAAACAAACAGGGCATTGAGAGCATAAAGGGCAAAATTGCATCCTTGGGAAGCTGTCACAGGGCAATTTGGAGTCATCAAAAAAAAACACCTGGCCACCTCGCTGTTTGCTCCTAGCTCCACCAGGTACGGTAATTTATGAACAACTTAAATAGAACCAGCTTTGGAGGAACCTGATTCTTGCATCCTTGGCTTATGATTTTCAAGCAATAGGGGACATTGATTTTTAATTAAATCTACTCGCATTCAAGGGAAGGTAGACTTGCCCACTCAACATTGGGCAAGTCAGGGACTGAGTATGTGGGGCAAAAATACACAGGAATGTTGCCCCTGCCTCCCATCCACAAATACACCAGAGCAGACCTTTAGAAAGTGGTGAATACTGATGAGCATTTAGCTTAGCATAACCTTGACTCTCATAACACCAGTAATAATACTAGTAATTATTATTAATACTAGTATCAAAGAAGGAACACATGAAAATGAAAATTCCCAATTAAGCCGATCTTAAAAATTCTTTATTTTTGCTATTAGGCAATCACGTTTATCAAATATCACATATTAAATCATGAGTAAAATCATATTTGCATAGATTCACCTACCTAAATTCGTATTAACAATATCAAGAATAACCAGTAAACAAATTTATTTATTTTATTTCACAGTAATTTATTTTATTTTGCTGCTTGATTGTAAAAAACAAAACAAAACCCAACAACCTCAAAGGTTACACAAAGATAAAACAATGAAATCGCGGAAAATTCATGACCCTGCTTTAAAACATACCAAAGTTAAAATGCTAAAACAGATTAAAATCACCTCAACTTTCTAGGTGTGCTTGTCTAAACAATAATGTTTTTAGCAAGCGTCCAAAAGAATGCAGTGAAGACTCCTGCTTGATTTCAGTAGGCAGGGAGTTCCAGAGTTGCATGTGCTGCCACACTAATATTGATTGAACACTGGGGAAAATAATAAGAAAAAAATGTTCAGCACAATGCTGTGTTGTTTCTGTAGTTTTTAATGAAGTCTCCCGGGAAATCTCTACTTTCCAGAGACAGTGGAGTGTAGAGAAGTGTTGTACCTGAATTGTTAGTTCAACAAGCTCAATTCAAGACGCTTCCCCCCCCCAATAATTTTTAATCCAATATCTTGGATTAGCTCAGAGTGGGGAACCATTAGCTCTCAAGATGCTGTTGGACTGCAGTTCCTATCACTCCTAAGCAGCATAGCCAATAGTCAGGGATGATGGGAGTTGTAGTTCAGCAACATCTGGAAGTCTCACCCTTGCCTTTTTCTTACTATATAAAATAACTCTTGAATGTCATCACATTGCAGTTTGCTTGGCCACAGACAGGTGGTGCTGCAAGCATGGCAACACAGAGTCACTCTACAATTCTATGGAAAAAGGTCTAAGGAGAGAGAAGAGGCTTAGCAATGAAGAAAACCACACTGAAAACAATTTAAGCATTTACGAGAAAGAATGCGATGACAAAAGATAGGGTACCTTCCAAAAAATATACACCTCAGGTGTCAAAGGTGTTAGATTTACCAAGCAAAAGTGTCATGGAAGGCTTATAAGACGCACCCGGCAGGAAGTTAGACAATAATTTTATTGTTTCCTTTAAACAAGAACGGAACAGTAGTAATAGGAAAGTGAACTATTTTCCTTGCCAATGAAAAACACTGTTCATTTCTGTTTTTGTTTTTTTAAAAGGAGGTTCCTGACACTTTTAATCGCACATGTCATATGGCAACATTTCCTTGAGTGCTTTACTAATTGAGCAGCACACAGAATAAAATTATTAATAGAGAAACAAGTCAGCCACAAAACAAAAAAAAACCTCTGAGACAACTGGCCCTACGTTCTTCAGTTAGACCATGGAGCAGAATAGCTGGTCATTATCATCTGAAATGACAGCCTATGACCCTTTAAAAATCTACAGTTATCTCAATATCCCCACTGCCACCTCTGTCCCCCCCACCCCACCCCAGTTATGCTTCTTGCGGCACTTCATAGAGGTCAGAAACATGTAGATGTTCCCGGCAGGCAACAGATTAATTATTTGTTAGACAAACCACCTCCCTGGGAGTATCGGAGAACAATTTTATCCTTTATCCTGCTGATGCCTCCAACCCAGTCACATGCCAGCTTTAAGGGTTGCTTTGGAAACTGCTCTCTGGGAGGTGAGGGACTCCTGGGTTCAGTTAGCACCACAAAGGGACGGAAAGAAACAAACAGAGGTGAAGAACCTTTGGGCAGAGGGGTGCAGCCGCTTCATAGCATAGCTTTGTGAAAATCGACCCATCTTTCCTGCTTTTGGGCGAAGAGAGTTTCGCACCTCAGCGCAGCTTGCCTGATTCTGCGGCACATGAGGTATGGCAGAGTTTTTACCAATCCGTAAAGTGAGCCAGCGTGGCATGTTGGATAAAGTGTGTGACTTTTGAACGCAGGGCATTCGGCCTAAGCTTCCTCACTGGGTTGCAGAATAAAAGGGGGGAGATCGGTCACGAATGCTGCCTGAGCTCCTTGGTGGAAGGGTGTGGCTGAAATCGGAGTGAATCGGGTACAATTCTGCAACAGCAGGCTCTCCAAAACTCGATTTCCCGCAATTGAATTGAATAAGCCTTTGCTTATTCCTCTAGCCTCTTGTAAGAATGAAGGACATTTTCTGAAATGTAATGCTGTAAAACGCATTATGAACAAAATAGAATCATGAGACTCATCTATGAAAGGGAGAGAGGGTTGAAATTTTGTAACTTGAATTTGGTTGTTTGGGTGGGGCTGAGTGAGCTTTGCTAGAGACACCGGCAATTGTTCACAAAAAATACACCTTAGCCTCTTCACTGGTTTATTTCCTCAGGACACAATACATTCTGGAGTTTGGGGTTGGGCTGCCATCAGTATGCTGATGACACCCAACTCTATCTGTTGATGGATGGCCATCCTGACTCAGCCCCAGACACACTGATCAGATGTTTGGAAGCTGTGGCTGGATGGTTACATGGGAGCCGGTTGAAGTTAAATCCTTCGAAGACAGAGGTCCTTTGGCTGGGTCGGGACGATATGGGATTGGGGGGGGCAACTCCCATCTCTTGCGGGGGTGCAATTAGTGCCAGCACCGTCCGTTAAGAGTTTGGGTGTAATCTTTGACACCTTCCTTTCCATGGAGGCGCAGATTGCAGCTATAACAAAGGCAGCATTTTTTCATCTCCGCCAAGCTAAGCAGTTGGCTCCTTACTTCTCTCGCCCTGACCTAGCCACTGTGATCCACACGACGGTCACCTCCAGACTGGATTATTGTAACTCACTCTACGTGGGGCTGCCCTTGAGACTGACCCAGAAACTTCAGCGGGTGCAGAATGTCGCGGCAAGACTCCTTACGGGGTCCTCGCTGCGGGATCACATTCACCCGGTGCTACACCAGCTGCACTGGCTCCTGGTGGAGTACAGGATCAGGTTTAAGGTGCTGGTTTTTACCTTTAAAGCCCTATACAGCCTAGGACCCTTGTACCTACGGGACCGCCTCTCCTGATATGTCCCACGGAGGACCTTACGGTCTTCAAATAAAAACATCTTGGAGATCCCAAGCCACAGGGAGTTTGGCTGGCCTCAACCAGAGCCAGGGCTTTTTGGGCTGTGGCTCCGATCTGGTGGAACGCTCTGTCACAAGAGACTAGGGCCCTGCGGGACTTGACATCTTTCCACAGGGACTGCAAGACAGAGCTGTTCCACCAGGCCTTTGGCCAGGGCACAGCCTGACCCCCTCCTTTGGTAATCCTCACAGAACTCTAGCCCAATGGTTGCCATTCATTTGATTTGAACTGATTTTATAATGTATTGATTTTAGAATGCTGTATTATTTTACTGTTGTTAGCTGCTCTGAGCCCGGCTGCGGCTGGGGAGTGCCGGATATAAATAAAATTTAATTTTTATTATTTTTATTATTATTCCCAATACTGAATGCACAGAAGCAGCATGCCACCCTACCTTAAACCAGGTGGTGGTGGTGGTGGAGAGTCTATGGCAGAGCAAATGCCACATTCTTTGCTCCTGTGTCCCTGCCTGCCTGCTCAGTTCTATATTTTTGACCAACAGTGGCCCTGCAAAAGTCAAAAGGGTCAGTGGCACCTGCAGCGTGCATAAACAGCAGATTGTGTGTCTACACAGAAGGCACTCAGAGCTGCAGTAAGCCAACTGTTCTTTCACTTTGACCTGGGCAAAAGTTGGAAGTGGACCGCTTTTTCCTTTTATCACCCGTTGACTGCAGTGGCAAGGAATTTCTCACACCATTATGTCATCTTTCCACCTCAAGGAGCCTATTGTCATTCCAGTGTTCTTCCCTAACCTGGCATTGGACCTTAACATACCTTAGACCATGGGTAGGCAACCTAAGGCCTGGGGGCCGGATCTGGCCCAATCGCCTTCTAAATCTGGCCTGTGGACGGTCTGGTAATCAGCGTGTTTTTACATGAGTAGAATGTGTCCTTTTATTTTAAATGCATTGACAACTACCAGTTTGCATACAGGGCAAATAGATCCACAGAGGACGCTATCACCACCACTCTCCATGCTGCTCTGTCCCATCTGGAGCAGCCGGGGAGTTATGTGAGGCTGCTGTTTGTGGATTTTAGCTCAGCTTTTAACACTATTCTCCCCCATAGACTGGTGTCCAAGCTAGAGGCGATTGGACTCTCCAACTCCACCTGTCTCTGGGTTTTGGATTTTTTGTCAGAACGTTCTCAGAGGGTTAGAGTAGGGTCACATATGTCCACAGCCCTTAGCCTTAACACCGGCTCACCACAGGGTTGTGTGTTGAGTCCCCTGCTCTATGCTCTCTATACGTATGACTGTACAGCCATCTATTCCAGCAACAAAATCATCAAGTTTGCTGATGACACTACGGTGGTAGGGCTCATTTCAGGAGGGGATGAGTCCGCCTATCGGGACGAGGTGGAGCGGCTCTGTGTTTGGTGTGGAGAGAACAATCTGGCTCTTAATACGGCTAAGACCAAGGAATTAGTGGTGGATTACAGGAAAAAAAAGGCGGACATTCAGCCCTTGCATATCAATGGGGAACGGGTGGAGAGGGTGGCGGAATTCAGGTTTTTGGGAGTAACTATCGATCAGGGCATGACTTGGAGCGCAAATACCACTGCTCTGGTGAAGAAGGCCCAGCAGAGAATTTATTTCCTCAGACTTTTAAAGAAGAACAATCTGAGTGAGAGACTGCTGGTGTCCTTCTACCGAGGCTCCATAGAGAGCATTCTTACATACTGTATTTGTGCTTGGTTCTCCAGTTGTACAGCTAGGGAGAGGAAGGTGCTCCAGAAGGTCATAACCACAGCACAAAGGATTATTGGTCAACCTCTCCCATCCTTGGAAGAATTGTACGGTTCCCGTTGTCTTAGGAAAGCAAACAACATCCTGCAGGATTCATCTCACCCGGGATACAGTCTGTTTGCACTACTGCCGTCTGGCAGGAGATATAGAAACATCAAGTCAAGGACAAATAGACTGAAAAACAGTTTCTACCCGAGAGCTGTGGCCCTTTTGAATGCTGTAACTCGATAGTGTGACTTGGGAGATTGATGGGTGTGGGTGTGGGTGTGGCTGGAATGTGGTTTGTGGGTTGTTGTTGTTGTTTTGCTTTTGTTGTTTTTAAGGGATGGCATCCAATTTCGTTGCACTTGTGCAATGTTGCACGTGTGTAATGACAATAAAGAATCTATCTATCTATCTATCTATCTATCTATCTATCTATCTATCTATCTATCTCTGGGTTATTTGTGGGGCCTGCCTGGTGTTTTTACATGAGTAGAATGTGTGCTTTTATTTAAACTGCATCTCTGAGTTATCTGTGGGGCGTAGGAATCCGTTCATATTTTTTTTCAAAATACAGTCCGGCCCACCACATGGTCTGAGGGACGGTGGACCGGCCCACAACTGAAAAAGATTGCTGACCCCTGCCTTAGATGTTTGCTGGCACTCACATTTTACATCTCTGAGGCCTTCCAGAAGATTATAATTCCATAATGATTTAGCATTTTTAACCTTCATGACAGCAGTTTACTCTTCTGTTATAACTGCAGAGGTGCTCCCATGCCTGTATAATTAGAAGACCTGCATGTCAAGAGAGCCTATATTTCACACCATCAATAAATATGTAATAGAAATATAGGAAAGTGCTTTAATTATAATCACCTGTTGGTTGGCTTGTGACTGTTTGTTTATTCCACATATATCAACATATTTTCTCCATTGCAGAATAGTTAATCAATATTGAGCTGGAGAAAGCAGCCAGTGGCAGTCTGGGACTTGCTTTGGTGGAATGACCAGGCAATTGTGAGAAAAGCTGCCAGCCAAGTCTCCAGGTGGGTAGCATCTTACTGAAGGTAACATTTGGATCCCATTGAAATTAATGAGACGTACATCATCACTAACTTGTCACATTCATTTCAGTAGGGATTCAGTTAATCTAACGTAGTTTGGAACCAAACCGTTCCGCTACTCCAGATGATAGAGATTTGTGTATCTCTTGTCAAGAGCAGGTCTACCAGCTGGATAACTCAGCTGGTTAAAGCGTGGTGCTGTTAACACCAAGGTTGCAGGTTTGGGAATAGCTGCATATTCCTCTTTTCCCCCCAATTTTTTTCACAACATTATAAACAAACACACACATAAGACAAACAAGCATAAATCATAGCCTTATTGAAAATTATTAACATTGTTAAGTGACTTCCTCGCTTCCCCTTGGTTTAATTTCATTGCATATCCTTTTAATGGTTTTCCAAATCACAGTTCTTATAAAATTTAACTTAAACATTAACATCCTTAGATCTTCACATTATGAAATTAAACATATTAATTCATCACTTAACATAAATAAAATCCTAAGCCAATTAAGTATCTGCAAGCTGTTTTCAGTTAATTTGACTTAACAAATTTAACTAGATAATCACTGAATTTAATCCACTCTTCCTGATACTCCTCCTCCTTCTGGTCGCGGACTCTTCTGGTCAGGTCGGCTAGCTCCGAAAAATCCATCATCTTCATCTGCCATTCTTCTATCGCTGGTAATTCTTGGGGTTTCCACTTTTTAGCTAACAAAATACGAGCAGCAGTTGTGGCATACAAAAATAGTTTAACATCTTTCTTGGGCAATTCCAAACCTGTTATTCCAAGAAGAAAGGCCTCTGGTTTATAAATGTATATTTCAACATTTTTTTCAATTCATTATAAATCCTTTCCCGGAAGTCTTTCACTTCTGGGAATAGCTGCAGATTCCTGCATTGCAGGGGGTCGGAGAAGATCAGGTATCCCCAAACTCGGTCCTCCAGAGGTTTTTGGACTACAACTCCCATCATTCCTAGCTAACAAGACCAGTGGTCAGGGATGATGGGAGTTGTAGTCACAAAACAATTGCAGGGCAGAGTTTGGGGGTGCCTGGAATAGATGGTGCTCAGGGTCCCTTCCAACTCTATGATTCTGTGATCAGGGGTGGCTGAATGAAGCAGACAAACTTGTATAATCCACATTAAACATTGGAGTCATTACAGTGGTACCTCAGGTTATGTACGCTTCAGGTTACAGACTCCGCTAACCCAGAAATAGTGCTTCAGGTTAAGAACTTTGCTTAAGCAGGAGAAGAGGGGGGAAACTTTGGACCTAGCGAGCCTGCAGGAGAGAGTGAAAAATTAAATTACCACTGCTCTGAACCTGGAAACGGGCTGCCAGCAGAACTGACGTTTTGGGAGAGTTCATTGACTGTGAACAGAAAGCATGTTGACAGATGGTTAAGTAAGAGAAATATATTGTTTCCATTGTCCTCTTCTGCGTTCAAAAAGGAGGAAAAGTAACTGAAATTTGGAACTAACTTTATAGTTTAAATTGTGTTTGAAAGGATTGATACAAGTGGAGACTGTTTCCCTCTAGAGGGAGCTTTTGAAACTGTTACAAGAGTGGAGCTGGGTTTTTTCCAGCTGTAAGATAAGAGCTGTGAGAATCAGAGACTGACCTTGGATTTTAAGAATGTTGACAGAAGGAGCCTTAGTGACTGTTTTATGTAAGATAAGCTATTCGTTGGAACAGCTTCACATGAAGACGGATATTATGAATACCAAACTTGAGAACTTGGAACAAAAAGTGATAAATTTGGGACAAAAAGTGACCATCAATACAGAAATTGTTCAGGATTTGACACAGGAACCTACTTTGACGGGACAAACTGGGGAGAAGATGAAGGAGAAAGCTGTTGTTGTTGAACCTAAAGTAATACAAGTGGGAGCCCCAGCCTTACAGAGGCAAATCGAGACTATAAGTGGAGGCCTTTTATGAATGAATATAGAAAAAGTCAGAATTTGAAGATTGGAGCCCTGCCTGGACTGGAGAAGGAAGGTTGGATAGACTCTTTCATGCAGGCATTTACTGACCTTTGGGTCCTGAATCTGGGTCAGGAGGTGATTGGAGTGGTGGGGGCCTTTGCATTTGGAGGAGCTTTGAAACATGATTTGAGATATTGTATGGACCTTGGTTCTAGCTGTGGAGAGTTGGCTGGCCTGTCGAGAGGGAATGGGGGCATGGTTGGGTCAGGGGCCCCCCGAGACCTGCTCTTCAGCATCTTTAGCATCAAAGAATATGAAGAAGAATTGCAGAAGGGACTTGGAAAAGATTTAAGAGCCTCGGACAGAAGATCTCCAGGTTGATGAACTATATGCAATGGACGGAAATGACTGGCAGAATCCGAGACCAGGGAGAAGAGATAGTGGTAGAAGATTGGGAAAGTTTAAAGTTTGTATATAGAAATATTGTAAAATTAATGAGTGTTTGAAAATTGTTGGACTGAAACTTTATGGCTTTAGCAGAAATGTTATAAGGAGTTAAGTATAAATAAGTACTTTAGTATTAATGGAAAATAAGGTTAAAAATATGTTAAGATATTCATAATGATAAAAATAGAGAAAGATGGAAAGGAATTGCTGAAACAAGCAACAGAAGTGGAATACAAAAAGGGAGGTGAGAGGAGGTCGATGAAATAAGGGAATGAAAGATAGAGTAATGAAATGGCATGTTATATGTTTTTAAATTGTTGTTGTTTTGTTTTGTTTAGCTTAGTGTTAAGGTTGTGTTTTGTATTGTTTATTGTATTGTTTTTTCTTTTGTTCTTTTTTCTTGTTTGCTCTTTTTTGTCTTTTTCTTCTGCCTTTTTTTCTGTTTTCTTTACTTGTAAGTTTGAAAAGTAATAAAGATTATAAAATAAAAAAAAAGAACTTTGCTTCAGGATGAGAATAGAAATCGTGCTCCAGCGGCGTGGCAGCAGCAGGAGGCCCCATTAGCTAAAGTGGTGCTTCAGGTTAAGAACAGTTTCAGGTTAAGTACGGACATCCGGAACAAATTAAGTACTTAACCTGAGGTACTACAGTATAGCTAGACTGTAAGGTAAAGGTAAAGGACCCCTGACAGTTATTTCCAGTCGTGAACAACTCTGGGGTTACGGTGCTCATCTTGCTTTACTGGTCAAGGGAGCCAATGTTTGTCTGCAGACAGTTTGTCCGGGTCATGTGGCCAGCATGACTAAGCCGCTTCTGGCAAAACCAGAGCAGCGCACGGAAATGCCGTTTACCTTCCTGCTGGAGCAGTACCTATTTATTTACTTGCACTTTGACGTGCTTTCGAACAGCTAGGTTGGCAGGAGCTGGGACCGAGCAACAGGAGCTCACCCAGTTGTGGGGATTCAAACCGCCAACCTTCTGATTGGCAAGCCCTAGGCTCAGTGGTTTCTGGGTCCCTACTGATAAACATATAGGACTTCTGAGATACCTGATAAAGCCACAGCACTTAGGAAAATTAAGTATTATAGCACAGCATTTGTCCTTTTTAATGGAGCTGCCAGAACAGAACCCGCTGAGAAGCATTGGGTAATAGTGCACTGCCACTAGGACTGTGAATGAAGCTGCAATTATAGTGTTAAGTTGTGGGTGAACATATCAGACAGCACAGTGATTCTTCAAACAGCTCTTGTTTATTCACAGGCCAGAACAGAACTGAACTGAAGGGTTCAGCCAGCCTGCTTCTATACAGCTCCACTAGAATGCAACAGTAACAACTTTCTGTAACTATCCAATCACTGAACGTCACTTTCGATCCCTTATTTGCATATGTGGACCTGAACTATCTACAGTATCCCCCTGCTGGCCCAGGGTGAGAACTTCAGTACATAACATATAGGACATCTTGCCCCAGAATTTTTAAAGAACTGGGGGACTGAACAGACAGGCCCAGGCCTACTAACTCGATGCTGTTGCATACAGCATTTAGAAATCGCAGCTAGTTCGAGATATATTTTATCATGCCATTTGAATTAAAGTGCCTGTGCTTCTTTCCTTTGGGCTTATTTTGCCCTTCATAATGCTAAGCAGTGTTCGAAACCCCCATTGTTCTAGGCGCGTTTTGTGACAGGGAATTTCATCAGCACAAGCAGTTTCTGAGCTCTGGGTGCGGTACTGCGCCTAAGATTTCAGATTAAAACTGTAAAGGGGAAGGAGAGGAGGACTTTTTTTCTGCCTCCCCAATTATAGCTACCCTACTTTTCGCTCCATAAGACGCACCTGACCATAAGACGCACCTAGTTTTTAAAGGAGGAAAACAAGAAAAAAAAATTATGAACGAAACAGTGGATGTATGATTTTTGTAGTTCATGCTGTGGCCACAGACATGTGATTTGACGGTGAGTTTGGGGTAGCCCAATGCAAAAATCTTGAGAATCCATGTGGATCCATGCTTTGTAACCACGTTTTTGCGCCATTGCAGCCCCACGAAACAGTGGATGCGTGTTTTTTCTTGGTGCAGGCTGTAGCCATGGACATGCTATGTGATCTGATGGAGAATTTAGGGTGACCCAGTGCAAAAATCCTGAGGATCCATGTGCTTTTACCTCCCCCCTCCCAGGCAGCCTCCTTTTTCTCTAGAGTCCCTTATCTCCCTCCCGATCACTTGCCGATCAGCTGCTCAGCGGCTTTGTTTCAACACCCCTTTCCCCTTTGCCTTAGTATCTTTTCCTTAGCTGGAGCAGTTTTTTGCTCCTCCTTTTCTTCTAATTTCTCTCCTCATTGCTTTAATCTTCCTGTCTCCCCTTCTTGCAAGTTCGCTGTCTTTACCTCCCCCCTCTCAGGCAGCCTCCTTTATCGCTAGAGTCCCTTATGTCCCCTCCCGATCGCTTGCCGATCAGCTGATCAGCGGCTTTGTTTCAACACCCACTTTCTTCTTTCTTTCTAAAAAAAAGCATGATCTGACATTTCCCCTTACTTTTTAGGAGGAAAAAAGTGCATCTTATGAAGCGAAAAATACGGTACTCTCTGAAGACTAGAGAAGAGATGGTCTTAAGAATATTAGGGGTGGGTGGGCAGGGGAAAGACTAGACCATGTGAAAGGCGAACATAACATTTTAGCCGCAGTTTGTTCATTTTCAGCTTTGTTTTCTTCTTATATATATATTTAAGAGTGCCCTGTTGCACCCATAACTTAGGTTTTAAGGTGCCATTTAGCTCCTAGCTTCCTGTCTCAGTTTCTAACATTGATGTTAAGCCTATATTTCTCTGCTTAACGTGGTATCTTCAGTGCTGTGAAGATTGCCCTGTTTGACAGGAACAGATCCCATGTGGAGTATTGCTTATTATTATAATAGAACACGCCAGGTTGTGAGCTGCGTGTAGCTTGTGTTTGTCCCCAGAGAGAGAGAGATGTGCAGTCTGAGTTTGTGTGACATCACAGTCATAGGCAGAATGTTCCACACCGGAACTGTGACAGTTGGGGAAGCAGTTGCGGAGGATGTTGTGAAGAGGTGGAGCATCTGGGCCATCTGTGGGGTGCATACCAGACTACATCCACGGCTGATCATGAGGCTTTCCTAAGTTAACATCCCTCTGAACTGAAGGAGGACTGTGCAGACTGCCTTCTATATGAGGTTGTGCCTTTTTTTCTCTAAAGATCGCGTTGGGGAGGCTTGCCTTCATAACTGGAAGTTAGAATACCCAGGAGTGCATGTTGCCTGTTTTAAACTGTTGCTACACGAATGCCTTAGCAAGTGAACGCTGCATGTTCTAAAGCAGGCTGTGGTTGGTTGGTTGGGTTTTTTTTGGACTACAATTCCCATCATCCCTGACCACTGGTCCTGCTAGCTAGGGATGATGGGAATTGTAGTCCAACAATAGCTAGAGACCCAAGTTAGGGAAAGCCTGTTCTAGAGGGACAAATTCTTCATCTGGACTGCATGAGATGCTGCTTTTTCTTTCCATTGTGGCTTCTAAGGTTAAAAAAAAAAAAAGGTAAAGGACCCTTGGATGGCTAAGTCCAGTCAAAGGTGACTATGGGGTTGTGGCGCTCATCTCGCTTTCAGGCCGAGGGAGCCGGTGTTTGTCCACAGACAGCTTTCCAGGTCATATGGCCAGCAGGACTAAACCACTTCTGGCGCAACGGAACACCGTGACAGAAACCAGAGCGCATGGAAATGCCATTTACCTTCCCGCCGCAGTGGTACTTATTCATCTACTTGCACTGGCGTGCTTTCGAACTGCTAGGTTGGCAGGAGTTGGAACAGAGCAGCGGGAGCTTACCCTGTCGCGGGGATTCAAACCACTGACTTTCTGATTGGCAAGCCCAAGAGGCTCAGTGGTTTAGACCACAGTGCCACCTGTGTCCCTGGTTGTGGCTTCTGTCTTGAGGTAGCAAGGGAAGCCTCACTTATACAATTTCTGCTCTGTTAACATACAGGACCTAAGGGCCTCCCACAGGAATTCATTTTTTAATTTTTTGCTCAGTATGGATTCGTGTGTCTGGATGAAAGTGGTTACTTGGGAATCCTAGGAGCACAGCAAAGGATCACTTTCTAAGACCAGGAAGAATCAAGTTAAATGTGTAGCAAGGTGAGGAATGGCTGCAACTTCTTTTCCAGCGAATTACTAACTTGTCTGTTGTTTCTTCAATACAGTTTGGTGAAATGAAACAGGCCCATCTCTTGCTCTTTGCCTCAGTGGTGGTGATAACATGCTGCATGTAGCCCAGAGATAACATTTCCAGAAATGCTGCGGCCATGGAACCTTTTCCACAAAAAGAAAAGCAAAAAGGGAAGCAGGGTGCGTGTGCTTTAGAATAAGTGCCGTGTTTACTTTCTTAAATGTTTGTGTGTAACTTAAACTGTCCTTCTTAGCCTGTTTATAAAATGTAAATAATATAAATGCTTTTGTTTTAAACAGCAATCAGAAATGTACCCGTTGTTAGAAATGAAACTGCAATCTGCTGGTTTCTAGAAACACAGTCCTTTGCATGTCTGCTTATAAGTCCCCGTATGTTAAATAGAAATTACTCCCAAGTAAGTGTGCATAGGATTGCAGCCAGGTAATTTAGGATTGCCTGCATGCTAGAGTAATTTAGTGCTGTTGAGCCGCTGCTTTTCTGTAACTAGCTAGAAGTGGAATTAAAATGGAGATTTTATACAAGACTATAGCACCATATTATCCAGCAGTCGCCTAAATTTGGGCTACAATATGTTATTCAGGTAATGTTCTTTCCTGTTCTTTCCTGTTTTGTTGCTTTCTATTTATCCCAGCTTAAGGGCTTTTTAAAATCAATTTTATATCCTTTCCTTCCTCTTGAAAAGGAGCCCAGGATGGTTCACAGCATACAAAAGGTATAGGGGGGAAATGAATATTAAAACATTTTTCAGAGTTGGAGAATCACAATCACAGAGCCTCCAGCTGTCCCTATTTTTCTTTTTCTTTTTTATAAGATTTTTATTAAGATTTTTACATTACAAAAAATAAAAAGAAACAGAAAAAGAAAAAAAAGTCTTTCCATCACATTATTTTTCATTTACTTGTTTCTTGGACCTCCTCATACCTCTCTTCTTTGTATTCCAGTTCAATTTATTAGCTCAGCAATTTGTTTCCCTCTTTATTCTACCCAAATCTTTATTCTTAAATTATTGTGATCTTGAAATTTTACTTTTATAAACCCATTTTTTTCATATTCTTTTAACCCATTACAGCTAGAAACCTCTTAATTTTAATCCAACATGTCAGCTGTCCCTATTTTTCAGGGATAGTCCTGGATTTACAGAAGCCATCTCGGTTTCTGATTTGATCCTGGAATGTCCCGGTCTTCCTTAAGACATCCTGATTTTCATCAGAGAACTGTTGCAGGGTGTGGAGTTATGTGACCCCTGAGCCAAGGAGATAAGTAACTATACAACCTTTAGAAGACATCTAAAGTCAGCCCTGTATAGGGAAGGTTTTTTAAATGTTTTATTGTGTTTTTATATGTGTTGGAAGCCACCCAGAATGGCTGGGGCAATCCAGTCCGATGGGCAAGGTATTATTATTATTATTAATTATTATTATTATATAGAACACCCCTATTTTCATTGGAGAAATGCTGGAGGGTATGCAATCAGCATGGAAAACAGCGACATATAATATAATAGTGGCTGGTTTACTTTACAAAGGGTAAGGCAAGTCTCCATATGCTAGAGAGATAGTTGAGCGATCAGCTAGGTGCAGAGGCCCTAGGGCAGAGAAAATGTGGCTTATGCTATTTGTAGGCACAGAGGAGCCAAAGCTGCATTCAAGAAGACACCCACAAATCGAGGAACGGACCTGTTTTCAGACTGCATTCCTGGTGAATCTCCTCAGAGGTTTTGAGAAAGGAGGCAGATTGGTGAAGATTAATGACGCTAAGACTGTTTTGATGTATGGAAGTGATGTTATATGGAAAACATCTGGATATGGCTACTGGATAAAAATAATAATATCCACACAGGATTACAAACTGTTCTAACCAGCTTGTGGAGACTATCAGAGGTCACAAAGAGAAAGGAAAAATATATGAAAATAACAACAAGAGATGTGGAAAAACAATAAGAAAGGACTGGATAGTACTGTGAACATCATAAGGTTAGATTTGTGGACATTAAAACAGCAGTAAGAAGCAAGAAGTTGATTGGATCCCCTTCGGAACTTGAAATATGGGTACCCCCAACAAAAATTTAAAATTCGGCTGTGTAATTTGGAATTTATGTAATTTGGTTTGATTTGATGTGATTGGTCGGTTAATAAAAAATTATTCTTAAAAAAAAAAAAAAGACACCCACAAATCTATCCTTCATCCTCTGCCTGGGTTCAATGGGAAGATACTCTGAGTATCTCTCCAGGGCTCACCATGCTTCTGTGGTCTTCTGTATATCTTAACAGCATTTCCAATTGCCCTTGTTTCAGATCACTCACCAAGTTTGCCGTTGTTCTTCTTAGGCTACAGATGTTAAGTGCAGCCCTCCTCTCAAAAGAAAGGATGAACCCGGGAAATCGGAGGTTATTTCAGGCAGGTATGGTTTTTGCACATCTGAATCCATCACCACACATAAAATACAGTACAGGTATATTCTCTGCCAGGTGCATCATATTATTTAAGCGAGGAGCAGGTGGCGCGTGGTATAAACCACTGAGCCTCTTGGGCTTGCTGATCAGAAGGTCAGTGCTTCGAATCTGTGCGACGGGGTGAGCTCCCGTTGCTCTGTCCCAGCTCCTGCCAACCTAGCAGTTCAAAAGCACGCCAGTGCAAGTAGATAAATAGGTACCGCTGCGGCGGGAAGGTAAACGGCGCTTCTGTGCGCTCTGGTTTCCGTCACGGTGTTCCGTTGCGCCAGAAGCGGTTTCGTCCTGCTGGCCACATGACCCGGAAAGCTGTCTGTGGACAAACGCCGGCTCCCTCGACCTGAAAGCGAGATGAGCGCCGCAACCCCATAGTCGCCTTTGACTGGACTTAGCCATCCAGGGGTCCTTTACCTTTTATTATTTAAGCAATTATTTAAGCCTTTTGACAGGACACACAAGCACTGCCCCAGAAGCACCTCTGCAGCACTATCCTTTTTTTCTGCCTTTTGACCTCTTTCCACACTTTTCAGTTTGTGTTGTTCTATTTTACAGAGTCACCTTTCTGGGTGCTCCCCTGGAGATGCTTTAGACGGAGGGGTGTAGCCTATCTCCCCTCTGTCTGGGAGAAGGCCACTTTTTTTATCCTGGTCGCCACTGCCAGTCGTTTCTATGCCAAGTGCTGAGGGATATTTTCTGGAAGAGGGCATTGTCAGAGACTGATACCAAGCACAATTCAAACCATATCTGCTCAGTGAGCCTGGCTTCTCCCGCAGTCTGTGTTTTTAGCCAATGAGTGAAGTCAGAGCTCTGATGGACAAGTGAGTTGTTGGACACCAGCAGCAGTAAACCCTGGGGTACGAAAGAGCTGTTGTTTCCCCCTCCTCTTCAGTGCACTTTTACAGTATCTCTTCTTATTTTTCTCCAAGGGATCTCTGTAGTTTGCCCTGTTTTCCGGCAACTAGGATGCATATTTCATTGGGTTTGATCAGATACTCTTAAGGAGTTATTTTCTGTAAGTTCTACTACACAGTAAATGTGGGTGGATGTTAAAAGAACCCCCCTCCCCTCTCCGCCAGAAGCCAAATGTTTGGAAAGAGGTTTAGGAAATTCTCTTTTTTTATATAAGATATTTATTGAAGTTTAACAATTACAGAAAAAAGAAAAACAGACAGTAATAATAAAAAAGATTACACTACTTCAAAAATAAAAAAATACAACACTAAAGCGAAAAAAGAAAAAGAAAAGAAAAGAAGAAAAAACCCAAAAACAATACAACAAAACAATAACATTTTTTTAAAAAAAACATTAACATCCAGTATTTTCATATCATTATCTTTCATTTACTTATTTCCTTGACTTCCTCACGCCTCCCTTTTTGTATTCTATTTCATAATTGTTCCAGCAAGTCCTTTCCCTGTTTCTCAACTTTTGTTCCTTAATTTATCTTAACACAATTTAACCTTGAATTTTACACTTTAACCCATTAACAGTCCATTTTTACTTAATTCTTTGTAACCTTTCTGCTAAGACCATGTAAATCCATTCCAACATCTTTCTAGCATTCATTAATTTTACAGTGTTTTTTTAAGTATACTTTAAATTTTTTCCAAATTCTCATGCAGTGCGTGAGATAAAGACCAGGCACTCATGGAGAATTCCCCATATTCTTAACCTGCAATACAATGGTATACATGGCTACTCAGAAGGAAGTCTCTGTGTTTAATGGGACTTGCTCCCAGGTAAGTGTGTAAAGGATGGCAGCCTAGGCATTGGTTTAGGGTTGGTATTGAGGGACGCGGGTGGCGCTGTGGGTTAAACCACAGAGCCTAGGACTTGCCGATCAGAAGGTCGGCGGTTCGAATCCCCGTGACGGGGTGAGCTCCCATTGCTCGGTCCCTGCTCCTGCCAACCTAGCAGTTCGAAAGCACGTCAAAGTGCAAGTAGATAAATAGGTACCGCTCCAGCGGGAAGGTAAACAGCGCTTCCTTGTGCTGCTCTGGTTCGCCAGAAGCGGCTTAGTCATGCTGGCCACATGACCCGGAAACTGTACGCCGGCT
This sequence comes from Podarcis filfolensis, assembly GCF_964270895.1. Lineage (NCBI taxonomy): Eukaryota > Metazoa > Chordata > Lepidosauria > Squamata > Lacertidae > Podarcis > Podarcis filfolensis. The sequence goes on from NC_139608.1 coordinate 90,279,194, forward strand.
CCCTCGGCCAATAAAGCGAGATGAGCGCCACAACCCCAGAGTCGGCCACGACTGGACCTAATGGTCAGAGGTCTCTTTACCTATTGAGGAAAACAAGGTTCCTTTAGGAGCTGTGTGGCAGGCAGAAATTAAACAGGTTGTTAGTTTGGAAACACATTAGGGAAAAGTTTAATCGTCACAGTACAGGTAGCACCCCCACCCCCAATTAATGTGCATTCAGTAGGTGTGCAGCCGTGTATATGCACATCGTACTGAACCCAGAAGTGACCCAGAAACGTCACAAAGGCCCCTGGGTTGCCTTCTAACTTGGTGAATCCTCAGAATCACTATGTAAGTGCTGAGTATTATTATTAAGAATTTGTGTTTTACTTTTAGTAGCTGGGATTTAAATTAAGGCTCCCCAGGCTGAACATCTGGAGAATGATGAGAGTTCTTCCCCGTCTTCTGATAGGAGAAATACCTCGATGGCTGACAGAAAACTTACACAAAAGTCACGTGTTCGTTTTATATTTACCATTAGGCTAGTGGCCACTAATTAATGATACGATGTAGACTTGGAACAGCAGAATAAAATGTCACTTCGCTCTGATATGTTGGGACTTGAAGTACCAGAAGGTCCTGGACCTGGGACCAGAGGCATGTTGGGCAGGAGTTAAGCATGGCCAAAAAAGGAGTAGTCCAAGAGACCCTATGGAGTACCAAATAAATAATTTTAACAGCCTGATCTGAGTCAAATGAAAGCTTCCACGCCATTTTCACTCACAGATCTGAGCAGCAAAGACGCTCAAGTTTTGCCTTGTTCTTTAAAAGAAACTGCTTCATAAACCACTGAGCAGGAGTTTAGTCTGACATGTAGCATCCCCCTGGTGCAAAAGAAGTTGGGGTAAAGGTTTAGCTTGCAACAGGGGACTCCGCATTTCTGTGCAGTAATCAGCAAAGAGAAAGAAAACAGAGAGACAGGTGCTTTGAGGTTGTTTAATTTTAGCACTGCTGCGTGGTAGTGGTTTCTGCCATTTCCAATATAGAATGTTAAGTGAATAACATCGTTCTACAGCCTGCAGAAAAACAAGCTTGAAACACAGAAAATGGAAACAACAGAATCAGAGGGTTACGTGAGTGAAGATGAAGACGTAGCCAAGAGACTGTCTACCCTGCCCAGAGGTACCTACATAAGTATCTGCATCAGCTGCTATAAATCTTATTTACCTTTTGGTCTCATTGAAGCAACGCCATTATTATTATTAGTAGTAGTAGTACACTACCCATCTGAGTGGGTTGCCTCAGCCACTCTGGGCAGCTTCCAACAAATATAAAAGCATAATAAAGCCAAACATTAAAACTTCCCTCTACAGTTGTACCTTGGAAGCCGAACACCTTGGCTCCTGAACGATCAAAACCTGGAAGTGAGTGTACCGGTTTTCGAACGATTTTCAAAAGGCGAATGTCCAGCGTGGCTTCCACAGCTTCTCATTGGCTGCAGGATTCTCCCGCAGCCAATCAGAAGCCACGTTCTGTTCGAAAACCAAGGTACCACTGTACAGGGCTGGTTTTAGATGTACAGTGGTACCTCGGGTTAAGTACTTAATTTGTTCCGGAGGTCCGTACTTAACCTGAAACTGTTCTTAACCTGAAGCACCACTTTAGCTAATGGGGCCTCCTGCTGCTGCCACGCCGCCAGAGCATGATTTCTGTTCTCATCCTGAAGCAAAGTTCTTAACCTGAAGCACTATTTCTATGTTAGCAGATTCTGTAACCTGAAGTATATGTAACCCGAGGTACCACTGTATTCTAAAAGTTGTATAGTTATTTATCTCCCTGACATTTGAATTTACTGTGTAGTAGCATCTACAGAAAATAACTTGTAGCGAATACCTGATCTCAGGTAATGCTCCCATGATGGCAGAGTTGCCCATCATGACTGGAGTATCTTCTTCCCCCTTCTTATGTCCCATGAGGAGGTCAGGATAGCAGCCTTTGAGACCTTGTACCATAGGGCCTTGGCTGAGCTGGGAATAAGCAGGGACCTTTCTGTGGAGAGTCCTGTCCACCCGACCTCCCCAACCAAAAGCAAATGATTCCTTTTATATCGATCTGATAGGGGCGTCACTTGTCAGTGATGAAGAGTTGGCTGAAATGTCGCAGATATCGCAAAGGAAAAGCGGTTCAAACTGTAATACTGAAAATCTAATCCAGAAACTTCAAAAGCAGATTGAACAGGAAGAGATTCTGAAGGAATACGTGGTGAGTGCTCTACCTCTTCAGGCCTGAGTGTTGCTATTTCAGCAGCAATAAGCAGAATTATTTTCCTCCATTATGAGACAATTGTGGTACTGTACCAGTATTGTTACAGTGCAGTCTGTACCCGTGTCTGCTCATGAATTTGGTAGGGGTTGCTTCCCGGTAAGTGTGTACTGATTTAAAGTATCTCTGAAATATTGAGAGAAAAATGTGTTCTGTTTCTGGAAGAAGGTACAGAAAACTCCAGTTTAGATGCTTAGAAATACCATTACAATTCTAATAACATTTAAGGTTTAGTAGACATGAATGCTAGGGACATGGGTGGCACTGTGAGTTAAACCACTGTGCTGCTTGGGCTTGCCAATCGAAAGGTCGGCGGTTCAAATCCCCGCAACGGGGTGAGCTCCCGTTGCTCTGTCCCAGCCCCTGCCAACCTAGCAGTTCAAAAGCATGCAGTGCAAGTAGACAAATAGGTACCACTCCGGCGGAAAGGTAAATGGCGTTTCTGTGTGCACTGCTCTGGTTTCGCCAGAAGCGGCTTCGTCATGCTGGCCACATGACCCGGAAAAACTGTCTGCAGAAGCAGACAAACGCCGGCTCCCTCGGCCTGTAAAGCGAGATGAGCGCCACAACCCCAGAGTCGTTCGTGACTGGACTTGTCAGGGGTCCCTTTACCTTTAGACTCGAGTGCTAGCTATGAATCAGATGGATTATCTCTTACAAAAAAGAGAGAGGGAATATGGATTCACTGAATGCACACACATAAAACCCCCACATATATACTCCTACTCATGTCTCTGCAAATGAAGGATGTTGAATTTTACCTTTCTTTTAGAGCTTAGAGCACATGAAGCCAACGGATGACTGCCAGATTGCTGCAGCAGCAGAAAACCGGGAAAAGAACAGATACCGAGATATCCTCCCATGTAAGGAATTGTCTCTGTGGCGGTTTAGGGAGAATGCGAGGGAAATGCGTGAATGAAGACAAACGTGTAATTTGCTCAATGCCAGCTCAGTTGGTTAGAGAGTGTGGTGGGTTGGTTAGAACTTTTACCTGTGATTTTAAATCTTGGACCTAGGCCTTAAGATTTTCCACTGTACAATTACAATAATTCCATTTCATTCTGATATGAGAAACCAGCTCTATAGCTCACACACAATTTACAGCTCATGTGTATATTATATATTTACTTGCTTTGGGGGTTTTTGTGTGTGTGGCTGTAACTCAGTAGCACTCAACAGACTGGACTTGTTCTGAACCTGGTCCCTAAGGGATTTAATCTATGTACATCCCCATCCACACAACTGAAGAGCTACAGACTACCAACTTGCAGCTCTTGCTCCAGGCTCTCGTCCTGGATGGTGCTGATTTTCTGGACCCAAACCAGTCTGGCTCCAGCATGGTTTGAAACTAAAATGCCTTCAGTCAATCTGGTGGGTGACCTGCACCAAGAAGCTATAGGTAGCCGGTCTCCTTGTTGATTTTCCTAGACCTCCCAGCTGTGTTTTGTATTCGGCCATGATATACTCCGTCTTGGAGGGGAATTGGGACACTATTTGCAGTGGTTCCTCTTTGTTTGTTTGTTTAGAAAAGGTGTACTCTGCCCCTTCAGTATTGCTACTTCCAAGGCAACTATCGAGACCAATGAAACAGATAAAAACAGCACCACACGGGCAAGCTGTAAACAAATAGATACATACGTGGGATATTTTGTTAGAAAACACCCCATGTCGATATTGTCAGGAGCTCAGTCTACACTTGAGTAGGACCCTGGTAGAGATACATGCCCGACTGGCATGTTCTCTCCCTCCTGGTCAATCATTCGGGAGCTTCAAAAGCTTTCTTCAGTCCGAACATCACAGCGACCAATGCCAACAGACACCGGCACACTTAGGGATCCGCAGAGTTTGCGCATCATGTGTAACAGACCTCAGCAACTCAGCATTTTGGCTAATCAACTTTATTTACAAATAAACACACATGGAGCACTGCAACATGGCTCCCTCTCTCTCTAGCATCAGACAGCAAAGAGAAAAAGAACAAAGGACAATAGTCCCACTTCACGGAACACAGTAACACAAACATCCTGTCTCCGTCACTTCCCACTCTGTGGAGTCAAAACATACACCGTCATGTGAAAGACAACAATCCCATGACTGCAATCACGGAGCAGGAATTCTAACAAATATTTCATGGTGTAGTCTGCAGACTGTAGAGAAGGCTTAGAGGCCTGGAAGGGCTCATCTGTATTCCTTCCTAGACGACAAAACGCGGGTTCCCCTCGGAGAGGCCGAAGGCTACATCAACGCCAGCTACATCCGCGTGCCAGTGGGCAAGGAAGAGTTCTTCTACATCTCCACCCAGGGGCCTCTGCCTTCCACCGTGAGCGACTTCTGGCAAATGGTCTGGGAAAACCAATCCAATGTCATTGCCATGATAACAAGAGAAACGGAGCGAGGAACATCCAAATGCCACCGCTACTGGCCTGAGCCCCCCCGGGACACTCTAATGGATCTGAGTCAGTTTCAGCTGCGAATGAGTAACTACCAGATCCTAGACTGCTTCATCATTAGAGTGATAGAAGTTACAAAGAAACAGGTATGGCACCCAGGTTTACAGAAGAAAGAGACTTGTCACAGATCCCAAGCTTGACCTATGCACATAATGAGAATAGTGATTAATAATAATAATAATAATAATAATAATAATAAATTTTTATTTATTTATACCCTGCCCTCAGGGCAGCTAACAACCAATAATAAAAACAAGTTGATTAAAATACAATTTAAAAGATTAAGATACAACATTAAAACATTAGGCTGCAATCTCTTCATAGGGGGGAGAAAGGGAAAAGAAAGGGGGCGAGGGAATCAAACTGATTCTGAGCCAAAGGCCAGGTGGAACAACTCTGTCTTACAGGCCCTGCGGAAAGAGATCAGATCCCGCAGGGCCCTGGTCTCATGAGACAGAGTGTTACACCAGGCCGGAGCCAGTGTTTAGAAGGCCCTGGCTCTGGTTGAGGCTAACTTCCTTAGGGCCCAGGACCTCTAGGGTGTTGCTATAAATGGACCTTAAGGTCCTCCATGGGGCATACCAGGAGAGCCTGTCCCGTAGGTACGAGGGTCCTAGGCCGTGATTAAGTTATATTTGTTTGCTGAATTTTTCTTCCTTTTGCACAAGGAAAGTGATGGTTGAGCTATGTGCATCATTAGAATAGTGATTAAGCTGCCTTTCTTCGCCCAATTTTTCTTCTGTTGTGTTCAGTGATGCCAAATCAGCACAAACCTTCAGCCTGCCTGTCTGATAATATTGTTTCCAGTCTTGCGCAGGGCAAGGCTTTCAATCCTCCCCTTTTGGAGGAAGCGTTTTGGAAGATGTGCATTTGGGAACTGTTAACGAGTTGTTTCCTGCTTTGTAAAGCCTTGGCCTAAGTACATTTCCCTGTTGCCTGTGACCTTGGCTGTTACAATGCTGTTTTAATGTTCAAGATGCTGGAATAAAAGACCTCTCAGAGAGGCATCTAGCAATCCTGTCCCTTCACAGCCGCCTCGTAGGTGGAAAGGGAAGAGGCCAAGACAGTGGTTGACAGCTGGGGTGGGGTGGGGTGGGGACAACATTTATTTTATTTAACAAATTAATTGTAATCAGTCCTTTTTTTTCTAAAAAAATGTTTAGGGGTACTCTCATTTAGACTCAAGAAAATCACCATTTTATAGTTCACATCAGGAAAAATAAATACAGTAAATGTACAAAAGTACAAAGATTCACAAAATGTTTAGAGGTATGCGTACCCCCAGGAAAAAAAGCACTGATTGTAATAAAACTTTTAAGAGGTTTACAAAAATTAAAAACAGAATACAATGGTACCTCGGGTTAAGTACTTAATTCGTTCCGGAGGTCCGTTCTTAACCTGAAACTGTTCTTAACCTGAAGCACCACTTTAGCTAATGGGGCCTCCTGCTGCCGCCGCACCGCCGGAGCACGATTTCTTTTCTTATCCTGAAGCAAAGTTCTTAACCTGAAGCACTATTTCTGGGTTAGCAGAGTCTGTAACCCGAAGCGTATGTAACCCGAGGTACCACTGTATTAAAATTATCAATAAGAGACTGTTAAAAGCAGGGCTTGCATGGGGGTTTTGTGTTGTTAGTAGTGTCAGGGGATGCAGACTTCAGATTTCGACTGAATTGCTTGTTTTCCCAAATTCTGATTTGAGAAGAGGGGAATCTTCCCATGACTAATTGCTTAACGGCTAGTTCTTTGACTCCTTTTGCTGTAGACACTTGAGAAGCGGTCCGTGCATCACCTCCAGTTTACATCCTGGCCAGACCACGGCACTCCCACGTCATCAAAAGATCTTGTCAAATTTGTCCGATACATGAGAAAAATCCACCAGTCAGGCCCCATCATCGCTCACTGCAGTGCCGGGATTGGAAGGAGCGGAGTGCTGCTTTGTGTGGATATTCTGTTGAGCTACATCGAAAAAGATATGCCTGTAAGTTCACTAAAATCCTCATTCCATCCTTAGCAGGCCTGCTATGTTGGGATGCTCGCTATGTGCACAGGCAGTGAGAACATAAAGGCGAGGGGAAAGGCTGAATAGACTGGTGAGAGTTGTGGTGGTCTCGGAATCAAGAGACCCAACTGTGGACTCATGGTTTTGTAGAATCACAGAATTGTAGAGTTGGAAGGGACCCCGAGTGTACAGTAATGATCTCTGTCAGGCGAGCAGCCTGATAAACAGCGAAAGACTCTCCATCAGTTTTATACAAGTTTATTTAAAAGAAGAACACATTCAGAGCATGGCGTTCTGCCTGCTCTCATTAATCTTAGTTGCTCAGTCTGACTTATCGTTCCTCCCCCAACAAGAAGAACACCAAAATCCCGTCTTTCATCTCCTTCCTTCTGTTGCTCTCCAAGCTTTTCTAATCTCCTAGTTTTAAGACTACAGGGCTGGGCTACCTCTTCCTCAGAAGACTCAGCCTCTGACACTGGCTTATCTGCTGGTTGCCTGGCAACGCCTTGACTGACTTCCAACTCTTCCTCCCCTTGGGAGCTAACTGCTTCTTCCCTGGAGAGAAGGGGCCGCAGGCTGCTCTCGCTAAAATCAGACAGACAGTTCTCATCTACAGTCAGTCTCTTCTTCACTCAGCTCAATTTCCGAGGCTGACTCTTTTGCTGAGCTCGGGGGGGCACGTTCCTGACACCGAGAGTCCTCTAGTCCAGCCCCCTGCAATGCAGAAATCTCAGCTAAAGGATCCATGACAGATAGCCATCCAACCTCTGTTTAAAAACCTCCAAGGAACCTCGCCATTTGCCATGAACTCTCCAGGTGGCATCAGGAAGCCAAACGCTTGTCTCAGCGTTAGCTTTTTCCTAGCTAAAATGCAGGGATAAGAATACTCACTTACCTCAAAAGGGTTCTTGCGGGGGCTGCCCCATTATTGTCAGAAGTTTGACGTGGGCCCTGGCTTCCCTCTCCTACTGGTCCCCAAGGGTGGCAAATAAGTCGGCCTTTTTTATTCCCGCAGTTTGACATCAAGCAGATAGTAACGAATTTGCGGCAACAGCGCTGCGGCATGATTCAAACCAAGGTAAGGAGATCGAGCTCAGTTGCCTCCTTGCACAAACTGCACGGAGTTAAGTGGTTTACTTCTGCAAGAACAACGAGCATCTCTCAAAGCCTGGGAGCAGGAGCTGCCTACATTTTGCTTCCCATTTTGAAGAGGCCTTAGCAATTAATTGTGTCAAGGATGTGGCTCAGAAACTAGGCTTCATTTGTGCTTGGGGTTATCCAGGCTGAGCCAAGGAGCCTGTTTTAGTATCATACCATATTTTTCGCTCTATAAGACGCACCAGACCACAAGACGCACCTAGTTTTTGGAGGAGGAAAACAAGAAAAAAAATATTCTGAATCCCAGAAGCCAGAACAGCAAGAGGGATCGCTCTTGCTGTTCTGGCTTCTGGGATAGCTGCGCAGCCTGCATTCGCTCCATAAGACGCACACACATTTCCCCTTACTTTTTAGGAGGGAAAAATTGAGTCTTATAGAGCAAAAAATATGGTACGTTGTTTTCTCTTGAAACCTGCAAAACAAGGGTGACTTCCTCTGTGGAAGGAGTAGCAGGAATTCTGCAATTTTTAGATACTATTGAAACCCCAGCGCTCCCCCCTTTGGGAGATTAACTGCATCTTATTAGCAGGGAGATGCATTTCTATCATTTTACAGTCCACTACAGAAAACCCAGAGAACAAAATTTTTCCTTTAAAAATTACATTTGATGGTTCATTGAACCTTTCCGTATTTGGGTCGTTTTATAAAGTTTGAAAAAGGTGTGTCTTCTGGCCCCTCAGCTGTGCATGCTCTCTTGCTTATGGGACCACTTGGGTCCTGACCCAAACATTGCAAATCCCCTGAAAAGCCAAATAAATTATGTTGCAATTATGTGTGTGCATGGATGTTTAATTTCGCAAGAGAGCAGGATTTCAGTTCCATTGGAATTGGACTTGTGATTGGATTTTTCAAAACCTGTAACTGGCCCTGTATAGTAATTTATAGAGAGCAAAAGAAAATGTTCAAAAGGGGAGGGTCTTCTGGACAACACCCTAGCAAAGGAATAGGGGAGGTCCTGCTTGCTTTATCTTAGCAGAGTTTCCCAAAGATGGGTCTCCAGCTGTTTTTGGACTACAATTCCCACCATCCCTGACCACTGGTCCTGCTAGCTAGGGATGGTGGGAGTTGTAGTCCCAAAACATCTGGAGACCCATGTTTGGGAAACCCTGATTTAGAGCCTTGGATTAGCTCAGGAAATGAAGCCTGTTATTTCTGGTTGTTGTTTCCAGGTAAGTCAGTGCAACGGCAAGTCTGTCTGAGGTGAGCAGGGGCAAGCTTGCTCATCTCTCTCTCTCTCTCTCTCTCTCTCTCTCTCTCTCTCTGTTTGCCACACTTCTTCAGGGGGAACTACTCCTGATTTGAAGGAAAAACCTAAAACCGAAATAGTACTGTAGCAGCTGTGGGAATGTTCAGGGAAGCAGGAAAGGATAGATTGTCTGATTATATCCTTATCCAACATGTGTTAACAGTTCCACAATTTCAGCAGAGTAACGTTCCCCTTATTTTAAACTTTGCAACAGATGCGTTTGCTCAGGCTCGCTAAAGCCTCTATAATAACTGTTCTGGTATTTTCCCCTTATTCCCTCATAAAATATAAGAGACGACACAGTCTTTTACAAAAGTATAAAAAGAGTTTACTCACATTCTGTTCCCAGTCAGATCCCAGAAGGCAGACTTAGATTAATGAAGTGACATACACTTGGAATCTATCTCGTAAGAAGACAGTCCCTTTGTCCTCTCTTGGCTGGAAGCCAAGAGGGCATCTTTGGCTTAGTAGATGTTGTTTCTTCGATGCATGTGGTGAAAGAGAGAGAGATGGCTGCCCTGCCCTGTGCTTTTGTCATTACCTGCACAGGTGAGGCCACACCCACCTCTAGTCACATGCGGAGGAAGTCTGTCCCAGCCCAGAAGGAAACAGGAAGTTTACCTGCTGGCTGGACAAACATTCCTCCCCATGTGTAAACAGGTTCACTCTAGGAATGTTGTACTTGACTGCTCTTGTGTTTCACATCCTAAAGCGGCAAGCATTAGCCAAGCGATTGTACCCACTGAATAGTCTCTCTCTCATCTGCTTGCATTAGGAGAGGTGGCTTTTAATTTTGCAAAGAGAACTATAAATACGAGAGTCATGCAGGTAGAAAAGAAAGTAGGCTTTGGCTCAAGGTTATGCCAAGTTTTTGCTGCAACACATTCCTTGAGTCTTTGCATACTCAGGGATGAAATGATTCTGCTCCCGGAAAGATTGGGGAGACACAGATTGTCCCAGAGCCAGAACATTCACGAGCCTAGCAAGTTTTCTCTGTCTTTCATCCTGTGATGAGGAATATAACTGGCTGTTTCCTTCTTCATGCCCAGGAGCAGTATATGTTTTGCTACGAACTAGCTCTTGAAGTCTTGAAGAACATTCAGAGCACGAATTCCTAGCCGGCGCAATAAGCAAAGCCACGCTGCCGCCACCTGTCTCAGATCCGCCTTGTTACTTGAAACTCTTTCCATCGAGATGGCCATGAGAGGTGCTGTACAAGCGAGGATTTTTTTTTCCTGTTTCAGGGCTTGACAAACATGGATTTCTAAAGCTTTATGCAGGCAAAGTTGACACAGTGGGTGTAGACAAATGTCTGGTAACTAGCCATAAAAAAATCTGCTTGCAACTGAATTCACTTCTACTAGTATTTGTAATGGTTTGGGCTTAATGGCGGCATGGCGCTGTCCCTCGGATGAATGGCAGCTGAAAGAAAGTAGGCTTTAAGCCACACAGGACCTTGCTGTCTTCACCCACCTGAAAAAGAGGCCTGTGTTTTGAATAGAGGTGGCTTGTTTCCAATGGCTATGCCCCCCCCATTCCCATTCAAGCTAGAGAAGTATGACTTCTCAGACCCAGGCTTCCTTGGCTGCTTCATGTTATCACTGGTGATAGGACATGACCTTTAAGTAGAAGATGAAACTCACAGAGAAAGTGTTTTAGCAGTTGCAGGAGACAACTTTTTTGTCACCAGGACTGTGAAATGACCGGCAACTTTTTATCCAGTGTGTTTTGATTCAAGAAAAGTTAGTGGCTGGCTGCCTCGCTGGTTTTTAATAACAGAATGGCCATGTATGTATGCATCTAGTACACTAGACTTCTGAAATTTAGCTGCCCAACTAGAATGGCTTCTGCAGGGAATCTGTGATGCAGCCCTTTGGATAAAACGAGAGGTTGCCAGGTTTGCATTGGAGCCATTCATGTTCTTACTCTCCCTGCAAAAACCCATGCCCTGAAATTTCAACACAGTTTCCAAAGGGAGAATGAATTATCATGAAGGAACGAACAGAGTTTTGTACATAACGTAAGTAAGGTGTGCTGAGGAGAATGGTGCAAGTGCCATTTCTGACTGAGCCAGAGTTTCCAAACTTGCAGCCGATATCTGTAACGGCGGACTGGTGCCCTACAGCTTTTGCCACTCTTCACACATCTCAAGTTACATGTTCCCCCCCCCCCTACATGCCAAGTCAATCTCTGGGATGGAAATTTTAAATAATCATGAAGCAACCCTCCGAACCTATCTAACTTCTCCATGTCTATAATCTTGTGATAGATGAGATGAACTCCCTTCATCACTGTCCGTTGGCCATGTTGGTAAGGACTGATGGGAATCCAAAACATCTGGAGGGTACCAGGTTGGCTATCCTAATGCAATCCACGACATCTTTGTGGTGTGCCTTACAATGAAATTACCCATCACAAGAGAAATCTGGGTGATCAACCCTAGGTCTCCCTCCCAACACTGTATGGCTGGGGGCATTTGCCTGGGAGAATTCGCAGGCTCACTCCACCATTTAAGATCATCCCCCAGCTGTGCTCCAAACTCAGGGGGAAATGGCCTGACTGGGGGCATCTGCTGGGGAGAATTGGTGGGTTCAGGAGAGCCCTAGTCTGCTGATTCTCTCATGCCTGTGGGTTTGGTACCAAACTTTTGCCAAGGTGATGCCTTTCCGGGAGAGATGTTTTGGAAGCAGACTGCCTAGAGAAAGAAGGTCACCTCCTTTTAGAAACAGGCAGTATACACAGTTAAGTGTGGGAATGTTGAGGGAGGCAGGAGAGGATGGATATATTATTAATATCCTTCCTAGCTTGCGCTAGCAAGTTCCTTTACTTAGCAGAGTTTCTCATCCCCCTTTTAAACACACAACAGATAGCTGGTTGCAGGCTTCTGTAAGCCTCTCACTATTAGGTTCCTGGTAAGTTCCCTTAATATCCCTCTTAAAAGAATAAAGGCACCACAGTCTTATTCATAAGTAAATAAAAAAAGTTTACATACATCAGGCAGAGCTCAGTGTGATCCCTGAAGGCAGACTTAGTTACAAAGTATATACATGTGGGGGACGCGGGTGGCGCTGTGGGTTAAACCACAGAGCCTAGGACTTGCCGATCAGAAGGTCGGCGGTTCGAATCCCCGCGATGGGGTGAGCTCCTGTTGCTCGGTCCCTGCTCCTGCCAACCTAGCAGTTTGAAAGCACGTCAAAGTGCAAGTAGATAAATAGGTACCGCTCTGGTGGGAAGGTAAACGGCGTTTTCGTGTGCTGCTCCGGTTCGTCAGAAGCGGCTTAGTCATGCTGGCCACATGACCTGGAAACTGTATGCCAGCTCCTACGGCCAATAAAGTGAGATGAGCGCCGCAACCCCAGAGTCGGTCACGACTGGACCTAATGGTCAGGGGTCCCTTTACCTTTACTATATACATGTGGAGCTATCCCATATGGGGATAATCCCAGTGTCTTCTGTTGGCTAGAAGCCAACAGAGCATCTCTAGCTAAAAAGCTGCTCCAATGACGGAGGAAGTCAAAGAGAGAGAGAGAGTGCTTTGTGCCTTGTCCTTTTCGTTACCTGGTCACAAGGTCACGCCCACCTCTAATCACATGCAAAGGAAGTATGTCCCAGCCAGGGGGAAACAGGAAGTTTTCGACTGCCTGGACCAAACATTCCCCCGCATGTCCACTCTAGGAAAACAAGGAATGTTGTACTTGACTGCTACTTATGTATCGCATCCCACATTAAGAGTTTCAAGATAGACTTTTGCCTCCAATACTGCACCTTACACTGCAAAGTGGTAATAAATAGCTTGTGTTTAAATCACAAGCTGGTACAAGAAGACCAAGACCATCAAACGCAGTCAAATGTTTCTCATGATCAAATTGTTTCGAGGGTGAGTTTGGAGTTTCTGCTCTCACCAGTCCCACTATTATGAACAGAGCTGAAGAGGCCTGCACTTCCACTGGCCGGAAGTAGTTCAGGGTTTTGACATATGTATCACCTTAAATGATGCAGAACTTCATTTAAGGTAAAACATATAGCTAGGTACTGATGTACTTCCTGCCTGTGGGTGGACCAAGAGAGTTTTTTAACCTCCAGATTATGAGTTGCTTTTCCTTCCTTTCCATTCTTTTCTTCTGTGTTTTTATTAGCCAAATTTAGCGGCAGAAATATTACATTACAGGGTTGTATACATATTGAATGTCCTATTTAAAACTGCATACATGGGACAAATTATTTGCGAATGAAAACGTCTACCAACTTTTGCTCAATTATGGTCTCCAAAACTACTGAATACAACCCCATTGATCTTATGCAGACACGATAAACTAAAGATTCATGTTATTCCTTTTTTTAACTCATAGCCCATCTTTCCAAATGTTTGAATGAAAAAAAATATTAAAATAAGCAAGCTTTAAGTGCAAAAGCATGATTCCCATTTCAGTTTGAAAGACTCTGGCTCCAGCTATAGCTTACATTCAGCAACATGATTTGAGTCACAAGAAAATTAAGAACAGGGGCGTTAGTAAGATTTTAGACTGAAGAACAGAATTTTACCCATTGTGGCTATTTTTGTGGGCCGCAGCTCAGAAGACACACCTCGCAGCCAACCTCTACTGCCTGGTCTATGTATACAATAGATGAAAAACTACACCAGAGTTTTGAGAATGAACTCTGCAACTTTTGACACACCATTTTAAATGCTTTCTTGCCTTAAAACCTAAATAAAAAAACTCTCTGCACAAAGGAAATTAATACAACTTGACACGGGTTATGGATCTTATTGGTATGCTAGAGTTTGCTGTTTTACTTTTAGAGGATGGTTTAAACATGTCAAATGCATTCGAAACCGCGGTCCCCGGCTGCAGTCCACTTTACCCCCTCTGGGTTTTACCAGTGTTTTTCTGCATGTCTAGGCCAGGCTATAGTTCTTGGGGGAAGAAAAGACCCCAACCTGGCCCTGCAAGAGCAGATTGTGCTTTTTATGTATTTACGTAGCACAGTTTCAAGGCAAGTATGTAATACTTCCTTTTCCATCTGGAGCTAGGAGGGGAAATAGTAGCTGTATGCCATTCAAATAAATGCAGCTGTTTTTCAACCCTAGCACCAGACTTTTCGGAGTCCCCTCTGGTTCCAGCCTTCAGCTGCTTCTATAAGAACTGTTATGACTGCAATAGTACAAGACACTCCAAAAAGAGCACTTCTTCTGGGGTGCTAACAACTAGGCCAAGTTTATGCATTTGCGCTTCGAGGCCCCACAGTGCCTAGGACTTGCCGATCAGAAGGTCGGTGGTTTGAATCCCCACGATGGCGAGTTGTGCGTGAACTGAGTTTTGTATCCTCCTCACTCATAACCACTCATGTTCTGGGTCTGAGCGACCACTTCTGATTTACATGCAGCTTAAGGTCTAAACCACTGAGGTCTAAGCCACTGTGGTCTAAACTACTGAGTCTCTTGAGCGTGTCAATCAGAAGGTTGGCGGTTCGAATCCCCGCAACGGAGTGAGCTCCCGTTGCTGGGTCCCTGCTCCTGCCAACCTAGCAGTTCGAAAGCACGTCAAAGTGCAAGTAGATAAATAGGTACCGCTCCAGTGGGAAGGTAAACGGCGTTTCCGTGCGCTGCTCTGGTTCTCCAGAAGCAGCTTAGTGATGCTGGCCACATGACCCGGAAGCTGTACGCCGGCTCCCTAGGCCAATAAAGCGAGATGAGCACAGCAACCCCAGAGTCGGGTACGACTGGACCTAATGGTCAGGGGTCCCTTTACCTTTACCTATGGCCCAAAATAAGGGACAGTTGACTTTTCTAGCTAACCACTTACAGAAGTGTTTGGGGAACGTGAACTCATTTGGGGAAAGTGGGGAATCATCCAAGACTCATCATGATGGACTGAAGCGGTGATATTGGTCATCATACAAGAAACAGAGGTTGCCCAAAATGCAGAAAGACAATGTAAATGGGAATTAACATTTTAGTCCACAGCATCCAGATTTTCCTAGAAATTGCTCAGAAAATATTTTGGGACTGTTGATAATACAGCCTGGAAAAGAGAGACGAAAGTGAAAGCCTGCTGATAGGTTAATTCTCTCGTGCTCTATAGAGATCAAAGTTACGTACTAGTATTGTCTAGTATATGGGATCAGTTAATTTGGGATGTTTCATTGTACAGATGTACACTTAGGAGATGAAAACCACTTGCTCCATATTCTTATAAAGTTTATTAGGATTCCAGGTAATAACAAGACTTAACATTATTTATAAAAAAATCTGATTGCCATTTTTAGGTTCTTTATGAGGACAAAGACAAAGATGTATCGATTGCATCAATCAATCACTGGTTACATTACATCCATCAATCAAACTAATCATTTTCTTTGTAAGTTGCCTTTCCAAAGTTAAAACCCTATTCAAGGCAACTTGAAAGGTCGCCAGGGTAACTGGCTGTGAGGTGACAGGAAAAGAGAGTTTGTAGCCCCGTGTTCTGGGAAGAAGAAAGGCTGGGATCCATCTTGGGCAGGCTGGCTGAAGGCTGACTGCACAATTATGGGGGACAAACCCCTCTTGGATGTTGCATATTTAGCAGATTAATTGCACTGCAGAACGCATACAGTGGTACCTCAGGTTAAGTACCGGTACTTAATTCATTCGGAGTTCTGTTCTTAACCTGAAACTGTTCTTAACCTGAAGCACCACTTTAGCTAATGGGGCCTCCTGCTGCTGTCACGCCGCTGGAGCACGATTTCTGGTCTCATACTGAAGCAAAGTTCTTAACCCGGGGTACTATTTCTGGGTTAGCAGAGTCTGTAACCTGAAGCGTATGTAACCCGAGGTACCATTGTACTGGGGAGACCACACATTCAGGAAACCATGAAGAAACACAAAAATATCTTTTGCTTGGCTTTAATTACAAAAACAAAAACTCCTCTTACATTAAATCTATAAGTATGATTCACCAGGGTACTGAGAGAGGTACACGCTGCTCTTTATATACTATACCCAATTGCTGACACAGCTTAATTAACACAACTTAACAGCACCTGCTATACTGCTTCACAGCTGTAAAACTAGGTCATGATATTTACTCTGGCCTTTAAAGAGATACACATCTTGTGAAACAATAATGAACCTTAACATTTAAATAAACCATTCAACATTGAAATGACCAATGCTTTAAGATCTGGACTCCATGCAGACTGAAGGTGTAAATAGGGAAATAAACCATATTTCTTCAAGCGACAACAGTCTCCACCATGTCTCAGTTCTCCAAAGGACCACAGACCCTGGGACCCCATGAGCTCTTGCAGAGATAGGGAGAGACACCCAACTTTTGTAACAATATATGGTATAAACCAGGCACCCCCAAACTCAGCCCTCCAACTGTTTTGGGACTACAACTCCCATCATCCCCAGCTAACAGGACCAGTGGTCAGGGATGATGGGAATTGTAGTCCCAAAACAGCTGGAGGGTGGAGTTTGGTAAACTTTAAAGTCTGCAGTTACTTCATGGACCACCAGGTGTCACTGTTCCTTTACATAAGGTATGTTTTTCTTATAGTTTGGTCTTACAATGCCCAACCAGCTGAGCTGCTTTTTCCCTGACCACCACCAGCTAAAGAGAAAGGGCTGTATGTTGGTGGGAGGAATATTATTGCTCCTGCTCAGCTGCCACTTAATGGGAACCACTCCATCAAGCAGCAGAGTAGAGAGAAGCTGGGCTATTCCATCACTTCTGTAAAAAGACCTACAGCCATACCTCCAGTTGCATTTGCTTCACGTTGCATTTTTTTCAGGTTACGAACGCAGCAAACCCGGAGGTGTTTGCTTCCGGTGTGATAGGAATTTTGAGGTCTTAGATATATGGCAATGTTCATAACCGCACGTACATAAATCAGCACAGGAAGACCGACTTGAAGCCATTTTTATTCCTAAACTGAGCAAATGTTTTCTCTGCATGGTCAAAGTGGAAAAGCCTCCCCATTGTCTTTTCCTTCACAAATCCTGTCTTAAGGGTATGTCTGTGTTTGAATAGGACGTGAGCCTGTGACCTGGCCCAGGAACTTAGTATTTATCACTACAAAAGACTGGCCAGGCTCCCCAGGCAATCCAATCAGTAACCTGCCAGACAGGAGATAAACAACAACAGGAGAAAAACAAGCCGCTTCTGAGGAGCCTGGCCATTCTTTTGTAGTGATAAATACTTAGTTCCTGGCAGTGGCGTAGCGTGGGGGGTGCAGGGGGGGCCGGCCGCACCGGGCGCAACAACTGGGGATTAGGGTTAGGGGCGCAAATCCACAGGTTAGGGGGCGCAAATCCACGGGGTAGGGGGCGCAAATTACTTACCTTGCCCCGGGTGCTGACAACCCACGCTACGCCACTGGTTCCTGGACCATGTCACAGGCTCACACCCTATTCAAACACCCTTAAGACAGGATTTGTGAAGGAAAAGACAATGGGGAGGCTTTTCCACTTTGACCATGCAGAGAAAACATTTGGTCAGTTTAGGAATCAAAACGGTTCCAGGTTGGTCTTCCTGTGCTGATCTATGTATGTGCGGTTATGAACATTACCATATATCTAAGACCATAAAATTCCCATCGCAGCTGTTAACACAATGTATCTGCTCAAATCAAGGAGCAGAACAGCCAGAGAGTTCATTTTGTAGGGGACGCAGCAGGGCTCTGGAACGCCTGGAATGACTCTGACGGCTTTCACAATGCTCTGGATTGTGGCACAGTTCGATGGCCGCAAGATCTGGAAGAGAGGAGGAAATCATTACTGCTTCTTGGCAAGGAAGTGGCTTTCCCAGCATGGTTGGAGAGTCTGGCACTGAGGGGAGGGAAGCTGTGAATGACCGGTGGCAAAGAGACGGGCCTTTATCAGCAAAGAAGTGAAAGCGAGCCCCCTTTCAGGTGATACAGGCTTTTGTGGTGATAACCACATCGCCCATAACAACCTCCAGCACACGGTGTCTGGGGAAAGCTGTGGAGCGGCTCAGTTGCAGCCACCCATTTGTTTGAATCACCTGCCCTCTTAACTCTTGTCCATTGGAAGGAGATGGACTGGGTTGGTTCAAGGAGAGATCAATGCTTCTGAAATATACTCGGAGTCGAGAGTGGATTTCATGCTCTTTATTCAGCTCATAGTGGTGAGGAGGTATATGTTCCCCCAAAGTATCTGCTTTATATACATTATTTACACAATGGGCTGCACGTGATTGGCTAATTCCGGAATTCTCCTGTAGGCCAATCAGGTTGTGGATTCACTTCCATCTGGAGCTGGATTGGGTGGCTCCTGCAGACCAATCATACTGCTGCATTGTTCTAGGACCAGTCAGACTGCTGCATTCTGAATCCTATTGTTCTAGGACCAATCAGACCGCTGCATTTTGGATCCTATTGTTCTAGGACCAATCAGACTGCTGCATTTTGGATCCTATTCAACTCAGTACATAACAGCTTCGTTGGAACAGTGTGAGGTACCAACTGCCTTGACACTCTTAAAGAGGACTTCCCAAGACCCAGGAAAGTTAAAGATGCCTTTTTTTTGACATTCCATTACAAAGGTTTAGGTGACTCTGAGACTGACAGTATTTTGTACGAGGGATTTGAGAATGTCAGGTTTCTGCAGCTAAAATGGCTTAGCAAATGCACTTTAAAAAGAATTGGGCTCTTTTGAAGTTAGGAAAGGGAAGGGGAACGGCACTGAAAAATGTAAAAGGTAAAGGTAAAGGACCCCTGACAGTTAAGTCCAGTCGCGAATGACTCTGGGGTTGCGGCGCTCATCTCGCTTTACTGGCAGAGGGAGCCGGTGTTTGTCCGCAGACAGTTTTTCCGGGTCATGTGGCCAGAAACCAGAGCAGTGCACGGAAACACCATTTACCTTCCCAATGGAGCGGTACCTATTTATCTATTTGCACTTTTTGGGGTGCTTTTGAAATGCTAGGTTGGCAGGAGCTGGGGCCGAGCAACGGGAGCTCACTCTGTTGCGGGGATTCGAACCGCTGACCTCCTGATTGGCAAGCCCGAGAGGCTCAGTGGTTTAGACCACAGCACCACCCGTGTCCCACTGAAAAATGTAGGGCAAACAAAATATTCACAGAGAAATGCGTAAATGCCATGCAAGCAAATGAGGATGAGGGCTCAGTAGAGACTGGAAATAATCTTAACCTCTGTGTAACCAAATGAGAAGGGACACAAGTGGCGCTGTGGGTTAAACCACAGAGCCTAGGGCTTGCCAATCAGAAGGTCGGCGGTTCGAATCACCGCAACGAGGTGAGCTCCCGTTGTTTGGTCCCAGCTCCTGCCAACCTAGCAGTTCGAAAGCACGTCAAAGTGCAAGTAGATAAATAGGTACCACTCTGGCGGGAAGGTAAACAGCGTTTCCGTGTGCTGCTCTGGTTCGCCAGAAGCGGCTTAGTCATGCTGGCCACATGACCCGGAATCTGTACGCCGGTTCCCTTGGCCAATAAAGCGAGATGATCACCGCAACCCCGGAGTCGGTCACGACTGGACCTAATGGTCAGGGGTCTCTTTACCTTTTTTAACCAAATGAGGGTGAATGTTCAGTAAACAGGTCATCTGGAAAAGCCCTTACATGGTGCAAACTTTGGATGAGGTAGTTGTGGAGAATGTTTATATGTTACGCCTTCCTGGAAAACACAAGCTGTGAGATGTTCTGTACTTCAAATGTCTAAAGGTGAAGGTGCACTATGGAGATAGTATTTAGGAAAGCGAGTTGGGTGGTTGCACTGCAGCAAGTGGCCTGTGGAACAAATGGCTCTGTTTAAAACTCTTCTGCTTTGAAAGACCAACTTCTGCTGGGCTTCCGGATAGCTGAAGAGGCACCTCTAGATAGGTATGCGGTTTCCTTTTGTATCATCTTTCTTTTTTGTTTTCCGAACAACTGGGATGGATGCAAGGAGACTCCTCTCGCCAGCTCAAGCAGCCCAACCAGCATGCCTGTCACACTTACATATTAATCAGTGAAAGTTAATTTGCGAGAACGTTAATGAATACAAATTGCTCCCAAAGGCTCTGTGCGGGGCCTGCGATACATTATTCCTCCTCTAAGCAATAATGGGTCTTATTATCTTCCAATGAGAGACTGCTGTCAAGGCATTGAAGGATGGGCAGAGATGATGAAGACAAATGATCTCGTTTAGATGTACGCGGTTCAATCAGAGCTGTGGCTTGTCATTCTCAGTAATTGGAGACAGGTGCTGGGGACAACAGGCAGCCAAGCGTGTGAAAACACACACACACACACACACACGCGAACACGAACTTTGCCTCCCTCATGAGACTTTGAGAACAGCTAACCACAGCCTTTATAGAAGCTCCTAAGTTTCCATCATTGCTTGCCCAAGACCAGACTTCCACACTTCGGTGACCAGTGCAATATAGAAAAATGTAGCAACTACGGTGGTACCTCAGGTTACATACGCTTCAGGTTACATACACTTCAGGTTACACACTCCGCTAACCCAGAAATAGTGCTTCAGCTTAAGAACTTTGCTTCAGGATGAGAACAGAAACCGGGCTCCGGCGGCGCGGCAGCAGCAGGAGGCCCCATTAGCTAAAGTGGTGCTTCAGGTTAAGAACAGTTTCAGGTTAAGTACAGACCTCCGGAATGAATTAAGTACTTAACCTGAGGTACCACTGTACTTTTTGAAGGCTTTAAAATAAGTTGGGGAGCCCAACTTGTAGATGGTACTGTACACAATCCTTACAAATGTCAACAAATGACAGTTTGACTTTACCTCCGAAGGCACATTCTTCCTTCGTCTCCCGTGACAGACGGATGCCAACCAGGGGTACAGGTGAGCAATGAACACTACTTTCAACCCACAATTAGGGCCTGGTGCAGTGCTTTTCTTCTAGAAAGAGGTGCTGCTACACACCATGAAGTTGTTACAGCAAGTGCCACACTTTAAACCAGCACTTTCCTTTCAGCAAAAATAAAAATAAAAAAAAGTACCCTTGAGAAATCCCAGGGGGGAAAAAAACGCTGGCTGGGTGATATATTGATATATCCACCAAAACCGTTTAGAAGTCCATATCATGATATTGGTTTCATGACTGGCAATACATCGTGAATCATTATGTGTGTTAGGGCTGGGTGATTTATCGTCCAAAACTATGTTGCTCCATCCTTATATGAGACCTCGTGATATATCAGTGTATATGATATTTAAAGGTAAAGGGACCCCTGACCGTTAGGTCCAGTCGTGGATGACTCTGGGGTTGTGCACTCATCTCGCTCTATAGGCCAAGGGAGCCAGCGTACAGCTTCCGGGTCATGTAGATAGCATGACTAAGCCGCTTCTGGCAAACCAGAGCAGCGCACGGAAACGCCATTTACCTTCCTGGCGGAGTGGTACCTATTTATCTACTTGCACTTTGACGTGCTTTTGAACTGCTAGGTTGGCAGGAGCAGGGATCGAGCAACGGGAGCTCACCCCGTCGCGGGGATTCGAACTGCCGACCTTCCGATCGGCAAGCCCTAGGCTCTGTGGTTTAACCCACAATGCCCCCCGCGTCCCACATATGATGTTTAGCTGGTGATATATCACAATGTTGTAAACCAGGAATCTCCTAGCCCTACCCGCAGCATAATTTCTATGCTGATGTGAAGGGAACATCCTTCCTGGTGCCCAGTCTGGCACTGTGGGAACTCCTGCTATCCAGCAGGGGCACAGAGGCAGATTTCTCGAGGGAGCTTTTTGGAAAGAATCTCAAGACCAAGTGCTGGAATCATAGGAATCCCATGAGGTTGGTTCGCTGAGAGATCACACTGCGAGGCTCTTCGCATGGGGCTGAATGGATGCTGTAAGGCTTTTAACATTCAGGTCCAGCAGCATTCTAAACATGGTCTGACTTGAATGATAAATGCATTGTGAAGAATAATTAATGCAGCTCTAGTACATTTTGCAGTGGCGCTGTGGGTTAAACCACAGAGCCTAGGACTTGCCGATCAGAAGGTTGGCGGTTCGAATCGAATTTCTGTTTTAGACTGCCTTTTCTGTGATGTAGGTGTGATGTATCTGAGGGGTGGTCTTAGGTTTCTGAGGGGTGGTCTTGATCTACAGGATGGGAATTTCAAAAGACTTTATAAGGCCTTGCACGCCATTTTTCTGGGTCCCTCCTCTCTCCTGCATGTGAGGGGAGACCCTGTTGCAACAGATCAATAAAGATCAAGCTTACTAGCTGCTTTGCTTCTCAATATTCTCTGGTTGGCCTCTGTTATTTTCTCCTACCAATAGGGAAGCTATGTAAGGACTCTATATGGGCTCTTGGATATCCCATAAGGGAAAAGGGCAGTTTTTTATTTACAACACAGCATACCCCAATACGCCTGTACATGCCAATAAATTTGGCACGTGTATACGCGATTAGCATTTGATCGTCTTTGAATGAGTGGACTTGAAATTGCAATCGTCTTCGGCGGTGGAGGGGATTGGTTACACATTTTGCCTTCCAATGCTTTCTTAACTTGCATAACAGAGATAATGTTGTTTACCATATTCTTCTATATTTAGAGTCACCCCCCAAAGCTCAACCTCCTAAGAATTTTTAAAGGAAAACTGTGTTTCCGGGATAAGAAACGGACACTTCTTCACTTGCGTACGTACACAAACACAGTATTTCCATGTAGAATCTGGTCCATTCATGCAGCATTTATACTAAGAAGTTGAACTCACGGAGATATATGTGCCTAGATAGGTAGAATGTTAGTATAGCAAAAGGAAATGTGGAAAAGCCCTATGCGTGGGGAATCATTATTTCCCAATTAATATCACACACCTGCGTGAGGAACCCTCTTCTTAAAGAATGGGAACAGAAGGAGACATTCCTCCTTCCATCCAGTCATGTGTTGAGAAACCTGGATTACTGCATATGGCAGGGGTCTCTGCCACAGCTCTCCACTCAGGTCAGGAGGTGCCAACACTAAATGCAGCCAGAGAGGCGCTGAGTCTCTTTTATCTTTTAAACAAACAGCAAAGGTGACAGGATTCAATCATCCGAATGAGGTCTCCTCCAGATTTTGAAAGGGTTCCTATCTTAGCTCTAGTACACGGAGGAAAGCAGAGGTTTGTTGTTGTTGTTGTTGTTTAGTCGGTTAGTCATGTCCGACTCTTCATGACCCCATGGACCAGAGCACGCCAGGCACTCCTGTCTTCCACTGCCTCCCGCAGTTTGGTCAAACTCATGCTGGTAGCTTCGAGAACACTGTCCAACCATCTCGTCCTCTGCCGTCCCCTTCTCATTGTGCCCTCCATCTTTCCCAATATCAGGGTCTTTTCCAGGGAGTCTTCTCTTCACATGAGGTGGCCAAAATATTGGAGCCTCAGCTTCAGGATCTGTCCTTCCAGTGAGCACTCAGGGCTGATTTCCTTAAGAATGGATAGGTTTGATCTTCTTAAACAGAGGTTTAGAAGTTTCCAAAAGGCTGAGTAGGCCTTATTTGGTCTGGGAGCTGCCGAATGAAACCCAGGGCTCTTGGATGAGGCCAGCCAAGTGAGTACACACACAAACCAC
Source organism: Podarcis filfolensis (assembly GCF_964270895.1). Classification (NCBI taxonomy): domain Eukaryota; kingdom Metazoa; phylum Chordata; class Lepidosauria; order Squamata; family Lacertidae; genus Podarcis; species Podarcis filfolensis. The sequence goes on from NC_139608.1 coordinate 90,302,870, forward strand.
ACGAGCCAGAGCTGTCTTTACGATACAATACGATACGATACAACATGATACGATAATCTTTATTGTCATTGTCTCATACAGAACAACGAAATTGAAAATCTACATCAGACATTCAGAAACCAACAAGCCTGCTATCCCAGCTATCCCATTCTGGTTTGCCCCCTAAAAACTCTGATACCCCGTAATTAATTACAATATACTCCCATAGAGACTACCGTACACTGCGTTTAAAACCAAAATCGCATTTGGATAGAAACTGTTTCTCAGGCGGCTAGTCCTAGTCTTTATAACCCTGTACCTTCTTCCAGAAGGCAAAAGCTGAAAGAGATCGTTTCCAGGGTGCGCACTATCCTGCGCTATCTCTGCAGCTTTCTTATGGCACCTGGCAGCATAGATTTGATCCAAGGTAGGGAGAGTGCACCCAATTATTCTGGGGGTCATGGGGTGCAGGGCACCTGAGCGCTGAATTCTGGGGGGCGCCAAATGTATACCTACTGTATACTGGTCCCTCTCTATTGGCAGCAGTGAAAAGCAATGGAGCGAAAGCCTCTCTCACGCCCATCGCTCTGTTACTCCGTAGCAGTTTTTTCCACTGCATCATTACTACAGATGAGCGATTTCCCCTCCCAAAGAAAGCTCAAGAATTTTGAGTTTGCCCCCCCCCAAAAAAAAGGTCAACAAAAGTTAATTTGGGGGCTAAACTAAATTTGGGGGCGCTGGGCGGATCTTTGCACCCCGGCGGTGCATATGCTAAAGACAGCCCTGAAACAAGCAAATGGACCTTAATCAGTTTTATCACCTTTGCTATGGCCCCTTCACCTAGTATTTTAAATTTGTTTTGTAGGTACTTCTAGTTTCCCTTGGGACGCGGGTGGCACTGTGGGTTAAACCACAGAGCCTAGGACTTGTTGATCAGAAGGTCGGTGGTTCAAATACCCGCAACGGGGTGAGCTCCCATTGCTCGGTCCCTGCTCCTGCCAACCTAGCAGTTCGAAAGCACGTCAAAGTGCAAGTAGATAAATAGGTACCACTCCAGCGGGAAGGTAAACGGCGTTTCCATGCGCTGCTCTGGTTCGCCAGAAGCGGCTTAGTCATGCTGGCCACATGACCCGGAAGCTGTATGCCGGCTCCCTCGGCCAATAAAGCGAGATGAGCGCCGCAACCCCAAAGTCGGCCACAACTGGACCTAATGGTCAGGGGTCCGCCCCCACCCCCCAGTTTCCCTTGACTTTAACTTGTTCCTCGGTTGACAGGCAAACTGTTTTTGTTTTGTTTTGTTGCGGGAGATCCTAGGTACACGCTCAGGAAAACTTGACCTTATCTTTTCTAGTATATGTGCTGCTGAAGCGAGCACTTGACCTTATCTTTTCTAAGAGCAATGCCTCAGTGGTGCAAAGGAAACAGGAAGTGAGGGCATCTCACGGACAGCTCCATCCATCTCGCCCAAGGGCAAGTTCCCACAACTCATCCAAAGCCTTTCTTCTACCTGGCTGATGAGAGATATGATGAGTTGAGAAACCTGAATAGTAGGATCACAGAAGTGGTCATTTCCTAGAAGCCTAGGAAATGTGAGGCACACCTACTTCTAAGTCTCTTTGTAAAAAATGATAGCAAAAATGACTCTCAGAAGGGCTCACAAGGTTGAAGGTTGCTTTGTTCTTGATTATATATGACTCTTTGGAAGTCACCAAAACCTGGAGTAGGACTACTTAACTTCTACCTGCTATGGCTTCAGTGCTCGTTCTAGCTGTTATCTGTGCAGACTGTGGGAGCTTATTGTACCAGGATTCCATCATATTGTTATAGATTTTTTGGGGGGGGGGGTCCCCTTAAACCGGGGGTCAGCAAACCTTTTCAGCAGGGGGCCAGTCCACTGTCCCTCAGACTTTGTGGGGGGGGGGCGGACTATATTTTGGAAAAAGAAAGAAAGAAAGAATTCCCATGCCCCACAAATAACCCAGAGATGCATTTTAAATAAAAGGACACATTCTACTCATGTAAAAGTACATTGTTTCCCAGACTGTCCGCGGGCCGGATTGAGAAGGCGACTGGACGGGATCCGGCCCTCGGGCCTTAGTTTGCCTAAGGTAAAGGTAAAGGGACCCCTGACCATTAGGTCCAGTCGCGGACGATTCTGGGGTTGCGGCGCTCATCTCACTTTATTGGCCAAGGGAGCCGGCGTACAGCTTCCGGGTCATGTGGCCAGCATGACTAAGCCGCTTCTGGCGAACCAGAGCAGCACACGGAAACGCCGTTTACCTTCCCGCCAGAGCGGTACCTATTTATCTACTTGCACTTTGATGTGCTTTTGAACTGCTAGGTTGGCAGGAGCAGGGACCGAACAATGGGAGCTCACCCCGTCGCGGGGATTCGAACCGCCAACCTTCTGATCGGCAAGTCCTAGGCTTTGTGGTTTAACCCGCAGCGCCACCCGCGTCCCTCGTAGTTTGCCTACCCATGCCTTAAACCCTAAGAATGAATAAATGCTAGGTTTTTGATTAATTGGGATGTAGATTAAAGTACAAGCTGCCAAACTTTGCCAACAGGGAATCCCTGGACTGGTTTACGCAAACCATCCTGGCTGGTTTAGTGAAGAGCAAACCTCTTAACATGACAAAAGGGGTTGGTGGGCCATTGGGGAGGAATGGCTTGGGGAGTATGAGGTTACCAAGGTGATGGGGTGTGTGGAAGCAAGGAATGGTGGGAGGAAGAAGCAGGAAGAAGAGTTGAGATCCATCTTGGGCAGGTTGGCTGAAGGCAGGCTGGGAGAGATGCCTTAGACTCCAGTTTGCACAGCTGTGGGGAACAAGCCCCTCTTGAAATGGCCATGCTGTAAGATCTGGACTCTCTTCCATGCAGAATGAAAGTGTAAATAGGTGAAGAAAGCACATTTCTTAAAGCCATGACAGTCTCGACCGTGTCTTCCGTTCTTCAAAGGAACACAGGTCCCCGTGGGGTTGCCTGGGACCTCATGGGCTCTGGCCACCGCTCAGCAGAGAGAGGGGCAGGCACCCGACTTTTGTAACAATATGCACAGACTGCTTTCTTCTCATCACAAATCAATGTCCAGCGACTGCGCCATAGAACTTGCTTCCCTCAGAGACTTGCCTGAGCCCTATAAAGAGTTTCATGTTGGGACGCAGTATATCTAAGGAAGGAAGGAAGCGTTACGTACAAAAAGGCTATATAACAATAACAATTTATTATTTATTATTGCCGCCCATCTGAATGGGTTGCCCCAGGTACTCTGGGCAGCTCCCAACAAAATAATAATAATAATAATAATAATAATAATAATAATAATAATAATTCAAGTAGATAGCCGTGTTGGTCTGACGCAGTTGAAATATAAATAAACAATAAAAAATTGTCCAGTAGCACCTTAAAGGTAAAGGGACCCCTGACCATTAGGTCCAGCCGTGGCCGACTCTGGGGTTGCAGCGCTCATCTCACTCTATAAGCCGAGGGAGCCGGCGTTTGTCCGCAGACAGCTTCCGGGTCATGTGGCCAGCATGACTAAGCCGCTTCTGGCGAACCAGAGCAGCGCACAGAAACGCCGTTTACCTTCCCACCGGAGCTGTACCTATTTATCTACTTGCACCTTGACATGCTTTTGAACTGCTAGGTTGGCAGTAGCAGGGACCGAGCAACGGGAGCTAACCCCGACCTTCTGATCGGCAAGCCCTAGGCTCTGTGGTTTAACCCACAGCGCCACCCGCGCACCTTAGAGACCAACTAAGTTTGTTCTTGGTATAAGCTTTCGTGTATCTGAAGAAGTGTGCATGCACACAAAAGCTTATACCAAGAACAAACTTAGTTGGTCTCTAAGGTGCTACTGGACAATAATAATAATGTTTGTTACTTACCAGAAAACCAGGGAATTGCCATCATAGTATCACCCAAGTGATAACTGACAGTCCTGGGGGTGGGGGGAGGGGAGAGATGACAGAAAGCAGATCATCTTCTGTGTACAAACAATAGCACTTAGCTGATAAATGAGTCCCCCTTATGGGTATTTGCATCGTCATAGGATTGTGTCTTACATCAGAGCACATCGGCGCCGTTTGGAAAGTATTTTAAGGAACTTTGGAGCTGCAGTGGGGGTGTTAATATTTTGCTGCGGGAATCTAGGAAAACACTTTACAAACCTCCCTCCCCTCCCCCTCCAAGCCTCCTATCAGGCATCCTAAAATACATATTGTCGCTGGCAAGGAAATGACAACGGGACATCATTAAGCAACAATGACCCCCCAAAGGAGAACATAGATTCCATCGTGGGCTTTCATGAGCCATATGTGCTCGTCCGCATGTTTATAGAATCTTCATTAGTGAAGAGCCGTAATAGATAAGGGACTGAAATGTTAGCATCAATCGCTGAGATAAGGGCAAGTGTATGACCAGTCTACTTGACAATTCACAAGGGTCTGGGGCTGGGGAAAAGAGCGGCCGCAACACAGCTTCAGAAAGCGTCTAGCTTTTGGTTTTGCTCCCCTACTCACTCCTCAGACTCTAATCGGACAAGACGTTCCTGGATCTCTGTTGGCTTTTCCCCCACCGGAGAACGAAGCACATGCAAAATGTACTGTTTGGGTGCCTTGGCTCTTGTGAATGTCATCTTGGTCCATCTGACAAACAGCAAACCTGTGGATGTTAGGAGCGGATTACTCACCGCGGGAAACTCTCCCGAACACTCTGGTGACCTTGAGAATATGGATGAAGAGGCCCCTTTCGACTTCCAGGCTTTCCTGGAGAATCTGAAAGCCGATTTCCTGAGGAACTTGAACTTATCAGAGATACCTTCACAGGAGAAGATGAAAGAGGAGCCACCCCAATTCATGATTGATTTGTATAATCGATATACCAAGGACAAGTCTTCCAGCCCCATATCCAACATTGTCCGTAGCTTCAGTCCTGAAGGTATGAGGGTTTTCTTCCGCAATGTGTGGGCTTGGTTTTCCCGGTAGGTAGGAATCCTACAGTGGAATCCTTTTTGTGCCTACTCAAAAGTAAGTCCTATTAAGTTCAATGGATCTTACACGAAGTGTTTATGAAATTGCAGCTGTAGTTACTTGCTCTATCAGCAAGCCTGATCGTTCTTCACTTTTCCTTATACAGTGGTACCTCAGGTTAAGTACTTAATTCCTTCCGGAGGTCCGCTCTTAACCTGAAACTGTTCTTAACCTGAAGCACCAATTTAGCTAATGGGGCCTCCTGCTGCCGCCGTGCCACCGGAGCCCGATTTCTGTTCTCATCCTGAAGCAAATTTCTTAACCTGAAGCACTATTTCTGCCTTAGCGGAGTGTGTAACCTGAAGCGTATGTAACCTGAAGCGTATGTAACCTGAGGTACCACTGTATAATATAAAAGATGTTGTTTTCTTTTTAAATCAAGAAGAAATCAGATACCAGCAATAAACTGATAATGTAATTTAGGGCTTGCTTGTCAAAACATCTCTGGCACTCTGCCCCTGCCAACTGAACAGCCAGCCAACCCTTCTGAGTTAATTCCTGATGTCAGTTGTCTCCCCAGTGAAGGTTCCTGTTTCTGGCAGTGGCCAAACCACGATACTTCAATAGGATTTTAAAATTAGCCCTAGTTTTCAAGAAATTGGGGTTGCCATACGTCTAGAATTTCAGCCGGGCTGTAATATCCGGGGAAATTCCATGTCGAAGAGTAGATATTTTTGAGATTTTGTGGGGGGATGGGGGGACTTTGGGGAAAACTCAAAAACTCAACCGTGTTGCGTGCCCCCCCCCCAAAAAAGCTCAGAACTTTGCCAAAAAACATTTTGCTCAATAACTTTTGTGTCCAGATTTTCAATTATTGAAATATGACAGCCCTATTAAATAAAAAAAAACCAACCCCAATCTGAGCTTTGAGCCCATCTTTATTTACTATGCTTCAAGGGAGACCCAAAAATACTTTCCTCTTCACACCAATGTGAAGACACTTTAGGGTGCTTTTTTAAAAAGTGAAACTAATTAAAAGAATAGCAACTAGGACCACATTTCAGGAACAATTGTAGGCGCCAGTTCCTGGGGGCCAAGGCACTTTGTCCCGTCCCCCCCCCCCAGTTTTTTGGGTTTTTTGGGTTTTGTTTTTTTGAGGACCTCCTCAATGTTCAGAGGATGTTCAGCTCCACTCCCTGACTCCTTGCATGCGATGTCAGTATATCACGTTAGGCCCCCTCAACTGTTTTGAGAAGCTGGCGCCCCTGGGAACGCTACCAGGAATAGAATTCAGATAGCAAAATAATTATGATTGCTAAGGTTATTGGCTTATTTTGGTTCTGGTTATGTGTTTTTTGTTTGCTCTCGTTTTGCATTATTATGTTGTGAACCGCCCTGGGATCTTCAGATAATAATAATAATAATAATAATAATAATAATAATTATTATTATTATTATTATTATTTATTATTTATACCCCGCCCATCTGGCTGGGCTTCCCCAGCCACTCTGGGCGGCTTCCCAAAAAATATTAAAATACTGTAATACATCAAACATTAAAAGCTTCCCTAAACAGGGCTGCCTTCAGATGTCTTCTAAAAGTCTGGTAGTTGTTCTCTTTGACATCTAGTGGGAGGGCGTTCCGCAGGGAGGGCGCCACAACCGAGAAGGCTCTCTGCCTGGTTCCCTGGCAGCATATAAATTAAATTAATTAATTATAATAATGAGATAAAATGTGCTCAGCAATTCTATTCGCTTATGACCTTTACAAAGTGGAGCTCCAAAAGGGGCAGAAAGTTAAGTGGAAACTCTGTCTTCCCCCGCCCCCCAAAGTGCATGCCAGAATTACTCCCCTCATCCCTTGCCATGTCATGGCACAGTCCTCATAGAAGGCCATTAGGTAAAGGTAAAGGACCCCTGGACAGTCAAGTCCGGTCAAAGGCGATTGTGGGGTTGCAGCGCTCATCTCGCTTTCAGGCCGAGAGAGCCAGCGTTTGTCCACAGACAGCTTTTCCGGTTCACGTGGCCAGCATGACTAAACAGCTTCTGGTGCAACGGCACACTGTGTCAGAAACCAGAGCGCACGGAAACGCCATTTGCCTTCCCGCCGCAGCCGTACCTACTTGCACTTTGCTTTCGAACTGCTAGGTTGGCAGGAGTTGGGACAGAGCAACGGGAGCTCACCCTGTTGCGGGGATTCGAACCGCCAACCTTCTGATCAGCAAGCCCAAGAGGCTCAGTGGTTTAGACCACAGCGCCACCCGCGTCCCACAAGGAGGCCATTACGAGGTAAATGGAAGGAGGAGCAGAGAAATCAACCTGTGATTTCTTGGGCTTTATCCAGTTTGGCTGCTGAGTGTGCATGTGTTTGATTTGTGCCACAGTGAAGTCCTTCGCTGCTTGTTTATGGGCAGATAGCTGGCCAATAATCTACCAAATGCTAGTGGCTAGGATATATAATTTGTTCTGTAGTGCCTGAAACTGATCCATCGGCGTGAGACCTTTATGTATAAACCGGGATCAGGGCTGGCCTTACCATTAGACAGGGTGGGACACTGGTCTCAGGCGGCAGATGTTGGAGAGCAGTGACAGTAGCCCTCAGCTGTTCCTCTTGAACCTCCAAGGTGTTCCTCACTGTTGCGGAACACCACTTAGTATGTTGTATGGCTTTTCCTGGTTCTCTCCACCCACCAAAAAAAAATCACCCTTCTGCCTCAAGCACAATGGAGGGTGCCATTGCTAGTATGGCTGGTGATTCTGCTGCCAGCCCAATTAACAGGCAATCAAACGTTTTGGGAAAACCCTGGGCTTTTTTCATTGACGCCCTCCCCACATTCAGGGCAGGGAAGGGGGGCCCATTCACCCTGAGAGAAACAGAACAAGCCCATAACCTCCAACAGTTCTCTGATGAAAATGTTGTTGTTGTTGTTTAGTCGTTTAGTGGTGTCTGACTCTTCGTGACCCCATGGACCAGAGCACGCCAGGCACTTCTGTCTTCCACTGCCTCCCGCAGTTTGGTCAAACTCATGCTGGTAGCTTTGAGAACACTGTCCAACCATCTCGTCCTCTTTCGTCCCCTTCTCCTTGTGCCCTCCATCTTTCCCAACATCAGGGTCTTTCCCAGGGAGTCTTCTCTTCTCAGGAGGTGGCCAAAGTATTGGAGCCTCAGCTTCAGGATCTGTCCTTCCAGTGAGCACTCAGGGCTGATTTCCTTCAGAATGGAGAGGTTTGATCTTCTTGCAATCCATGGGACTCTCAAGAGTCTCCTCCAGCACTGATGAAAATAGGGACATCCTATTCAATCGTGGTGGTGGTGATGGTGATGATTATGATATTTATACCCTACCCACTCTGGGCAGCTTCCAACATACAGTGGACCCTCCGGATATGAATTAAATTCATTCCAGGTGTCCGTCCGCATCCTGAAAAGTCCGTAGGCAGAGGCGCCACTTCTGTGCACGCACATGGAGCGATTGAGCACTTCTGCACATGCCGCATTCGTAACCCGAAAGTTACGTATCCAGAGCGGTACGTAACTAGAGGGTCCCCTGTATATAAAAACATAATAAAACATTTTTTAAAAAACTTTCCAATTCAGGGCTGCCTTCAGGTGCCTTCTAAAGGTTGTATAAATACTTATTTCCTTGGTTCGAGGGCCGCATAACTCCATACCCTCCAACATTTCTCCAGTGCAAACAGGGACGTCCTAAGGAAAAGTGGGACATTCCAGGATTAAATCAGAAACCAGGGCGGCTTCTGTAAATCCGGGACTGTCCCAGGAAAATAAGGACACTGGGAAGGTCTAGATCTCTCTCTCTTTGCCAGGCAGTTTTCTTTTAATGCACTGAAGTCATTCCACAAAAATAGGAGATGGAGGCTTTAGATACTGAACCTCGCTGTCATAGCAGGTCTGTTAGAAATATTAAAAGAATCCCTTATTTCACCCATAAAATGTTGTCTACTGGCTGCAAGCAGAATATTTGCTACTGTTTTGATTTACATGAGAACTTGTAACACCAGCAGCAGCAAGCCATCAATTAAGATGCAGGTCTAAGACCTATTCCTAATAATAGTAAATAGTAAAAACAACAACAACAGTGCTTTTTTCTAAAAAAATGTTTAGGGGTACTTTCATTTTCCTACTCATATTGAAATACTGCCCCTCAATGAGGCCAAACTTAGATTCACAAAATGTTTAGGGGTATGCGTACCCCTGTGTCCCCCCAGAAATAAGCAATGATGATGATGATGATTATAATGGTGGTTATTTTATTTTATTTTATTTGTACCCCGCCCAAGTAACTGGGTTGCCTACATTTCATATCTCCCACCCCGCAATAACAGAGAGCTATGGTAACAATAGGGACACGGGTGGCGCTGTGGGATAAACCACAGAGCCTAGGGCTTGCTGATCAGAAGGTCGCGGTTCGAATCCCCGTGACGGGGTGAGCTCCCATTGCTCGGTCCCTGCTCCTGCCAACCTAGCAGTTCGAAAGCACATCGAAGTGCAAGTAGATAAATAGGTACCACTCCGACGGGAAGGTAAATGGTGTTTCCGTGTGCTGCTCTGGTTTGCCAGAAGTGGCTTAGTCATGCTGGCCACATGACCCGGAAGCTGTACACTGGCTCCCTCGGCCAATAAAGCGAGATGAGCGCCACAACTCCAGAGTCGGCCATGACTGGACCTAATGGTCAGGGGTCCCTTTACCTTTACCTTATGGTAACAATGCTTATCAATTTTCTCCCACAGATATTGCTTCAGGGGAAATGGATCCCTCTCAGAAATACATCTTGCTTTTCAACGTCTCCATCCCGTGGCATGAAGAAGTCACCAGAGCTGAGCTTCGGATCCACACTGCTTGCCAGGAGGAGGCAGAGTGTTTCTCTCGCCTTCAGGGGAACGTGGTCATCTACGGCAGTCTAGGAGGGGATCCCTGGGAGAAACCAAAAGATGCCCAATCTTTCCTAGTCTCCAAAGAAATCCACGAATGCGGCTGGGTGATGTTTGATATGTCTGGCACTGTGAAAAGATGGGTCAAGGCGGAGAAAGCAAGGACTACCAGCCAGCTACAGATCACCGTGGAAAGCCATGTTCAGAGGGAGCCCACCTGTGGAAAGCCGCGCATCAGTGTAACAGCCGAGTCCAACCGTTTGCCCTTGCTGATAGTGTTTTCCAACGATAATGGCAACAGAATCAAGGAGAACCACAGGGAACTTCAGGAAATGATGGCGCACGAACAGGAGAGCGTGCTTAAGAATGACACTGTTCACAAGCAGAATGTGTTGCCTGTCAGCAGAATCGACCATTCTTCATCTAGAAGCAAACGCAGCGTTGAAAGCAACCACTGTCGGAGAACGTCTCTTCACGTCAACTTCAAAGAAATTGGCTGGAATTGGATCATTGCGCCCTCGGATTATGAGGCGTTTGAGTGCAAAGGGGGCTGCTTCTTTCCTTTGACTGATAACGTCACCCCGACTAAACACGCTATCATCCAGACCTTGGTGCACTACAAGAACCCCAAGAAAGCAGCCAAGGCTTGTTGCGTTCCCACCAAGCTAGAAGCCATTTCCTTGCTTTACAATGACGATGCCGGAACGCCCACTCTGAAATACCAGTACGAAGGGATGAAGGTAGCAGAATGTGGCTGCAGGTAGGAGAGCAGAGGACCTCTCCTTCATAACTGAACCAAGAGGTGGAAATATCTCTGCAGATATTTCATAGAACGGCACTTGTTGGAAATAAATGGCTGAGTATGCGGACGGTTGTCTTCCAAGCTGACACCTACCTTTCTCTCTCTCAAGAGACAGACAGACACACACAGAGAGAATCTGAGACCAAAACTGAAAAATTGGAACAGCTACAGCTTCTCTTAGGCCTATTGCATTAGCAGGTCCCCTCAATGCCCATCCATGGTATTGCAAATGTGTCTAGTAGTATTTGAGTTTGATGCATCTCACGGTGCATGCTACATCTGCTTAGGACACTGGCCACCTGATCCACATGCCTTCATGAACTTCTAATTGTGCCTTTTTGCGGTGTCTCTTCATTCTTCCTGAGGCTGAGCATGGAAGTATTGGCAATTTGAGGCAGTAGTCGTACGAAACATTTCATTTTGTCATCATGTCCGTTGCGTTGTAACCATGTTCCTTCCCATTTTCCTTTCTCCGTGGTCTACATCCTGTTTCTAAGCCCATATAATACCATCTCCCCTCTTTTGTTTTCCAGAATATTGACGTTTTCTTGTTTCAAATTATTATTTCCCCCGTTTGCCAGATAGTAATAAAAGATACACTTAGCAGCTTGAAATTCTGCAGCACTTTAACCCAAAGGGGAGCTGTTGAGACGGCAAGTACAAAGTCTTTAAAATTTTGTCAACAAGCTATTTGGCAGAGAAGAGGAGCGAAGGTGAGGGAAATTAATTTAATTTATTACCCACACTTTGCCCTAGGGCATAGCTGTCAACTTACAGATTTGAAAATAAGGGACCAGCAGCCTCGAAAATAAGGGATCAGCAGCCAAAATAAGGGATTTTCCAAGGGGCACAGGTACGTTCAACTTCTGAGCCCCTCTGAACCAAAGGCAGAAAGCCCAGCCAGCAGCCAAACGAAGCCTCAAGCGGTGGCTCCCACAGCGCAGCAACCCAGCAAAGGGGATGCAGCAAGGAAAACCACGTCACCTCTCCGCTGGGAAGCGCTGAGCAAAGGCGAGTCCCCAGGCAACGCAGCCGATTTGATCGGCACAAGGCATGCAAGCTCCACCCCCCCAGTCGTTCTTAGACTCCTTATTGGGTGAGCAACGCAGCCAAGCAACACAGTTGGAGCCTCCCTCCTCCCTGGCCGGCAGGGAGGGAGGGAGAGGAGCTTCTTCCTTTGAAACCCGGGAAATTTAAGGGACATCATCAATAAGGGACAGCAGCGGGACACGGCGCTGGGATAAGGGAGTTTCCCGCCAAATAAGGGGCGGTTGACAGCTATGCCCTAAGGTTCTAAACTGTGGCTGCAGAGACTGGTAACTCTTAACTGCTGCCTCTTGTGTTGTTGTTTTGCTACATTAGCAGCACTGAAGTGACCTCCCTGGGGTGCATGCCTGGGCAGTGTGTCTGGAGGTCTTTGGCTGCTCAGACAACAGGACCCACCACTCTCAGCCTCGCTGATGTGGTCCAAAGGAAAGCAGAGCAATATGCTTGGCATCAGCTAGGCTGCAGGAGTTGCCAGAAGGAGGCACGCAAGGTGCCACCCAACCATCTTAGGCGCTCCACTCTGGATTTGCGTAGGTCCTACTTCCTTTCTTCTCTTGGAGATATCTGTCAGGAGTGCATGAAGGAGCCAGACCCTGTGACCGGTAAGGCTTCACAGGACTGGGGCTTTCCTAAGCTTGTTCTGAAGAGGCAAGGCGCGGCCGCACAGGTGAGGCCAATTGAAAACTCACAGCACCTGGTGGCAAGAGCCGGGAAGGGATATAAGGACAGCATTTCCCTTTGGCTCTTGGCCACAGCAACACGCTTCCTGCCTTTGGCTTCTTGAGTCTTGGTTTCCTGACCCTCGGACCCTTGACTTCCAGACTCTTGTTCCTGCTCCCACCCCACCTTGTTCCTGTTCCTTGCTTCTGGACTCTTGTTCCTGCTCCCACCCCACCGTCTTGCCCCCGGGCCCGACATTCTCCACCAGGACTTTGACTGCCTGTAACCCGGACCGTGACAATATCCCGCAAGGCAGTGGAGGTTTAGGACCAGAGTTTACCCTCTCCTAGATGGGCTGCCTTCCCAGATGTATGAGCTCCATCTGCCCCTCACTTGCGTCTAAAACAGGCATCCCCAACCTTCGGCCCTCCAGATGTTTTGGACTACAATTCCCATCACCCCTGACCACTGGTCCTGTTAGCTAGGGATCATGGGAGTTGTAGGCCAAAATATCTGGAGGGCTGCAGGTTGAGGATGCCTGGTCTAAAAGCATGTGCAGAAAAGGCCTTCTTGACCATTGGTCCCACTCTTGGTCTCGTCCACTCAATCCACCAGAGCCTGTCTTTGCATGCAACTCATTGGCTACTGTCAGCTGGTTTTGGTGGCCAGTGGAAGCCATTCCACAGGATGTAACCACTGTCCCATGCGGACAGCTTCTAGGTGCCACAGGTGAGAGCTGAGTGCAGGGTGGGGACCAAAGGTACACAAACTATCCCAGAAGAAGCACGATGCGTCCCCACCAGAACAATTTAAAACACAGCATTCAGGGCAACTTATGATCACCCAAATGTTGTTGTTTAGTCGTTTAGTCGTGTCCGACTCTTCGTGACCCCATGGACCAGAGCACGCCAGGTGCTCCTGTCTTCCACTGCCTCCCGCAGTTTGGTCAAACTCGTGCTAGTAGCTTCGAGAACACTGTCTAACCATCTCGTCCTCAGTCGTCCCCTTCTCCTTGTGCCCTCCCCCTTTCCCAACATCAGGGTCTTTTCCAGGGAGTCTTCTCTTCTCATGAGGTGGCCAAAGTATTGGAGCCTCAGCTTCATGATCTGTCCTTCCAGTGAGCACTCAGAGCTGATTTCCTTCAGAATGGAGAGGTTTGATCTTCTTGCAGTCCATGGGACTCTCAAGAGTCTCCTCCAGCACCATAATTCAAAAGCATCACCAAAATTGGATGGGTCTTAAAATAGGTATGCCAGGCATTTGCCTTTTGAACTTCTGAGGGTGGTGGAGCTACCAAAAGTCCTCTGCCCCAGGGCTGAGCTTAACACCTGAGAGGGTCTGTAGGGAATGAGGTGCTCTTTCAGGTATTGGGGGTTTGAGTCGTTTAGGGCTTTAAACATTAACCCCATTGGGTCCAGAAACAAACTCGCGACCGGCGCAGCTGTTTTTAAACAGGAGTGATGTGAGATCTAAATGCAGCCCCTTCCAAACAGCCCTGCTCCCCCTTCCAAGTAGTCAACCACCACGATTTTTAGGTTTTAAGGATATATTCTGCACAGGAAGCCCCGGCCTGGCAGCTGGACCAGGGAGGGGAACAGCATGCAAAAGCACATCATCAAGATACTCAGCCCTTCACCCAGCAATGTGTGCAGAAACCTTCTTCCGCCCATGTCGTAGTGTCCTCTAGGTGCATCAGGGCATAGTACATTTGTAATTGTACTTTGAATAACAATTAATGAATGTATTCTTTGGAATCCACCACTGAACTGTGTTGCAGGAAACCCCCCCCCCCCAATCATTCAGTTTGTACAAACACGACACACACACACACACACACACACACAACATAAGCAATGTTTCTGTTATAAATTCATAGTAAATCAACCATACATCGGATTTACACCGGTCCACTTTTATTTTACTCTATGAAGGAAGGACTATCAAAGGGGGGTGGTTTGATACAGGATGGCCATAATCCCTTAACCATACCAGCACATACACAGGAGCCCTACCCAGTTGGCATGACAACCTTGATGGTCCCAGACAGAAGACCATCAAGGTCACAAAGGACTTGCATATGGGAGTGGATTCAACATGGACTGGAACAAAGGACAATGATCAGATCTTCCCTCTGGGGGCAGGAAACTGCCAACTCCCCTTTGTCACCTGGAAAGTACTCATGGGGAGGGGGAAAGGAGGAACCAGCCAGGTGACAAGATACTCAGGTTACCTCCACAACTCCTTCCTCAACCTCTCCTTTTTTCTGATGTAGTTGTGATGTAGTTGTGATGTAGTCTTAGGGGTGTAGTTTGGGGGATTAGTAACTAATAAAAGTTGGGGTCTTCTTTTGTTCTGGACTTCCATTTTGCTTCATCTTGTTGCGGGTGGGAGTCCTGTCGCGACAGTATTTAATAAAGGCCAAGCCTACAGGCTGCTGTTTTGCTCCAAGTTATCCCGGTTGGTGTCTTTGTTTTTGTCCAAGGGAGCCCTCGGATTTTTCTGTTAACAACTGGGAGGCAAGGCAAATGTGGCTTTTTCATTCTCCCTCCCTCCTTCCTTTTGACAGCTTTCTCTCTCACCTGCAGTAGTAGGGAGGAGGACTGTGTGATGTAGTGGTTAGAGCAGACTTTCTCAACCTTTGATCCCTAGAGGTTGTTGGACTATAACTCCTGTCATTCCTAGCCAGTATGGCCAGTGGTCAGGAACTGATGGGGAATGAAGTTCAAGAACACCTGGAAACCCAAAGTTGAGAAAAGCTGGGTTAGAGTGTCAGACTGGGAAACAGAGATTCATAATCCCCATTCAGCCATGACGCTCACTGGGTGACTTTGGGGCAGCCACTCACTTTCAGCCTAACCTACCTCACAGGGTTGTCATGGGGATTAAATGAGGAGAGGAAGAACCACTTTGAAGTCCTGGGAGAAAAAAGGAATAATATGAATGCAATCAATCAATCAATCAATCAATCCACAGCGGCTTTTCTGCTGGAGCAACAGTTACCGTATTTCTTGCTCCATAAGACACACCTTTTTCTTCCTAAAAAGTAAGGGGAAATGTCTGTGAGTCTTATGGAGCGAATGTGTGGTCCCTGGAGCTGAATTGCCCAGGGGCAAAAAGCAGATCATGCTCTTTTTTTTTGAAAGAGGGAAGTGGTGTTGAAACAAAGCCGCTGATCGTTTGCCAATTGGGGAGAGAGATAAGGGACGCTAGAGATAAAGGAGGCTGCCTGGGAGGGGGGAGGTAAAGACAGCAAACTTGCAAACAAGAGGGGGGAAACAAGAAGACTAAAGCAATAAGGAGATAAATGAGAAGAAAAGGAGGAGGAAAAAACTGGTCCAGCTAAGGAAAGGACACTAAGACAAACAAAAGGGAAGGGAGTGTTGAAAGGAAACAGCTGATCGGTGGGATCCAAAGAGAGATAAGGGATGCTAGCGGAGGCTGCCTGGGAGGGGGAAGGTAAAAGCCCATGGATCCTCAGGATTTTTGCATTGGGTCACCCCAAATTCACCATCAGATCACATGTCTGTGGCCACAGCATGAACCACAAAAATCATACATCCACCATTTCGTTCAGAATATTTTGTTTTTCTTGTTTTCCTCCTCTAAAAACTAGGTGTGTCTTATGGTCAGGTGTTTCTTATGGAGCGAAAAATACGGTAACTCGACCACAGAGACTGGGGATAAATTCAGTTCAGTGTGCATTTTAACATCCTTTGAAATTTGCGCCTCTCCAAATTTTGCAACCAACCCAAACATCTGCACAAAAATGCATTTATGAGGGGGAAAGTGTGTACAGAGTTGCATATATTTCTGAAAATAAACTACTACATGCATTCTGCTAGGAAGCATCAGTTGCCCAGATGTGTATAAGCAGATAAAACGTGCCCTAAAATGCTGAAAAATTGTTGTGAGGACTTGTTTTTTTTTTAAAAAAATAAAACAAAACAAAATTGCAAATTGATGTGGAAACCTGGAAAACTAAATTTAAGATTGGGAAAAAATGAGAAACTGAAAGCTAACAGATTCTCCCATCCCTACTTAGGAATCTTAATTGCTATTGTTCTTTCTCAGTTTTCAGGTATGTCCTGCAGAGGGATAAAAAGGGAATTTAAAACTAAGGATAACCAGGCTCAATGAGGCTGAACAAAGCTAGAAAACCATGCCAGAGACTCAAATTCCCTAAAATTACATACTAAGACCAAAATGTCTGTCAAAGCAAATGGACAGAGGGGCATGTTGGGTAAAATGCAGTTTTCTAGTGCGTAAATAAAATATTTTTCTGCCTCTTCTCTCTCATAAAGTACTTGAAAGATGAACTGTCATCAATACCACCAGAGCAATCCTCTACATGTTTTCTCAAAAGTGTCCCATAGAGCTCTGTGGAATTTACTCCCCGGTAAACTGCAGTTTAAAATATTGTACAGCTCTTAAAACAAGCATGCCTACAGTATATCTCCACCCTTAGAAAACAATCTCGGAGGTCAAAGGATTTCAGCTAATTGCCTAAAGCAGTGAATGTAGTTCCACTGGGGTCGTGTGGCAGAATAGAAAAAAAATGGCCTTTGCCACCACAGGTATTGCAGAGTCCTCAAGGGCTAAAACCGCTGCTCAGTGCCTCAGGCCTCCATTCTTCCCAGTGACTTCCTTTTCACGGTCGCCAGTACCACATCTTCTATAATTCTGCATGCCTCTATTTTTACCCCTTTATGAGACACATCCGAGTGATAAGAAGCAGAGTCGGAGACTCCTAAGGCATAACTCCTTCTGAGGAACAGACTCTTTTATCTCCACACTCAAAGCACTGAGCTTTCTAACATCTCCATTCACAAATCCTCAGGTGACCAGTCAAATCACACAGAGAGGCCATCGTCGTAAGAACACACACCCATCAGCTAAAAAACAAGGAGGGAGGGGTGTTTATTTATTTGTTTATTTAAAGGATGCATTTTTAAACCCTGATATCTGGATTCTTTTCTCTTTTTTTGTACAGGGCCCCATTCAAAGCAGGTAGCAAAGAAGAAAAATTAAGAATGATCAAATAAAATAAACGTAAGCACCAAAGGACTCTTTCTATTTTGTGCTCAGCCGGTAATTGTAGCTGAATAAATCTTATGTTCCAGAAAATGCTGCAGCAGTCCTCAGTGACCTTCATTGACACAGAGGGCTTGGATTAGAGAAGGAGTACAACACTTAACGTTTATTTATTGGGACAAATGTCAGGTTCTGCACTTGGGCAGGAATAAAAGGTAAAGGGAACCCTGACCATTAGGTCCATTCGTGACCGACTCTGGGGTTGCGGCGCTCATCTCGCTTTATTGGCCGAGGGAGCCGGCATACAGCTTCTGGGTCATGTGGTCAGCATGACTAAGCCACTTCTGGCAAACCAGAGCAGCGCACGGAAATGCCATTTACCTTCCCGCTGGAGTGGTACCTATTTATCTACTTGCACTTTGACGTGCTTTCGTTTGACGTGCTAGGTTGGCAGTAGCAGGGAACAAGCAATGGGAGCTCACCCTGTCGCGGGGATTTGAACCGCCGACCTTCTGATCGGCAAGCCCTAGGCTCTGTGGTTTAACCCACAGCACCACCCACGTCCCAGGAAGGAATAACCAGGTGCTAAAATATAAGACGGGACACACCTGGCTTACTTAGAATCATAGAATTGTAGAAGTGGAGGAGACCCCAAGCATCATCTAGTCCAACCCCCCCTGCAATGCAGAAATCACAACTAAATAATCTCTGACAGGTGGCCATCCAACCTCTGTTTAAAAACCTCCAAGGAAGGAGAGTCCATCTTCTGAGGGAGTCCGTTCCTCTGGAGCAGCTCTTACTTTCAGAAAGTTCCTCCTAATGTTTAGTTGGAATCCCTTTTCTTGTAATTTGAATCCATCCGTTCAGTCCTACTTTCCACAGCAGGAGAAAACAAGCTTGCTCCATCTTCCTTGTGACAGCCCTTGAGATATTTGAAGATGGACATCATATCTCCTCTCAGTCTCCTCTTTTCCAGGCTAAACATACCCAGCTCCCTCAACCGTTCCTCATAAGGCTTGGTTTCCAGACTCTTGATCATCTTGGTTACCCTCCTCTGTACACGCTCCAGTTTGTCAACATCCTTCATAAATTGCAGTGCCCATAATTGGACACAGTATTCCAGGTGTGGTCTGGCCAAGGCAGAATAGAGCAGGAATATTATTTGACCTGGACACTATACTTCTGTTGAAGCAGCCTAGAATAGCATTAGCATTTTATCTTCTGCTGCATTGCACTGTGGACTCATGTTAAGCTGTACTACCAGAAAGCCGGGGACGCGGGTGGCACTGTGGTCTAAACCACAGAGCCTAGGACTTGCTGATCAGAAGGTCAGTGGTTCGAATCCCCATGACAGGGTGAGCTCCCGTTGCTTGGTCCCTGCTCCTGCCAACCTAGCAGTTCGAAAGCATGTCAAAGTGCAAGTAGATAAACAGGTACCACTCCGGCGAGAAGGTAAACAGCATTTCCGTGCGCTGCTCTGGTTCGCCAGAAGTGGCTTAGTCATGCTGGCCACATGACCCAGAAGCTGTACGCCGGCTCCCTAGGCCAATAAAGCAAGATGAGAGCCACAACCCTAGAGTCGTCCGTGACTGGACCTAACAGTCAGGGGTCCCTTTACCCTTTACCAGCAAGCCAAGTGTCCCCCATCTTGTATTTTTGCAGCTGGTTCTTCCTGCCTAAGTGCAGAACCTGACATTGAAGAAGAAGAAGAGAAGAGTTTGGATTTGATATCCCGCTTTATCACTACCCTAAGGAGTCTCAAAGCGGCTAACATTCTCCTTTCCCTTCCTCCCCCACAACAAACACTCTGTGAGGTGAGTGAGGTTGAGAGAATTCAGAGAAGTGGGACTAGCCCAAGGTCACCCAGCAGCTGCATGTGGAGGGCAGAGAATCGAACCCGGTTCACCAGATTATGAGTCCACTGCTCTTAACCACTACACCACACTGGCTATTGAAATTCCTTTTGTTAGTTTTGGCCCATTTCTCCAGTCTGTGATGGTCATCTTGAATCCCAATTCCATCTTCTAAGGCATTAGCTATCCTTCCCAATTTGGTTTCATCTGCAGATTGGATGAGCATCCCCTCAATTCCTTTATCCAAGTCATTTATAAAGATGTTGAAGAACAACGGGCCCAGGACAGAATCCTGCGGCACCCCTCTTGTCACTTTTTCCCCAGGATGATGAGGAAATTGAAACTGTCTCACCCTAACTCTATAAAATCTGTAAATTGGCACTCACATTTTATCCTCATGGAAACTGCGTAGACCGGCAAATTTGAAAGGGATAAAGTCTAGACTGATCCTCTTTCAATCTCTAAGCAGCACAATAGAATGGCGCTTAAGAAATAACACACACATTCTATTTCAGTCTGTCGGGTTGAGTTTCTCTTGTCCGGAAGCAGTGGCCATATGTTCTGCGCTGGTATTACAAGTAAATCCTAATTGATGACAAATTGTGAAGATTAAAGTCGCCTCAGATTTAGCAACACTCTGGTGAGCAGACATAGTAAAAGTGCAGTCCTGAGAATGGTCAGTAACACTAACAGCAAATGTATTCTTACTTGACGGGGAGGGGATTGCAGCGCAAATATTCAGTGTTGGAAAAATCCAAAACACCAAATGCAAGTAGAATGTAAGCTGGAGGATTGGGAAGCTATCATTGGTCCAGGAAAAGAAACTGCCATGCCCTCCAACATTTCTCCAATGAAAATAGGGATGTACTATTCAATAATAATAATAATAATAATAATAATAATAATAATAATAATAATATTTATACCCTGCCCATCCAACTGGGTTGCCCCAGCCACTCTGGGCAGCTTCCAGCACATACAAAAACATAATAAACATTAAACAAGGTCAAATGTAGTCAGTTTCCCACAAGAGTCTCCTAAAAAAGTGGCCCAAGGACCACTTGGAAATTACTGGGGTTGTCGGCAGACCACTTACTGATTTTTCTGCCTGTTGTATCAGTTACAATGTGCTGTAGGCGCTGTATGATATTCAGTTACTCTTGATTGATCCTTTTGTTCCTTACGTTGAATTTTATTACCTTACCATTCAGATTTTAAGTGTTTTTCACACACCTGCCACGCCCCGCCTGAATGACCACTGGCGTTCCACAGACTACCATTTGGAAACCCCCCGATCTAAGCGCTTCTCTTGGCTTCCTAAAGCTCCTTAAAGGCCGTTTTGTAAGAGGGATTGTTGCGCGATGAAGCTGCACTTTGTGTGGCCTTTGTCTGATGCCCTCCAGTTTAATGAGATTAAGGGGTTAGAGCCAGATTTAAGGGCTAGTTAAAGGATATTCCATGCTCTCCAAATGTAATACTTGGCTGTTCAGCACTGATTCACAGAGAGCGCCGGCAGAAAGCTAAGATCCTCCCGGACTGCGAGTGGTTTGGATTTCTCTTGCTGCACATTTCACTTTGCACTATCCCGACCAAAGAAAATGATCAGGGAACATCTCCTGCTGTGGGTGGCCCTGATGTGTTGTGGCAGCTGTACTGAGGGCGTCCTCCAGTCCACACTGGTGTTGGATATGGCAAAGCTTCTGCTGGATAATTATTGCTTTCCCGAAAACCTAGTGGGGATGCAAGAAGCCATCGAGCAAGCCGTCAAGGGCGGCGAGTTCTGGGACATTTCCGATCCCAAACTTTTGGCAACTGTTCTGACAGCTGGGGTGCAAGGAGCCCTTAACGACCCGCGGCTGGTGATTTCTTATGAGCCCTCAGCTCCCGTTGCCCCCAAACAAGAAGCAAAGATTTCTCTGACCTCGGAGCAGCTCTTAAATCTCATCCAACACACAGTGAAGTCCGAGGTGCTGGAGGGCAACGTAGGCTACCTAAGGATCGACTCCATCATCGGTCAGGATGCTGTGGAGCAGATTGGGGCTTTCCTGGTAGAAAAGGTGTGGAAAACCTTGATGGAGACGTCAGCTCTGGTCCTCGACCTGCGTTACAGCACCGGAGGGCAGGTTTCCGGCATCTCGTTCATTATCTCTTACTTGTACAATGAGGACAGGGTGCTGCATGTGGACACCATATACAACCGGCCATCCAATACGACCGTGGAAATCTGGACTTTGCCGAAGGTGCTGGGTGTGAGATATAGCAAGGAGAAGGACGTTGTTTTGTTGATAAGCCAGCACACCACAGGGGTGGCGGAAGATGTGGCCTATATCCTCAAACAAATGCACAGGGCTATCATAGTGGGGGAGAAGTCAGCCGGGGGCTCCTTGAGCATCCAAAAGTTGCAGATTGGGGCTTCCCCATTCTACATGACAATTCCCCTATCCTGCTCTGTGAGCCCCTTGAGTGGAAATGGGCAAAGCTGGGAAATCGGTGGCGTGGAGCCATGCATAGCTGCCTCATCAGAGCAAGCTTTGAAGAAAGCCCTGGGCATCATTTCGCTACGCAAAGCTATCCCTGGCAGTATCAGCCTCTTGATGGGTATCCTGAAGGACAACTATTCCGTGGTAGACCGGGTCCCCACCCTGCTGACGCACCTCTCCGCTTTCGACCACTCTTCCGTCCTATCGGCAACTGAGCTGGCTTCCAAGCTCAACGCCGAACTGCACACTGCGTCGGAAGACCCGCGCCTATTCTTGCGGGTTGCCGCCCCGGGCGAATTTGCAGCTGTGCCCGCCGAGGAGCAGGTTGCCATGGCTACCGACCTACCAAACGACGAGCAACTCATGCACGCCCTGGTAAATACCGTGTTCAAGGTGTCGGTACTGCCAGGCAACGTGGGCTACATGCGCTTCGACGAGTTTGCTGATGCTACAGTGCTGGTCAAGCTAGGGCCCTACCTCGTACATCAAGTCTGGGAGCCCCTGGAAGCCACAGACAGTTTGATCATGGACCTACGGTACAACATCGGAGGCCCCTCCTCAACCGCTGTGCCGGTGTTGCTCTCCTACTTCCAAGACCCTTCCGCTGGCGCTGTGCATTTCTTCACCACCTATGACAGGCGCACAAACCAGTCGCAGGACTACAACAGCAGGGCTGAAATGCTAGGCAAGCCCTATGGAGCTCGGCGGGGCGTCTACCTGCTCACAAGCCACCACACAGCCACAGCCGCCGAGGAGTTTGCTTACCTCATGCAGTCCCTTGGCCGTGCCACCCTGGTTGGCGAGATTACAGCAGGTATCTTGACCCACTCGCACACCTTCTGCATTTTGCAGCTCAATGAAGGAGCAGATTGCGGCCTTCTGGTCAACGTGCCGGTCGTCTCTTTTATCGACAACCACGGGGAGTGTTGGCTGGGTGGCGGGGTGGTTCCCGATGCCATTGTGTTGGCTGATGAGGCTCTTAAAAAGGCACAGGAAATACTGGCGTTCCACAACGGCATGGGAGTACTTGTCGAGGAAGTAAGGCAGTTGCTGGAGGCCCACTATGCCATACCGGAAATGGCCACCAGGATCAGTGGCGCCCTCCGTTCCAAGCTGGCCAAAGGCGGGTATCGCTCAGTCGTGGACTTTGAGACCCTCGCTTCTCAGCTGACCAGCGACCTTCAAGAAACCTCTGGGGATCATCAGCTGCACATCTTCCACAGCCACGTGGCGCCGCCTCCAGAGGAGCACTCTCCCGACAAGATGCCCACTGCCGAGGAACTGGCTTACCTCATCGAGGCTCTTTTCAAGGTGGAGGTGTTGCCAGGCAACGTGGGGTACCTGCGTTTTGACATGATGGCTGAGGCGGAGACGGTGAAGGCTATCGGGCCACAGGTGCTGCACATGGTTTGGGACAAGTTGGTGGAAACGGAAGCTATTGTCGTCGACATGCGCTACAACACAGGCAGTTACTCCAACGGAGTGCCCATTTTTTGCTCCTACTTCTTTGACGCCGCTCCTCAGCGACACCTGTACACAATTTTTGACCGCAGCACCTCTCAAAGTACCGAGGTGTGGACTTTGCCCGAGGTGACCGGCAAACGTTACGGCTCGGCTAAGGATGTCTATATCCTAATTAGCCACATGAGTGGCTCGGCAGCCGAAGCCCTCACTCGTTCTTTAAAGGACCTGCATCGTGCCACAGTAATTGGGGAGCCCACGGTCGGGGGCTCGCTTTCGGCGGGTAATTACCACATAGGCAGCAGCCCGTTGTACGCATCGATCCCCAGCCAAGTGGTACTCAGTCCAGTCACTGGCAAAGTGTGGAGCTTGTCTGGAGTGGAGCCCCACGTCACCGCGCAGGCTCCAGAGGCCTTGGCTTCCGCCCAGAAGATCATTGCCTTGCGCGCCAGGTTGCCCAGCGTGCTGCAGACCGTGGGCAAACTGGTGGCCGACAACTATGCCTTTGTGGATATCGGGGCTACAGTGGCAGCCAAGCTCGCTGAGCAAGCCGCCTACAGAAATGTCAACTGTGAGGTGGAACTGGCTGAGAAAATGAACGCTAACCTAAAAGCTCTCTCTGGAGATAGGCACCTCAAGGTCACCCACATCCCTGAGCATTCAAAGGACCACATCCCAGGTATCGTGCCCATGCAGGTAAGTTCCTATTCGGGGTGTACTACCTCTTCGGTTTCTGCTACCCAAGGTGACTGCTTCACCCTGCCTAATGTGTGGGCCGGCCCTGCTGGGAAATGTGGCAAACGTGTGTGTATGTGTATGTGTGTTTACTTTGTCATCCTATGGCATCACTGAACTTTCTGCTACCCTGCCACGTTATAGAGGATCAGTGGCAAATCATGTGTATTATTATTATTATTAATAATAATAATTTCATTTCTATACTGCTGTATATTTTTAGGGGGGATCTCAAAGCAGTTTACAACCTACATTAAAACAGCAAATAAAACAATTTAGAATAAAACATTACTGAAGAAAGTTGATTATAAAGCATACATTTAAATACAATTAACATTCATTCAGACATAATTAATAGGAAACTAAAATATTATCCTGAACATTAAAAAAAAAAAAAACTACAGAGGAGGTCAACTGTAGAATCCACATTTAGCAGAGCAAAGTTAAGCAAAAAAAATCTTAAACATTTCAAAAGAAAGCATGACTAAGTGAAGTCAAATATAAAAGGCACATTTGAAACAGCATAACTAGCAAAATAGTAAGTTGCCCTATTCTCTCCACAGTGTTACTATCCCTTTCTACAGTTTGTTTGTTTTTAAGACGAAAGACACTTTTATTGTTGCCCATATCAGTTTTTTGCCCTTCCTGTTGTTCAGGGTGTGTCATCCCCCAGTTACAATTTAGGGCCAAGCTAGATGTATGCATTTAGCATACCGTATTTTTCGCTCTATAAGACGCACCAGACCACAAGACGCACCTAGTTTTTGGAGGAGGAAAACAAGAAAAAAAATATTCTGAATCTCAGAAGCCAGAACAGCAAGAGGGATCGCTGTGCAGTGCAAGCAGCAATCCCTCTTGCTGTTCTGGCTTCTGGGGTAGCTGCGCAGCCTGCATTCACTCCATAAGACGCACACACATTTCCCCTTACTTTTTAGGAGGGAAAAAGTGAGTCTTATAGAGCAAAATATATGGTAATTTCTGAGCAGAGCCTCCTGCACTCTGAACATGCACCTGTTCTGACTGCATGACCTGCACTCTGCAGATTCTAAACACAGACTGTATCATCGCACATGCTCTGTTCAAAAGTCAGAAGCTGCAAGGAACATGTGGGCATATCAGGGCAAGTGATGGCAATCCTGTCTCAGTTCTCCAGTGTAACGGATTCTCTGCTGAGGGTTGCCATAGTTCAAAAAGTAAAATTCCTGACACCTGCAAAGTCGCTGAACTTTTTTTAGGAAACCCCCAAAATTGTTAAGCTTATTTTTGGGAACAAACCCAAATTTTGAGCTTTTTTGGGAGGGGTGGACTAACCCAAACAGTGATTTTAAGCTTTTTTTTAGCTGTTTCCTCTGCTTTTTCCACTGCGTTGCCATACATCCGGGTTTTCCCTGACCTTTTGCCAATTCGGCAAAAATCCCCCAATACCATTTGTGCACCTGATGACCAGGACATGTCAGGGATTTTCCTGACATATGGCAAGCATACAACTGCTGCAATTATCTGCATGCCTATTTAAAAGCAAATCCCAGGGCAGGGTGCAATTTAAGGTACCATGGATAGGCTTGGGCGGTATAGATTCAGAAGCAAAGGTTAGCAGTATCTAAGCAAAAACTTTGTTGATAAAGTCATTTGTTGTTGTTGTTTAGTCGTTTAGTCGTGTCCAACCCTTCGTGACCCCATGGACCAGAGCACGCCAGGCACTCCTGTCTTCCACTGCCTCCCGCAGTTTGGTCAAACTCATGCTGGTAGCTTCGAGAACGCTATCCAACCATCTCATCCTCTGTCGTCCCCTTCTCCTTGTGCCCTCCTTCTTTCCCAACATCAGGGTCTTTTCCAGGGAGTCTTCTCTTCTCATGAGGTGGCCAAAGTATTGGAGTCTCAGCTTCAGGATCTGTCCTTCCAGTGAGCACTCAGGACTGATTTCCTTAAGAATGGATACGTTTGATCTTCTTGCAGTCCATGGGACTCTCAAGAGTCTCCTCCAGCACCATAAATATGCATAATTATTCACAAGTGAAGATAATGCACAGCTCAGTAACATGGGTCCTCTGATCATGGGTCTTGTGGGTAATCATGGAGGTCCATCTCTCGGAGGCTACAGCCCGTGATGACTGTATTTATTTATTTATTTATACATACATACATACATACATACATACATACATAACCTGCCCATCTGGCTGGCTCCCAAAAGAATATTAAAAACACGATAAAACATCAAACATTAAAAAGTTCCCTAAACAGGGTTGCCTTCAGATGTCTTCTAAAGGTCAGATAGTTGTTTATTTCTTTGACATCTGATGGGAGGGCGTTCCACAGGGCGGGCGCCACTACCGAGAAGGCCCTCTGTCTAGTCCAGTGGTTCTCAACCTGTGGGTCCCCAGATGTTGTTGGACTACAACTCCCATCATTCCTAGCCAGCATGATCAGTGGTCAGGGATGATGGGAGTTGTAGTCCAACAACATCTGGGGACCAACAGGTTGAGAACCACTGGTCTAGTCCCTGAGTCTGCAGGTAACCTACACTAATAAAACACAACGTCCAATGTTTGCCTCCATGGTTTGTTCTTTAACACAGGAAAGCAGCCTTAACTCAATAGGTTCAACAGATGGCCGTGGTTCATTTTAAAGATATTATTATTGCAGGTTTCAACACATTCATTTAAAATTCTGATTTCTTCTTACCCCAGGCTTGCAAGTGCGTGAAATGCTTTTACTGTAACTGAGAAGTTTTCGCATTAAAATGCATATACAGTGGTACCTCAGGTTAAGTACTCAATTCGTTCCGGAGGTCCGTTCTTAACCTGAAACTGTTCTTAACCTGAAGCACCACTTTAGCTAATGGGGCCTCCTGCTGCCGCCGCACCGCTGGAACACAATTTCTGTTCTCATCCTGAAGCAAAGTTCTTAACCTGAAGCACTATTTCTGGGTTAGCGGAGTCTGTAACCTGAAGCGTATGTAACCTGAAGCGTATGTAACCCAAGGTACCACTGTATCTGCTCAGGAGGGAAGTTGCTGTCCCCTCATAGTTTCTGACAGGTTCAGAGTACAAGGGGCACCCAGTAGAGAAACAAGATTTATTTATTCTCATGTATATTCCCCCTTGGGACGCGGGTGGTGCTGTGGGTTAAACCACAGAGCCTAGGACTTGCCGATCAGAAGGTCGGCGGTTCGAATCCCCGTGACAGGGTGAGCTCCCGTTGCTCGGTCCCAGCTCCTGCCAACCTAGCAGTTTGAAAGCACGTCAAAGTGCAAGTAGATAAATAGCTACCGCTCTGGCGGGAAGGTAAACGG
This sequence comes from Podarcis filfolensis, assembly GCF_964270895.1. Taxonomy (NCBI): domain Eukaryota; kingdom Metazoa; phylum Chordata; class Lepidosauria; order Squamata; family Lacertidae; genus Podarcis; species Podarcis filfolensis. The sequence goes on from NC_139608.1 coordinate 90,330,074, forward strand.
CGTTTCCGTGTGCTGCTCTGGTTCGCCAGAAGCGGCTTTGTCATGCTGGCCACATGACCCGGAAGCTGTACACCGGCTCCCTCGGCCAATAAAGCGAGATGAGCGCCGCAACCCCAGTGTCGGTCACGACTGGACCTAATGGTCAGGGGTCCTTTTTATATTCCCCCTTTAAGGAACTCAAGGCGGTGTATATGGTTCTCTCCTTCCCACCATTTCATTCTCACAACAACCATGTGAGGTAGGAATGAGGCAGACTAAGAAAGAGGCACAGGCCATCATGGCTGAGTAGAGATTTGAACCTTGGTCTCCCCTAGTTCTACACTCTATTCAACCCTGGCTTAATTTCAATGAGACTAGGAGCTATGATGTGCTCAAGATCTCCACCTCGTTCATTCATTTGACGTTGCCCTTCTATGTTCTTTAACCCATGTTCTTCAAACCATGGCAGATCCCTCCTCCCGAAATGTTTGAAGACCTCGTGAAGTTCTCCTACCACACCAACGTACTTGAGAACAACGTGGGCTACTTGAGGTTCGATATGTTTGCCGACTGCGATCTTTTGTCTCAACTCTCTGAGCTGCTTCTGAAGCACGTTTGGGAGAAGATTGCCCACACGGATGCGCTAATCATAGACCTGAGGTAACTGCTAGACCAAAAATTATTAGGGACTGGATGAAATCAATGAGGAATTAATCATAGTTTTCTTTTCTTTCTTTAAATGTTAATGTTTATTTGATTTTTCCTAAGGTTAAAACAAATTTACGCCGCATACATCGCTCACTTATATTTTTCTTTTTGACTTCCCAAGTCCATCTTGTCATTTCAGCCCCCCGCCGCTTATATCTCAAATCCTGCTCACTAGTTCATATCGCTAAAATATTTTGACAGTCTAATAAAGGCCTCCAATTTTCCATAAACAATTCGTCATGTTGATCTGTTACGTTTTACAATCAATTTCGCCATTTCAGCATAATCGATTAATTTTATAAGCCATTCTTCTTTGGTTGGAATCTCTTCCTTTTTCGGCATGTATAAGATTCTGTAGTTGCTGCACATGCATAAAAATAAAAAATTAGTCAGCTTCTTCAGAGCTTCCATCCCAATTATCCCTAGCAAAAAGGCTTCATGTTTTGGGGGATCAGCAATTTATGGAATTAATTGTAATTTTCAAAATGGAACGTACACAGTAAAAGTGTTGTTTCTCAAAGCTTCAGATTTAATCTCTTTGCCCCTTAACCACTTGCATGGGTGCAACTGAACATTTCAAATGTCATATGTGCAGTTATATGGCAGCAGGCTATAGATTCGGACCTTCATAGTGAACCTGTGATGATGATTGTGATAATGATAATAACAATAACAATAACAATAACAATAACAATAACAATAACAATATTTATTTATTTATTTATTTATTTATACATACATACATACATACATACATACATACATACAGACTCTGCCCATCTGGCTGGGTTTCCCCAGCCACTCTGGGTGGCTCCCAGCAGAATATAATAATAATAAAGTGATAAAACATCAAACATTAAAACTTCCCTAAACAGGGCTGCCTTCAGATGTCTTCTAAAAGTCAGATAGTTGTTTATTTCCTTAACATCTGGTGGGAGGGCGTTCCACAGGGCGGGCACCACTGCCAAGAAGGCCCTCTCCCTGGTTTCCTGTAACCTCACTTCTTGCAGTGAGGGAACCACCAAGAAGACCCTCGGTGGAGTTTCTCAGTGTCTGGGCTGAATGATGGCGGTTGAGATGTTCCTTCAGGTATACTGGGCAGAGGCCGTTTAAGGCTTTAAAAGTGAGCACCAACACTTTGAATTGTGCTCGGAAACGTACTGGGAGCCAATGTAGGTCTTTCAGGACCAGTGTTATATGGCTTTGGTGGCTGCTCCCAGTCACCAGTCTGGTTGCTGTATTCTGGATTAGTTGTAGTTTCCAAGTCACCTTCAAAGGTAGCCCCACGTAGAGCACATTGCAGTAGTCCAGGCGGGAAATAACCACTCTGGTGAGAGAGTCTGCGGGCAGGTAGGGCCTCAGCCTGCACACCAGGTGGAGCTGGCAGACAGCTGCCCTGGATGCAGAATTGACCTGCGCCTCCATGGACAGCTGTGAGTCCAAAATGACTCCCAGGCTGCGCACTTGGTCCATCAGGGGCACAGTTATCCCATTCAGGACCAGGGAGTCCTCCACACCAGCCCGCCCCCTGTCCCCCAAGAACAGTACCTCTGTCTGTGATCCAGATTCCCTCCCTTCACTGAATATACGTGTGTTCAAACCATGCAGCACATTTTAGAAAGTATGTCTGCCTTGTCCCTCAGGTTGAACCTTATGTGATCTGGGCTTTCCTCCTCTGTTTAGATATAATATAGGAGGCTCTTCATCTTCCGTAGCAGCTCTGTGCTCCTATTTCTTTGATGAAGGACACCCAGTTCTTCTGGACAAGGTCTACAACAGACCCAATGATACCACCAGAGACATGTGGACCCTTTCGCAGCTTACAGGTGAGAGCAATTATACTTTTGGTTTGTAGGTGCCAATAGATTTCCTGATACCTACCGTATTTTTCACTCTATAGGACGCACGCAACCATAGGACACACCCTGTTTTAGAGGGGGAGAACAAGAAAAAAAATTCTCCCCCTCTCTGCTCAGCGCCCCTTCAGCAAAGCGGCAGGAGAAACGGAGCCCCTTCCATTTCTCCTCCTGCTTCGCTGAAGGGGCGCTGCGCAGTTCTCCCTCTCTGCTGAAGCCAGGAGAGACTTGCTCTCCTGGCTTCAGCGAAAGGAACCTGAAGCCTCCGGAGCGCAGCGGGAACTCGCGCTGCGCTCCGAAGGCTTCAAGCAGCTATCCCTGAAGCCTGGAAAGCAAGAGGGGTCAGTGTGCACCGCCCCCTCTCGCTCTCCTGGCTTCAGCGAAAGCAATGCGAAGCCAAGGAGCATGGAGGGAGCGCTCCCTCTGCGCTTCGGAGGCTTCGCGTTGCTATCGCTGAAGCCAAGGAGCCTGCATTCACTCCATAGGAAGCACACACATTTCCCCTTAATTTTTGGAGGGGAAAAGGTGCGTCCTATAGAGCGAAAAATATGGTATATTAGAAAGCCACTGATTTGTGAAATGTCAGAACGGCTGAAAGCATGGATCATTGTCAAGCAGTTCTGATTAAGAAATGGGGGAACGCAATGAATACATGGGGAAACAGTGTTTAACACCTCACTTTTTGTAATGTTTGAAAATGGGGTGTTACTGGGGCTTGACCACTGAGTGTGAGGAAAGTGGGAGAGCTAAATCCTCAGGTCAGGAGGGACCAGGGAAGGCACCGAAAGTTCCCCACTGGGTAGAGCAGCTTGTATTTCCTCCTGCATCTTCCTCAGGGGTCCGGGTCAAGGATGACATTACTCTCGCTTCAAACAGTTGCCTGGTTCTGGCTGTCTGTGTGGCCTTTCTCAAGCTGCACTTTTTCGGCCTTAATTTGGAATCTGTAGAGCAGAAGGAATAGCCACTTGCTTTTCAGGATTGCTGTAAGCAGAAACAAGATTCATATAAGGCACTTCTAAAATTGAGACACTATGGACTCAACTACATTAGTCGAATTATAACGTTATAAATGCGTTATAACACTGTGACACCAGATGGCGCTGTAGAGCTGAAATGGAAAGTCAATAATAATTTCCATTGTGAGCTTTTACAACTTTCCCCCCATAGCGGTTTTTTATAGCTTTGTAGATCCAGCCTATGTAAATTAAGTAAGGATTTCAATTTTGTTGATGATTTTGAACGCTTGAGGTCTTATTACCTCTTATTTCATAGCTGCAAGGAGGAGGGGAGCCAATCATAGGGTTGAAAGGGACGAATGCACTAACCTACTGCATGTTATCTTGCCTCTTGAAGGTATGAGATATGGTTCCAATAAAGGCCTAGTCATCCTCACCAGCTCTGTCACTGCCGGTGCTGCCGAGGAATTTGTGTTCATCATGAAGAGACTGGGCAGAGCCTTCATCGTTGGGCAAAGGACCAGCGGGGGTTGCCTCCAGCCTCAGACATACCACGTGGATGGCACCAGCCTCTACCTCACCATTCCAACTTCCAGATCCATCATTTCCATGGATGACACCTGGGAGGGTGTGGGCGTTAGACCTCACATGGAAGTTCCCCCTGAGGTGGCACTCATCAAGGCTAAGGAAATGTTGCGGCTGCACAGGTCCAGCTAAACTAGAGGTCCAAAACGAAAGGCCCCATCGGAGCAAAAGGCAGGAAGTGAAAATTAGGGAAGGTGAATGTTTCATCCCGGCAAATCTGTCCCAGGCCTCTGCTATCTCAAGGATATCACTGACCCAGTCCCAGTTCTTATGAGAAGTCCACAAAGGGGGAAGAAAGACATGCAGAAGAACACCCCAACCCAACCCACCCACAGGTTCCTCTTTCAGACCCAGGAAGGCCTGAGCCCACACAATACACACAGAGTAGATGGCTAGGAGCAGCCGGAGCTCTGTGATTACTCGAGTTTGTGTATGTACCCTTCCACTTCCACTCCGATGCAAATTTTACAGGTCACACCACCCTGAATGTCATCCCCCCTCACTGGTGTACACCCCTTATTCGTCCTTCCTGATTCAACGGGTGGATTCGTGCAATCTTGTACACGCGTGAATCGTCGCGAAGAGAGATGCTGATTCCTGTAGGGGTTATTCAGAAGTAAAATGTGAGCCAGTGTGGTGTAGTGGTTAAGAGCGGTAGACTCGTAACCTGGTGAACTGGGTTCGCGTCTCTGCTCCTCCACATGCAGCTGCTGGGTGACCTTGGGCTAGTCACACTTCTTTGAAGTCTCTCAGCCCCACTCACCTCACAGAGTGTTTGTTGTGGGGGAGGAAGGAAAAGGAGATTGTTAGCCGTTTTGAGACTCCTTCGGGTAGTGATAAAGTGGGATATCAAATCCAAACTCTTCTTCTTCTTCTACCTTTGCCACCAAAGAAGTCCTATGCGCCTAGGCAGAAACTCATCAGACTGAAGGCAATATTGCCATGTGTGAGCATGGGGGCATGCATGCATGCAGACAACCTGTGAGAATAGACGCTCCTGTCTGGGGAACTCCCAAGAAGCTCCTTGCATCTGATTGCAGATCTTCCTGACATGGAGCGTCATTCTCGTGTGTTTGCGAATGTTCAGGCCGCTTGAATTGGTTCTGAGTTTTACTGATTACTAGGCAGTGAGAAGAAGAGAGCACCTGAACCAAGGAAAGATTGTGCATTTTCAGAATGATATAAGCATAAGTAGGAAACCATTAACACTCCACAATGAAACGGAGGGAATTGAACTCAGAGCTTCTGAGCCCAGTTCTTCTCTGTTGCATGGTCTTTCAAGCTCTGATCCTTTAAAGGATCGCAGAATCCTACAATTGCAGAGTTGGAAAGGACCGAAAAGGTAATCCCACTGAAATGCAGGAATCACCGCTCTAAAGAATCCCTCACCCAACCTCTTCTTAAAAACCTCCTAAGAACCAGAGTCCACAACCTCCCAGGGGACTCCGTTCCACTGTCAAAACAGCTCTAACCATCAGGAAGTTATTTCTAATGTTTAGTCAGACTTTCCTTCCTTGTAATCTGAAGCCATTGGTTCAAGGTCCTACTCTCTGGAGCAGAGTAAAACAAGCTCACTCCATCTTCCATGTGACAACCCTTCGGATATTTGAAGATGGTTATCATATCTCCTCTCAGTCTCCTCTTCTCCAGGCGAAACACAACCAACTCCCTGAACTGTTCCTCACAAGGCTTGGTTTCTAGACCATAGGTAGGCAAACTAAGGCCCAGGGGCCGGATCTGGCCCAATCGCCTTCTCAATCCGGCCCGTGGATGGTCCAGGAATCAGCGTGTTTTGACATGAGTAGAAGGTGTGCTTTTATTTAAAATGCATCTCTGGGTTATTTGTGGGGCATAGGAATTCGTTCATCCCCCCCCCCAAAAAATATAGTCCGGCCCCCCACAGTGGCCAGTGGACCGGCCCCCTGCTGAAAAAGTTTGCTGACCCTGTTCTAGACCCTTGATCATCTTCGTTGCCCTCCTCTGAACACGTTCCAGTTTGTCAACATCCTTCTGAAGGGAAGCAAGGAATAAACCTTATTTCTAACCTCACCACAGAGAGGGCTCAATCCTTTGCACTGCTGACAGGATTCCTTGGCGTAAGGGCAGGAGGGCACTGGAGGGTTTCACAATCCCACCATTTTTTCCCTTGCAACTTTCTCCGGAAGGTGGAAATCTTTTGCTACCCATTTCTCCCAGCCCCACATTTAATTCCCAAGGTTGTCCATCTATTTCTCTAATTTGGGAAGTGGTGGAGGGTTTTTACAAGACCTTGTTACGAAAGCGTAGCACGTTAGACCCATCTATCATGGTTCCAGTGATATGTCATTAGCTGAATCGTATTACTTAGTATATGGAGCCTGAGTTTGCCACCAGAATTCTTATCAGTGACCAGGTGTTCTTGAAACCCATTTCCTTGTTGTACTTGGATATTTTTTCCCCAGACTAGCTGATTGGAAGCAGTGGCTAATGGTCAGGTCTTGTCTGAGACAAAAATGCAAGTCGTACGGGCTTCCGTTCTGTATCTTCACCATTGTATGTTTATTAAGAAAAGGGCACCATACAGGAGACTAAGAGCAGAATCTGGACTGCAGCGTTCTGTGAGAATTAAGATCCAAGAACAGAAAGCAAAAAGTTAGGTCAAAATAAAAATCTGATTTAATCCTATCTGCTTCTCCCTGCAATCAACATCTTGCTCCCAGCCCTCATGTGAGTCATGTCTTTGCTTTTGTGTTGAAAACACTTCGGTGGCTTGTCGTTACTGCATCTGCAAGAGATGAATTACATTCCAGCCACTCCAACATGTACGACGTATTTAGATGGGCGGATTATTAGCATTGCTGCTGTTCATCAGATCTGCAACCCATTAGGGCACCACACGCCATTTTTATGGCCTTTATTCTCAACTTCCAAAGCCTGATATTCCTTATGTCCCTTTCAAAACTGAAATGAAATTATCCATAGATTTAAAAGTGCATAATTTATTGTGCTGCTTATTTAATTTACAACTTTTGCGGGCATTTAAAATTTTTTGCTGCATATTTTGTAAACCAGATTACCGCTGCGAAAAGTTCTGTAATAAGAATCTGGTGGCATATATTGATTTATTTGCAGGAAAAGTCACAGTATAAAGGTCTGTGTCAGTTTATGTAGCTAAAATAGAGCCGTTTTGGTCTTCAGTATGTATTTAGCAAATCTTAGCTGCTTCAGCGTGCTTAACAACACAGTTTTAAACATATGTATCTACTCTGGAGTAAGCACTAATGAGTTCAATGGGGCCTACATGCATGTGAGTATAAAAATGCCATCAAAGTTATTTAAATATATTTAAATTTGTGTGTAATGATGTAATGTTTACTTTGTGTCTAAAAGGTAATATGCTTTTTATTCACACTTACCTTGCATAGTGATTATTAGTAGACTGAATAAATAGTCCAAGAGTTTTTCTCTCACTTGCTAAGGGCTCAAAATATTACATACAGGTATTCTTATTTTCCTGTTTTTACATCCAAGCTACTGAAACTGAGAACTGCGTGAAACTTTCATCCAGAACCCATTAACCTACTCATTAATGCAGTTGTGTAGCCTACACTAATAAATGAAACCCAGTTTATATTTTGTATTATACTCGTTCACACAGTAAACCATGGTTGGAAATGAAACCATGGTTTCCTGTGAACTAGTAGAATGCTGGTGCACACTGGTTCGCGCTCCACCCTACCTTTCTGAGAGAAGGTAGCAACAAGTCTTGGCTACCTCTTGTGATATGTTCTCTGCCCCAAGAAACTATGAGCAGTAACCCAGTACTGCTGCTTTTCACGTAGCGCTAAAGTCTCGTGGTTTCTTTCTCCCAGAGCCAGAAAGGATGGAGCATGCACCCTTGCTTTGCTCCTTCGTGAAACCATGGTGCCGTCAAGAGCAGACGACATGGTGGGGCTGCGGGGCTTGCCTGACTGCTCTCCAGCTGAGTCACTGCTGCATTCTGGGATGAGGGAGATGACAAAGTCAGGAAAAGTGCCAACACATGCAGCAGATTGGCGCATGAACTGGGAGAACCATGGTTCCTCCCAGCCTCTGTCCTGGTACCCACACAACTCAGCCATAGGGAGATCACTCACCACCCCACTGCTTATCGGTACATTTGAACAAAGCCAGTACAGAACTATGGTAGGCTTATCCTACCATAAACATTCAATTATCTTCAGTTCTTCTAAATACCTTAAAGGTAAAGGTAAAGGGACCCCTGACCATTAGGTCCAGTCGCGGCCGACTCTGGGGTTGTGGCGCTCATCTCGCTTTATTGGCTGAAGGAGCCGGCGTGCAGCTTCCAGGTCATGTGGCCAGCATGACTAAGCTGCTTCTGGCAAAACCAGAGCAGTGCACAGAAACGCTGTTTACCTTCCTGCTGGAGTGGTACCTATTTATCTACTTGCACTTTGAGGTGCTTTCGAACTGCTAGGTTGGCAGGATCTAAATACCTTAGGTAAAGGTAAAGGACCCCTGACAGTTAGGTCCAGTTGCAAACGGCTCTGGGGTTGCGGTGCTCTTCTCGCTTTACTGGCTGAGGGAGCAGGTGCTTGTCCGCAGACAGTTTTTCCGGGTCATGTGGCCAGCATGACCAAGCCGCTTCTGGCAAACCAGAGCAGTGCACGGAAATGCCGTTTACCTTCCCACTGGAGCGGTACCTATTTATCTACTTGCACTTTGACGTGCTTTCACACTGCTAGGTTGGCAGGAGCAGGGACCGAGCAATGGGAGCTCACTCCGTTGCGGGGATTCGAACCGCCGACCTTCTGATTGACACGCCCAAGAGACTCAGTGGTTTAGACCACAGTGGCTTAGACCTCAGTGGTTTAGGCCTTAAGCTGCATGTAAATCAGAAGTGGTCGCTCAGACCCAGAACATGAGTGGTTATGAGTGAGGAGGATACAAAACTCAGTTCACGCACAACTCGCGCATGGCGGGAGAAGAAAACCCTGGCGAAGGTCCTCGCCCCTGATCTGTGCACATCCTACTGAAGCTGTGAATCCAGCCTTTTTCACACAATCAGCTGAAAAGACGTAAGGTCACGAACCGGAACAGCAGCCAAGATCCTGGCATCTCCTCCCTCCCCAGGGGCCCAGGCCCAACATGTTCTCTATTGATCTGAGGGGGGTGACTCCTGTTTCCATCACCTACGAGGCTATGGTTTGTACGACGTATCTGTGTGTGGCGACACACAGCCATTGTTGCGATGTGATCAAGGGCAGGAGAGGCTTCACATCCTCCTTGCTCTGCGGCACAAAGGGAGTGAGTATATTTGCCCTTCCACCTCGCCCTCATTTCAGGTGCTTTTGAGTACTGGGGTCAAGCAAAATGTAGTCATTTCTAATGTAACGTGATTTCTTTCCCCTCCTCGCCAAGGGTGCAAAGGGACCCTGTGTACATACTTACTTGGATCAGTGCATGGCACAAGCAAAAGTGTTGTCAAGTCCATAGTGTATGACTTATAAACTATTATTATTATTGATATTAATTGAATTTATATACAGCCCTATACCCAGAGGTCTCAGGGAGGTTCACAGAAAAGATCACAATATATGAAATCAGAATAAAAACAATAATCCAATAACACACACCCCCAAAGAGGATATAGGATAAAGGGTATAGGATGTTGATTAGGTCAGCCAAAGGCCTGGTTAAAAAGGAACATTTTTGCCTGGCCCTATGGGTGGTGCTGTGGGTTAAACCACAGAGCCTAGGACCTGTTGATCAGAAGGTTGGCGGTTCGAATCCCCATGCCGGGGTGAGCTCCTGTTGCTTGGTCCTTGCTCCTGCCCACCTAGCAGTTCAAAAGCATATCAAAGTGCAAGTAGATAAATAGGTACCACTCCGGCGGGAAGGTAAATGACGTTTCCATGCGCTGCTCTGGTTTCGCCAGAAGCAGCTTAGTCATGCTGGCCACATGACCCGGAAGCTGTACACCGGCTCCCTCGGCCAGTAAAGCGAGATGAGCGCCACAACCCCAGAGTCGGCCACAACTGGACCAAATTGTCAGGGGTCCCTTTACCTTTTTTAAAGGTGTATAATGAAGGCGCCAGGTGAACTTCCCTGGGGAGAGCATTCCACAGGCGGGGAGCCACTGCAGAGAAGGCCCCGTTCTCGTGTTGCCACCCTCTGGACCTCTCGAGGAGGAGGCACATGAAGGAGGGCCTAGCGATAGGCTTTCCACATTGTGTTGCATCACCAGCTAACAATTTGAGATACAGCGATATATCACGATGACTGAAAAGACTGGGAAAGCAGCTGGGCTGTGGAGGGAGGGAGGAGCGACGGGGAGGAAGGGAAGGGGACTTCCCGCTTGCTGGGTGAAGGAGCTCCTGCCCTCTCCCTCTCTCAGACGGAGCCTGAGAAGGTGCGCCATCTGCCTCCTGCCTGCCTGCACAGTTGCCTCTTTGCCCAAGCAAGTGGAGTGGACTGTCTCTTTGCCCGCTGACTGGGAGGAAAGTGGCAGCCTGTCCCGTTTGCTTGGGTGAAGGCAAATGCACAACTGGCATGCCGACTGGAAAGCAGGCAACTTGAGCTGGCGACACATCACAGCTCCCCGGTCGCCACCAGCAGGCGGGCTGGAATACGCTGTGCTGGCAGGGGCCGTGGCGCCACGATGCACCACCAGCTCAGAAAGTCTGAAACCAGTATTGCGATCTGAACTTCATCCTGGTTTCAGATGAAGAATCGAAATATTGCCCAACTCTTGTCATTGCCTATGATGTCTCAGGTAAAGTGGTACCTCGGGTTAAGAACTTAATTCGTTCTGGAGGTCCGTTCTTAACCTGAAACTGTTCTTAATCTGAGGCACCACTTTAGCTAATGGGGCCTCCTGCTGCCACCGTGCCACCGGAGCACAATTTCTGTTCTCTTCCTGAAGCAAAGTTCTTAACCCGAGGTACTATTTCTGGGTTAGCGGAGTCTGTAACCTGAAGTGTCTGTAACGTGAAGCGTCTGTAACCCGAGGTACCACTGTACTGTCCAATGTTTTTCTCATGACTGCAATGCCTACACTGGTCCTAAAGGATCTTCACTGGCTCCCAGTACATTTCTGAGCACAATTCAAAGTGTTGGTGCTGACCTTTAAAGCCCTAAACGGCCTCGGTCCTGGTCCTGTATACCTGAAGGAGCGTCTCCACCCCCATCGTTCTGCCCGGACACTGAGGTCCAGCGCCGAGGTCCTGCTGGCGGTTTCCTCACTGCAAGAAGTGAAGTTACAGGGAACCAGGCAGAGGGCCTTCTTGGTAGTGGCACCTGCCCTGTGGAACGCCCTCCCACCAGATGTCAAGGGAAAAAACAACTATCTCACTTTTAGAAGACATCTGTCAGCTGCGTCCAATTGCTGACAGAAGGAGACAGCTTGGAGAGACAGGTAATTAGGCAGGAATACGGAAAAAGGAAGGAGCAACCTAGTTGCAGTAGAAGCCTGAGTTCCAAGAACAGGGAGAAGGAAGGGGGGAGTTACAGGGAGAAGACACAGACTGACAGTTTAAGCTTGGACTCAGAGGGATGGCCACTGGAAAAAGCCCATCCCACGATGCGCAGGCAAGCAAGAATTAATGAGAGGCGTGAACAGGAAAGGAAGCGAAGGGGGGCTTTAAATGTGGGAAGAGGAAGGGGCGGAACTCGGCAACAGCTAATTTGGAAGCAGACGCTGAGTGACTGAGCTCCAGAGTGATTTGTGTGTTTTGAGCAATAAACCTGAGTTAATTGCTGCCGGAGTTGTCTCGCTTCCGTGGGAGAGACCCAACCATTACACATCTGGAGGCAGCCCTGTTTAGGGAAGTTTTTGATGTTCGATGTTTTATTGTGTTTCTAATATTCTGTTGGGAGCCTCCCAGAGCAATTGGGGAAAGCCAGCCAGATGGGCGGGGTATAAATAACAAATTATTATTACTACTACTTCTGCTTAGTAGAGTGGACTGGACTTCTCAGGCGGGCAGGCTTTTCCAAAGAATAACATGAGGTACGATAAGCCCCCCGCCACACCAAACCAACAAAATTATTTCCAAAATAACACCACCACCTCAACGTCTCAGTCTTTTATTTCCTTGGAAGCATATCGACAGCGCTCAGTTTCCAGGAACATATCTTCCTGGAGCTCCTGGAGAAATGGTTCCCCTCCCCACATCTGAAAAACACAGAAATCACTGCAGATTGCCTGGCTCTTGGAAAATCACGGTGAAATCTAGCAGAAAATGAATAGAAACAGCTCAATCAATGCACACATCTGACCCAAGTGAGGTCCTAATTATGAGAAGTCATGTGCCGAGATAAGTGGTGCCGTTCCCGGAAATATTCCTGGCACACGGGGCAGGTCAGCTTCTCCTCCCGCCTCCTTTTGCGTGGGGACTCTGGCAAAGCCCCCTCCTTTTTGTGGTGGCAGCGCATGTGGAACACCAGGTCGGACGTCATGCGGAAAGAGAGGTTGCATTTGGCGCACCAGTTTTGGGCCGCGACGCTGAAGGAGGTGAAGGTGGGAGGCAAGAGTGTCAAGGAAGCGGACGAGGGACTCGAGGCCGGGGCTGGCGTGGCCAGCCTTTGCTCTCCCATCTGCCTGGGCCACAGCCCTGAGGTGTAAGGGTTGCGCTGAACGAGGCCCGGGGGCAGCAACGGGGAGCTGTTCAAGTCGCTGGCCAGGAACTTCGAAGCCAGAAGGGCGCTGTAACGCATGACGTCCGCGGCACTGACGCATCCTGGCAACTCCCCTGGGCCTTTTGCTAAGTCGCTCAGAGGGTGAGGGGCAGCTGCCGTTGTCCTCCTGTCCAGCAGGCATCTAGCTGGCTTGCTGAAAGCACTCTTTGGCTCCCTGGCACCTCGGTTGGGCCACACAAAGGAGAAGGCACTGCCAGGGGAACACTGAACAGGGTCCCTGCCAGGGTGGGCCTCCCCAATTCCTTGTTCCACCGCCTTGGCTTTCTCCATTTTCATCTTCTCCTTTATCTGCCTCACTTCAGTGAACGCACTCTCCTTCTGCTCCAGGAGGAGAACATCCTTCTTAACAGACATTTGTTTTCCCGTGCCGAGCTTCCAGAAAGATCCGCCTGATACCTGCTGCGCAACTCCTTCGTCCCTGCTCCCGCTGTGCTGTCCTCCGTGCAGGTGGTTTGTCTTCTCCAACAACACAGCCTTCCGGCTCAGGCCGTTCTCCACGTCGTCGCAGTTCATCCGCCTCTCCCCGTGGGAATCGTCTTTCCAAGCGGCCATTTTGAACTCCAGGTCCCTAGCCAGGCTGTGGAAGTTTGTGGGTTGCCCTACCAACCTGCTCTTCGTCGTCTTTGGGGCAGAAAGGTTTCTCCAGAGCTGGGCGCTGTTCTCTGGGAAGCAGAGGAAGCGGGCGTGAGACAGATAGGGGTGCTCCCATTTGAAAACTTGCTTGCAGTTTGGGCAATCCAACTCTAGGCAGAAAGAAAAGTCATGAAAGTCACGGAATTGAAGGTCAGGTTTTTTCCTACAATCCCCAACAAATGTTAATTTAAACGTTTTCTTCAACTCATTATTGCCAAAGAAAATAAAGAATTTATTTATGTATGTAATAACGGCAGCAAGAGTCTTAATAGCTCAAGGATGGAAGAATGAGGAAACCCCGACAAAAGAACAATGGCAAGAGAAATTGATGGAACTGGCGAAACTGACATACAAATTGCGAGACAAGGACAACTGTGACTTACTTTAAAGAAGAATGGGAACTTTTTACAAACTACTTTTAAAAAACACAAAATAAACTGGACTCCTTGGCAGGTTTTGAATAAACATGCACAAATTTATTGACTGTTAATATAATAGATAGACAATTTAAGGATCTTTACAATTTTGCAATATGCAGAGAACAACATGTGCTGAAAAATCAGAGAGAGGAACTGAGGGAAGTCTTGGGGGAGAGGGAAATTGGGGGGAATGATGAAGATGATATGTTATGATAATTTGTTATATTGAAATTATTAATAAAAATATTTTTTAAAAAAAGAAAGTCACGGAATTGCAGAGTTGGATCATCTAAATCATAGATCATATCTGCGCCATTATCCCAGATCCTATGCTTATTGACAGTCTCAACAACTCTAAAAGTTTGGGAATGTAAGACTTCTGTTGCAGAAGGCATGATTCTTCCTCAACGAGGCTTGTTCTTTTATATGCTTAATAATATTATTAATAATGCTTTCAACCAATGGACAGTGGTACACTGGAAATCGAACGGAATCTGTTCCAGAAGTCCGTTCGACTTCCAAAACATTCGGGAACCAAGGCGCAGCTTCTGATTGGCTACAGGAAGCTCCTGCAGCCAATCAGAAGCTGCAAAAGTCATGTCAGATGTTCGGGTTCCAGAGAACACTTGAAAACCGGAACAATCACTTCCGGTTTTCGATCGTTTGGAAACCAAAATGTTCTGACTCCCAAGGCATTTGAAAACCAAGGTAAAACTGTTCTTGGAACAGATGTTGGATTTATAATTCCTCACTCCCCCTGCATCCCTCTTTAAAAGCTGGCATTATTTTGGTTACTCTCCAATTCTCTAGTAACAAAGTTGATTTTAGTTACAAGCTCCTTTTGTAAGGAGATGAGCAATTTCACACTTGAGTTCTCTCAGGGGGCTCTCAGGTGTATGCCAACTGGATAGGATGACATTCATCCTTAATTTGTCAATTAGCCCTAGAACCTCATCTCTTGTCAGTTCTTCAAATGCCCTCCCTGAAAAAAATTGCTTCTAGGACATCTGTCTAACATCTTCCACCATGAAAAGCAATGCAGAATCACCGTTTCTCAGCTACGGGAATAACAGCAATGTATCTTATAGCAACAAGGCATGGGGAAAAAAGATATATTCTTGTAGAAAACATTGCATCATTACACACAAATTTAAATATATTTCAATAACTTTGATGCCCCTTTCCCAAAGCCTGGCAGGGCATGAGGGCTGGTGTGTATGTGCCAAATTTTGATGTAGCTCAGGGCGCCATAATGCCCAAGTCTGCCCTGGTAAGGAGTTCTATGGATTATTAGTAGTAACGAACTGGTCCCTACCTTACTGATGCTCTGGAGGATTTGTTACCATATCAGTTCCCACAGGTGGAAGTGTTTAAGACCTCAGAGTGAACCAAGGGCATAGCGGGGGGGGGGGGGGAGCTGGCTGCAGGGCCAATGGCCCAGGGCACATTTTTCTGGGGCCCGTGAGGAGAAAGCAGCAGCCATGCCCCCTTTGATGCCAACCTCGGGGCTGGCATCACATCAGCGGGGAGGGCTGGGCTGGAGCTCCCTGCCCCTGGCGCGCACCAGTGGGTCGTCCCCCCAAGTGACATGAAGACAAGCTCCACAGCTGAAGTGAGCTGGATTTTCAGATGAAGGCTTCCCCAGCTAAGATAGGCAGTTGTGGACTAGGAAATTATTTGCAAGACTCGTTTTGATAGCTCTTTTTTCTGCAACATATCTGGCCATTTCTTTCAGGGCATCTGATCTAGTTAGGTTATGTCAGGGGTCAGCAAACTTTTTCAGCAGGGGGCCAGTCCACTGTCCCTCAGACCTTGTGGGGGGCTGGATTATATTTTTTTTTGGGGGGGGATGAACGAATTCCTATGCCCCACAAATAAGCTGGAGATGCATTTTAAATAAAAGGACACATTCTACTCATGTCAAAACACCAGGCAGGCCCCACAAATAACCCAGAGATGCATTTTAAATAAATGACACATTCTACTCATGTAAAAGCACGCTGATTCCCGAGCCGTCTGCGGGCCAGATTTAGAAGGCGATTGGGCCGGATCTGGCCCCCGGGCCTTAGTTTGCCTACCCATGGGTTATGTCATAATAAATGTGTTGATCTTAAATTGCTGCAATACATTCTTGCCTTCTTGAGTATGTTTAATTGCAATACAAATAATAAAATATAATAATAATAAATAATATAATATAAAATATAATAATAATAATAATAATTTATTATTTATGCCCTGCCCATCTGGCTGGGTTTCCCCAGCCACTCTGGGTGGCTCCCAACAGAATATAATAATAAAAAAGAGATAAAACATCAAACATTAAAAACTTCCCTAAACAGGGCTGCCTTCAGATGACTTCTAAAAGTCAGATAGTTGTTTATTTCCTTGACATCTGATGGGAGGACGTTCCACAGGGCAGGCGCCACCACCGAGAAGGCCCTCTGCCTGGTTCCCTGTAACCTCACTTCTTGTAGTGAGGGAACTGCCAGAAGGCCCTCAGAGCTGGACCTCAGTGTCCGGGCTGAGCGATGGGGGTGGAGACATTCCTTCAGGTAATTCGAATACAATAGATGCTACTGATAAAAGCCAGGCTCTACTGATTCTGAAGGTGTCTGTCTTTCTATTTAGTAAGAGAAGGATGGTGTCCCAGACAAAATGTCGTACGTGCAAGCCCTCCAAGGGAGTGGCAATCCAAGGTGGGCGATAAGCGAAATAATTATGGCTTGCACTCCCCAGAGAATGAAAATTCCATTTTGCACATTAACTAGACGATGGGCTTTCTACACTCACCAGTGTGGAGTCTTCTGCTGGCTTTAATCTCGTTGAATCCCAGAAGCCCAGAGAGCTCCTCATCATACCAAACCAGGAGTTCCTCATTCCGGTGTATTTTCCTTGTAGGGCGATAATACAGCTGGCTATTCCTTAAGTAGGCTTCTAGGTTCTGCTCTTTCTTGTTGGACGCTGGTTGAACCAACCTCATCCAAGGAAACCCACCAGGATTCTGCACTGATGTGGCATCTACCTACAGGGCCAAAAGTGGAGAAATTCACTGTTTTGTTTTGTTTATTATTATTTTTTAAAAGAAGTTCCCCCCCCCATACTTTTTATTGCTTTTTTGTAACAACAACAAATAAACCAAATACTCTTACATTCAAAAATTTGTATGTCTTCTTATTTACCCTGTGCCTTATTGCGCCCGGACTTCCTTCCATCCCTTCAATGGTTTTCATGTCTCAAATCTTTTCTTACAGTTTCTTATTTACACTCCATCCACATCACAAGATTTACATTAATCCTGCTACAGTTTTTAAATTTTTACAATTACTCCGTATATATTCAACAAATTTACTCCAATCCTTTTCGAACTTTGCTTCTTTTTGGTTCCAAATCTTATGTCAATTTCGCCAATTCTATGTATTCAAACATTTTTGTCTGCCACTCCATTAAAGTTGGGATTTCTTGGGATTTCCATTTCTGAGCCACTAAGATTCTAGCAGCAGTCATTGCGTACATGAATAGTTTGTAATCTTCCTTGTAATTTTTAAAAAGAAGTTTGGTGTGAGTGCTACCATATTAATGGATACATGTCAGGCTTCAGGGAATCTGATTCCTCTCACAGTGGCAGCCAAGAAGCAGATAAACAAAAGGAGTTCTTACCAAGTAATTTATTCAATATTCACAGAGAGAGACGAAGGAATGCCGTCTCCCTAAGACAATGGCGTTGCTCCGAGTAAAGTCCCCTCCCCTCCGTCTCTCCTACTCTACGTCATCCCTGCGTCGGCTGATCTGTGCTTTCTGCCTCTGAGCTTTCTGCTCTCTCAATGGCCGCCTGGTCCTGGGAAAGGGGGGGTCAGGAAGGCTTTCTAGGGACACTGAGTCTGTTAGCTGTCTCTCCCTGGTGGTGCTTCTTCTTCCTGCTGCTCTCCCAATATTTCCCAGCTTCTCCCCACTGCAGCCTGTGAACTGTGACCTTCTGCAAACCGCTGTTCTAAATCTATACTGTCCTCCTGTTCTCAGGAAGGTTCAGGAGAATGGAGGGCAGTCTCCACCATTCCTCCTCAGTCCAGCCCCTGACAATACATCCATAACGGTGATGAACACGTCTTCCCACATAAGCTTCGGAAAGAATCGACATTTCACCCTTTGATTAGGATGCTGCGCACACCTAACTCTTTTGCCCTCATCCTTCAATAGCTGCCTTCTTCCAAGTATTCGTGGTGGACCTCTCACCAGTTGGCCCCACTAAAATAAATCCATGTAGATTCTCCAGTGAGCTACCTTCTTTCTGGTAGGAAGGCATAGCTGTCAACTTACAGATTTGAAAATAAGGGACCAGCAGCCTCGAAAATAAGGGACCAGGAGCCAAAATAAGGGATTTTCCAAGCACAGGTATGTTCAACTTCTGAGCCCCTCCAAGCCAAAGGCAGAAAGCCCAGCCAGCAGCCAAACGAAGCACAGTGCAGCAACCCGGCAAAGGGGATGCAGCAAGGAAAACCACCGTCACCTCTCCGCTGGGAAGCGCTAAGCCCCAGGCAACGCGGCCGATTTTATCGGCACAAGGCATGCAAGCTCCACCCCCCAGTCGTTCTTAAACTCCTTATTGGGTGAGCAACGCAGCCAAGCAACACAGTTGGAGCCTCCCTCCTCCCTGGCCGGCAGGGAGGGAGGGAAAGGAGCTGCTTCCTTTGAAATCCGGGAAATTTAAAGGACATCATCAATAAGGGACAGCAGTGGGACACGGCGCTGGGATAAGGGACTTTCCCGCCAAATAAGGGACAGTTGACAGCTATGGACGAAGGTCACTTCCTGGGTGCTAGGTTTAGGCTTTGGGATGACACTGGGACTTCATTTCAGGATTTGGTTGGTGGCATCACCTCAAGGTCAACAGGGACAATCACACCATAGTCAACTTGCTGGATCTTTCTATGGCCTTTATTATGGCTTACTATGAGAGCTCAGTGATACAATGGCAAGAATTTGCAAAAAAAAAATTGTGGGACTACAGTGGAACCTCGTGTTACGGATGGGATCCGTTCCGGAGGCCCGTCTGCAACACGGAACTGACGCAAGCAGTTCAAGCTTAGCGCTTCTGTGCATGCGCGAAGCAGGATTTAGTACTTCTGCGCATGCGGCAAAACCCGGAAGTGACCCGTTCCGGTACCTCCAGGTTGCCGTGGGTCGCAACACGAAAACACGTAACCTGAAGCGGACGCAACTAGAGGTATGACTGTACTTATTCCTTGCTGGGAAATCCCCAAAAGCAATAGTCAGAAGCCATTGTATTACATTATTTATTGTATACAGTGGTACCTCTGGATATGAACGGGATCCATTCCGGAGCCCTGTTCGCATCCAGAAGCAAACGTATCTAGCGATGGCACATCTGCGCACGTGTGCATCACTTTTTGCCGCTTCTGTTCATGCGTGTGACGTCATTTTGAGCGTCTGCGCAAGCGCTAGTGGCGAAACCCGGAAGTAACACGCTCCGTTACTTCCGGGTTGCCGTGGAGCACAACTCGAACACGCTCAACCCGAAGCACATTCAACCCGAGGTATGACTGTAGTTGTATTGTATTGTATAGTTATTAGAATTGTATTACATTAGTTATAATTTGACACTGATGTGTTATAAATTTGGAAAAATGGATAATAAGTAATTGGGTAAGTAAGTAAGTAAGTCAGGGTCAATAGAATAAAAACTTAAATTCACAGTTTAGCCTTAAATCCCAACAGTACAGAAAATCCTGGGTGCCTGGGCCCCTTGGGAAATGATCCCAATGATTGCAAATATCACAGTACAGTAACCATTCTCATTACTTTAGATTACAATTAGGATTAGAGTGCCTATCGAAAGCTAGCTGGCTTCGTTTCAGAATTACTTTCTGGAATCATGCAAAGGGACTCTTCTGAACAGCCTCTTACCTTGATGACATAATGGATGTTTCTTTTCTCTGAGCACTTGAGAGCAATAAAAGCCACCGTGTCCAACTGCGCATCGTGCAGCAGACATGGCCCCAAAATAGTTTCCTCTGGAATTTCTTGAGTGGTGTGGACAGTTGCTAATACGTCTGGGAAATGCTGCGGCAGAAGTCTGTTATCGCTCGTCCTGAATTCTTTTGTTAAAAGTGTAAGTTCCATTGCAGACCTGTAAGGAGCAAAGAATTAAAGTGTCTACAGAGAATAGGTAGAGGCAGGTCCACCGTGTACACATTTGTCACCCACGGGATTTTAATTGCAAGTCTGACTATGTTTCTTATGAGCTAAAAGACACATGACTCAATATGTTTGTGATCAGGATCTCCCACTGCTGCTGCTTCCATATTTGGTTTGCTTCCAGAGCAGCTACATGGGGGCTGCTAATTTGATTAAGAATAAGTGTTGGGGGGGTGACGCGGGTGGCGCTATGGGTTAAACCACAGAGCCTAGGACTTGCTGATCAGAAGGTCGGTGGTTCGAATCCCTGCGACGGGGTGAACTCCCGTTGCCCCGTCCCTGCTCCTGCCAACCTAGCAGTTCAAAAGCACGTCAAAGTGCAAGTAGATAAATAGGTACCACTCTGGCGGGAAGGTAAACGGCGTTTCCGTGCGCTGCTCTGGTTCGCCAGAAGCGGCTTAGTCATGCTGGCCACATGACCCGGAAGCTGTACGCCGGCTCCCTCGGCCAATAAAACGAGATGAGTGCTGCAACCCCAGAGTCGGCCACGACTGGACCTAATGGTCAGGGATCCCTTTACCTTTAAGTGTTGGGGGCTGTGTTAGAAGCACAGGTACATAAGCTAGGTGCCAAATGGCTCCTTAAACCAAGGTTGCGGTCGCCAAAATGGAAAGTCTAGTTGCCATTTTGGAGCAAGAATACTCTAGAGTCTTCTTTTGCAAATGATGGACTTCTCGGTTAAACCTCTGACTAGTTCAGATGACAATCTTGAGCTAGCTTAAGAGCTTTGAGAACTTAAGGAAGAAAAAACAATTCGATTCAGGGATAGTCCACATATATATTGACCTATTCCGACCTCATTTTCTTAATAGTGACTGCTCCTGCAACTTGGTTCCAGAAATTCATTCCGATTGTGCAGATTAAATATAACAGATAGAATTCCATAGGTATTTGTGTGTGAAAAAACAGTTCCCACTCAATGAGTGGGAGATGTCAGGCATCATCCCAGCACCCGGACATCTTCACTTGGTCGCAAGTGGTCGAAAGTCAGGTGCAAAATGCACCTAGCACCTGGCTAATTTTGAACACTGGTTGGGGGTGGAAGAACTTTAATCTTTTCCTTGCATGACCTTTCCCTCATCCAAACACCATCCTGAAGCTTACAGCTGGGTGATACCAGTTGGGAAATAGAGAAACCTCCCTTCAGATATAGCAGAAAAGATGAAAAAGATGAAGCAACTTGGTGAAAGTCTCAAAATGCTTCTAAAAACTAGTTCTTCTAAATGCTTCTAAATGCTTCTAAAAACTAGTTCTAGTGCTCTTCTTCCCTCCCTTAAATACTAACTATGACTTGGGCCACAGTGGAAGCAGTTACAGCCCCAAATCAGGCCAATGGTTTAAAGTGCAGTGCGCTAGGCTCAATGGAGGCAGTTAAAGGTAAAGGTAAAGGGACCATTAGGTCCAGTTGTGACAGACTCTGGGGTTACGGCGCTCATCTCGCTTTATTGGCCGAGGGAGCCGGCGTACAGCTTCCGGGTCATGTGGCCAGCATGACTAAGCCACTTCTGGCAAACCAGAGCAGCGCACCTTCCCGCCGGAGCGGTACCTATTTATCTACTTGCCCTTTGACACGCTTTCCAACTGCTAGGTTGGCAGGAGCAGGAACCGAACAACAGGAGCTCACCCCGTCACGGGGATTCGAACCGCCGACCTTCTGATCGGCAAGTCCTAGGCTCTGTGGTTTAACCCACAGTGCCACCCACGTCCCAATGGAGGCAATTACAACCCCAAATAAGTTTTGTGAAGGTTTTCGGACCTACACGTCAGAAACCAAGACGTGCAGAGTGTGTAAACCAAGCAAAGAGCAATTGCAAAGCTGTTGTTTCAGGGCATGCAAAGTTGTCAGATGCACAGACTGGGAGCAACAGGATACAGGAGCCCTGTACATCTCCAATGCAGGTAAAATTTGCAGCAATTCCATCGGCATTGGGAATGCTTGGGGGCAAGGGAGAACAGGGTGATAAAAAAGGAGAGCTTTGCTCAGAATCAGTGCTGCAGCGGCTGCATCCAGAGACATGCGCCCTGAGACTGACAGCATTTGTCACAATACCTCCCTTTATTCAAACAACTGTGTCCCAATTGGTTAGGTGCTGCCAGTCACGAGAGGCTGGATCAATGTGTCTCAACGTACAATATAAATTTCGATGCTTTTGAAAATCAAATGAAATGATTTGGGGAGCCAAGTTTGAAGAGCGGGTGTGGGATGTTTATATGAGCTAACTGAGGACACCGGCTTTTTAAAAAAGGGTAAGAAAGACTGGGCAACATGGAGAGTCATTGTGACTCCTTGCCATCCCTGAACGGGAACTTCCTGAAGAATTTCTTTCTCTCGGTAGAGTTACAAGGGTGGAATCCCAGGCCACAATGCTGGAGACTAAAGCAAGAAGAATGTAAGAGATTTTGGAGGCTGGACCCCCTCAGAAGCCACGAGACCCAGGCCACATCCACTGTTTGAGACCCCTAGTTGTAATTTTTAAAAAAATGACAACACAAAAAGGCACCCAATAAGAGATTAAGTTGTTTGTTTACAACAACTCTGATGAGGTGACATCACGGTCTAACCTTGCACCAGCAGAACCATTTTTAAAATTAATATTTCTAAAAACGTTTGACTCTTCAACATGACAAAATCTGTAAATCATTTATGGGTGGGATTCACCTATCAGAAGCGCTGCACAAGGACTTCCAATTGCACAATGATGCGATTTTCACTTCTCCTACCCCTACATGCCACTTGTGACCCCAAAAATTGCGTCAGAAGGGGGGGTTTTGAGAATCTCCACTCAGTGAATGGAGATCGTTCTACCTGCAAGCTGCAATGTTTGCACAGGCAGAACGGAACAGCACAACACTGAATACCAAAGATCCCATCTCTGACCAAATCCCATCTCTTATTTGCTTAAATCTGCAACTCTAAGCCAAGAGTGCGTGTGAACACCTTAGTCTGGTGCCTATAAAAACAAGGTAACAAGTGTCTAACTCTGTGGCCCCCTTTGAGCTTGAGGTCCAGGGAAGAAGCCAGCTCTGCATTTATAGTCACCAGGAGAAGGATATGGGTTCCTGTCTGGAAAGTTGAGCAGGATTAGTCCTTTAGAGGGAGGGATTGGGATAGCCCTAGTTATTTATCATCGCTGTCATACAGAATGCCATCTAAGGGAAATCACTGCTTTAACAAAACTTGGGGCTCCTCCAGACATCCATTATATTACGGATTAATGATGATTTGCACTCATGATGCTATCAGGGAGGTCACACGCAACCCGCTTTCCATGCTGTTTGTGCCTGCAAATGTTGGGGGGGGGGCTTCGCTTCCAGGCGGCGCATATTCCATCACTTCCTGCCGACATCCCGTAAGTTATTATACCGCAAATGTTCCAGTTTATTTTTCTTCTGCCCTTGTTGCGATGTGGCCCTTCCAGACAGCAATAATGCGTAGCTTTGCAGAAGCATCGCAGGACAAACGGAAGCAAAATAAATCCACAACTAATGCACTATTGTTGCGTCAAGAAGATGTTGCAGAAGACACCCGCACTGAAACATCACTCTAGGGAGAGTCCCTAGGAATTTTAGCAAAGGATGCTCCCAGGTTCGTGGCACAGAAAATGCGGTCATGCTCTCATTTTGGTACAGTTCGACGTTCAAAAACAATACAGCAATGCAGTCGCACTTAGCCAATCTCAATTGCCTAAAAAGAAGCAGCATTGCCACGTAGAATTGCAGAGATCCAGAGTTGCTCTTTTCTTAACTGAGTAAATCTTTTCTCCAGAAAAAAAGTTTGATCGAAACAGACTCCACCCTGCCTCTGATTCTCACAATATGTGTGTTGCTGCTTAACAAAGTATCTTTGTTCAATGTTTGTCCAAAATGTCAAGTACACTCTTCAATAATGTCAGGAAAGCAAGTAATATGGCAGATATCTTCTGAAATGGTATTCCAAGTCTACTGTAAATTATAACAACACGGAGCGGCACAGACATCTCTCAAAACCTAAAGACTCAGATATCTGTTCACCTGCACAACTGCCACATGTTTTAGCATCCGTCTGTCTCAAGAGACAATAGAGTGCTTCTAGATACTTGAATAAAATGTATTTCAAATACTGTACAACAATACCGTACAACAAGATCTCTCAAAAAGAATCATCTGCCCATTCTCAATGCCAACAGATATATAAAAATTGCTTTCTTTTCCCTTTTGGTTAAGAGCTTTCTTATTAAAACATGGATTAAATTACACCATTCATTCTCCCTAAAGGGTTATGATTACTCCCAACGCTTCCTCTATTCTAAATAAAAGAGGTATTAAATTTTGGTATCCACAATTTAAGTAAGTTTTGTTATTAGTTTTCTTTTATCATTACTGCAAAGCAATTTAGCATTAAAAGTTAACAGTACAAAAAAATAATAATAAACCTTTTGTATCAGCCCTGAAAAGATAACAGCAAAACCCTATGCATGTTTCCTCAAAAGCAAATCCTGCTGTGTTTTGACCTCTCCTTAGCATTTTACCATCATCCCAAATAAAAGATATAAAGAAAGATCTAAGCCAAGGTTCACATCCAGAGATAGTTTATCATTTCACATTATCCGTGTTCAGCTACTCCTTGTAATCCAAATTCCACACAGGGAAACGGGAGTATTTGAAATCTATTCCAAAGCCCAAAAACAAATCCTGGATGTCAGATCTTGTGATTCAGGCAGCATTGCAGTATTCCGATTTGGTGTTTGAATGCTTGGTTTGAAAAGCTCTTCAGAAGCCGGATGGTCGCTAATTTTGCAAACGTGCTATTATGGGATGTGTCCCTGGTGCTTTCCAGCAGGTCTGCCTCCGGCGGGTGAGCTCTCTCCGGGTTTTCCTCTCCAAAAAAAACCTCCCGGCGGTTCCAAGGGACGCCCCTTCGACAGTGCCGTCGGAAGAGCGCCTGGATCCAAACCACTCCCGAACGTTAAGGCATTTTGAAGGCTGCGATCCTATTATATAAGCACGCGAGGAAGTCCCGCTGAACCGAATGCGGATTCACACTCCCTCGCAAGCACGCCTCGTCGGACAAAAGGGTCCTTTGGCGGACAGCCTCCTCCCCGCCGCTCAAACCCATCTTAACCCGCTTACTTACCTGGGAGGGTCGAAGTGCAGTTCGCTAGCCGGATGGTCATCAGCTGGTGCTCAGACCCGCCCCGTCGGCTCCATCTCCGGGAGACGTCCAGCCGGAGCCCCCTGCTCTCCCCGCTCTGCTCCCGGTAGCCAAGCCAGCGGGGATTCGTCCGCGGGAGGAGGAGGAGTTTCGACGGGGCGCTCAGTCCAGCCCAGAGGGGGGGGGGGCGGCGGCGCAGAGGGGGCCCAGCCCTCACTTGGCTGCCGTCTGCCCGGAGGCCATGCCCGGCCCAAGCCACCCGCCGCGGAAGCGCCTCTCCAGGGGTATCCCCAAAGCTCCCTCGACGGGGCAGGCTGGGGGGACGGACTTCACGCCGCCCGCTGCAGTCTCGCCCCCACGGGCCGAGCTTTTCCCTAGGCTCCTACCACGGGGGTAGCCGAGGGAGCAGGTCTCTAGCATAAATCCTCCCCCCCCCCATAAATCCTGGCTACGCCCATGGTTCCTACCCGCCCCCGCGATCTTGTCTCCACTTACCGGACGGACGACAGCCTGGCATTCCGGTATCGCAGGGGGTTGGGCTAGATGACCCTGGAACCCTTCCCTTCCAACTCTGCAATGCAATGAGGGCCCCATCTGGGCCATAGCTGTCAATTTACAGATTTGAAAATAAGGGACCAGCAGCCTCGAAAATAAGGGATCAGCAGCCAAATAAGGGATTTTACTTAGCTTATGCATAAATCCGGCACTCATGCTGCTTTGGCTGCGACTGACTGTGTTTTGCAGGGGGTTGGACTAGATGATCCTAAGGGTCTACAACTCCGACCAAAGAAGAGTGGCAGACAAAACTGATGAACGACGTCCAGATGGCAAAGCTTACAGGCAGAATTAGAAACCAGGAAGAGGACCTCTTTAATAAAGAATGGGGAAAGTTTATAATTTAGTTGGAAAGCTATTGTCATTGGTAGGATTGATAGAAAACTTGTAGTAAAAATTTGAACTATGGATGGACAAATGATTTATAAAAATAGAGTTATGAAAGGGATGCAGAGGGGGAAATCCCTACATTAAGATGCTGCACTGGTTGGAGGGGATGCTAAGCAGCACGTCGGGGCTGCCGTAGTCCTGGAGCGAGGAGTTCCATCGGCCCTTCCCCGCCCGAGAGAGGATGGGGAGGGAGAGAGACTCTCGCCCACGCCACCCGTGAGCCTGGCATGAGGCGGTTGCGGCGCCACAGCAGCCGCTGAAGCGCCACCCTTCTGCGTACCTTCCCATCCCCTCCTCTTCCTCCTCCCTCAGGCTGCCTCCTCAGCCGCAGCCACCACCTCCGGCTTCCCCTGGCAGCGCGGCGGAAGTCTCACAAGAGAGGGGCTGCCCGCCCGCCCACCGCCACCCGTCCCCTCACATGGCAGCTCGTGCGTGCGTGCGCTCTCGAGGCGGAGGACCCCGAGCTGCTGCTTCCCTCCCAAGCCGGGCAAGCATGAAAGTCGGGAAATTTAAGGGGCATCATCAATAAGGGACAGTAACGGGACACTGTGCTGGGATAAGGGAGTTTCCCGCCAAATAAGGGACGGTTGACAGCTATGTTCCGGGTGTCTGCAGTTCCACTACGCGACGTTACAGGGGTGCCTGTCCGGGCTGATCCGGATCTTGTTAGGTGGAAATAACGGCGCTGGAAAGGATTCGGATTCAGATGATTTCGAGTTGACTGGGGTGGGGGGGCATCTTAAGACGGAGGAAATCAGGTGTTGGGACCCCTGCCCTGCTTCTATGCAATAGGAACCCAAAGCCGCCTTTGCAGAATGGGGAAAAGAATTGGTCCCTCTGCCTTCAACTCCTTCTGCACCAAAAATACCGGTGGAGAATATTTGAAGAAAAATTATAAGGCGGCCTTCCAGGAGGATTGGGAAAAGAAAGCTTTGAGGGAATTTTCTTTGGAAAATTTGTTATTTTTTTCTTTTTTTGCTTGCTTGCATTTATTTATTTATTTTTTAGCAATTTTTTTTTTTTTTTTTAGCAATTTTAACTGGGCTATTATTTCCCCAGTCCTTCAGTGCATCACCAATGAGACAACATTTTTATGGTGCTCTTGCAGTTTTGCACTTTACTTTTCATTCTTTTGATTCTGTAGTTATTAGGCTGCTTTAAACCTGAACAGCAAGCATGCCGATTTTTGCAAGTTGAAATGTTGAGGAGTGAAAATGTCTATTCCTCTACAGTCATATCAGCACTAGCATACAGGGAACCCACAACCTGTGTGCATCTAACCTGTGTGCATTCCGTTTTGTACACATGGCAAAAAAGAAATAGGAAAGGGGGCAGGGTTCTGGGAAAAAAATCACTAGGGGAATCTCACCCGCCATTAAAGCCAATGGGTTTTGACCACAGTATATGCACTGTAAGCACGATTCCCTGGAACCTAAACCCCACGTGAGCTGTGGGCTTACTGTATTGAGATACATTGCACATAAAAAAATTAGGGATGCGGGCGCCGGGCTCTCAGGGGTGCCAGACTGAGAGTTGAGTCCGGGGAAGAGCCCATCTGTTGGTTGGAGCTCTGCGATGGGCTTTTCTGATGCTGGCGGCTCCGCCCTGCGAGTTTGGGGGTGACCGAGCCAGCGAGACGCTGAGGTGGCCAGCCGGCTCCACTCTCCTGTGCGCCTGGGACTGGGCAACCTGGGGGGGGGGGAGCCGGGCAGATCTTTGCACCCCAGCACCGCATATGCTTAAGACAGCCCTGAGCTTGATAACACAGTAAGCGT
Source organism: Podarcis filfolensis (assembly GCF_964270895.1). NCBI lineage: Eukaryota > Metazoa > Chordata > Lepidosauria > Squamata > Lacertidae > Podarcis > Podarcis filfolensis. Next base: position 90,357,956 of record NC_139608.1, read on the forward strand.
AGGTAATTAAAAAGGAGGATTTATTGTGAAACCAAACAGATTGCTCTGGACAGCTTCAACAAAGCGTCCAGCATCATTGCTCAAGATGACCCTTCTGAAGACTCCTTCCGGCATTGACAGAAGATATTGAACTTACAACCCTTGCGTCTCTTGTTTTGCTTCCTATCTAACAGCCCTCCCATTCGCCGACTCTTTGGACTGAGTGGATCAACTCCAACCTCTTCCTGGTCTGAGACTATTCGCACCTTTTTGTGCTTCCGGCAAGCTTTGGCTCTGTTCCACCCTACTCTCAGCTACTGTCTTATCAGCCAGCCTATCAAGGTCTGGAAGAGCTGAAGTCTGCAGCTGCCGGCTCTCCCCTGCCTGATTAATATCTAAGCCTCTCTGTTCCTGGCTGCTTTCTGCAGTTGGCTGCAAATCTTCGCTTGGAGCTGGCTCATTCCTGACACTCCTGTTCCTGGGAGACAGTGGGAAAGGGGACAGAGGGGATTCTCCCAGCCCACCCCTCTCGGGAACCATCTTTTCCTCCGCTTCTGATGCGTCCTGCACTTCCTCCCCCAACTCTGACTGCTCAGCCCCTTCGCCTTCTTCCAGCCCTTGCTGCTGCCTCATGGGGGGGCACGAAACCCCATAAATCGCTGGCCCCTTCTCCTGGGTCAGCCTTGGACCACACACTCCTGAGAGCCCCACTAGTCCCTGACAGAAGGAGACCAACTGACAACCCAATTAGCTTCCAGGCCCAATTCAAAGCTCTGGTTTTGACCGATGAACGTGGCCCTGGACCCCAATACCTCAAGGAGAGCCTCTCCTCATAGGAACCAACCCAGACTCTGCAATCGTCATCCAAGGCCCTTCTTTGTGTGCCTCGTTCATGAGAGGTCTGGAAGGTGACCACACAAGAACAGGTTTTTACAGTGGTGGTTCCCCATTTGTGGAATGCTATCTCTGGGGATGCGGGTGGTGCTGTGGGTTAAACCACAGAGCCTAGGACTTGCCGATCAGAAGGTCGGCGGTTCGAATCCCCGCAACGGGGTGAGCTCCCGTTGCTCGGTCCCTGCTCCTGCCAACCTAGCAGTTCGAAAGCATGTCAAAGTGCAAGTAGATAAATAGGTACCGCTCTGGCGGGAAGGTAAACGGCGTTTCCGTGCACTGCTCTGGTTCACCAGAAGCGGTTTAGCTGTATGCTGGCTCCCTCGACCAATAAAGTGAGAGGAGCACCGCAACCCCAGAGTCAGTCACGACTGGACCTAATGGCCAGGGGTCCCTTTACCTTTACCTTTATCTCTGGGGAAGCTCACCTGGAGCCCTTATTACGTATCTTCAGGTGCCAGGAAAAAAAATATTCCTTTCAAACCAGGTCTTTCCCTGTTATGTACTGAGTTGAATAGGATCCAAACTGCAGCAGTCTGATTGGTCCTAGAACAATAGGATCCAAAAGGCAGCAGTCTGATTGGTCCTAGAACAATAGGATTCAGAATGCAGCAGTCTGATTGGTCCTAGAACAATGCAGCAATATGATTGGTTGGCAGGAACCACCCAATCATGCTCCAGATAGAAGTGAATCCACAACCTGATTGGCTTACAGTAGAATTCCGGAATTAGCCAATCATGTGCAGCCCATTGTGTAAATAATGTATATAAAGCAGATACCTTGAGGGGACTTCCATTCATTCCTCCTCACCACTATGAGCTGAATAAAGAGCATGAAATCACTTTGCGACTCTGAGTATATTTCACTGGCGACGAAGGTGGGATCCCGCTGAGCTGACTGCCACACACAGCACCGCAGCACCGCCACCTGCCGCACCGCTGCCTCGCACCGTGTATCCAGGCTTCAGCTCCGGGACACAAGGAACTCAGAATGGCAACCGACAGCAGCTTCTCGCCGTTCAACCCAGCATCTGGAGACTGGGAAGCGTACGCCTCCCGTTTCACCTTCCTCCTAGAAGCCAAAGGGGTCACCGATGAAGAAGACGCCAAGAAGAGGGCAATATTCTTCAGCATCTGCGGAGAGGAGACGTTTGAAATCGCCCGGGCTCTCCTTGCACCCGAAGACGTCGCTACTGTTCCATACAAAACAATAATGGAACAGCTGAAGGGGCACTTTTCGCCACAGCCCTCTGTGGTGGCTCGTCGAAATGCCTTCTATGCAAAGCGGCAAGCCCCTGGGGAAACCATAACTGGGTTTGTGACCTCTCTCCGCCAAGCTGCCCGGTTCTGCAACTTCTCAGAATTGGAGAACATGCTTCGTGACCGCCTCGTCGGTGGCCTGAAGGATGAGAAGCTGCAACGACGCCTCTACGCTAAGAAGGACCTAACGTTCCAGGTCGCTCTGGAGGAGGCCCTGGCAACGGAAGCTGCTGAGAGGTCGACGCAAGAGGCACGGCCGAGCCAGCCGTCCCAACCGAGGGTCCACCACGAAGACCTCACCGACGACTCAGGATCCAACAGGGAGGAGGTGCACCGAGTACAGCAGCGCACTCAAGCAGCCCACATACCACAGCTGCCTCGACGAGAAGCAGGGAACTGCGCAAGCTGTGGAGACAGTCACGAGAGGAGGACCTGCCGTTTCCGCAACGCAGAGTGCAGGCAGTGCAGAAAATTGGGACACATCGCCCGGGTGTGTCGAGCTCGGCCCACCCGACGCCAGGCATCAGATGACCAATCCAAGAGCCCCAGGTCCCGGGGCCCAACACACCAAGGCAACTCGACGGAGCTCACGGACTTCCAGGTATACCAGTTGCCCCACCCCAACGTAGAGAAAATTTATGTAGAGGTACAGATAGAGGGGGCCCCATGCCGCATGGAGCTTGACACGGGTTCAACTCTATCCATAATCTCGGCAAGGACCTTAAGGAAACTGTGTCCTACTGGGGGTCCCAAACTCAGGCCGGCCCCATTCACCCTCCGGGACTTCCAGAAACGTAAGGTCCCCACAATGGGGGTGGGGACCTTCAGGGTGCAATACCGAGGGCGGACGCGGCAACTGGACTTGCTTGTGGTCAAGGGCCCCTACATTAGCTTACTGGGATTGGCATGGTTTGGACCACTGGGGCTAGCCATCACCGGGGTGAACCACACTACCTTACAAGTGGACGTGGACGCCATATGCAAGGAATTTCCGGGGGTTTTTGATGGGAAATTGGGACAGTATACGGGCCCCCCCATTGCTCTACAGCTTGACCCCGCAGTACGACCAGTCAGGCTCAAGGCCCGCCGGGTCCCGTTCGCCCTGAAACCCCGTATAGACGAGGAATTGGACCGACTCGTGGAGCAAGGAGTGCTGGAGCCGGTGCCTAATGCCCCCTGGGAAACCCCAATCGTCACACCCGTCAAGCCGAATGGTTCGGTCCGCATCTGCGCAGACTACAAATGTACCATAAACAAGGCCCTCACGGCCCATGCATACCCAGTGCCAGTGGTCAGCCATGTCCTTGCCACCCTGGCTGGGTCGAAAATTTTTGGCAAGCTGGACTTGGCCCAAGCATATCAACAGCTGCCAGTAGATGAGGCCACAGCAGAGGCACAGACGATTGTGACGCACAGAGGAGCGTTCAGGGTAAAGCGGCTGCAATTCGGTGTCAGCGTGGCACCAGGCATATTCCAGAATCTAATGGACTCTCTCCTTAAAGGGATTCCTGGCGTCACCCCCTTCTTCGATGATGTGTTGATTGCCGGGCCCACACCAGAGGAGTTTGAGGACCGCCTCCGCACCGTTCTGCACCGTTTCCAGACAGCGGGTCTCAAGGTGAAGCGGGAAAAATGTCTACTAGGAGTGCCTCAGGTGGACTTTCTGGGATTTATGGTGGACGCAGAAGGGGTCCACCCGACTGGGGACAAGGTACGGGCCATTTGTGATGCCCCAGCGCCCAAGAACAAGACTGAACTTCAGGCCTTCTTGGGACTATTGAACTTTTACCATTCCTTCCTTCCCCACAAGGCGGCGGTAGCGGAGCCCCTACACAGACTCCTGGACAAGCGGGCCCCTTGGGTGTGGGGCCAGCGCCAGGAGGCCGCATTCCAGGCAGTCAAGGACTTGCTTGTCTCAAACTCGGTCTTGGCACACTTCGACGAGAGGCTGCCGGTGGTGCTAGCATGCGACGCCTCACCCTATGGCATTGGCGCTGTCCTGGGACACCAACTCCCGGATGGAAGAGAGGTACCGGTGGCATACTTTTCCCAGACACTCAACGCAACCGAGCGGAACTACTCGCAAATCGACAAGGAGGGTCTGGCAATCGTGAAGGGAGTAAAAAAATTCCATGATTTCTTGTACGGGCGGCCCTTCACCGTGGTGACTGACCACAAGCCCTTGCTTGGCTTGTTTGCCTCCGAAAAGCAGACCCCCCAAGTGCTGTCTCCTCGTGTCCTCAGGTGGTCAATTTTCCTTGCCAGCTACCAGTATGCACTGATTCACCGCCCTGGGAAGGCGATGGGCCATGCGGACGCCCTCAGCAGGCTACCACTACCGGAAACAGGCCCCGACCCAGCACCTGCACAAGAGGTTATGAGCCTGGAGCTGCTTCCCGACCGCCCCATTCAGGCACAAGAAGTTGCACACCATTCCAAGAAAGATAGGGTCATCTCCCGGGTCCTGGACTGGGTGTGGAGGGGATGGCCCAGCAGCAGCCCCGGGCCAGAATTCGCCGGCTACACAACCCGCAAACATGAACTGTCGGCCCACAAGGGGTGCCTGTTATGGGGAAGCAGGGTCGTTGTTCCCCAGCCCCTCCGCAAAAGGGTCCTCACAGCCCTACACGAGACACACCCAGGGGTAGTAAGAATGAAGGCCCTTGCCAGGAGTTATGTGTGGTGGCCGGGGATCGACGGAGAGATAGAGGCCTGGGTCAAACACTGCCAGGCCTGCCAAGAATCCCGCCCAGATCCCCCAAGGGCCCCAGTCCAGTCCTGGGAGTCCGCCCGAGCACCATGGTCACGCCTGCATGTGGACTTCGCTGGCCCCTTTCAGGGGAAAACATTCTTCATAGTGGTGGACTCCTACACCAAATGGCTGGAAGTCGCACTGGTACCGTCCACTTCTACGTCCGCAGCCATCCGGGTACTACGCAGGCTGTTTGCAACCCACGGGCTCCCTGACACTCTCGTCTCAGACAACGGGACTGCATTTACGTCAGGAGAATTCCAAACCTTCACAGCGCAGAACGCCATCCGCCACATCCGTTCGGCGCCATTCCACCCTGCCACCAATGGCCAAGCAGAACGCATGGTGCGGACCACCAAGGACACCCTTCGCCGCATGACGCAAGGGGATTGGGAGTACCGCCTTGCCACATTCCTCCTAGCACAACACAGCACCCCCAGCTCAACGACTGGCCGGAGCCCCGCTGAACTACTAATGGGTCGGCGCCTTGCAATCAGATTGGACCGCCTTCACCCCGATAGAGCTCAGGATGAGGTAGTGGTGGGGGAAGGCAGGAACCCCCGGACCTTCGAGGCCCAGGACCCAGTGTACGCAAAGAATTTTGGGGCAGGCCCAGCATGGGTACCCGCCACAGTCACCAGGGTCACTGGTCCCGTGTCGTACGAGGTGCTAACGGATGGGGGGCAATGCTGGCGCCGCCACTGCGACCAGATACGGCGACGATTCCCGGGAGAAAACCAGGAAAGGTCAGAGGAGTCCCAAGGGAACAGAGGGGCAGTGAAGCCCATAGAGCAGGAGGGGCCAGCAGGAGAGGCAGAATCAGTAAATACAGAGAGGACCCGCGAGGCCGAAAGGACACCGGAACCAGAACCACGACTGAGCGAACCGGTTGCACCAGACCAAACAGGCCCATCACAGCCAGCATCCTTGGAACATGAGCCAGAACCTGAACCCCGGACCAGGGAACACCCCAGGCCGCAACGCACACGTAGGCCACCGGCGTACCTCAAGGACTATGAATGCGACCTCCCGGGCAGGACTGGAACTTAGAGGGGAGGGGTGTTATGTACTGAGTTGAATAGGATCCAAACTGCAGCAGTCTGATTGGTCCTAGAACAATAGGATCCAAAAGGCAGCAGTCTGATTGGTCCTAGAACAATAGGATTCAGAATGCAGCAGTCTGATTGGTCCTAGAACAATGCAGCAATATGATTGGTTGGCAGGAACCACCCAATCATGCTCCAGATAGAAGTGAATCCACAACCTGATTGGCTTACAGTAGAATTCCGGAATTAGCCAATCATGTGCAGCCCATTGTGTAAATAATGTATATAAAGCAGATACCTTGAGGGGACTTCCATTCATTCCTCCTCACCACTATGAGCTGAATAAAGAGCATGAAATCACTTTGCGACTCTGAGTATATTTCATTCCCTTTTAACTATCCATGGCCTTTCAGAGTGGGTAGAATGTTTTAATGTATTTCTTCCCCTGGTTTTAATGTATGTGTTTTTTGTTTGTAAGTTACTTGGCAAGTCACTTTCAGTTGTCACGGCAAAATAAAAAGGCACCTAGTAAATTAAATAAATAAATAAATAAATACATAGTTGTGCTCATGAGTCTACCAGGTAACTGCTGCTTAAAACAACGAACTAAATACTCAAGTCAAATCAACCACCAATTCAAATGGCTTGTGGACTAAGTAATGAATTGTGGATTTCCCCCAAAGCAAGAATTGAACCTGAAATCCTTTAGCAACTTGAAACTGGCAGCTCCACGGTAAAAAAAAGCTTCTCAAAAACAGGTAGAAGGTGCCAAATGTTCAGGCATGATCTCAGAAGAAGCAGATTTGTAGCTCAAGTCCAGTGTTAGAAAGACAGAGGTCGATAATTTGTTTATCGAGGGCAATTGTTTTCGGTGTGATGGGAATAGTTTTACTCTCCTCTGAGGTTTTATATGCAAAAATAAAAGCTTATCAATTTTCCATGTTTAGGGTTTTTGTTTTTTTTTTAATGTTATATTAGGCCACCGATGAAGATATTTGCATTGAAACAAATTTGGCTTATGTCAAAATGATTTGCATGGTATTAGGATAGTTAAGGAATTATTGCTGGAATCTTTGTAGGTATGATTTGTTTGTTGTAATAAATAATTCTGCATTTTACTACCATTCCCCCCCCCCTTTGTTTTTGGTTGAAAACACTGGCATTGCCATTAAAGCAGCAAGTCAAAACCCTTTAACGGAGAACTTCATCATCTGCATTAGCCTGCCTAGTTGGTTGCTTTATGTGGCATGTAAGCCTGGCAGTTCCTGTTACGGGTGGGTGGGTCTAGTCATGTCTAATAAAAAAAGGTTGCAGGGAGGGAGCTACAGAAATGGGGGGACCCAGCTGCACCACTGGAAATTGCGACGAAGATGCCTGCTCTTATTTGCTCATCCTCCGTTGCTCAAAATAAAATCAAACTATCAGACCCTCGTCGGAATAAGAACCAGCACCATCTGCAACACAGAGGAGGCGGGAAAAATATTGGGGCCACTTTCAGAGTTGGTCTCCCTCGCCGGTCACCGAAACAGGCAAAATGAAAATTAAAAAGGCAGGTTCTTTATTTCCTCCAACACTCCTAAAGTAGCAAATACCTGCGCTGGCAACCCAATTGGATCAAAACATCTGCAGCTGATGGGAGAACGTTGGATAAAGACCTTTATGAAATGCCTGGATTGATTTCTGTGTTTTCTTTTCTTTCTTTTTTTTTTGCAAAATCAGAAATATTGCAAAGATTTCATCCCCCCCCCTCCCAGTTTTCTACATTAGCTTTGCAAGATCTCCTGAGCTTGTTCTGTCTTTTCCACAATCTCTCTTGTCAGCTTTTCTTTTGGCAACAGATTTCTCTTTGATTGTATCAAATATAAAATATCCCTCCTTCAAAACCATTACTGGGTTGACGTTTGGTTTTTCAATACAAGCCAATATTCAGTTTGCTTGGACATTAATCAAAGAAGCCCGGTTATTTCATTTGTCAACATGCTCATAGGAATTTTCTACCAGGCGTTAAAGGCATTTATATGGAATGACATCTTTCAAAAGCGATGTAGCAAGTCCCAATTTGGGGCCTATTCGATTCTGACAAGACATTTGATGGTTATATATTTTATGTACCAGCTGTGCCAGAAACCATTTGCTATGCAGAGCCATAAATTATCTCCAGCAAGTGCCTTTTATAAAGAAATTAAAAACAAACAGGCATAAGGCACTTCTTGCGATGATGATGATGATGATGATGGATGATGATCACCATCATCGTATGTGAACAGGTGAATTCCATTACAATATTAAATAAAGGGTTGGAAGTCAAAGGGATCTCAAGTTAGTGATTCCAAAGATAGGAGATAAAATGGATAAACCGTTTGCTAGATTTCATTGCAAAGGGCCTTTCTGAAGGCAGTGTAATTTGGGTTCATTATCTCATCCCCTTTCCCATTACTGCTGATCTTGTGCAGACTGGCATAAGCATTATTCCATCAACATGCACGGTGTTTTACAGAATACAAGTCCCTGTTCTGCATGTGGCTCCAGCCTGGCAACCCTGAGCAGAGAAGGCCGATGTCCTTTTCACAAATGATACCCACCTCTCCCCCCACAATTCCCCAGTTTGTAAGCTGAGTGAAGAACTTACACTGGCTACGAAACACGTTTTCCCCAGCCAATTCCATCTTGAATAGGGAATTGTATAAGGGTAAGAGCTGCAGTCCAGTGGCCAAGTGTAAATGGTTTTGCATGCACAATGTCCCTGGTTCACTGCCTGCCATCTCTAGGTTGAGGCTGGGGAAACCCTAGAACAGGCATAGACAAACTCGGCCCTCCAGATGTTTTTGGCCTACAACTCCCATCATCCCTAGCTAGCAGGACCAGCGGTCAGGGATGATGGGAATTGTAGTCCCAAAATATCTGGAGGGCTGAGTTTGCCTATGCCTGCCCTAGAAAGCCCTGATCAGCCAGAAGCAATTCTGAGTTACACAGATGGATAAATTGACTCTGTATAATGCAGCTTTCTATTTGTGGGATTATTTGTGGGGCCTGCCTGGTGTTTTTACATGAGTAGAATGGTGCTGTGGGTTAAACCACAGGACTTGCTGATCAGAAGGTTGGCGGTTCGAATCCCCACAACGGGGTGAGCTCCCGTTGCTCTGTCCCTGCTCCTGCCAATCTAGCAGTTCGAAAGCACGTCAAAGTGCAAGTAGATAAATAGGTACCGCTCTGGCAGGAAGGTAAACGGCGTTTCCGTGCGCTGCTCTGGTTCGCCAGAAGCGGCTTTGTCATGCTGGCCACATGACCCAGAAGCTGTACGCTGGCTCCCTTGGCCAATAAAGTGAGATGAGTGCCACAACCCCAGAGTTGGCCACGACTGGACCTAATGGTCAGGGGTCTACAACGGGGTAAGCTCCCATTGCTGTGTCCCAGCTCCTGCCAACCAAGCAGTTCGAAAGCACACCAGTGCAAGTAGATAAATAGGTACCGCTGCAGCGGGAAGGGAAATGGCTTTTCCATGCGCTCTGGTTTCCGTCACGGTGTCCTGTTGCGCCAGAAGCGGCTTAGTCATGCTGGCCACATGACCCAGAAAGCTGTCTGTGGACAAACGCTGGCTCCCTCAGCCTGAAAGTGAGATGAGCGCCACAACCCCATAGTCGCCTTTGACTGGACTTAACCGTCCAGGGGTCCTTTACCTTTCACCTTTACCTGCCCCACCAACATAAATCCTGACAACACCCATGCTAGGGGAGTTGTTTGTAAGCAACATCAGGAACGATGGAGCAAATGTGCAAATCGAGTAGACTCTGTAGAAGCATTTGTCACTCTTAACTGTGCTTGGTAAAACTTCTAATATAGTGTAGCTATATCAGAGTATCAGACACTGACTGGCTTGCATAGGCAGAAATGATCCTCTCTGTTAGCTGTTGCAATGCCCTGCCTGATTCATTGGCCCTTTGCTGCAAATTAAGGCTGCAATCCCATGCAACCGGAAGTAATTTACCTGTAAGTAAGCACCATTGAGGTACGTGGGTGGCGCTGTGGGTCAGAAGGTTGGCGGTTCGAATCCCCACAATGGGGTGAACTCCCGTTCCTCGGTCCCAGCTCCTGCCAACTTAGCAGTTTGAAAGCACGTCAAAGTGCAAGTAGATAAATAGGTACCACTCCAGTGGGAAGGTAAACGGCATTTCCGTGCGCTGCTCTTGTTTGCCAGAAGCGGCTTAGTCATGCTGGCCATATGACCCGGAAGCTGTCTGCGACAAAACGCCGGCTCCCTCGGCCAGTAAAGCGAGATGAGCACGCAACCCCAGAGTCGGTCACGACTGGACCTAATTGTCAGGGGTCCCTTTACCTTTTAAGCACCATTGATTTCAGGGGAGCTTATGACATATAAACGTGCATTGCGTCAGGCTGCATGTGAGACTGTGAGGAGCACAGAGGTGCAGTTGAGCCTGGTGTGAGAGACTTTGAGTCAATATAATAGCTGCAATGTACGGACAAAACATAAACACGCAACTCCCCAGGTTGAGTCAAGGCTTGTTTCCCACCAAAACGAAAATGGACAAATTGCCTCAAAGTGATTCTGCTTTCCTTCCCCGTCCTGTGGCTTGATCCATTAATTAGGTCAGATCGGTCCAGTTCCATCTCGAGGGGGCGACGGGGGGCGGGGCGGGCGGGACACAGGGATGACAAGAAAGAGTCGGTCATAATTACTGCAATAATTTCAGGTGGCTTGACAACCTTTCTAGGAAAAAGACTTTGGCGAGAAGGGTGAAATATGGAAATATGCAAAATAGGGTGTGTGTGTGCTTGTTTGTTTTAGAATGTTTCATTGCAAGAACTACATGTGTCTTACACACATAAATACAAGCATGTGCCTGGCAAACGTATCAATATGGTGCAAAGCTAATTTAGGTTAGATTTGCACATGATTTTATCATGTTAAAATCTGATTTTGTGTAGCCTCAACACTATATGTAGTAGAAGCAAAAATCCAAGCTTTGCACAGCCATCCATATGTGAAGCTACCTATTTCTGTGTTTGCTTTTAAAGCACAATTTACCATATCCCTACACACAGTTTGGACGCAGGCTATTGCTGAGCACAGCATTCCCCTACCAATTACAGTCACAATATGTAGAAAATATGGGACGCAGGTGGCGCTGTGGGTTAAACCACAGAGCCTAGGACTTGCTGATCAGAAGGTCGGTGGTTCGAATTCCTGCGACGGGGTGAGCTCCCATTGCTCGGTCCCTGCTCCTGCCAACCTAGCAGTTCAAAAGCACATCAGAGTGCAAGTAGATAAATAGGTACCACTCCGGCGGGAAGGTAAACAGTGTTTCCATGCACTGCTCTGGTTCGCCAGAAGCGGCTTAGTCATGCTGGCCACATGACCCAGAAGCTGTACGCCGGCTCCCTTGGCCAATAAAGCGAGATGAGCGCCGCAACCCCAGAGTCGGTCACGACTGGACCTAATGCTAAGGGGTCCCTTTACCTTTTATGTAGAAAATAATGGACTAGGCTGTGTGCCCAATTAGCATTGGCCCATCCCAGTTCCTTATTCCTTTCTCCATCTATTGGCTGCTGTTGGCAAGGAAGTCCAAGCTCGACAGCATTCTGCCCTCAAATAGAGGGCTGGACCACCAGGCACAATTCACCACTACCTCATAAAGGACACATCTCCAGTTGCCAACTGACAGTTTGCAGGCATATTTATATTGGTCACCTGGGCTCATCATGTTATCAATGAGTGTTGTGCAAAAAACAATGGTTTTGCCTGAATATAAAGAAGACAATTCCCCAGTCACGGAAATCTGTTAGATAAAAATTATTTTGTGGCCTAGGGACATAGAATCACAGGACAGATTTATTGAGCTCATTCAAACTTTTATTGGAAATAGTCGATATTCTAGTAAACTAGTACAGTATTCAGCTTCAATAGACACCCCTAGGAGGCTACATGCTTTTGAATTATGGTGCTGGAGACTCTTGAGAGTCCCATGGACTGCAAGATCAAACCTATCCATTCTCAAGGAAATCAGCCCTGAGTGCTCACTGGAAGGACAGATCATGAAGCTGAGGCTCCAATACGTTGGCCACCTCATGAGAAGAGAAGACTCCCTGGAAAAGACCCTGATGTTGGGAAAGATGGAGGGCGCAAGAAGGGGACGACAGAGGATGAGATGGATGGACAGTGTTCTCGAAGCTACCAGCATGAGTTTGACCAAACTGTGGGAGGCAGTGGAAGACAGGAGTGCCTGGCGTGCTCTGGTCCATGGGGTCATAAAGAGTCAGACACAACTAAACGACTAAACAACAAGAACAAGGAGACTACAAGTGGGGTGGGTGTGGCAGTGGCGGCACTCTGATGAATTTGTGGTCTCCTCTGAAAAGGAGGCTTTGAATCAACCCTGATTTTACTGCTTTTTCTTGCTAACAACTACAGTGGTACCTCAGGTTACTTACGCTTCAGTATACTGACTCCGCTAACCCAGAAATAGTGCTTCAGGTTAAGAACTTTGCTTCAGGGTGAGAACAGAAGTAGTGCTCCAGCAGCGCAGCGGGAGGCCCCATTAGCTAAAGTGGTGCTTCAGGTTAAGAACAGTTTCAGGTTAAGAATGGACCTCCGGAACGAATTAAGTACCTAACCTGAGGTACCGCTGTAGTTAATACATAAAAAAGCTGACAGCTCACTTCTCTGTTAGATGCCTGCTTTCATAGGAGCCAACTCCTAAGGGCCGAGGTCCCTTCACCCCCCTCCCCATAAAATACTTGAGGGGGCTGAGTGTCCCCCAGTTGCCATTCAAATGGTGTCCCTGTGCTTGTCATGTGATTGATTACGCGGGGTGCGGTTTACCCCAGTATTTAATTCAAGTTGGCACCCCTGGGCAAGACACCCATTCGTCACCATCTTCTGCCTGGCACTGTCTAGCAACTTCAGGCTGAAATGTCTCAACAGTAGTAGTTTTATTTTAATTTTTTTCAAAAAAAATTATTAAGTTTCACAAAATTATACACAAACAAAAAACACAAACAAACATAAATCATATTAAAATTACACTTATTGACATTGTTAAGTGACTTCCTTGCTTCCCCTTAGTTGAATTTCCATGCATATCCTTATAACGGCTTTCCAAATCATAATTCTTATAAACTTAACTTAGTCCAATAACATCCTTACGTCTTTTCAATTCGAAATTGTACATGTTAAACATCACTTAACTTATATAAATTCCTAAGCCAATCTGTTGCCTGCAAGCTATTTCCAATTAATTTAACTTAACAAATTTAGCTAAGTAATCGTTAAATTTTGTCCATTCTTCCTGATACTCCTCCTCCTTCTGGTCGCGGACTCTTCCGTTTAGGTCGGCTAGCTCCAAAAAATCCATCATCTTCATCTGCCATTCTTCCACGGTAATTCTTGGGTTTTCCACTTTTTCGCTAGTAAAATTCGAGCAGCAGTTGTGGCATACAAAAATAATTTAACATCTTTCTTGGGTAATTCCAAAACTGTTATTCCAAGAAGAAAGGCCTCTGGTTTCTTTATAAATGTATATTTCAACATTTTTTTCAGTTCATTATAAATCTTTCCCCAGAATTCTTTCACCTTGGGGCAGGTCCACCACATGTGATAAAAAGTTCCTTCGTTTTCTTTTACACTGCCAACATAAATTATCACAGTTAGGATATATCTTTGCTAGTTTGACGGGAGTCAAATACCATCTGTACATCATTTTCATTATATTTTCCTTTAACACAGTACATGCAGTGAACTTTACCTCTTTCTTCCACAGTCTTTCCCAATCCTCAAACATTATATTATGTCCTACATCTCTTGCCCAATCTATCATCACCAACAGAAGTTTTAAATGACTTTCTTTTGGATCCCTAGTGCTCATAAAACTTTCTACAATATCTACTTTTAGCGAAGTATGCTTGATTAAGGAGGGGCAACCCCGATCTCTGCGCTACGCCGGAGCCCCTCGGCCGTCTTCCCGCAAACGTCGGGGATGAAGCGCGCACGTGTGAACACCGCTCTTGGCTGCATGCTCCGGAGGGCTGCGCGCTCCGCGATCCCCCGTGGGCTTCCCCTTCCCCGGGTCCTCCTCTGGCCGATCCCCGAGGAAAGCCGCGGGGCTTTGCGCGCTTCGTCAAGGCGCCCACCTCCCACTCCATCTCCTGGGTCCTGTGCGCGCCTGTGCGCCCCGCTTCCCTGCGCGCCCGCCTGGCCGTCCGAGGGAGCTCCGCGCCGCGCGTCCCGGAACAGGAAAGGTCCGCGCGGCCGGCTCGCCTTCTCCCGGCCTGGGCGCGCAGCAGAGCAGCCCTCCTTCCCTGCTGGCCCGCTCCGTCCGGCCCTCCTTCCCCTCCCCGCCAAGGCGGGCGCGCAGGAAACCGGGGCCGCGCGGCAGACAGCCTCTTCCTGGGGCTTTAGGTAACGTCTCGCCAAGCGCCGCGGGCAGCAGCAGCAGCAACCCAGCCTTCGCGGCCCTCCGCCGATCGCCCCACCCAAGCAGCCGTCCGCCGGGGCTGCTGAGCCGGGCGCGCACGTCGGAGGAGCGGGCCGCTGCGCGCTCCTGCTGCTGCTGCTGGCGGAGGCGAAGATGGCGCGCCCGGGGAGCGGAGGGGTTCTCCTCCTCGGCGCCGCCGCCCTGCTGCTGGCCGCGGGCAGCCTGGCGTCGGGAGCCCGCCAGGAGAAGGACATCGGAGGAGGAGGGCACGGAGGCGGCGGGCCAGGGGAGCGGCCCTCGTCGTGCCACGGCGCCTTCGATCTCTACTTCGTCCTGGACAAGTAAGTGCCTTGCCGTCGGGGCTCTCCAAGAAGAAGCCTCCTCCCCAAATTGCCCTGGGCGCTTACTCCCGAGTAGTCCGTCCTCCCAGCGGGGCTGGCTCCCGAGGAAGCCGTCGTGGGCTTGCAGCCTCCCGGTGGAGGTTTCGTCCGGAGAGTTGCACCGTCGTTTTGTCTCGGAGCAACGTCCGCTGCGGGGAAGTGCGCAAACTTCGGGGTTGCACCGAAATGCGTGACAAGAAACGGGGGGTGTCGTCGGGCTGCCCAGACGCCAGCCTAAACGGGCAAATTGGAGTACTCTTTTTCTGCCAGCTGAAGTTACTCCAGGGTCGTTGTCTTGCAAATCCGCACCTCTTTGTTGTACCTTGTTGCAACCCGAGGGCAATTGCGCCCCCTCCTCTCCCCTATGCATTAGCTGCACAGAGGCCCTACAGAGAGAGTTGAAAAGTGCTATTGATGAAAGCATAGTCGTGGTTATTCCTGCCTCGTTGCTGATGTTGTTGTTCAGAGGCGTTCATATTCTGCCAGACTGGATTGAATGGCCAAACTTTTTGCCAGTTTTCTGGTCGTTGTGAGGAAGAACCATCCCAAACAGAAATCCAAGCACAAATTAGGTTCTGCAGAAAGAGCATTAAAAAAAGAAAAAACCCAAGGAAATGGGTTCATTTCCAGCAATTCTCCTAGAGGCCAAGTTTTGGCCAGATGTGAAGACTTCTGTGTGCACTGACAGTCAGCGCATGACGGTCTGCATTGAACTGCACCTGGATCGAGTTCTGGGTCTCCCTCATAGTTTGGCACTGAGCAACGCTGCTTTTATTGCATATTAAGATTAATATTCAGACTTGTTAAGCGACTTAACAGCCTAAGTGAAAACACGTTAGCTCCAAAAATTGTTCTTTGCTTGAGCAAGTATGGAGCTCAGACAAAGAATGATTTACTTCCTAGCATGCACATCAAGGAGGGATGTGGGTGGCGCTGTGGGTTAAACCACAGAGCCTAGGACTTGATGATCAGAAGGTTGGTGGTTCGAATCCCTGCGACGGAGTGAGCTCCTGTTGCTCAGTCCCTGCTCCTGCCAACCTAGCAGTTCAAAAGCACATCAAAGTGCAAGTAGATAAATAGGTACCACTCCAGCGGGAAGGTAAACGGCGTTTCCGTGCGCTGCTCTGGTTCGCCAGAAGCAGCTTAGTCATGCTGGCCTCATGACCCGGAAGCTGTACGCCGGCTCCCTTGGCCAATAAAGGGAGATGAGCTCCGCAACTCCAGTGTCGGTCACGACTGGACCTAATGGTCAGGGGTCCCTTTACCTTTACTTTATGCACATCATGAGCTGAAAGCATTTCTCCTTGGGAGAAATCGGTTCTGTGGACCCCATGAACAAATAGCTTGCAACTCTTAACTCTGCCGTGCGTTTCAGTGCAGGCACTGAAAAATACAGCCGCTGATGGAACAGACCTCCAGCAGCGACAGCTTAAATTCCCTCAGTAATCACCAAACAAACCCACAAAATTAAGAGAAGCCGAAAGAGTTGTTTGTCACGCAGTTGATGAAAACAACCAAGACAGCTTCATTTCTCTTAATGCTGAGTGGTAATTTAAAATACATATATTCCATACAAACTGTCACTGTCGTTCAAGATCCTCTGAAAATGATACAGTAATGGCAAGCCGGTGGTCAGTTTATGCTGGCCTAACATACCTAGTGGGATGCGGGTGGCGCTGTGGGTTAAACCACAGAGCCTAGGACTTGCCAATTAGAAGGTCGGCAGTTTGAATCCCCGTGACGGGGTGAACTCCCGTTGCTCTGTCCCAGCTCCTGCCAACCTAGCAGTTCGAAAGCACGTCAGAGTGCAAGTAGATAAATAGGTACCACTCCAGCGGGAAGGTAAACGCCATTTCCGTGCGCTGCTCTGGTTCACCAGAAGCGGCTTAGTCATGCTGGTCACATGACCCGGAAGCTGTACGCCGGCTCCCTCGGCCAATAAAGCGAGATGAGCACTGCAACCCCAGAGTCGGCCACGACTGGACCTAATCGTCAGGGGTCCCTTTACCTTTACCTAACATACCTAGTTGTAGTATAGAATCGTAGAATCATTGAATTGTAGAGTTGGGAGGGACCCCAGGGGTCATCTATTCCAACCCCCTTTTGCCCAACGTGGGGCTCAAACCCAAAACCCAGTTGTGTGCTATCTGTACATGAAGCATGCGATGGAGGGAGCTAGTCTGTGCATGGCGACAAAGAAAGGTTTCCATAATTTCGCTGCCCCTCGCTACAGGCTAAGCACACCGATGTCTATAGAGACAGATACCACAGCGCTGTGAGTCATTGTGGCGCAGGCAGCAAACAGCCAGCGGCTCTTTTCAAAACGATCTTTTTAAGTTTTCAGCAGAAAGATTCCCATGTGTATTGCTCAGCTCCCAGTCTGAATCATTGGGTAGAACTGATTTATAGACTGTCCAACTCAACAGAGGGCACAGAAGGTGCGGATTTAACAGACACAGGAAAGAAAAGAGAGACCCAAAAAGAGAGACCCATTACATGGATTGTCAGTCAAAGCAAAAATGCTGTTGAAATCAGTAGACATCTGAGTAGACATATTTAGGATGGCAGTAAAAAAATATCTACTGGAGCTCTTTACCTTCCTCTTTCCAAATGGGGATAATAAAACGTAAACCAGCAACTTTCTAATAAGACTGTTATGTTCACCATTGAAAGCAGCAATTATTCATTTCTGCGTTTCCTTTCTTTTTAATAATGCTTAGCATTCATGTATATTTTATTATACTTCACCAAGTTGGTGAAGTAAGCCAGTGTCATTCTGTCACTAAGTTGGAGTGAAACCATCCTACCGTCTCCAGGGGCCTTATTTGCTCCCCCAACCTCCTATTGCAGTTTAATTTGTTTCATAGGGAGGAGTCCAGCGCAGTGCGAACGTTACAGCAGAGTGGAGATTTCTGCTTGTACAATGGACCATTCTCCCCTCTCCTCCCTGTCTCCCGCATGCCCCATGAATCTGTTCTAGGGGTTTCCATGACTCTCTGGTGCAGATTTGCAGGGGGCGGGACCACAAGAGTAATGCAGGAATCAATAATAATAATAATAATAAATTAATTAATTAATTTACACCAGAGTGGGAGATAGCGTCCTTGCAACTGATGCAATTTTATTTTATGCATCTGTGTTCATTTGTTGTTTTTATGTTTGCAATTGGTGTATATTTGTGTCCTTCGATGTATTCTCTGCTTCCCACCGGTTTGTTAAGCTTGTGTGAATGCTTAGCCGTCCAGAAATGAAACCACAATAGCTTAATGTTACTGTGGTGTGTCACTGACTGTTTTGCTCTAGCCAATTTCAGTGTTAATTTGCATCAGGCTTTCAGGGCTTTGAACGGTAATGGGGCAGGTTTTTTCTGCTTAAATATTGTGGCTATGTTTTATGCAGAAAGATGGGGTGGAAATTATCAAAAGTGAACAAAGGGTGTTTCCTCATGAGAAAGCAAAAACCGAGTTCTATGTTTCGCCAGGAAAAGACGGAATGAAAAATAAATAAATAAATACTGTTATTCAAAAAGAGAAAGCAAACCAAACCGTAAATAGGCCAAGATCACCTAGTGGTTTGTGTGTGTCTGAGTGATTTCAGTCAGTCTCGATGAATTAAAAAAACCTTGCCTGTACCGTGGTACCTTGGTTTGCAACTGCTTTGGATTATAACCGTTTTGGATTACAACCACGTCAAACCCGAAAGTGCGTGTCCCTTTTTTTGGATTACAACTCATTTTTTTTTGAGGCCCCATTGGCGAAAGCGCACCTTGGGTTACAACCTGTTTTGGTTTACAACTGGACCTCCGGAACGGATTATGGTTGTAAACCAAGGTACCACTGTACTGGATGATCAGGGAGAAGAAACAACAACAACAACAAAACAACAACAATAATAATTCATTTATACCCCGTCCATCTGGCTGAGTTTCCCCAGCCACTCTGGGCGGCTCCCAATCAAGTGTTAAAAACAGTACAGCATTAAATATTAAAAACTTTCCTAAACAGGGCTGCCTTCAGATGTCTTCTGAATGCCAGGTAGTTGTTTATCTCTTTGACATCTGATGGGAGGGCGTTCCACAGGGCGGGCGCCACCACCGAGAAGGCCCTCTGTCTGATTCCCTGTAACTTTGCTTCTCACAATGAGGGAACCGCCAGAAGGCCCTCGGCGCTGGACCTCAGTGTCCGGGCAGAACGATGGGGGTGGAGACGCTCCTTCAGGTATACAGGACCGAGGCCGTTTAGGGCTTTAAAGGTCAGCACCAACACTTTGAATTGTGCTCAGAAACGTACTGGGAGCCAATGCAGATCTCTCAGAACCGGTGTTATGTGGTCCCGGCGGCCACTCCCAGTCACCAGTCTAGCTGCCACATTCTGGATTAATCGTAGTTTCCGGGTCACCTTCAAAGGTAGCCCCACGTGGAGCGCGTTGCAGTAGTCCAAGCGGGAGATAACCAGAGCATGCACCACTCTGGCGAGACAGTCCGCAGGCAGGTAGGGTCTCAGCCTGCATACCAGATGGAGCTGGTAGACAGCTGCCCTGGACACAGAACTGACCTGCACCTCCATGGACAGCTGTGAGTCCAAAAAGACTCCCAAGCTGCGCACCTGGTCCTTCATGTTTTAACATGAAGCTGTTGAAAGGAAGAAGGACCTTGCCTAGATGGAATGTGACAGCTCTCCTGTTTACACTTACTTCAAAGTAACCTCCGTTGCTTCTGAGGAATTGTACACAGGAGCCAGACTAGCAGCAAGGCATGATGCCACTAAGTAATGGGTAGTTTGTCTTACCAAAGCACTTTGGGCGGTCCAGTCCAACACCTGATTTGGAATTGCATGCCTGTTCTTGCAGCTTTTTCTGCTGTCTTCACGGGGCAGGGTGTGGTGACAATTATCACACAAGCTTTTCATTTTCTAACAGTGAAAAACTATTGCCGGGGGATAGTCATTATGGTAAATATAGATTGGAGCAAAATCAAAAATCCATCGCACACGTTTTTCACTTGACGAGGGAGTGTGCCAGAGAGGGATACGTATGAAAATGCAAAGGTGAAAACGTGCATCCCGTTTGCATAAGAGATTTACTTGCTCCCGAAACAACCTTTATATGCAAATATAACTTGTTCTTATTAAAGCACGGTAATTATCCTAAGGGATAATCCTAAGGGACATGGGTGGCGCTGTGGGTTAAACCACAGAGCCTAGGACTTGCCGATCAGAAGGCTGGCGGTTCGAATCCCCGCGACTGGGTGAGCTCCTGTTGCTCGGTCCCTGCTCCTGCCAACCTAGCAGTTCGAAAGCACGTCAAAGTGCAAGTAGATAAATAGGTACCGCTCCGGCGGGAAGGTAAACGGCGTTTCCGTGCGCTGCTCTGGTTCGCCAGAAGCGGCTTAGTCTTGCTGGCCACATGACCCGGAAGCTGTACGCCGGCTCCCTCGGCCAATAAAGCGAGATGATGAGCGCCACAACCCCAGAGTCGGTCACGACTAGACCTAACGGTCAGGGGTCCCTTTACCTTTACCTAATTATCCTAAGATACATACAGTATAGCAGGTTCTGCATTCCCTCTGGCTCTGATGTGCATGAACCAGGGACTGTACAAAAAATAGAGAGATGCCCCCACTTTGCAGCCATACTCTTGCAATCTACTTTTGCAATTTTCCATTTTCAGGTGAAGGGGATCATTCTGAAGCAGCATGGCTCTAATTTTTTCTGCGGCACTCATCCTTCACTCACCTGGCATTGCTCATCAATTACAGTGGTACCTCAGGTTACATCCGCTTCAGGTTACAGACTCCGCTAACCCAGAAATAGTGCTTCAGGTTAAGAACTTTGCTTCAGGATGAGAACAGAAATCGTGCTCCTGTGGCGTGGCGGCAGCGGGAGGCCCCATTAGCTAAAGTGGTGCTTCAGGTTAAGAACAGTTTCAGGTTAAGTATGGACCTCCGGAACGAATTAAGTACTTAACCCGGGGCACCACTGTAAAGCAAACTAGTTCATGGCTTTGCACATTAGTTAAAGTTTTGAAGGGGGCTTGTAGATTTTGCTTCATAACGTCTGCAAATACTAAAGATGTAATTTCTTTAATGAAGGCTCAAAAGTCTGGGCATTGCATAGGCTCTGGGACCTGTGGAGGTGAGACGAGGAAGTAGCAGATCCCTGAACTGGTAGCATAGGATGTACTTTTCAGTCTGCAGGGGTGCAATATTTTGAATGGTCCCTGTGGTAAAATGAGCATCTGATTCACCTGAGATATTCTGGACGCGGGTGGCGCTGTGGGTTAAACAACAAAGCCTAGGGCTTGCTGATCAGAAGGTTGGCGGTTCGAATCCCCATGACGGGGTGAGCTCCCGTTGCTCGGTTCCTGCTCCTGCCCAGCTAGCAGTTCGAAAGCACATCAAAGTGCAAGTAGATAAATAGGTACTGCTCCAGCGGGAAGGTAAATGGCGTTTCCCTGCGCTGCTTTAGTTTGCCAGAAGCGGCTTAGTCATGCTGGCCACAGACCCGGAAGCTGTACGCCGGCTCCCTCGGCCTGTAAAGCGAGATGAGCGCCGCAACCCCAGAGTCGGTCACGACTGGACCTAATGGTCAGGGGTCCCTTTACCCTTAGAAACTGCAAATTGCTATATCTTAACAAGTAGAACTCCCCTCTGCCTTCTCTGTCTTATGTCTTCGCTATGGAGTAACCCCCCCCCCCAAAAAAACCCCCACACCTTGATAATTTTGCTGCTATCTCCAGGAGCGACAGTGGAGGATTTTCCAGGTGGACACTCATGTTCCATCTGACCTCCTCAATGTAGACCCTGAATTCGTTTCTGTCTTGGGGTACCTTTCCCCCTTGATTAAGGGTCAAAAATCCAACTTTGGTGAGACCCTCAGCTTAAAAAGCTCTTCTATCCTGATCTTCTTTTTTTATCCTTTAAGGCAGTGGTTTTCAACCAGCGTGCCCTGGCACCCTGGGGTGCCTTGAATGATGGTCAGAGGTGCCACGGGCAATACTGGCCTCTGTCCGAATTTCTATGCCCCACAAATAACCCAGAGCTGCATTTTAAATATACACATTCTACTCATGTGAAAATACAGTGGTACCTCAGGTTAAGTACTCAATTCGTTCCGGAGGTCCGTTCTTAACCTGAAACTGTTCTTAACCTGAAGCTCCACTTTAGCTAGTGGGGCCTCCTGCTGTCGCCGCGCCGCCAGAACACGATTTTTGTTCTTATCCTGAAGCAAAGTTCTTAACCCAAGGTACTATTTCCGGGTTAGTGGAGTCTATAACCTGAAGCGTATGCAACCCGAGGTACCACTGTACGCTGATTCCCGGATTATCTGCGGGCCGGATTGAGAAGGCGATTGGGCCGGATCTGGCCCCCGGGCCTTAGTTTGCCTACCCATGCTCTTGCGTCTCTGCCTCCCAAAGCCTTGCACGACTGTTTGTTGCAGCAGCCCTGGCTACAAGCTCCGCAGGTGAATGGAGCCTCTGGGGCTGGCCAGGGGTGCTGGTTGCCAGGAGCTGAGGCGGCCTTGGTGCAAGCAAGCGGGTGAGGGAGCCTAGCCAGCCGGTCCGCCAGCCCTTGCTGTTGGGAATGGGCAGACAGATGGGAGACCAGGCAGGTGGGCACCAAGGTGGCCTCCCTTGTGCTTGTTGTGTGCAAGGCCTGTCTGGGAGCTGAGTGCCCGGCGCTGCCATGCAGGCCAGTGGTGCCCGCTGCTGCCTCCCAAGGAGCGTAAGATGGTGGCCTCACATTTGGGCCACTAAGGCTGGGGGCATCCTCTTCCCCGGCCCCTGTGGGGCAGTGTGAGAGACCAGGGATGGCGGTGGCAGCTGCCCAGAGGACCCCCAAGGAGAGGGGAAGGGAGAGGAGAGGAGGCTGAGGAAACACTCTCCAAGGGAGGGTATTTGAAAAGGGGTGAGGGGCTGCCAGCTCTGCAGGCAAGGGGTGACATAACTGGGCTCCTGAGCCCCACAGGGGTGCCAGCGAAAGAAGGTAGTTGGTCAAGGGAGCCGTGGACTCAAAAAGGTTGAAAAGCTCTGCTTTAAGGTATTACAGTAATTATTTTGTTCAGGTAGCAGTAACCGAAAGCAAACGTGCAGATGAAGGTTGTTGGTTTTTTAATGATGATGTTGATGATGATGATAATTTTATTATTTATACCCCACCCATCTGGCTGGGTTTCCCCAGCCACTCTGGGCAGCTTACAACACACATAAAAAATGGTAGAACATCTGACATTAAAAATTTCCCGATACAGTGGTACCTCGGGTGACATACGCTTCAGGTTACATACGCTTCTGGTTACAGACTCCGCTAACCCAGAAATATTACCTCGGATTAAGAACTTTGCTTCAGGATGAGAACAGAAATTGTGCAGCGGCGGCGCAGTGGTGGCACGGCGGCGGCGGGAGGCCCTATTAGCTAAAGTGGTGCTTCAGGTTAAGAACAGACCTCCAGAACGAATTAAGTTCTTAACCTGAGGTACCACTGTATAGGGCTGCCTTCAGATGTCTTCTAAAAGTCAGGTAGTTGTTTATTTCCTTGACATCTGGTGGGAGGGCGTTCCACAGGGTGGGCGCCACTACCGAGAAGGCCCTCTGCCTGGTTCCCTGTAACCTCACTTCTCGCAGTGAGGGAACTGCCAGAAGGCCCTCGGAGCTGGACCTCAGTGTCCGGGCAGAACAATGGGGGTGGAGATGCTCCTTCAGGTATACAGGACTGAGGCTGTTTAGGGCTTTAAAGATCAGCACCAACACTTTGAATTGTGCTCAGAAACGTACTGGGAGCCAGTGTAGGTCTTTCAAGACCGGTGTTATATGGTCTCGGCGGCCGCTCCCAGTCACCAGTCTAGCTGCCGCATTCTGGATTAATTGCAGTTTCCAGGTCACCTTCAAAGGTAGCCCCATGTAGAGCGCATTGCAGCAGTCCAAGCGGGAGATAACTAGAGCATGCACCACTCTGGCCAGAAAGTCTGTGGGCAGGGAGGGTCTCATCCTGCATACCAGATGGAGCTGGTAGACAGCTGCCCTGGACACAGAATTGACCTGCACCTCCATGGACAGCAGTGAGTCCAGAATGACTCCCAGGCTACGCACCTGGTCCTTCAGGAGCACAGTTACCCCATTCAGGACCAGGGAGTCCTCCACACCTGCCCGCCTCCTGTCCCCCCAAAATAGCACTTCTGTCTTGCCAGGATTCAGCCTCAATCCGTTAGCCGCTATCCATCCTCCTTTTACTGAGTTTCTGCCAGAAGCTATAAGAGAGTTGAGTAAAAGTTGGCCATTGCTGATCTGAGAATATTTCACTTTCAGGTCTGGAAGCGTCAAACACCACTGGATAGAAATTTATTCCTTTGTTGAAAGTCTGGCTGAGAAGTTCATAAGGTGAGTATAAACATCTGGAGATTTGAGTGCAGTTGATTTCAGTATTTCTAAGTTCCCTCCTTATTCATATTCACTTATTCACGGTGCTTTGTCCTGCCTTTGCCTCACAGTCCGATGCTTCGAATGTCTTTCATTGTGTTTTCCTCGCGAGGGACCACAATTATGAAGTTGACTGAAGACAGGCAAGTGTCTATATTTTTAATTAAATAAAGAAGGGGAGGGAAGGCGAGTAGAGGTGTTCCTGTGAATTGGTTGGTAATTTCCTGGGATGAAAGAGGAGCTAGTTTTGGAGAGAGCGTTGGTAGTTACTGGTTTGTACAGTTTTCGCCCAGTTACAACTGGGGAAATAAGAAAAAAACCTCAGTTCGTATTCACTGAAACGTATTTTGCCATTTGGCGATACTTTTTTCCAGTTCTGCTTGTTGTGTAGCTTTGTTCACAATCACAGAACGCTGGAAACTTGGGAGAGGCAGGCAATTAATTTTGCCTGAGAAAATAATAATAATAATAATAATAATAATAATAATAATAATGGTAATATTCATACCCCGACCATCTAGACGGCTCCCTGCAGAATATTAAAAACATTTAAACATTAAATGTTTTAAAATATTAAATATTAAAAATATTTAAAAATTAAAATTAAAATTAAAATTAAGGTCAGCATGCTAGAAACCAACTGCAGTTACCATGGCAACAGGTCCAGAATGCCAGCAGAAAGACCCTTTGGGTAACTAAAAGTTTTAGATGCCCCTTCAGCCTGCTTGATATTGAGGCCATTGAATTGTAGAGTTGCAAGCGTATCTTAGAGGACATCTCAGTGATGGGCATCTTCAGATATTTGAAGATGTCTGTTATATTGCATGTGGATAACCTCTCCTCCAAGCCAGACAGCCCAAATCTCTTTGACCTTTCCTCATAGGTAGTGATGGCCAAACTTGGCCCTCCAGCTGGTTTGGGACTACAATTCCCATCATCCCTGACCACTGGTCTTCTTAGCTAGGGATGATGGGAGTTGTAGTCCCAAAACAGCTGGAGGGCCAAGTTTGGCCATCGCTGCTCATAGGTTTCCAGGCTTCTTGCCGTCCTTGTTGCTTCCGTTGTGTTCTTGCTCGATGGTTAATAAAGCTCGCTTGAAAGCAACAACCCCGATTTCATGAAACCAGTGGAAGCCGTTGAGGTTGCTGGTGGAATTTTGTTAAGTAGTTGTCAGTTGGTTGGAATGTGTTGGTTGCAGGGTGGATAAAAATCAATGGTTTTAAAAAATAATAAATTTAAAAATCGGATATTTTTTAATCGGGGTTTTTTTTATTTAAATCAGATTTTTTAAAATTTTAATCGGATTTTTAAAATACAGTGGTGCCTCGCAAGACGAAATTAATTCATTCCGCAAGTTTTTTCTTCTTGCGAGTTTTTCGTCTTGCGAAGCACGGTTTCCCATAGGAATGCATTGAAAATCAATTAATGCGTTCCTATGGAGACCACTTGCCAGGCTGGCGGTGCGGAGAAGGGCTTTTCTCCCCACCGCAAGCCTTCAGGACAGGTACGGGAACAGAGGGGAAGGCGCGCAGCGCTTCTCCTCTGTTCCCGGGGCTTGCGGTGGGAGGAGGGTTTTTCCTCCCCACCGCCAACATTCAGAACAGCATTCTGAATGTTGGCGGTGGGAAGGAAAACCCTCCTCCCACCGCAAGTCTTCAGAACAGCCATCCGAAGGCTGGCGCGGGGAGAAGGTCTCTACGCCCCACCGCCAGCCTTCGGAGGAGGTTCGAGGACAGTGGGGAAGACGCGCTGCGCTTCCCCGCTGTCCTGGAGATTTCCCTATGGGCTTTCGTCTTGCGAAGGAAGCCCATAGGGAAATTCGTCTTGCGAAGCGCATCGAAAAACGGAAAACCCTTTCGTCTAGCGGGTTTTTCGTCTTGCGAGGCGTTCGTCTTGCGGGGCACCACTGTAAAATGTTTTTGGAGGAAAAATCTTTCTAAAGATAGTTTTCTATTTAAGTTACTTTATAGTCCAAAGCCTATTCATCAGGAAATAAGGATTAGTTTTAAGTTTTTCATGTGTGCTAAAACTCAGTCTAAGTTGGGGTTTTTTTAAAAAATTGTTTAACCACATCAGTTAAGAAACATGGATACATATGGATACATATGCTATAATGTTATTGTTTTAGTTAAATAAATTGTTTAAATTGTTATTAAGGAAATGATTATTAAAATAAATGATTTTTTTCTCCTTCCAATAAAGTACAGCAGAAAAGTTGTCTGAATATAAACAGCTAACTTATGAAACCTCACAATAATTTCATAATTATCTGTCTATGTATTTCTAATATAACTATTTTTTTATATAACTGTAAAAACCACTCTGAAAATTTATCATCCCAAAAATGAAACCTTCATCTGGTTGTAAATATTTTAGATGATACCAGAATGAGTCTTTCTGTGAAAATAATAATAATGATTTAAATCAAGTCTTCCTGACGAGTGATTTAAATTGTGATTTAAATCAATTTGATTTAAATCAAATCCACCTTGTTTGGTTGATGGTTGTGGGTCGAAACACAAGGGCTGTCTAATGTACGGCTTCCATTTTGTTGGGTCGTGTTGAGTTTGTGCATAATTTTCAATTAGATAGAGAGATCTAGAGATCTATGAATATGTTAATTCAGAGAAGTATTCCAGTTCAATAGGCTATGTCGCAGTGAACAGGACCATACAACCTTATTTTTATTTACATGCACGCAAGTGTCCCCGGGGGATGCAATTCCGAGCGAGCTTACGTGATGCACAACGCACGCTTTCCGGTCACTTTTCAGTCGTGTGGCTTGCTGAGGGTTTGCTGTCTTATTGCAACGTTTCGCGGTGGCGAAGCAAAAACGTTGAAAAGCTCTGCCTTTTTCCCTAGGGAAGTCATCCAGCGAGGCCTTGCAGTTCTTCAGAGACAAGTGCCTGGAGGAGACACATTCATGCATGAAGGCTTTAAAAGGGTAAACGCTGCAGTTTCAGTGCTGAGATTTACACATACCAAGTGCTTCCAATTCATTTCAGGACCCAATTCAAAAGGCTGGGTTTTGGGTTTGTTTTTTTCCTTTAAAGCCCCAAAAGGCTTGAGGTTGGGCTATTTGAGGGATCACTTTCAAATGTGATGCAGTATACCTGCCTGGGTGTTGAGACCTTAATAAGAGGCCATTTTTAGGTTCCCCAGCCTAGTGAGATGACGTGGGGGGCGAGCAGGGCTTTTGTAGGGGTGGCACCCAATATATGGAACGCTGTGGTCTCTTGTCAAGTGAAGAATCTTCTCCTCCCAAGGTACTTGCTATTCCCCTTGCTGACTTAATGTTGGTTTTAAGTTGTTCTTCGGTTACATTGTTTATGTTGATTTTAGCTATACTGGTTATTTGTAAATGGTTTTAGTGGGGGGGTTTTAACCATTTAATTGTTGTGATGCACTTTTAGTGGTATGTAAAGGACCCAAATAATACATCATCATCATAATTTATTATTTATACCCTGCCCATCTGGCTGGGTTTCCCCAGCCACTCTGGGCAGCTTCCAGAAAAATATTAAAATACAATAATTCATCAAATATTAAAAGCTTCCCTAAACAGGGCTGCCTTCAGATGTCTTCTAAAAGTCAGATACTTGTTTATTTCTTTGACATCGGATGGGAGGGCATTCCACAGGGCGGGTGCCACTACCAAGAAGGCCCTTAGTTATGTGAATGGTATGTAATATATGTAATAAATAAATTTGTATCCTCTGTTGCAGGCAAATGAACAGATCTATGAAAATTATGGAGGTAGGAGATGTTTCTGTTAGGAGCACTGTCACTTCCTACTGTAAGCATCCCAGGGAGGGATATGCGAGGGAGGAGGCCTAATAGGAGTTGCCATTAGATTAGGCCAGGCCTACCATCTTGAATAAGGGACGCGGGTGGCGCTGTGGGTTAAACCACAGAGCCTAGGACTTGCCGATCAGAAGGTCGGCGGTTCGAATCCCCGCGACGGGGTGAGCTCCCATTGCTCGGTCCCTGCTCCTGCCAACCTAGCAGTTTGAAAGCACGTCAGAGTGCAAGTAGATAAATAGGTACCGCTCCGGCGGGAAGGGAAACGGCGTTTCCGTGTGCTGCTCTGGTTCTCCAGAAGCGGCTTAGTCATGCTGGCCACATGACCCGGAAGCTGTCTGCGGACAAACGCCGGCTCCCTCGGCCAATAAAGTGAGATGAGCGCCGCAACCCCAGAGTCGGTCACTACTGGACCTAATGGTCAGGGGTCCCTTTACCTTTACCTTACCGTCTTGAATAATAATAGTAATAATAATAATTGTTATTATTATGAATACTCTGCCCATCTGGCTGGGTTTCCCCAGCCACTCTGGGTGGCTTCCAGCAAAATATTAAAATGCAGTAATTCATCAAATATTAAAAGCTTCCCTAATTTATCTGTTTTGATTTGGTATTTTTTACAATTGCTGTCCAGAATGTTTTCTTGAAGTCGTTAACTGTCTTAGGTCATTGCTGTTCTTATATGATAATCTGAAGGTATCATTTCACAGCCTGCAAAAAAGTTAGAGCGACTGACTATTGCGATTTTTTCTTGTTACATCCAAATGGGTTTTTTAAAACATTTGTGCCATGCAAGCTTGATCTTTTTAACATCAAAACTTAAATGGCTTTTGCTTTCCGTTTAGCCACATTTTCTAGGAACTAGACTATTTCATATGAAACAAAGGGAAGACCTGGATGCCAAACGATAATTCCCTCTCTTGCCTGCGTTTCTCCCAAGAAGCAAGACGAATGCGCCCGATCTCTCTCTCCCTTCCCAAGGTCACCTTGAAGATCTTGTGTCTCTGTGACATGAGCAAGAAAAGAATATTTGACATTAAGAATACCTGTCAACAGTGATCAGTGTCTTTAATTTCAAGCTAGACTGAGAGAGACATTTGAAAATACGATGAATTGTATTAGGAATGCACCCAGTAATAAAACAATATTTTAAATGACTGCTTAGCGGCGCTTTCAGATTGATGTATGTAACAAATTTCACGAAAGCGGTTTTCTGGAGATTCTTCATTGAGCTACCTACCTGTTGCTAATAGCTCGGTTTGTAGAATCCCCAGGAGCTTCAATGAGAGTGGCTACTGTATGTTTGAGCCTTGCTTCTGTGCATGTCATTCAGCCTCAATCCTGTTTCTCTGCTGATTGGTGCCCAAGTAAATTACTAGCTTTTCTCTTAAGCTGAAGTCTTGTTTTCTTTTTTAATTGAAGAATCTAATATATATTTATGCTGCCGTATTTCAGGACTCCAGACAGCTAGCGTGATCATAGCTCTCACAGACGGGGAGCTGCAAGAGGCCCAGTTTTATTACGCAGAGAAAGAAGTAAGTTGAGCCTGAAGTTCATCAGACTATGTGGAAATGTATGAAATGTTCCTTTCATATCTCCAATTTTCTTGAACAGATCTCTGGTTCTTCCCATTCTGTTGTTTTCCTCTATTTCTTTGCATTGCTCGTTTAAGAAGCCCTTCTTGTCTCTCCTTGCTAATTTTTGGAACAACAACAATGTGGAAATGTACAAGTGTGCCCCATGGAAGTTATATAGAGTTTTTTAATACCACCTCTCATTTTAGGCCGACAGAGCAAGAAGCCTCGGAGCAATTGTCTATTGTGTTGGTGTGAAAGACTTTAATGAAACTCAGGTAATTTTCAAAAAATAATAATAATGTTCTTCTACAAACGGAGTTTGATTCTTACATTGCATTAAAGGACAACGGATGGTTCCTGTAAGGCACTCCTGTACCTGCAAACAAAGACAAATACTTTGTCTGAATAAGTAACACACACCTTTGTCTTTGTTCCCCTTTAAGGTCAAGCACCCTAATCCCCCCTTTACTATTATTAGCATATGAACATCTATACACAGTGTCCTTCTTCAAATGTCACTTTGGCTTCTTTAAATGAACACCTAACAAAAAAATAATGTCCATACTTTTGTGTGGTTAAAAAGAACAAAACACCCCTTGGTTTCACCACAATTTTTTTTTGCAGTGATGGTGGGCCTTGGGCGTCCTACTCACAAGCAGCGTAGCATTGCTTGCTGGTGCCCGGGGCATGTGTGTGTACGTGCTTCCATGCTTCCAGAGCAACCCCACCAGAGCAAATTGGGGCCGCACTGAGCTGCCTGCCCACCCACATAGGGGGGAGTCCGGCTGGCTGACATGGCCCTTGGGGGGCAGAGAGGAGCACTGGGCTATTGGGGTCACCTGGATCATGCTGCCTCAAAAATCGTGTGCCCCCCGGCACCCCCTTTTAAAGAAGGCTTTTATGATCTCTATTGCTGCGGTTGATTGATTGTGGTTCATCACGCTGCTTTCTTTTCTCTTGTTTTATTACTATGCTTTGTGCTTTACGTACATCTTATTTTAATGTATGCTGCTTTGAGGGTCTCCTCTGGCCAAGAAGCTGAGTATTAATGTAAGTAAGAACTAAATAATAAATACTACACCTGTGTCCTTTCCAAAATGTTGGTGTATGGCAATAGTTAAGCTCTGTGGGTTGCAAGTTCCGATTTCGCATCAGCTCATTGATTGGCCTTTGCGTAGGTCATTATTTTCTTAATCTTGGTTGCCTCGCACCCCTGCAATATTGGGAAATAGAACTGGCTTAATGGCAACGCTGTTAGGCAGGTTACTGATATATGTGAAATACTACAAACTTTCAAATATATCTCTATAAATGTGAAGCCTTTTATGACAAAGAAATCTGCATGTATTTTAATAAGTGGCCTTAAATTCTTCCAGTCAGCCTCTACTCTGGGCACATAATTCTACCATGTCTCTGGGTGGATATCGCTGGATAATTTAAGTCTCTCCTGGGTCACACGTTCTTCAGAACTTCCCAACGGAAAAGGGGCATAAGCAGAAAGCAGGCTCTGTTTTTAGTTTAATAGATATTATTTTCCCCACCACACATTTATGAGTGTCTTGTCTTTGCAGCTATCGACTATTGCAGATAGCATTGATCACGTTTTCCCTGTGACTGGAGGTTTTTACGCTCTCAGAGGCACCATTGATTCAGTAAGTAGCTTATCCAATAAATTCACCCTTTTCTCAATTTGTCAATCAGTGTCAGGCTACCCTTGGCTGCAAACGTCGTTCTTTCAATCCTACAGATTCTGAAGAAATCGTGCATTGAGATCCTGGCCGCTGAACCATCAAGCATCTGTGCAGGAGGTGAGTAATGCTACCCCGTCCGCTATGGATTCTGGTGATCTTTCTAGATA
This sequence comes from Podarcis filfolensis, assembly GCF_964270895.1. Lineage (NCBI taxonomy): Eukaryota > Metazoa > Chordata > Lepidosauria > Squamata > Lacertidae > Podarcis > Podarcis filfolensis. Next base: position 90,389,340 of record NC_139608.1, read on the forward strand.
GTGATGTGAAATGCTGGGCTCTGTTAAATAAAGTCCTGGCTTTGATTTTCCACACAATATCACAGAATCGTAGAGTTGGACCTCAAGCATCATCTAGCCCCAACAATGCAAGAACATCCTTGCTTAACCGATTTTTGCAAGTGATTTATTGAACATGGTGCATCCACGTTTTAGGAATATGCTTTCTTCTTCTTCTCTGGATGTTTGGCAAATCATAGCCTACAATGTGTTGTTGTTCCCTGCTGAACGAAGGATTTGATGATCAAATTCCATAAGATGCAAATGGCTCCTTCGCTTGTGAAGGAACAACCATACACTGCAGGATGCCATATGCATTCCAGATCACAATGTGCGAGATCAGAAGAGAGGTCAGGTGTGTCCTGGAATGGGTTCTTCAGAAGACAATGGTTCCAGTTGACTTGAGAAAGTGAGGCAAATCATTTCATTTCGTTTCACTTTTAATTTGTGTGGTGCAAGGCAGCTTGCAGCAGCAAAATATACAACAAAGAACACACGCCTTTATAATAATCTCACAGAAAGTCATAATAACACATAACTCTGAAATGGAATGACTTGTATCAAACAAAGTAATCTATTAGAATATAATAGTACACCGCAAAATTAACTATCAAAACAAAACAATAATTGAACAGAAATTCACTCCCTGTGGAACGCCCTCCCGTCAGATGTCAAGGAAATAAACAACTATCTGACTTTTAGAAGACATCTGAAGGCAGCCCTGTTTAGGGAAGTTTTTAATGTTTGATGTTTTATTGTGCTTTTAATATTCTGTTGGAGCCGCCCAGAGTAGTTGGGAAAACCCAGCCAGGTGGGTGGGGTATAAATAATAATAATAATAATAATAATAATAATAATAATAATAATTATTATTATTATTATTAGTATTATTAGTATTATTAGTATTATTAGTATTATTAGTATTAGTATTATTATTTTATAAATAATGACTAAACTATGATCAGTAAAAATGACTGAGGGACAGTGGACCGGCCCCCCTGCTGAAAAAGTTTGCTGGCCCCTGTTCTAGCCCAACCCCCTGCAATACAACAACAACAACAATAATAATAATAATAATTTATTATTTATACCCCGCCCATCTGGCTGGGCTTCCCCAGCCACTCTGGGCGGCTTCCAAAAAAATATTAAAATACTGTAATACATCAACTAGAATCTCAACTAAAGCATCCTTTGCGTTTAAGAACGGGTCTCTCTGTGTTTGTATTCATATTTTTCCACATATTTTTCCACCTGCCTCTGTTGAATCATGGATAGCCCCCAAGGCTGGTTTTTAGCGATCGAGAAAACTGAATGTTGACTGGGCTGCTGTAGATGGATTAGCCTGTCTGGATTCTGACAATTCTCTGAGGCTTAATGTTTTGTGACCCTCCCAATCTGTAAGCCCCCCGACTCGTAGTCCACTCTGCAAATTTGGATCTCCCTTGATTAGAAGTGACCGAGACGCGCAGCCTGCGAAGAGGCCCATCAGTCTGGAGTCCGAATTTCCCAGAAGCTTCATTGCTCTGATTATACTCACAAGTGCCCTGGCTTGATTGAAAGGTTGCGCTGGATGTTGGCACCCAACTGGCCGCGTCAACTCCCAGGTGTAGATGCAAGCCGTCAGCTCCTCATCAGAGTCACAGAAGCAAAACAGACAGCCCCGCCAGTGCGCACCAGTTTCAACCCACCCTCTCGCTGCCAGCGCTGCCTCTTTGGTTCTGCGCTGACCTTTTCCCCTTCGTTGTCTTGTCAAAATCAGCAATTTGGAATCTGACAGTAACGAAGGAAGAAAAGGACGTGTGCCGAGTCAGGGCCCCAATTTAAATAGAATTAGCCCTTTCAGCTGGCTTGGGTTCCCCGGAACAGAGTCGCGCTGTATGGCATTAAGAATGGGGCAAAAGGGGTCGCAGGTTGGCAGACCCAACAGTTTCCACCGCTCGTCTAACCCGCAATGAAAATGAATAGTTTTCCCCCTTTTTTGTTTCTGTACCGGTTAATAGGAGTCGAAAATGCATAGTGGTTGTTTTCACGAACACCGATAACATTACAGGCTGGTGGGGGGATGCAGTTATTAAAATGTAATATTTTTGTAGTGTCAAAAAAAGCACTTTTACAGGAGGTTACAGTAATAGTCAGGGAAGAGGACTTTGCCTCAAAAGCATAATTCTACAGCCTTCAAATACAGTGGTACCTCGGGTTAAGTACTTAATTCGTTCCGGGGGTCCGTTCTTAACCTGAAGCACCACTTTAGCTAATGGGGACTCCTGCTGCTGCCGCGCAATTTCTGTTCCCATCCTGAAGCAAAGTTCTTAACCTGAAGCACTATTTCTGGGTTAGCGGAGTCTGTAACCTGAAGCGTATGTAACCTGAGGTACCACTGTAGGTCAGAACTGAGCTCTTTCCCCAAGAATATTTTACTATAATGTTAATAGTGATTTCATAGCTCCTCGGCGTCGCACTTCTTGATTTCCTTTATCGTCTGAGGTTCTCCGTAAAATAGTGTTCCCATTTCACAGTCGGTGACCGCTCCCCGTGAAGCCCTGCTGTATGTTATTGGGCCACACCAGTTTTCCTCATTGTAACGTTTTCTCTTGACAGAATCCTACCAAGTGGTGGTCAAAGGCAATGGCTTTTATTACGCAAGGAACATTGACCAAGTTCTCTGCAGTTTCAAGATCAATAACACCATTACTCTTAGTAAGTTGGCAGGTTGTGGCCTTCCCACCCCAGAAAAGTGCTTTCACCATGTTGTGGTGTGAAATGGTAACAGGGGAAGAATTTTCACCCTCATGGCTACTTCTGCATCATTCCCATCGTACCTGGGCTTGTCTTGCTGGTCCGTGCAGGAGATGTCCGGCCAACGCATTTGTCAGCGTTGGAATGGAAGTTACGAATTTGATAATCCAGAACAGAAAAGCACAGGCAGGGTTGCAAAGTTTCAGGAAGATGCGGAAACCTACACTAGTTAAATTCTTGCATGTCCTGCAGCTGATAATGTCAGTCTGTATTCTCTGTCAAGGAGTGCGGCGAGATAGCCACACTAAAAGGGCCTTTGCATTATTTTCCTAGATAAGGATTTCATGAACTTCATCCGAAAGAAGCAAGTTTGAACCTCCCTAACGTATACTTAGGGACGCGGGTGGCGCTGTGGGTTAGACCACAGAGCCTAGGACTTGCTGATCAGAAGGTTGGTGGTTTGAATCCCCGCGACGGGGTGAGCTCCTGTTGCTCGGTCCCAGCTCCTGCCAACCTAGCACTTTGAAAGCATGTCAAAATGCAAGTAGATAAATAGGTAGCGCTCCGTGGGAAGGTAAACGGCGTTTCCGTGCGCTCCTCTGGTTCGCCAGAAGTGGCTTAGTCATGCTGGCCACATGACCCAGAAGCTGTATGCCGGCTCCCTCGAGATGAGCGCTGCAACCCCAGAGTCGGCCACGACTGGACCTAATGGTCAGGGGTCCCTTTACCTTTACCTCTACCTTTAACGTATACTTAGCACAAAAGGGCAACAACACAACCAGCATCAGTTAGGGAATCAAATCACTCTAAAACAGAACAGACAAATCATTATCTATCTATCTATCCATCTATCTTTCTATCTATCATCTATCTATCTATCTCAATTTGTTCTACTCTGAATGAAATGAAAGGGAAGACACACATATAACCTGTAACTCACTGGCTGAAATGTTAAAAAAAGAAGAAGAAAGGGAAACCTAAAACTATTTGCTGCTGTAACGAATTTTTTTTTTAAATGAAACAGGCACTCTTCATAAACTTGCCATCTAAAGTTTTTTATGGCTGCTTTGTACTAGCATAGAAGTGATTTTTCGTTTCTTCCCTTCAGATGAAAAGCCAACAATTGTTCAAGACACATACTTGCTTTGCCCTGCTCCAGTGATAGCAGATGTCGGACAGTAAGTACATTGTGCTTTTACCTGTTCCTCATACCACCTCTTACTTGTCGTGTTTTCTCCCCCCCCCAACCCCCGCCCCCCGAAATGCTAAAATGTGAGAACCGCCAACTGAAATATATCAGTTCTAAGCGGTTAGAAACTCGTGGGGGTGGGGAGAATCATTGATTTCATTGTTTGTTACGATAAACAGAGAACAGACATAGTAAAAATTATAATTTATTATTTATACCCCGCCCATCTGGCTGGGTTTCCCAAGCCACTCCGGGAACAACAAAAGATTAAAAATACATTAAAACAGAGGGAAAGACCATCGTTTTAATCAATGTCTCTGTTGGCTCTCCAGGGTGGTTTACCTGCAAGTTAGCATGAACAGCGGACTGACGTTCATCTCCAGCTCTGTCAGCATCACCAGCACCCGCTGTGTAAGTATGAAGCACGAAACTGAGGGAAGGAAGGACCTAAAACGCAGAAACAAGGACTAAGGGGTTGGGTGGAAAAGTGTTGCTTTTTGACCACCGATCCAGCTCTTAATAATAATAATAATATATTACTTATACCCCACCCATCTGGCTGGGCCTCACCAGCCACACTGGGCGGCTCCCAACAGAACATTAAAAACACAATAAGATATCAAACATTAAAAACTTCCCTAAACAGGACTGCCTTCAGGTGTCTTCTAAAAGTCAAAACAAAAAAATTTTTTTCCTTCTAGTAGCACTTTAAAGACCAACTAAGTTAGTTCTTGGTATGAGCTTTCGTGTGCATGCACACTTCTTCAGATACACTGAAACAGAAGTTGCCAGATCCTTCTATATAGTGAGAAGGTGGGGAGGGGTATTACTCAGAAGGGTGGTGGGAATGGGTGATTGGCAGATAGCTGTGATGAGCCTGTTGACGACTCTTAACGACTGCAATAGGTCTTACAGGAAAAAGCAAGGGGTGAGAAGGTGAAAAATGGCTTTGTCATGTATAATGAGATAAGAATCCAATGTCTTTGTTCAGACCAGGTCTCTCCATGGTTTTAAGTTTGGTAATGAGTTGCAATTCAGCAGCTTCTCTTTCCAGTCTATTTCTGAAATTCCTTTGTAGTAATACAGCTACTTGGAGATCTTGTATAGAATGTCCTGGGAGATTGAAGTGTTCTCCTACTGGTTTCTCTGTCTTGTGATTCTTGATGTCCGATTTATGTCCGTTTATTCTTTGGCGTAAGGTTTGGCCTGTTTGTCCAATATAGAGAGCTGAAGGACACTGTTGGCATTTGATGGCATATACAATGTTAGACGATGAGCAATTAAATAGTCCCGAGATGGTATGTGTGATGTTGTTGGGGCCAGTAATGGTGTTGTCCGGGTGTATGTGGCAGCAAAGTTGGCATCTGGGTTTATTGCAGGCTGGGTTTATTGCAGGCTCTAAAAGTCAGATATTCCTTGACATCTGATGGGAGGGCGTTCCACAGGGCGGGCGCCACCACCGAGAAGGCCCTCTTCCTGGTTTCCTGTAGCTTCACTTCTCGCAGGGAGGGAACCACCAGAAGGCCCTCGGAGCTGGACCTCAGTGTCCGGGCTGAACGATGGGGGTGGAGACGCTCCTTCAGGTATACTCAAGGGAACATGGAACTGGGTTTGACAGGGGCAGCCAACCTTGTTTATTCCTGACCCACTCATATCTAAAGCAGTGGATGGGGTGGGGGGCTAATTTTAAAGCCAAGAAAGGGATCTGTGAGTGTAAGATCTCTTGCTGAAGAGGGTTTTGGTAAGACACTTGCTGCTTTGTCTACACTGCTGCTGACCCAGGTTCAGGCTGTGGTCGTTTGAATGCTTGTACTTTATAAGTTAGAAACAAATATTTTATTTATAGAACAATGAATTTGTCTCCTCTCTCTTCCCAACCCCCTTCACTTTGCGTTTGTGGGCATTTTGCTCCTTACGCTGCCCTCTGCAATTCTGTGGGAGGGGTTCAGTTCCCTTCCTTGTGAAAACGGAAGAAAATGCGTAGGTCTATATTCTCACTATGGCGTCAGCATAACTGTCTGCAGGTGATCCTAGTCAGGGTACCAAGCAAAAATCCCATGCAACAAAGGCAGAAAGAACAAAACATTAGTCACACGTGGGCACACACAACTTACAAAAACAGCAGAGGGGGAAATCAGACATTTAGTCTCTACAACTAAACTTGTATGGGTTTGACTTTAACTATCTGTCCACACGGGACGCGGGTGGCGCTGTGAGTTAAACCACAGAGCCTAGAACTTGCCGGTCAGAAGGTTGGCGGTTCGAATCCCCGCGATGGGGTGAGCTCCCGTTGCTCGGTCCCTGCTCCTGCCAACCTAGCAGTTCAAAAGCACGGCAAAGTGCAAGTAGATAAATAGGTACCGCTCTAGCGGGAAGGTAGACAGTATTTCTGTGTGCTGCTCTGCTTCGCCAGAAGTGGCTTAGTCATGCTGACCACATGACCTGGAAGCTGTACGCCGGCTCCCTCGGCCAATAAAGCGATATGAGCGCCGCAACCCCAGAGTCGGTCACGACTGGACCTAATGGTCAGGGGTCCCTTTACCTTTTTATCTGTCCACACAGATTTTTTTGTATTTTGCACTGGCCATTTCTGATTTTGGCCTACCCAGATTGCCAGATAGACCGTGCGGAATAGGTACAGCAGAGACAAAATTTTAGCTGTGCTACTGAGCAGATTTATTTAGCAGTATACTAGCAGTGTAAGCGAGACTTGCCTTTCCGGTAGAAATGTTCTTGTGCAGTGCAGTCCCATACATATCTGCTCAAAGTAAGCCAATTGGGTTGAGTGATGCTCCCAGAATTGCTGCCTTTGGGGCTGTTACAGAGAGCCAAAATAATAGCTATGTTCACTTGCCCCACAACCATGCGATCAAATGCCACTACTTAGGTTTTCTGGAAATAAACTAAGAAGATAAGATCTTTTCTTACTCTATAGCATGGCTAGTCCTTTCCTTCGAAGTCACTGGTGCTGTTTATTGTCACGTTTGATAATATGTACAAATGCAACATGAAATGGCTATGAGCATGCAGGAAGGAATGTACATAAGAAGATGGCTCTATAGAGCAGGCATAGGCAAACTCGGCCCTCCAGATGTTTTGGGACTACAACTCCCATCATCCCTAGCTAATAGGACCAGTGGTCAGGGATGATGGGAGTTGTAGTCCCAAAACATCTGGAGGGCCGAGTTTGCCTATGCCTGCTCTATAGGTACCCAGGCTTGAATCCACCTTGGACTTTAAAGGTTAATAAAAGGTAAAGGGACCCCTGACCATTAGGTCCAGTCGTGGCCGACTCTGGGGTTGTGGCAGTCATCTCGCTTTATTGGCCAAGGGAGCCGGCGTACAGCTTCCGGGTCATGTGGCCAGCATGACCACCAGAGCAGCATGGCGAACCAGAGCAGCGCACGGAAACACCGTTTCCCTTCCTGCCGGAGCAGTACCTATTTATCTACTTGCACTTCGACAGGCTTTTGAACTGCTAGGTTGGCAGGACCAAGGACTGAGCAACGGGAGCTCACCCCGTCGCGGGGATTTGAACCGCCGACCTTCTGATCAGCAAGTCCTAGGCTCTGTGGTTTAACCCACAGCGCCACCCGCGTCCCTTAAAGGTTAATACCAGTGCTTCAAACTGAGCCTGGAAACTTAACTGGGAGCCAATACAGGCCTCTCCAAATTGGCCTGGTGGAATCAAGGTGCCTAGGGCCTGTCAGCAAACTGTTTTCAGCATTTCGTACCGATTTAATTTTCTGAACAGTTTTCAGGTGGTGCATTACAGTAGTCCGCTCTTGGGCGTGAATGACTCTGGGCGAGGACCGATTCTGCCAGGAACGGTTGTGGTTGGCTGCTTGCCAGCGTTATATTTGAAAACACACAAAAAAATTAAAATGAGGTTTTAAGCACTGTTTTTGCTCTGCTCCAGTCTGGAGTTACAGTCTCTGGGTGTCGAACCTAGATAGAGGGGGACACTGCTCTCTGAAAATTGCTTTGCAGTAGAGAAGCTGTGTCTGGCATTCGAAGAGATGAGCTTGTATGGCTTCCTTCTTCATAAGGAGAAAGCAAGGAAATTGATCTAATGTGCTGCCTTAGGGCCTGACCGCAGCCAAACGACACTCGCAGATGTCACAAGTAGCACATTTATTCACATCCCATTTTTTTCTTTCAAAGACACATGAAGCAGCTTACAAAAAACGATGCAGCGGAGATTAAATTGAAAAACAACAAACGCTAATATAGCAGCAGTAAGCATGGTAAAAGTCCATGATACAAACTTTCATTTAAAAAAACAACAACTGGGTCATTGAACGCTTGTTAGATTAAAAAAAAAATTAATGAAATGAAAAGAATAAAGATTTGCAAATTCAATGCTTAATTGCAAAGGACTTGCGATTAACAGTAGATTAATGGGGAAGAGCTGTAGCCTTGCAGAAGCTCCTTGGTTCACTCTCAGGAGACGGGGACTGTTATTGGTTATACTGGATGCGGGTGGCGCTGTGGTCTAAACCACTGAGCCTCTTGGGCTTGCTGATCGGAAGGTCGGCGGTTCGAATCCCCACAACGGAGTGAGCTCCCGTTTCTCTGTCCCAGCTCCTGCCAACCTGGCAGTTTGAAAGCACGCCAGTGCAAGTAGATAAATAGCTACTGCTGTGGTGGAAAGGTAAACAGCATTTCCATGCGCTCTGGCACTCGTCACGGTCCTCTGTGAGCCAGTAGCGGTTTAGTCCTGCTGGCCACATGACCTGGAAAGCTGCCTGTGGACAAACGCCGGCTCCCTCGGCCTGAAAGCAAGATGAGCGCCACAATCCCATAGTCGCCTTTGATTGGACTTAACCATCCAGGGGTCCTTTACCTTTACCTATACAGTGGTACCTCGGGTTACATACGCTTCAGGTTACATACGCTTCAGGTTACATACGCTTCAGGTTACAGACTCCGCTAACCCAGAAATAGTACCTCGGGTTAAGAACTTTGCTTCAGGATGAGAACAGAAATCGTGCTCCGGCGCCACCACAGCAGCAGGAGGCCCCATAAGCTAAAGTGGTGCTTCAGGTTAAGAACAGTTTCAGGTTAAGTACAGACCTCCAGAACAAATTAAGTTCTTAACCCGAGGTACCACTGTACTGGTTGCAGCGAAGGAAGCAAGGTGGGGGTTTGCCACGTTTCCCAGCCAGCGCAATTTCTTTGAACTAGTTGAAATTCAGAAGGCTGACCTTACTTAGTAAAGCCCTCAGTAAAAGTTCCTTGGCTGCATTTTCCGGATGTCAAAGCCAGAAGCAATGGGCACCCTGGGCTCAGTGGGGTGTGTGTCCCAGATGTTTTAACGAGTGCCCTGAGTACTGAGGGCACCTCGTGGCACTGATAAATGGTGGTGTGGGCGCCAGTAGTTCAACAAGCAGGGCAGCCGTGGGAAGAAGGAAGTTTTTGTTCCCAGCCCTCCTCCTCACCTTCTCTGAAGCACTGCATGCTGGGTGATAGAGCCCAGTGGAAACCCAAAGGAGTTTCAGTTACAGAAAGGTAGCCGTGTTGGTCTGCCATAGTCAAAACAAAAAAAAATTTTTTTCTTTCCAGTAGCACCTTAAAGACCAACTAAGTTAGTTCTTGGTATAAGCTTTCGTGTGCATGCACACTTCGTCAGATACACTGTGTGTATCTGACGAAGTGTGCATGCACACGAAAGCTCATACCAAGAACTAACTTAGTTGGTCTTTAAGGTGCTACTGGAAAGAAAAAAATTTTTTTTTGTTTTGCCAAAGGAGTTTGTAGTTGTAGCTGTTTTAAAGAAAGAGAGGGAAGAAAATACCTACGCTTTATATTTATTATTTATTTATTTTTATTAGTTTTTAATTACAACAATCCAATAATAGCCTCATTATAACAATGCCAAATTGTAATATAATTCCTAATACAAATCATTCGAATACCAAATTTCTGTATTTTTCGCTCTATAAGACGCACCAGACCATAAGTCGTACCTAGTTTTTGGAGGAGGAAAACAAGGAAAAAAAATAATATTCTGAATTCCAGAAGCCAGAAAGAGCAAGAGGGATCTCTGCGCAGCGAAAGCAGCGATCCCTCTTGCTGTTCTGGCTTCTGGGATAGCTGCGCAGCCGGCATTCGCTCCAAAAGACGCACACACATTTCCCCTTACTTTTTAGGAGGGGAAAAGTACATCTTATAGAGCAAAAAATACGATATATAATTTAGGTGGCCCCCCCGCATGCTAGAATTAATGGTTTGATGATTTACTTTGCTCCTGCGTACCAAAATCTTAAGGGACGCGGGTGGCGCTGTGGGTAAAAGCCTCAGCGCCTAGGACTTGCCGATCGAAAGGTCGGTGGTTCGAATCCCCGTGGCGGGGTGCGCTCCCGTCGCTCGGTCCCAGCGCCTGCCAACCTAGTAATTCGAAAGCACCCCCGGGTGCAAGTAGATAAATAGGGACTGCTTACTGGCGGGAAGGTAAACGGCGTTTCCGTGTGCTGCTCTGGTGCCGGTTCGCCAGAGCAGCTTCGTCACGCTGGCCACGTGACCCGGAAGTGTCTGCAGACAGCGCTGGCTCCCGGCCTCTAGAGTGAGATGAGCGCACAACCCTAGAGTCTGTCAAGACTGGCCCGTACGGGCAGGGGTACCTTTACCTTTTTACCAAAATCTTACCGATTTCAATTACATGCCCATCGTAATAGTAATCCCTTATGCAACAGCTGCAATATTAATAACTTCTGTTCGTGTTGACACATTAAGTAATTTATAAGCGTGCAAGTGAAGATCTCGTATTGAGTCATTGCTTTCCCTGTGTGTGACATTTATTCTGTCCGTGGTGTATTTTTCTGCCCTTGCCATTATCACCTCGTACACCATACGTCTGAAACCCGTGATTAAATCCGAACCGCGTCGATTGCAATGCGAAATAAACAATGCCCGGTTCTGTCGCAAGATCCGTAACCGAGGAATACCTTCCTTCCTTGCAGCATCATGGGACGATTGTTTTCATTGTGCTCCTGATCCTATTCCTGCTCCTGGCTTTGGCTCTCTTCTGGTGGTTCTGGCCGCTCTGCTGCACCGTGGTAAGTGTGCGGGTCGTATTCAAGGCTGTTTGTTTTTTTTAAATTTCTTTTTATATGTTGTTGTTGTTTAGTCGTTTAGTCGTGTCCGACTCTTTATGACCCCCTGGACCAGAGCACGTCAGGCACTCCTGTCTTCCATTGCCTCCCGCAGTTTGGTCAAACTCATGCTGGTAGCTTCGAGAACACCGTCCAACCATCTCGTCCTCTGTCGTCCCCTTCTCCGTGTGCCCTCCATCTTTCCCAACATCAGGGTCTTTTCCAGGGAGTCTTCTCTTCTCATGAGGTGGCCAAGGTATTGGAGCCTCAGCTTCAGGATCTGTCCTTCCAGTGAGCACTCAGGGCTGATTTCCTTAAGAATGGATAGGTTTGATCTTCTTGCAGCCCACGGGACTCTCAAGTGTCTCCTCCAGCACCATAATTCAAAAGCATCAATTCTTCGGCGACCAGCCTTCTTTATGGTCCAGCTCTCACTTCCATACATCACTACTGGGAAAACCATAGCTTTAACTATACGGACCTTTGTTGGCAAGGTGATGTCTCTACTTTTTAAGATGCTGTCTAGGTTTGTCATTGCTTTTCTCCCAAGAAGCAGGCGTCTTTTAATTTCATGGCTGCTGTCACCATCTGCAGTGATCATGGAGCCCAAGAAAGTAAAATCTCTCACTGCCTCCATTTCTTCCCCTTCTGTTTGCCAGGAGGTGATGGGACCAGTGGCCATGATCTTCATTTTTTTGATGTTGAGCTTCAGACCATATTTTGCGCTCTCCTCTTTCACCCTCAATAAAAGCTTTTTATATATAAATTTTTATTAGTTTTTTTTAACATACCATTTTCAACAGTGACTAAACATATTTTTACATCTTATGCAATTTTTTTCCCTTCCATCATTCCTGTCTGAAAACTTTCCAATCCAATCTCTTAGTATACATTTCTTATTTTCCCTGTTACATTAAAACTCATAACCAATGTTTCTATTCTTTATCTGCTTTGTAGCACTTCACATATTTCTCCCTCCAAAACTTCTTGTAGTCCTACTAGCGTAATTTGTTGATTACAGTTGCTCTTCAAATAGTTCATATACTTCTTCCAATCTTCTGTAAATCTCTTGTCCCGCAGGTTTCGAATCCTTCCTGTCATTTTGTCCAATTCTGCATAGTCCATTAATTTCGTCTGCCATTCTTCTTTCGTCGGAATTTCTCCTTGCTTCCATTTCTCGGCTAACAATACTCTTGCCGCTGTTGTTGCATATAAATTTTTATTTACATCTTGCCTATTAATATCCTGACCTAGAATACCAAGTAAAAATGCTTCTGGTTTTTTAAAAAATTGTATATTTCAACATCTTTTTCATCTCATCATATATCATTTCCCAGAAGTTCTTTATTTTCTTACATTCCCAGTATTCAAGGCTGTTATTTGGCCAGGGGCAGAATTTAAAATCCAGGAAAAGTGTAAAAGAAAGAGAAACACTCTCCCTTGTTTGACCTGAGAAATGAAGAGTTTCCACCCCCCTTCCCTGCACGCCCAAAATTGTATTGATTTCCAAGGCTTAAGAAAACAGCCTCCTCTCTTACTAGGTTCCTGAACTTTTAACAGCAGGCCGACACGTGCAGATTTAAGAAACGAAGGTTTTTCTTTTCACTTTAGTTTCCTGTCAGGAAACCCTTCCTCATTTGTGTGTTAGATTGCTGTTATCCTGGGATATTTTTAATTATTTTTTACCAAAAGGTCACATGGAAACGTTTTAAATATATTAATAGCATCCTAATGCTTTTGAATTATGGTGCTGGAGGAGACTCTTGAGAGTCCCATGGACTGCAAGAAGATCAAACATATCCATTCTGAAGGAAATCAGCCCTGAGTGACAGATCCTGAAGCTGAGACTCCAGTACTTTGGCCACCTCATGAGAAGAGAAGACTCCCTGGAAAAGACCCTGATGTTGGGAAAGATGGAGGGCAGAAGGAGAAGGGGACGACAGAGGACGAGATGGTTGGATAATGTTCTCGAAGCTACCAGCATGAGTCTGACCAAACTGCAGGAGGCAGTGGAAGACAGGAGTGCCTGGCGTGCTCTGGTCCATGGGGTCACGAAGAGTCGGACACGACTAAACGACTAAACAACAACAAAACGCAGTGAGAGGTCTAGGTGCTGGTAAAGGGACAAAGACAGGCCATCCTTGTTTCTTTTGCTCAATTTCCATCCTTTTTTCTTACAATGAAGGCATAGGAGATGGGCCAGGATAAACTAGGTGACTGTAGTGAGATTCAGTCTCGGATCGGTAACAAACTAATGGGACGACGTTGCCCTCTCCTGTTACTGATCTTTCCCGTTTTGTACAAAGGTGACAACAGTAAGCGTTCCTTGCAGGGATTTTATGCAGATTTGTTAAGGCAAAAATAGAGTTGCCTGTCCTTAACCTTGGCTATAAGGAGCCTAAACAATAGGGTACTGAGTGGGATGCGGGTGGCACTGTGGGTTAAACCACAGAGCCTAGGACTTGCCAATCAGAAGGTCGGCGGTTCGAATCCCCACGATGGGGTGAGCTCCCGTTGCTCGGTCCCTGCTCCTGCCAACCTAGCAGTTTGAAAGCACGTCAAAGTGCAAGTAGATAAATAGGTACTGCTCCGGTGGGAAGGTAAACGGCGTTTCCGTGCGCTGCTCTGGTTTCACCAGAAGCAGCTTAGTCATGCTGGCCACATGACCTGGAAGCTGTACACCGGCTCCCTCGGCCAATAAAGCGAGATGAGCGCCACAACCCCAGAGTCGGCCACGAGTGGACCTAATGGTCAGGGGTCCCTTTACCTTTAGCTTTAACCTTGGCTATAAGGAGGCTAAACAATAGGGTACTGAGTGGGAATGGTCAAAGAAGCATCATGAACATGAGCAGGAAACCTGATTTTAAGAAACTATTAAATTAAATTAATTTGGCTTGATTTGTAATAATTGGGGAAATTAATAAAAATAATTTTTTAAAAGAAGCAGCAGCCAAATAATAATAATAATAATTTATTTGTACCCCACCCATCTGGCTGGGTTTCCCCATCTCCCAATAGAATATTAAAAACACGATAAGACATCAAACATTAAAAACTTCCCTAAACAGAGCTGCCATCAGATGTTTTCTAAAAGTCAGATAGTTGTTTATTTCCACAGGGCAGGCGCCACTACCGAGAAGGCCCTCTGCCTGGTTTCCTGCCAAGATGTTTCCAGAGCTTTGGGGCTTATGTTTAACAAAAGGATGTCTTGAAGAAAGCTTGACTGGGAGCTCCTTTCTCGCAGGAACGGGTGCTGTGTGCTTTCATTGCAAAGACAGCCCTTAGTAGATTCTGCAGTCAGCAGCAAAGCGATTAGATTCTCGGGCTGCATGCCAGGATCCCACCCCAGAACTTGCACTTGCTTGTAACTTTAGAAAATGAGTCACTTCCTCGCTGCTCAGCTCTGCTTTTGCGAGATACCCCTGGCAGAGTTTTCATCTGGAAGACGCGTGCTTTTTTTTCTGGGCACTGGAAAAAGATTCGTGGCGGCTGAGCTTGCAGAATGATACAAGGCCCAGAAACCACGTTTCAGGCAGAGACAGAATTCACTAGATATTAGTGGTCCACAGACAACAAAGCAAGGTTTGGTTTCTAAGGAGCGAACATATTTTTAAAAAATAAATCAATAAGTTATTTCTTCAGAAAAGGAATGCCAAACAATCCTATTTCAGCTGCAACTGAGGGCTGTTTCATATATTGTCAGCTAGAAACCTGGGCCAGCAGCCAAGCTGACTGCCCTTGTATGATCTTTTTATTTCCTGCGTTTATACTTTCTGTGTACATTTTTAAAAAATCTTCAAGTATCCACTGCTTGTTAAACTAAATTTAGCAAGCCAGTAGAATTATATGAGTGGATTGCATTAATTTCCTCAGACCAATTATACCCGTGCCATCTTATACCATTAAAAAAAACTGTAAAAGAGCAGTTTAACGAGATTGCCAAGAAGCAGAATACTTCCTAACAGGGAGAAAAATGTGAGCACACTAAAATGCGAAAAGCATAACTGACTCGTTCACGGCTGGTTCACGGTGGTAGTAGCCTGTCCTTCCTCGGTTTCTGCAAACTTCACATCAGGGTACGTTTTCATTTTTGTCAAATTATCCCTGATTTGCCAGGGGTGTTTTTAAAGAGTCACACCCACCACAGCTGCACAGCCAGTGGCAACAAGTTAAAGACAGATGTGTGGGCTGGATGGCTGCCACAATTCTCCATGATTAAATGTCTAAGGTTGCAATCCTGGCCCCCACCCCCAAATGCTGATTCTTGCCTCTGCTTGCGGGGGAGCTCCATTGTTGCAGAAGCCCTGAGCTTTTACCCCTGTGGTCAGGAAGCTACTTTCCCGGGGTTAGACTAGATGGCCCTCGTGGCCTCTTCCAATTCTATGATTCCGTGATCTGTGAGTTTCAGGGTCCAATGTTAGATCCGAAAGCCCCACAGATCTCCCGAGGGGCCCGATCTTTGGAGCTGGTACAGCGAAAAAGAAAAAAGTGCCTACCTTTTGTTTTGCCCTGAAGGAGTTGGCAGGATTGTAAGCGCAGCAGTGAATACAAAACACTGTGGCTTTTCCGTTGCCTCTCGCTAGGAATATTGGTGGAGCAATCCCAGCCTTAGGTTCATTTCCCTTGCTTTAGCAACGGCACTGTTGAGCCTGGAGCAGGAGTGGCTAACCTCTGGGGCTGCAGATATTTTGGGACTCCCAACATCCATCAGCGCCAGCCAGCATATTCCTCCCCCCCCCCAATTATAGGTGGCGCTGTGGGTTAAACCACAGAGCCTAGGACTTGCCTATCAGAAGGTCGGTGGTTTGAATCCCCGCGACGGGGTGAGCCCCCGTTGCTCTGTCCCTGCTCCTGCCAACCTAGCAGTTCGAAAGCACGTCAAAGTGCAAGTAGATAAATAGGTACCACTCTGGCGGGAAGGTAAACGGCGTTTCCATGCGCTGCTCTGGTTCGCCAGAAGCGGCTTGGTCATGCTGGCCACATGACCCGGAAGCTGTACGCTGGCTCCCTCGGCCAGTAAAGCGAGATGAGCACCACAACCCCAGAGTCGGTCACGACTGGACCTAATGGTCAGGGGTCCCTTTACCTTTACTATATTTCATTAAGTTTCAACTTTTTAACATGTATTGTCATAACACGATTTTGTCTTTCATTTTTTCAGCTTCCTGCCCCTTTTCCCATGGAGTTCTTTTATCCTCCCCTTCTGTCACACCTCATCTTTTATCTATCGCATCATAACCACAATATTATAATCTAATTACTGTTGTTGCTCATAGCTCAAATCCTACTCACAGGTTCATCATACTATAATATTTCTTTAACTAGTCTGAAAAAGGCAACCATTCTTCCACAAAACACTCATCATAAGATTCCCTGTTTTCCTGATCATTTTGCTGGTTCTGCTTAGTCCATTATCCGTTCTTCTTTGGTTCGAACTTCCTTCTTCCTTCCATTTCTATGCATATACCATATTGGCCCGAATATAAGCCGCACCTTTAAAATTCGGGGGGGGGGGGGGAGGAAAAAAGACAATACCCGAATATAAGCGACTCCCTTAAGATTCCGCAGGCACTCACACCCGTAAATGGCAAATGTAGAAGGAAATCCTACAGCAATATCGTAAAAGCCAATTTTTGTAAGATCACGAATTTAAACCTCACTTTAACTTTTCACGGTCGGAATTTGGAAAAAAAAGAAGTGTGGCTTATATTTGGGGCAATACAGTAAAATCCTAGTTGCTTTAATATTTTTTGGGGGGGATTTCTGCCATCATATTCAACAGTCTGTGATTGTGGTCCAATGGCATCTGAGGGGCACCCTGGTCTAAAGACTCTAAAGGGCTCGGGTAAAGCCAACCTTTGCGAACCATTTGAAGAGATGAAGTTGATGAGCCGGACTGTTTCATTGAGTGAAAAGGTTGCATGTAGATGGGGGACAAAGCTTGCAGGCACTGACAGGCCTGTGTGTGTGTGTTTCAGGTCATCAAAGAACCGCCGCCACCACCCCCAATGGAACCTGTAAGTATGTTGTTACTCAAACTGTTACCCTGGAAGTAGCATCATTCGTGTAGGGCAGGGGTCAGCAACCTTTTTCAGCTGTGGGCCGGTCCACTGTCCCTCAGACCATGTGGTGGGCTGAATTATATTCCTATGCCCCACAGATAAACCAGAGATGCATTTTAAATAAAAGCACACATTCTACTCATGTCAAAACATGATGATTCCTGGACCATCTGTGGGCCAGATTGAGAAGGCGATTGGGCCACATCCGGCCCCCCACGCCTTAGGTTGCCTACCCCTGCCATAGGGGCTTCTGGGAATGGCAACGAATGGGGCAGGCTAGGTAGGGAGAAGAGTCTCCCATTAATTTAGCTAGTAAGTCAGCGATTGCAAACTGAAACTTCCAATTCTCCGGGAAGGAAAACAACAGGGTTTCCATTTCCTTTCTACGGGGAAAAGAAAGGGCTGTCTAGCTCAGGCTTCCCCAAACTCGGCCCTCCAGATGTTTTTGGACTACAACTCCAATGATCTCTAGCTAGCAGGAACAGTGGTCAGGGATGATGGGAATTGTAGTCTCAAAACATCTGAAGGGGCGAAGTTGAGGAAGCCTGGTCTGGCTCTACCATTGGAGCTTCCCTCTTTTTTCCCCGTCCCTCAGAAGGAAACAGGAACGGTGTTGTTTTCTTTTGCTTGGGATATTTGAGGTCACACTGGGCTGCACTCGGCTGCCAGCTTCCTTTTGCTTAATGTAGGTTTTTGTTTTTAAGGAAAAGGAAAAGAGGCACCTTCTCCAACCAGTATCTACGTTAGAGATACTCGACACTTTTCCAGCTGAATCTGTTTGGCTGGTGCAGGGTAACGCCATTTATCCGCACCAGAGCTAGCACACTTGAAACGGAAGAGGAGTCCCAGCAGTGCTAAAAATGTGTAAACGGGAGCGTGGGTGTACGGGTGCAAGCGCTGTTCAGTGTAAATAAGTGTAACATGATCCACGTTGGTGCAAAAACACCTGATACAGACTAGTGGCGTTTCAGCTGGCAGCGACAGACCAGGAAAGTCTGAGGGGTAATTTGCTTCCAGATGCAGTAGCATTTTCCACAAAAAACCATCATCAAAATAATAGTTGTAAAACTGGGGCAATGAATAAACAGGAGTTTGCGAGAAATATGGATAGTTTCAAAAGTATATAATAAATACAGTGGTACCTCGGGTTAAGTACTTAATTCGTTCCGGAGGTCCGTACTTAACCTGAAACTGTTCTAAACCTGAAGCACCACTTTAGCTAATGGGGCCTCCTGCTATCGCTGCACCAGCGGAGCACGATTTCTGTTCTCATCCTGAAGCAAAGTTCTTAACCTGAGGTAATATTCCTGGGTTCGCGGAGTCTGTAACCTGAAGCATATGTAACCTGAAGTGTCTGTAACCCGAGGTACCACTATAAGGTCATATTTTATTAATGCATTGCCCTTTACAATATCTAGGATTATAACGTACAATACAGCTTTAGAATCTAAATGGATTTTTGAAGCTCTCTCTGTATTTGATTACAGATAAATAGCCTTAGCTAAAAAGGCAAAGAGCCCCTCTCTCCTTCTTTTTTTATGCCCTGGAAGGAGCTGCAGCTGGGAAAACAACGAGGTTTCTGTTTGCCGCCAGGCTATGAATGCAGACATGCAAAGCCAAGAATAGAGATTTCAGATGCCTGCTAGTTGACTAAGCTGCTTCCTGATAATATGCACACGCAGATCGCTCTCCCTTTCCGTATCTTTCCCACAGGAGTCAGATGATGAAGATGGGTTTCCAAAGAAAAAGTGGCCTACAGTGGATGCATCTTATTACGGAGGGAGAGGTGTTGGTGGAATCAAAAGAATGGAGGTATTGCATTTGTTCTGAAGCCTGGGTGGGGCTCCTAATTGCGTCTGCAAAACTCCTCACATACACAAGCAAACTGTTTGCATGTGACCATGCACATTCAGATGATCGGTGTTGAGGATGAGTTTAGGGCTTGCACGATCCAAGCTTAAAGTTTGAGAAACCCTGACTTGGACTATAATTGTACTTGTGTCTAGGAAATCAGAAATCGCCATAAATTGGGGGCTTCAATAAACCATCTGTTAGTGCCAGGCAAGCTGGTACATGGGTGTCAACATGGGCAATTCAACAACAACAACAACCACAACTTTTATTTGTATCCCGCCCACCCTGGCTGAAACCGGGCTCAGGACAGCTAACATCAAATATATAACATTGGTATAAAATCAAACAATAATTAAATTGCCTCCTAAAAACATGTCGGGATCAAGTTAAAATCTAATTAGATGGCTTTCTGCAGGATTAGGGCATAGCTGTCAACCGTCCCTTCTTTGGCGGGAAACTCCCTTATCCCAGCGCCGTGTCCCGCTGCTGTCCCTTATTGATGATGTCCCTTAAATTTCCTGGGTTTCAAAGGAAGCAGCTCCTCTCCCTCCTTCCCTTCCGGCCAGGGAGGAGGGAGGCTCCAACTGTGTTGCTTGGCTGCCCAGCCCCCTCTGGCCTCCTCTCACCGGCCTCAGCCCTTGGGAGCTCCTCCCCGCCGGGACTGGCGGGAGCCTCGGGCCCTTCTGCTGCCATCCTCCTCGCGGCCGCCGAACTGAGCGTCTCTGCCTGGGGCCTCTGCCCATCGCCTCTGTGTCGTAATCTTCAAAGCCTTGTCAGAGGAATTTGGCACTCTTCAGGTGCCCGGCTTTGGTTCCTTGTTGGCCTCCCCGTCAGCGACTCCCGGCAAGACAAGGCGAGGTCTCTATCGGCCGATCCTCCTCACGAACGTGAGAAGAACACAACCATCCCTCCTCCCTCACTCCCTGCCATCCCCAGGGAGGGGAGAGAGACAGACAGAAATGTCTTTACATGCCTTTATTTCTGTCTTTCCAGCAGTGCAGAAAAGAACATGTCTGCACTCCTCAGCAGCCACAGCAGAGAGAGAATAACTCCACCCATGTACTTCTGGTACAGGGTCATGTGACACTCTGAGCTAACATCCGGTGCTCAGAGCACATAATAGACTGTCCCTGGTTCCCACGGTACAGTCTCAAAACATCAACATCCTGTTTGGCTTTCCAGCCATCTGGAGCACTCAGCAGCATTGCTCCTTTTTCATAACAACCTCCCCCAAAAGAATCAATGCGTGTTGCGGCAAGCAAAGCGTGATCCAGAGAAGAAAACAAACAGTTGTTATACACATAACACTCCCCTGTTGTTTCAGTTCCACCCTTGGAACTCCCCGCCACTGGTTTCCCCAGTGTACCTCTCTGGTTGTCTGGCTTCCAAGGAATGAGTGCATCTGCATTACCTTGGCTAGCAACTCTCTGTTGTGTCTTTGTCTCTGACTTGGACACAGCTCCAACCTGTCCTCGGTTGTTTACAACAGCAACACAGCCCATCGCCACCGCTCCTACCAGGCCGTACTGCGGCTGCGCGGCCGAAGGACCCGGATGAGATGGACAGCCTGGCGCGGCCTATGAATTGCTGAGGAGCCTTGAGAGCAGAGCAAGGGCAACCATAGAGAAAGCAGTTCAGAGAGAGGAGGTGGAGGCGTTGGCAGATGTTCCAAGGGCTACAAGGGAAGGACCGCAAGCGTTTCACCCATAGATTTGTAGTGGTAGACTAGCATAGATGGTCAGATCTGCAGGTTTACTTTGGTCGCTATTTCCCTCCTCTCTTCCTTCCACCCGCCTGATGGAACTGAGAGCTACAGATGGAGCATGAGAGAAAAGATACAGAACTGCAGCAGCATCTTCGTAGCTTGGACTTCATTTTGCACGAAAAGTGGTTGCTGCTTGTAGTTATTTAATTGCAGTGTTTCATCGGCTGGTGTCTTGAGCAGCAACCTCTGGAAACGAAGGGCTAAAAACCGGCGCTGCTCTCCTCTAAACCAGCCAAAAATCAGAGGAAGCCCCCCTCACTCAGTCAACTTGATACTGAGGCCATGTGAGATTGTTCTCCACATTTTTCCATACAGAGGGCCCCTACCTTACTGGGAGTCATCCCTCTGGGCCAGACATCATCTAAATCTGCTCCTAGGCCTTGAGGGGGGAAGGATTGACTTAAAAGCAGTCAAGAGGCTCACTAACGATGGATATTCCAAAAAAGTACTACTAAGATTTGGTAGTCATAGAATCCCAACCGAAATCTTAAGGGAAAAGGCTCATTTAGCCCAGAAAGGAATTATTCCACGTCGACACTTTGAAGATATATCACTCAGACCATTGATTGCATCTAAAAGACAGAACAAGATGAACAAGGCCATTCCAACAGAAGCCGATATCTGCCCTACTCCCGTGGAAGAACCCAGTAGATGGGAGAAACCGCTGCCAGCTACCCGGGAAATCACGCAAGAAAAATCCAAGCTCCCAAACCATGCGATTGTAGCATCAATTAACAGCCTCGCCCTTGACACAACAGACTGGACAGTCCCAGAAGAAGAAGATCTGCTGAGTAACTTTACCAACCTACCAGATAAAGAACAAATAAGCATACTCAGTAAACTGACGAAACTACAGGCCAAATTGATCGAAATTCACCAACAAGGTCAACAAAATGCAGTAGAAACAATACACAATCAAACTTCACACCTACCAGCCCTCTCCCCAAAATGCATAGTCAAAAAGAGAGCTACTAATGGAACCTTTAAATGTATAGATGCAGAGCTTCAAATCCAGCCTCCTTTAAAATATGAAATGACAAGGAAAAACTCCAGTAATGAGACCACAAATTCCTGGCTGAGATATCAATTACTAGCTCCAAACGAAATAGGTACCCCTTATTTAAGTACTACAAAGGATTCTAACATTCCCGAACAAAAGATGACCTCCAACAGACCTGACACATTGAGCTCAACATCAAATGAGACCAAAGAAATGGAAGTAGAGACCGAAAACAATCCTACTGTCCATAATAGTCCACCAACCACAGAAATCTCTCAGGAACAAGGAACAGCTAAGGAAGAAAATCAAGAAAGGGAGGAAATTCTAATTTCCCGCACTTTAAAAAAGAATCTAAAAGATCCACCATTATGTTCCCCACCGAAAGTAGCGACAAATGGCTGTATCGGCACAAGACAAAATTCCTCGCTGGACTCAATAACAGAATTAGAATGACTAAATGCTGTCAACCAGCCACCAACTCAAAAACGGATTCTACGCTTGCTGTCCTGGAATATTGCAGGGTGGGGAAACAAAGACGGAGACCCAGACCTAATGAACTTCTTTAAAGATTTTGAATTAATACTTCTACAAGAAACATGGTCAACTAGAGATATTAAAATCAATGGATTCTCCTCCTATACGAAACCCGCATTGAAAACAAACACGAAGGGCCGGCCGAAAGCAGGGTTCTGTTGTATGATCAAAGACAACTTAGGGTTTGAAATCAAGCAGCTAGGAAAATGCTTGCCACTTGCACAAGCCCTACTTTTAACCCAAAAAGAAGATACTTTGCTACTTGTAAATGTCTATATCCCCCCATCCAAAAACAACAGCAACAGTGAAAATTGGTCACAACTAACCTTTTATATAGAAAATTTGACCGCTAAATACCCAAATGCCTCATTGATAATAGCAGGTGATTTTAATGCCAGAGTGGGAACCAACAATGAACAACTATGTAGCAAACTAAATTGGAATACTGACAATGATATCGCACATGCCCTGAAAATAGGACGATTCTCCAGAGATAGGGTTGTAAACAACGAAGGCTTACGCCTACTTGAATTATGTAACAACTTTAATTTGCAGATTGTGAACGGTTCAACAAAAGGCGATAGAAGCGGGGAGTTTACATACTTCTCCCCCCGAGGATGCAGTGTCATCGACTATATTCTTGTCCCTTATAATATTATAAATTCGATTATGGACCTCAAAATCGGAACGCGTACTGAAAGCGACCATCAGCCATTATTGTTGTCTATTAACTTAAAGGATGAAACCAAAATAACCAAGCACAATATTATAGAACCCTCTCAATACAAACAAATGACCCAATTAAAATGGTCCCAGGAAATGAGTGCAGTAGTGGGGCAAAAACTTACAGCCAACTTGAGAAAACAAGTATTATCCAACTTAAAGACCACTAATTCCTACAGCGATATTCCGAAAATTTATAATGAAATCTTCCAAATGTTCGTAGAACTTAGTACTCCACCTAAAGTTTGGGTACTTAAACATAGCGCTAGCCCTTGGTTTGATGATGAATGTTTCCAGCTAAAAAGAAAACTGCGCCAAACATTTAAAAATAATCGCACTAAACTCGAGCCCTCTTATCTTGATGAAAAAAGAAAATATCATTACATTCTGGCCGAAAAGAAACAGAATTATGCAACCCAAAAATGGCTACAATTACTCGACTCAATCCAGAGTAAAAATAACAAAGCGTTCTGGAACCTAGTGTACGGAGGATTGAAAGCCGAAAATCAACTAACTCTACCACCAATTGCAGAATCCAAATGGTCCCAATATTTTACATCTGTATTTAACAATCTACACAGTGAACTTAAAGGAAATGAAACCACTAAAAATAAAATTAATAAACTCCAGGAGTGGCCAAGGGTAGAAGAAGAGGAAATTAGAGAGATAGTTAAAAATTTTAAATCGGGGAAATCTCCTGGGCCAGACGGTCTACCAATAGAATTATTTAAGACCTATATAGATTGGTGGGCAGAACCCTTAGCTCAATTGTTTACTCTCATAGATAAATATGGGATCATACCTGAGATATGGTTAAGATCAATAATTATCCCAATTTTTAAAAATGGCGACCCAAAAGAACCAAGGAATTATAGACCGATAAGCCTATTATCAGTGATAGGGAAAATCTACGCTAAGCACCTTTTATCTAAACTCCTTACCTGGATGAAAAATCTAAATTTACCAGGGAAAGAACAAATAGGTTTCTCCAAAGGTTGCTCTACATTAGACCACTGCCTTATACTTATGCATTTGGTTGAAAAATACAGATCTCAAAGGCAATCTAAGATATTTGCTGCTTTTGTAGATTTTCGTGGTGCATTTGACTCAATTGACCGCCCAAAGCTGTGGAGGAAACTCGCAGAATTAAAAATTGATCAGCGCTTATTGATCCTAATAAAAAATTTATACTCTTCCAATATCTGTCAAGTCAAACTTAACACCAAAGGTCACCTTTCATCAGACATCCCAAACTCGAAAGGGGTAAAACAAGGGTGTATTCTTGCCCCCTTCCTATTTAATTTATTTTTATCAGACTTGCCAGATCACCTTCAAAAAATAGAATCACATGCCCCTAAACTTAATCAGAAACCAGTTTCTCTGTTATTATACGCAGACGATGCTGTTCTACTATCATTAACGAGTTTGGGTCTGAAACGTCTTATATCTTCTCTGATCCTTTACTGCGAATGTAACAAGCTCTCTATAAATTACGAGAAGACAAAAATTTTGGTCTTCTCGAATGGTTGGAAATTAGAGAAATGGAAAATAAGAGGACAGGAAATCCAACAAGTGAAAATCTATAGGTATCTGGGAATCTTATTCCAGAGCAATTTAGGGTGGGCAAATCATCGCACAAATGCCATAAAACAGGCAAAGTGCACCTCATCAGCAGTTGCCCGTTTTTATTATCAGAAAGGCAATCAATTTATTCCTGCGGCCAATCAGATATTCCAAACAAAAGTGCAATCCCAGATATTCTATGGAATCCCGCTATGGGTCCAAGCATATAATAGTGATTTAAAAAAGATTCACTCCAGCTTTCTGAGACGTATTCTTGGACTCCCAGCTGTGATCAAATATGAAACAATGTGTGCAGAAATAGGCATACACACAATGGAATATTGGGCCTGGTCCACCTCAATAAAGTACTGGTTACGCTGCCATTTTCGCTGCCCTCCATCAAGTCTGCTCGCTGATTTGCTCAAAGACTCCTACAAATCAAGATGGTATCAGTACCTCGAAAAAAAGATTGAATCTTTAGGCATCGAGCTGGAGCCCCTGTACAATTCTAATGAGCAATACATTTTCCATAATATCCTAACTAGACTAAAGGATGTCGAGAGGCAAAATATTATGGCAGCTGTAAACAAAATTTGCTCGCCCATATTCTATGATTTAAATATCTTAGATAGCAGAGCCAATTACGTCACCAAATTAATAATTCCAGCCCAACGTAGGGCTTTTATGCTGGCCCGTTTGAATGTTTTTCCCTCAGCATTTGTCAGGGGAAGATATCAAAACATCCCTAGAAACAAGAGATTCTGCAGATGTTTTATGAATGTCCCGGACACGGTAGAGCACATTCTCTTTCAGTGCCCATTGTACAGTACGCTCCGTCAACGCGTGCTGCCCCCTCTTTTGGGTGGTCTGGAGCCCCAACAAGGTGAATGTGTGGGATTCTGCCTATCCGACGTTGACCAAAGGGTAACGGCGGGGGTAGCCGAGTTTTTGGTAGCAGTCCTCCAAGGAGCAGGTTAACAAGGAAAACCACTGATTTTATATGTATATATATATATATGTATGTAGCCAACTGCTGCCTTTCTGTATATATCTCAAGGCTTTTATATGTTACTTTTTCTTTTATCGTTTTATTCGTATAATGCCTAATAAAGGTTTGAATAATAAAATAATAATTATCTGGTCCCTTTTAACTTCGTCTTTCAGCTGGTTGACTAAAATCCCTTATTTTGGCTGCTGATCCCTTATTTTTGAGACTGCTGGTCCCTTATTTTCAAATCTGTAAGTTGACAGCTGTGGATTAGGGTTGGGAACAGTAAATGCTCATCAGGCCCAACTGTTTACGCTGTTCTTATATAGGCCTGTGAGAATGATGGGAGGCCTCTTTCATACTAGTTCTTATACAAAAAAAGAAAGGGGTTCAGGCTGAGCCCTGACCAAAGGACTGGCCTGGCCAGATTCTCTACTGATGGCCTCAGTGGAGCAATATTGGTGTTATTCCAAATTGTTCCTGGCCCACATGTCACAAACTAACAATTTTATAATAATAATTTAATTATTTTTTATTATTTTTACCTCGCCCATCTGACTGGGTCACCCCGGCCACTCTGGGTAAACCCCAAACTATTTTGCACTTGGACCCATGGGAAATCTCAAGGTAATCCAGTAGTGACAGGTTTTTCAGGTTTCACAGTTCTACTGAAATCATATAACCAGTGGTTTTTTTGTGTGTGTTTAGGGGTACTCTCATTTTAACTCAAGAACATCACCATTTTATAGTTTGAATCGGTAAATACAGTAAATGGACAAAAGTACAAAGAACATGCATTACGTCATATTGCACAGTTGACAGCTCACAGTAACTTCCACATTGGCATGAGGTTGTATGCACTAACATCTTCCCAAAACTGACCAATCACAGCCCTAGATTCCAACTCCTACTTCACACATTAAACGCTCGCTTCTGTCTGAGACTCAGGAAATACTGTGGCAGGAAATGAGGCCGCCATCGGGGGTAGCAACAGAACTGATGAATCACTGTGATAGAGAAGAAACAAAAAAATTTAAAAATTGTAGTTTCTTCTCCCATTAGATTCACAAAATGTTTTAGGGGTACGCATACCCCTGCGTCCCCCCAAGAAAAAAGCACCTCATATAACGAAACTAGGATGAGATTACTGTAATTCTTAAAAGTTCAAGGACATAACCAGTTTTAAGCAGATGCAAGTTCATAATTAAAAAATAACACTGGCATAAATGGTATAGAATGAAACTATCCCTGCTCCCATGCCCCCAAAATAAATAGAAATTCAATCTGAGATAGAAATTCAAAATTACCGTATTTTTCGCTCGATAACACGCACCTGACCATAACACGCACATCGTTTTTAGAGGAGGAAAACAAGGGAAAAAACATTCTGAATGAAACAGTGGATGTATCATTTTTGTGCTTCATGCTGTGGCCACAGACATGTGATCTGATGGTGAATTTGGGGTGACCCAATGCAAAAATCCTGAGAATCCCTGTGGATCCATGTTTTGTAACCACGTTTTTGCACCATTGCAGCCCCAGGCAACAGTGGGTGCGTGATTTGGGGGGGGGGGCAGGCTGTAGCCATGGACATGCTATGTGATCTGATGGTGAATTTGGGGTGACCCAATGCAAAGATCCTGAGGATCCATGTGGATCCATGCTTTTTAACCACATTTTAAGTGGGGAAGGAAGGAAAAATACAGAATGGACAAGGAGCACGAGAGGGGTGTGCAGAGAAGCAGCTGGCTAAGAATGCAGGAGAGGGGTATAACGGGAGGGAGGAAAGGAAGGCAAAAGTTTTCCCTCACCTACCCACCCAAGCCAGCCAGCGCTCTCTCTCTCTCTCTCTCTCTCTCTCTCTCTCTCTCTCTCTGCTTGCCTGGAGGGGAGGGGCTTTCCCTGCTCTTTGTTCCGTTTGAGCAAACACAGCAAGGAAACAGAGCAGGGTGGGCAGTAAGACCCTGAGGCAGAATGCAGGAAAGCAGCCACTTCCTCTTTTCAGGTTTCCCTTCTCCGAGACGCGCGATTTGATTTTTGCCTGATTTTTTTTGCCATTTGGCTCCAGGGACCACACATTCGCTCAATAACACGCACAGACATTTCCCCTTCCTTTTTAGGAGAAAAAATCTGCGTGTTATAGAGGGAAAAATACGGTATATATATAATTTTTATTGGTTTTTTAAACATATCATTTTCAACAGTAATTAATCATAGTTTTACATCTTATTCAAATTTTTGACTTCCATCAATCCTGTCTGAAAATTTTCCAATCTAATCTCTCAGTATGCATTTCTTATCTTCCCTATTACATTTCAAACTCATAACCAATATCTCTATCTTTTTCTACTTTGTAACACTTCGTATATTTCTCCTTACAAAACTTCTTGTAGTCCTGCTAGCATAATTTATTGATTACAGTTGCTCTTCAAATAATTCGTATACTTCTTCCAATCTTCTGTAAATCTCTGGTCCCGCAGGTTTCAAATCCTTCCTGTCATTTTGTCCAATTCTGCGTAGTCCATTATTTTCGTCTGGCGTTCTTCTTTCGTCGTAATTTCTTCTTGTTTCCATTTCTGGGCTAACAATACTCTTGCCTCAGTTGTTGCATATAAAAACAATTTAACATCTTGCCTATTAATGTCCTGACCTATAATACCAAGTAAAAATGCTTCTTTTTTAAAAAAAAAATGTATTTTTCAACATCTTTTTCATCTCATTATATATCATTTCCCAGAAGTTCTTTACTTTTTTACATTCCCACCACATATGATAAAATGTTCCTTCTTTTTCTTTACATTTCCAACATTTATTATTTGTCTTATACATTTTAGCTAATATAACTGGTGTAATATACCATCTATACATCATTTTCATCATATTCTCTTTCAAAGCATTACAGGCTGTAAAGAGATAGAAATTCAAAATGAGAAAAACATAATATGCATGACTTGGGGGGAAATTATGAAAAGTGTTAACCATGGGTATTGGTAGTGCTGTTAGAAAAATAATAGAAGAGTCTTGTGATAAGACAAAAGAAACTGCATAAACATTTGTGGACTAAAGCCTGTGGAGGGGAAAAATGTAAAACAGTGGAGTCAGATGCAAAAACAAGACCTGGGACAATTCATCTGGCTATTTTCCCAGTCAGAATCGCAAACACCTCACACACAAAAACCCGATTTCCCACCTGCTAGAGAGAATATCCCATTCCGTTGTGTTTTGCCTTAATCAGGTGAGATGGGGTGACAAAGGATCGACAGAGGAAGGAGCGAAACTAGAGAAGCCCAAAAATGCCGTCATCAAATTGCCGGAAGAGGAATTTGAACCCTGGGAACCCAAGCCAAAGAGAGATCACGTCCGGAGGTTGCCCTCCGAAAGGAAATGGTACACTCCCATTAAGGTAACGCACGTATTTGATTTTCTTCTAGGTTTTGCCAGACACCCACCCACTCCCAGAATTGAACCACCAGAATGGCCACCGTCGTTCTTTGCCATGATCTTCTTAGGGAACTGCTCTCATGCACATATTAACTGTAAAGAAAGAAACCAAACCCGTTCTTAATTTTATTACCGTATTTTTCGCTCTATAGGACGCACTTTTTCCCCTCCAAAAATTAAGGGAAATGTGTGTGCGTCCTATGGAGCGAATGCAGGCTCCTTGCGCTGCGCTCTGAAGGCTTTGAGTTCCTTTAGCTGAAGCCAGGAGAGCAAGACTCTCCTGGCTTCAGCCAAAGGAACCCGAAGCCTTTGGAGCGCAGCGCGAGGTCCCGCTGCGTTCCAAAGGCTTCAGCCACGCTCCTGCCTGGAAGGCGGAGGAGGAACAGAAGGGTCTTCACTTGAAGAGGCGCTGCGCAGAGAGGGAGAACTGCACAGCACCCCTTCAGCCACGTGCCTGCCTCGAAGCCGGAGGAGGAACAAAAGGGTCTCCTCTTCTCCGCTCGCTGTCTTGGCTTGTGCCATGGCCGCGCACAACCCCTCCGGCAGGGAGAGGTTGCGCGCAGCCTGTACGCTGCTCTTTGGGGCTGGGGGGGAAATAAGACTTTTCCCCCTCTAAAAACTAGGTGCGCCCTATGGTCTGGTGCGCCCTATGGACCGAAAAATACAGTGGATTTTTATATGGTACCCAAGAAGTGGGGGCAGTTTCCGGCAAGATCTCATGTGATCTTGCCAGAACCTGCCACCATTGTTTCTGCTTCGCGGGCGCCACCACAGGATCCAGGCTGTAGCAGGAAGACAATTTCTTGTTTTGCCTCAGGCGGCAAAATGGGGCGGGCTGCCTCAGTGCAGAACAATGATACCACCTTTTTTCTGAGATTGTGAGTTGTTTTCAACTGTTTTAATCTTGTGTTTTGCCGCTGTAACCTGCCTTGGGACCTTAGGGTAAAAGGCGGGTAATTACGATTCATAATAGTCGTACCTTGGTTCTCGAATGCCATGGTATTCAGACGTTTTGGCGCCCGAATGCCAAAAACCCAGAAGTAAGTGTTCCGGTTTTCAAACGTTTTTTGGAAACCGAACCTTGGTCGCGGCTTCTAGTTGAGTGCAAGAAGTTCCTGCAGCCAATCGAAAGCCGTGCCTTGGTTTTTGAATGGTTTTGGGAGTCGAATGGACTCCCAGAATGGATTAAGTTCGAGAACCAAGGTTCCACTATAATAATAATATAAAAGTCCCAAGGCAAGGCAAGCAAATGCTGCAATCAGTCCACTAAAATTATGTGAATAGGGCAAGTTATGAGTTATGTGTAAATAATATTTGCCCTTTTAATAGGCCCTTGATCCAATTGACATGTTAAGATTTCTGAAATATTTTGTTACAATTTTTTCAGAAATGTGAGTAACAGTTAGGATTCCAGCCAAATCTAGCCAATGTGGTTAATGATCAAGAATGACGGTGTTTTTAATGTTTGATGATTTATTCTGTTTATTATTCTGTTAGGAGCTGCCCAGGGTGGCAGGGTATAAATTATTATTATTATATTTGCTGTCCCATTTGCCCCAGCTGGACTGATTCCTGATTATTAATTAATTCTGCAAAGGCTACGAGACTTGAAAAGCCAGCTGTGTGACCAGTACAATAGCAACCCTAAACTCCGAGCCTAAGTTTTAAAGGGAACACAACCCCTTGTTGAACATGCAAGATAAAAATCCTGTTTGGAACAACCTCTTTCTTGCCTGAATTTAGTTTCAGTTTGCTAGTTGTCATGTAGCCCATTGCTGATATCAAACCAGTCTAGGAAACCTACCGTTTCCAATGTCCAATATGTCAATCATTTCTTATTTCAGGGCAAGCTGGATGCCCTCTGGGCCCTTGTTCGACGAGGCTATGATCAAGTTTCTCTAATGAGACCGCAGCCTGGGGATAAGGTAAGGTTTTATAAGTGCCTTGACACGTCACTTCCTTCTTGTCAGAGACAATGCTTTTCATCTTTCTCTCAGCCTTTTGTGTCCTATCGAATTCCTGTTAAAACTAAACGTTTTCAATCTAGTCTGAACCCCAAAGCCATAACTGGATCCTGTTTTATTATTTAACACGCAATCAGCAATATCTTTTTTATATGCCTGTTGTCTTTGTCCATGGAGTTTTCTTGGCAGGGATACTGGAGTGGCTTGCCGGTTCCTGCTCCAGGTGGATCACATTTGGTCAAAACTCTCCACTATGACCTGTCCATCTTGGGTGCCCTGCTCGGCATAGTTCATAGCTTCTCTGAGTTCTTCAAGCCCCTTCGCCACGGCAAGGCAGTGATCCATGAAGGGATCTCTCTTCTCATGAGGTGGAGACTCCAATACTTTGGCCACCTCAGGAGAAGAGAAGACTCCCTGGAAAAGACCCTGATGTTGGGAAAGATGGAGGGCACAAGGAGAAGGGGACGACAGAGGACGAGATGGTTGGATAGTGTTCGCGAAGCTACCAGCATGAGTTTGACCAAACTGCGGGAGGCAGTGGAAGACAGGAGTGCCTGCCATGCTCTGGTCCAGGGGGTCACAAAGAGTTGGACACGACTAAATGAATAAACAACAACAATATCTTCCAGCTGGTTCACAATGAAAAAATAATTAAATACTGCATTCCAAAAGTAAAACAATCAGTTAAGAAAACAGACTAACAAACAAATCACCATTGATACCAAGAAAGGTCCTAAAACAGATAATTGAACAGTTGGTCTGTGAGCACTTAGAAAATGCTGTGATTACTAAGTGGCAGCATGTTTTTCTCAAAAACAAGTTATGCCAGATGATTCTCCTTTTTTGATGCAGTTACCAGCTTGGTGGATCAGGGGAATGCTGTGGATTTAGTATATCTTGATTTCAGTAAGGCTTTTGACAAAGTCCCCCATTATACTCTGGCAGAGAAGCTGGTAAAATGTGGACTGGATGAGTAACTGTTAGGTGGATTTGTAGCTGGTTAAATGACCGAACCCACAGAGTGGTTCCTCAACGTCCCGGGAAAAAGTGACGAGTGGGGTGCTGCAGGGTTCTGTCCTGGGCCTGTTGTTCAATGTCTTTATAACTGACTTGGTCGGAGGAATTGAGTAGATTCTTACCCATTTTGCAAATGTCACCAAACTGGGAGGGATAGCTCATACTGCAGAAGACAGAATCGGGATTCGAGATGTCCGTAACAGATTGGAGAGCTGAGCCCAAACTAACAAAATGAATTTCAATAGGGACAAATGTCAGTTTGTGCACTTAAGCAAGAAGAACCAGGTGCACAAATATAAGATGGTTTGCTTGCATCAACAAAGTATAGTGTCCTGATATAGGGAAGTAATAGTCCTGCTCTGTTCTCCAGTGGGGAGGAAGAAGCAGCCAAGATACATTCCGAACATCATGATATATCAACGTATCACGATATTTAACTGCTGAGGTGGGGTGAAATAGCACACAATTTTGTTGCCCATAAAAAGGCAGATGGAATGTTATGGGTTATTTGAAGAGGAGCAATACAAAAATTATGGGACGTGGGTGGCACTGTGGGTTAAACCACAGAGCCTAGGACTTGCTGATCAGAAGGTCAGCGGTTCAAATCTCCACGACGGGGTGAGCTCCCGTTGCTCTGTCCCTGCTCCTGCCAACCTAGCAGTTTGAAAACACGTCAAAGTGCAAGTAGATAAATAGGTAACGCTCCAGCGGGAAGGTAAACGGTGTTTCCGTGCGCTGCTCTGGTTCGCTGGCCACATGCTGGCCACATGACCTGGAAGCTGTACGCCGGCTCCCTCGGCCAATAAAGCGAGATGAGCGCCGCAACCCCAGAGTTGGCCACGACTGGACCTAATGGTCAGGGGTTCCTTTACCTTTACCTTTAATACAAAACTGTGTTGTGCTGCATTGCAATGCAGCGCTGTGCCTTCCCTCCCCACCACTGTTCCTAAAGTACTGTGTGCAGTTGCAGCTATGCCACAATTTTATGACTGTAGCAACAATGAGGCTTCTGGCATAAGGATAGGGCAGGCTTCCCATGTAAGCTAAATCTCTGCGGGTAGCGGGGGGGTGGGGGGTGGAGAGAAGCTTGCCTTATGGAGCCCTGACCTTGTCCTTCTCAGATCCTCCTTTGATTTGGTTTTCGAAAAGAATCTGCCCTAGTATGCATTTCAGCAAATAACCACACAGGAAATTCCCCAAGCCCTGGTTGACCAAAAACCTCAGCTGAAAAGAGTCAGCATTCATGTTTACTCCAGCCCGGATGGAAAAGCCCGCCATTTGTCTCTGAAAAATGCATGCCCTCTTTTGCTGAACACCATCCCATACATGTCTAGTCCCATCGTATTCAATGAGGTTTCTTTTTTATAATAATAATAAAAAACAACAACCAGTGCTAAGTGTGGCCTAGCCACTAATCAGAACCATAGCTGTCAACTTACAGATTTGAAAATAAGGGACCAGCAGCCTCGAAAATTAGGGATCAGCAGCCAAAATAAGGGATTTTGGCTTAGCTTATACAGAAATCTGGCACTGATGGAGCCATGCTGCTTCGGCTGCGATTGACTGTGTTTTGCAGGGGGTTGGACTAGATGATCCTAAGGGTCTACAACTCCAACCAAAGAAGAGTGGCAGACAAAACTGATGAACGACGTCCAGATGGCAAAGCTTACAGGCAGAATTAGAAACCAGGAAGAGGACCTCTTTAATAAAGAATGGGGAAAGTTTATAATTTAGTTGAAAAGCTATTGTCAAGAGTTACATACATTGGGAGGATTGACAGAAAACTTGTAGTAAAAATTTGAACTATGGATGGACAAATGATTTATAAAAATAGAGTTATGAAAGGGATGCAAAGGGGGAAATCCCTACATTAAGATGCTGCACTGGTTGGAGGGGATGCTAATCAGCACGTCGGGGCTGCGTTAACCTGGTGCGAGGAGTTCCATCGGCCCTTCCCCGCCCGAGGGGGGAGGAGGGAGAGAGACTCTCGCCCACGCCGCCCACGAGCCCGGCATGAGGCGGTTGCGGTGCCATGGTGGCCGCTGAAGCGCCGCCCTTCTGCGTCCCTCCCCATTCCCTCCTCTTCCTCCTCCCTCAGGCCGCCTCCTCAACCGCCGCTGCCGCCTCCAGCTTCCCCTGGCAGCGCGGCGGAAGTCTCACAAGAGAGGGGCTGCCTGCCCACCCGCCGCCACCCATCTCCTCACAACGCGCCCCTGACGGGGAAAAGGGAGAGATGGAGATGCGGCAGCTCGTGCGCTCTCTCTCTCACGGCGGATGACCCCGAGCCGCTGCTTCCCTCCCAAGGCGGGCGAGCATGAAACCCGGGAAATTTAAGGGACATCATCAATCCGGGACAGCAGCGGGACACGGCGCTGGGATAAGGGAGTTTCCCGCCAAATAAGGGACGGTTGACAGCTATGATCAGAACTGGTCCCACAATTAGGAAAAGTGAACTGGTATTCAAGAAGCGACAGCAGAGGAGGGCTGGAGCTGAGGGGGAATTACTGCCCAATGTTATGTGCTCCTCCCTTCGCTAGCCATATCGCCAGGTTATGTTCCTGGTTAGGAACACGAGAGGAATCCTGATAGATGAGACCAATGACCCCTCTAGCCTGGCATCTGGATTACAACAGCCTTTGAGGGCTTTGCGGGGCAAACGGAGGAGATTCCATTTATACGACTGCTAGCAGTTGGGTGAATGAATAAATAATGGAATAATAGAATTGTAGGGTTGGAAAAGACCCTGAGGGTCACCTAGTCCAACCCCCTGCAATGCAGAAATCTCAACTGAAGCATCCATGGCAGATGGCCATCCAAACTATATACCAATAAAGTGAGATGAGCGCCGCAACCCCAGAGTCGGCCATGACTGGACCTAACGGTTGGGTTCCCTTTACCTAATACGTACAAGCGTTTACAATTTAAGTGAATTAAATTGCTGTACTTAACAACCTTTGCTTAAAAACCTCCCAAGGAAGGAGAGTTCACCACCTTCTGAGGGGGACCGTTCCACTGTTGAACAGCTCTTACCATCAGAAAGGTCTTCCTGTCGTTTATTCGGAATCCCCTTCCTTGTAACTTGGAGCCATTGTAACTCCAAAGCAGGAGAAAACGAGCTTGCTCCATCTTCCATGGGACAGCCCTTTAGATATTTGAAGATGGCTTTTAAAAGAAAATAGAAGGAGCAGGTGGGAGCGCAGTGGAGGGGCAAACAAGTTCAAGGTCCATATTCACATAGCACTGTAGCATTCCTTGTCAAGGACTACCGTGTGCTTTTTATTTTTATTTTTTTATATATATAATTTTTATTAATTTCAACATGCCAATTATTATACATTCCACAGAACTTCACATCTTATACAATCTTTTTGGACTTCCATCAGCACCTCTGATGATCCACCATTTTTATCATTTCTTCTGCATTTCTTAAATTCCTATTGCCTTTAATCATCTTAACTCACAATCCACCTCTTTAACGATTTTTGCAATAATTCAAATAATTTACCTCACAAAACTTCTTGCAAACCTACAAACGTAATCTGGTCATCACAATTACTTTTCAAATAGTCCGTAAATTTACACCAGTCTTCTGTGAATCTCTGGTCCCGCAGGTTTCGAATTCTTCCAGTTAGTTTATCCAATTCTGCATAGTCCATCAATTTCATCCTCCATTCTTCTTTTGTCGGTAATTCTTCTTGTTTCCATTTTTGTGCCAATAATATTCTCGCTGCCGTCATTGCATATAAAAACAACTTACAATCCTTTCTGCTTATATCATCTCCTACAGTGCCAAGTAAAAATGCTTCTGGTTTCTTAATAAATGTATATCTCAACATTTTTTTCATCTCATTATATATCATCTCCCAGAAGTTTTTCACCTTTTTACATTCCCACCACATATGATAAAATGTTCCCTCTTTTTCTTTGCATTTCCAACATTTATTGCTAACTTTATACATTTTAGCTAATTTAATGGGTGCGTGCTTTTTATTTTTAAAAGCCATCCAGGTAAAATCGTCACTTGCGCAAAGGGCACATCATTTAGTTGAGCTCTGAGAAAAGAAGGCACAAAGCCCATATCCTTTCCCCTCTGCTTGACCCCAGCATCTGATTGAGAGTCATGGCTAATATCTGTAGAATAAATCTGTGAATTTATCTAATTTTCCATGAGTTTGTGAGTCACATGTGACCAGCTTGTTTCCCTGCTACCACCGCGCAGTTCCTGCGGGGTTTCTGATCCCGCGAGTGTCTCCTGCTGTTTTTGAAAATGACAACATTCTGGATATAATAGATAATTTGCTGGGGAGAGCTTTGCATAGCCTCATTGCTCTCTTTCAGTGCTTCCTAGACTAGACTTCTGTTGCCATGACAAGTGACTTGTCTGCCTCCCAGCTTGACGCATATGCTTAATATCAGTGACACTGTCTTAATGTTTCCTGATGTTCGCTGACCGTGATTTCTGGGTGTCCTAGTCTAGGGGTAGAGCACTTCAATGATATAAAGCAATTGGGCCCAGAAGTATAATAGCTAGATGACTGCAGTCAACAAATCAGTTTTTGGCATTGTTGTTGTTGCTGTTTAGTTATTTAGTCATGTCTGACTCTTCGTGACCCCCTGGACCAGAGCACGCCAGGCACTCCTGTCTTCCACTGCCTCCCGCAGTTTGGTCAAACTCATGTTTATATCTTCGAGAACACTGCCCAACCATCTCGTCCTCTGTCGTCCCCTTCTCCTTGTGCCCTCCATCTTTCCCAACATCAGGGTCTTTTCCAGGGAGTCTTCTCTTCTCATGAGGTGGCCAAAGTATTGGAGCCTCAGCTTCAGGATCTGTCCTTCCAGTGAGCACTCAGGGCTGATTTCCTTCAGAATGGATAGGTTTGATCTTCTTGCAGTCCATGGGACTCTCAAGAGTCTCCTCCAGCACCATAATTCAAAAGCATCAATTCTTTGGCAATCAGCCTTCTTTATGGTCCAGCTCTCACTTCCATACATCACTAAGTTTTTGGCGAAGGCCGGTCTAATAGGATCTGTGTTTTGGGTGCTCAAGAATCCGGAGCGTTCTATGCTTTTGCCAGGCATTGTTTGGTTCCTTGCCCAGAATGGAGGGAAGTGTTTCATAGGTCAATCATGGAATTGTAGAGTTAGAAGGGACCCCTAGAGCCATCTAGTCCACCCCCTGCAATGCAAAAGCAGATCATTTGCTGGTCGTAAATGAATTGGCTTTGAGTGATTTGCCAAAGAGCACCATGGGCTTGCAACACAGCTGAAAATCTGCCTCTTATGTCCCATACCCCTCGAGTTTTCAAGTATATTCTCTGCTGCTTCGAGCAAGGCATTGGTTTTTTTTTTCATGTAAGGATGAAACCCCACCCAGTGTGGAAGGAGGGGATGGTGAGAAGATTCAAGGACAATCAAAGAAACATTTAAACATTTCAGTGTAGTGTAGTACAGTGACAATTTTTTTTTTAATTTGCAGAATATAGACCAGGGGTCAGCAACCTTTTTCAGCCGTGGGCCGGTCCACCGTCCCTCAGACCATGTGGGGGGCCGGACTATATTTTTTTTTTGGGGGGGGGGGGAATGAACGAATTCCTATGCCCCACAAACAACCCAGAGATGCATTTGAAATAAAAGGACACATTCTACTCATGTAAAAACACGCTGATTCCCGGACCGTCCGCGGGCAAGAGAGAAAGAGTATCAAGTAATATGGAGGACAATCCTAGTTGTGTTTTCCGATGTACAGTGGTACCTCAGGTTAAGTACTTAATTCGTTCCTGAGGTCCGTTCTTAACCTGAAACTGTTCTTAACCTGAAGCACCACTTTACCTAATGGGGCCTCCTGCTGCCGCCGCGCCGCCGGAGCACGATTTCTGTTCTCATCCTGAAGCAAAGTTCTTAACCTGAAGCACTATTTCTGGGTTAGCGGAGTCTGTAACCTGAAGCGTATGTAACCTGAAGCCAGTGGCGTAGCGCGGGTTGTCAGCACCCGGGGCAAGGCAAGTAATTTGCGCCCCCTAACCCGTGGATTTGCGCCCCCTAACCCTAACCCCCAGATGTTGCGCCCGGTGTGGCCGGCCCCCCCTGCACCCCCCATGCTACGCCACTGCCTGAAGCTTATGTAACCCGAGGTACCACTGTATTTCTAATCAGTAAAAAATTTGGTGTGGTGCGAGCAAATTTTTATGGCCCAGAGAACAAAGTTTGAGAACCACTGGTGTACCATACCGAAGATGACTTCTCAGCCCAAACCGTCCTGATGATTTTACCCAGCAGTTTCAAATTGCATGGGTGGCAAAAAAAAAAAATTGAACCTTGTGGCACAGCATAGACTCTCCTTCCATCTCTACCCCCCTGAGAACCGCCAAAGAAGAGCCAGGATCAGTTCAGCACGCTCCATCCCAGTCCCATTCCTCCCCAGCGAGTTCTCTAAATCAGTCTAAGCAAAATCTTTCAGTCACTTGAATCATCCATGCCGATAGATTTCAGAAATATTACTAGAAAACTATTTTTAATACCTGAAGACGTATGGCGTTTTTGACAAAATATATGGACAGTACTGAGCTGAGGACAAACTTCCGCAAAAACCCCATCACCCAGTTTGATGCTAATAATTCATGTTCTGAGGCTCGCCGTTTCTGTGACATGAATAATTGGAGCGTCTGATCCTTTGAGACAGTACAGCTTATAAAATAATTTAACAAAAAATAATTTTCAGGGATGTGTGGATTAGCATTCTAAAATGTTGTATTAAATATGTGAAGTAACTGCCTTTTTTCAGTGCAAATGTCAGTTGATTGTGCGCATGTGGGAAAAGATTTGGTTAATTATAGATCTATAAAAGCACTCCCATTTTTTTGTTTCCTCTGGTAAATCGTCCTGCGTAACTGCACTTCCCAATTAGCAGAAGCCCAGGTTTAGAAACTGTTATTTCGCAGGATTTTTTTCCTACCTTTTCAGCTGTGAAGAGTTGGGGTAGGGAAAGCAGGCATGACTGAAAAACACACTACGGTTGCAGCTGTTTTAATCGCCCTTTTGATTAACACTGAGGCAAAAACTGATTTCTAAACTCAAGGCTTTGTTTCTTGCAAGCTGCAAACTGGTGTGAGTCAACCCAGGCATACATTAAATGACCAACTGTGCCAGTGGCTTCCTAATTTCCAGCTCTGCTCTCTATGATAATCAGTAAAATACCAGGGAAGCAAGAGAGGTTTTTTAATCGGCCGTGACAGCCAGCCCATGGCCAAACAGGGCGGCTTTTAGCAAGCATCAATTTCCTTAAAGGGCAACCTCCGATACAGGCAATCTAGTTAACATGAATTGCCAGTGATCAACTTTATTCCAAGTCCGTCTATCTTAACAATAAATCTCATCACCTTCTTTTCTGCTTTGCTGGCACCGCAAGCCAGACAGAGCCCACCCAGCAAGGACCTGCCCATCAGAAAGAATAACCTCCCGGACTTCATTGTGTTGGTATCATCAGTTGACAGATATGAGATGCGTTTGCCAAGTGCCCGGGGCTGCTAACTTAGAGCAGAGAGGCGCATGTTGCTTGCGTCCGAAGCAGCGTCTCCTCAGCAAGTTCCTACAGAGACGGGCAGTGTGAAGTAATTCTAAACCAGAGGCCTCGCAGTTCAGGGCACAGAAACTGAAAAATGCGGAGACGGGCATCCATTCAGTTGTTGTTGTTGTTTAGTCGTTTAGTCGTGTCCGACTCTTCGTGACCCCATGGACCAGAGCACGCCAGGCACTTCTGTCTTCCACTGCCTCCCGCAGTTTGGTCAAACTCATGTTTGTAGCTTCGAGAACGCCGTCCAACCATCTCGTCCTCTGTTGTCCCCTTCTCCTTGTGCCCTCCATCTTTCCCAACATCAGGGTCTTTTCCAGGGAGTCTTCTCTTCTCGTGAGGTGGCCAAAGTATTGGAGCCTCAGCTTCATGATCTGTCCTTCCAGTGAGCACTCAGGGCTGATTTCCTTCAGAATGGAGAGGTTTGATCTTCTTGCAGTCCATGGGACTCTCAAGAGTCTCCTCCAGCACCATAATTCAAAAGCATCAATTCTTCAGCGATCAGCCTTCTTTATGGTCCAGCTCTCACTTCCATACATCACTACAGGGAAAACTATAGCTTTAACTATACGGACCTTTGTTGGCAAGGTATCCATTCAGTAAGCTGCTCTAAATGTTACTGCTGCAAAGTGGCATTCCTGAGATCGAGCCGTCAAATCTTTACAGACAAGCCCTGTTTTGTTCAGATATATATATATATATATATTTATGTGACGGGCCTCGTGTGGCCACCCTAGTTCCATTTTGACTGGAAAAGCTTCCGGTTATTGTTTTCTTTTGTTTTTATTTATTCATATCTTGCCTTTTCTCCAGAACCAGGCATCTTACAGATATTTAAAATTCAGGTAGGTAGCCGTGTTGGTCTGACGGAGTAGAAATATATATAAAAAATTAAAAAATTGTCCAGTAGCACCTTAGAGACCAACTACAGTCATACCTCAGGTTGCAAACGTGATCCATGCGGGAGGCACGTTCGCAACCCGCAGCTTTCGCAGCCTCAAGCACCACGTCTGCACACTGGCGTGACATGATTTGGTGTTTCTGCTCATGCGCGAGCACCTAAACCATTGAGCCTCTTGGGTTTGTCAATCGGAAGGTCGGCGGTTCGAATCCCTACAATGGGGTGAGCTCCCGTTGCTCGGTCCCTGCTCCTGCCAACCTAGCAGTTTGAAAGCATGCCAAAAAGTGCAAGTAGATAACTAGGTACCACTCTGGCAGGAAGGTAAACGGCATTTCTGTGCGCTGCTCTGATTTTGCCAGAAGCAGCTTAGTCATGCTGGCCACATGGCCCGGAAAAACTGTCTGTGGACAAATGTCGGCTCCCTTGGCCTGTAAAGCGAGATGAGCGCCGCAACCCCAGAGTCATTCATGACTGGACTTAACTGCCAGGGGTCCTTTTACCTTTACTACTAAAATTATGATTAGTTATGGGATTTGTATAACGAATTTGCATAATAATAAGAAATGTGTATAATACATAGTAATCAATCATCATCCTATACAGTGGTACCTCAGGTTACATACGCTTCAGGTTACATACACTTCAGGTTACAGACTCCGCTAACCCAGAAATAGTGCTTCAGGTTAAGAACTTTGCTTCAGGATGAGAACAGAAATCGTGCTCCGGTGGCGCGGCAGCAGCAGGAGGCCCCATTAGCTAAAGTGGTGCTTCAGGTTAAGAACAGTTTCAGGTTAAGAACAGAACTCCGGAACGAATTAAGTACTTAAGCCCAGGTACCACTGTACTGAAATGCAGACACTAAACCAAAAACAAAGGAATGGCACACTATTAGCCCTTCCCTTAAAAGCAGTCAATTCCCCAGAGAGTTAAAATAACTGTTCATCTGTCAGTGGAAGGACAACAAGGAAGGAGCCAGTCTAGCTTCTCTAGGAGGTGAGATCCAAAACCTGGGAGCAGCCATCACTAAGAAGGCCCGGTTGCGCATCCCTAGCAAGATGTGCCTGTGAAGGTGGCAGGCTTCATTTCTTCGCTGTGACTTTTATTTTGGCTTCGGGCAACGTGTCAAATACAGAGGGCAGTGTCTGTTGAGCAGGGGACTTCCTGTTTTGAAGCTTGGTGCCTCTGCCAGTTATGCTACACAAGTCTCTTTTGAATAGTCCACCTTGGCAGAATTTTCCCTTTGCTAAGCAAAGCCAGCCCTGGCTGCTTTTACAGAAGAAAGAGGTCGAGAACAGATTATGCTGAACCAGCGCAGGATAAAGCGCCATTGCTGTCTCAAGGGTTTTTCATATGGTAGCTTTAAAGTTGACTTATCCCTGCTGAGATTTGCCATTCCTGTAAAAAGAATGACAGCGCTGGCTTACATTTACATTGTGCAACTAGGAGCACATTTCTATGCATGACTATTCTGAAATAAGTTCAATTGGGCTTGCTCTCATATAAGTACAGGCCCAAAAACCCCTTACTGTTCTGGTGAATGCAAGCTGGCATCGAAATTAAAAGAATTATTAATTATTTGTTGCTATCTTTCACCCTAGTAGTAATACAAGGCTGACATTCATCTTGATTTCTTGAAGTCTCATCTCCTTTGAGCACCACAGTACAAAACGAGGCGAGACTCCTGCGATATTTTGCAAGGAAATGTCACACTAGATCTGTTGATGACCGGGCCGGTTTTGTGTCAGACGTTCCAGTCCAGCTTTATTTTCCGAGACAAACGTAGCACTTGGCCTTTAAATTACCCATCTGTCCGACAAATCAAGTGGTGTGGCAGGAACTGGCAATAGCTTGACGTTGCCCATCAGTTTAATTGAAGTGAAAGTAATGCAAAGTGATCATCCTACAGGATTCGCTTTGATTATGGACTATGAATATATTTGATGCAGCGAAAGAGGCAGAAGGCAAAAGCTAGCGTCAGGCAGCAGTGCTTCTAAGCTTTGAAATAATAATAATCCAGGCATTAGCAAAGATTCAGAAGCATTTTGTTAATCGCAGAGCAATCTGTAACACGACTGATGTGTCTTTGTCTCTGCCTTTTAAAATGGAATCCCTCCCACACACCCCTCTCTTACACATATGCTGTAACCCAGTACGTTCTACTAGAGCAGGCATAGGCAAACTCGGCCCTCCAGATGTTTTGGGACTACAATTCCCATCATCCCTGACCACTAGTCCTGTTAGCTAGGGATCATGGGAGTTGTAGTCCCAGAACATCTGGAGGGCCGAGTTTGCCTAGGCAAAGCAGTTGGAGTATTATTTCATTGTGGAGTTCAAGAGTTTGAAGTAAAAATGAAATGGGTGTGATTCCGCCCCACTCCATCCCATGTAGCATCAACCAAGTTAATTCTCAAAAGTAAAAAGTGCTCCTGTTTTGAGGTCAGGTGGCTGAGACGGAATGGCCACTTGGTGGATTTCAGATTACCATGCCCCACAAGCCTGCAGACCCAGAAAACATCAGGCATACCTGGAGCCCAAATACCACACTAGCCTCTGGGGCTATTTTGACTTGTGGGAGCAGTTTCCACAGCTACCAGCCAATAGCCACAGGTTCACAGCAGCATGTTTTTGCCTGAAAGCCGCCACAGCTGCTCAGCCATTCAGAAGTAACGGACTATGTAAAGTGCAGGCTTCATAGTTACTTAGGGTTTGCCAGGACTTGGCAGATGACTTGTGGATCCTGCCCTGTATGTTGGCATCGGCATATCTGCCATAAAGGCCTCGCGGTGCCAACTTAACAGGTCTATGAGACATGAGCCTAATCTTTTAATTAGGCTGTTAGTTGCGGATGTGGCTCCCCCTGGATTCATATATCCCAAGGAAAGGGGCAAGTAGTTAGTACTGTGTGTTGGTAGTGCTGTATTGATGATTAACCAATTAATTGATTACAGTGGTACCTTAGTTCTGGGACGCCTTAGTACTCAAACAACTTGGAACCCAAACACTGCAAACCCAGAAGTAAGTGTTCCGGTTTTCGAACATTTTTTGGAAGCTGAACGTGCTCTGATTTGAGTGCCACACTTCCGTTTTGAGTGTTGCGCTGAGGTCTGTCTGTTTTTGCTATTTATTCTTTATTTATTTTTGCTCTTTGGTTTTTGTTTTTGTGACTGTGTGAAACCCAGTTCAGCTACTGATTGATTGATTGATTGATTGATTGTGTGACTTCAATACATTGTTTATTGCTTTCATTTTATGGATCAGTGGTCTCATTAGATAGTAAAATTCATGTTAAAGTGCTGTTTTAGGGGTTGTTTTTAAAAGTCTGGAACAGATTAATCCATTTTGCATTACTCTCTGTGGGAAAACGCACCTTGGCTTTAGAACGCTTTGGTTTTGGAACAGGCTTCCAGAACGGATTAAGGTTGAAAACCAAGGTACCACTGTATTACTAAAAAATAGCGGAAAGAATTATGTCGGTGCTTGGAAAGAATAACCTTCCCTTTGTTTGCTTTTACAGGGACGATGCATAAATTTCACCAGAGTGAAATCAGATGGGACGGTCATCTCGTACAGCGCACCTCAGCAGCCAAGAGAACACCACACCCTCAACAACGCTCCAAGAAGCCCATCTTCTCCAGCGCCAATGCAGCCC
This sequence comes from Podarcis filfolensis, assembly GCF_964270895.1. Lineage (NCBI taxonomy): Eukaryota > Metazoa > Chordata > Lepidosauria > Squamata > Lacertidae > Podarcis > Podarcis filfolensis. The sequence goes on from NC_139608.1 coordinate 90,433,405, forward strand.
CCTCCCTGCAGGCAGCTTCCTCCTGCGCCTCCCCCTTCGAGATGTCCACCAGGGCCCCCTCCATCCCGTCCTCCACCTCAGCTTCTGGCTTGAAGCGTGGGGAACCGAGATGGGAGCAGAGCATATCCAGTCTTAGTTTATAATCAAGAGTTTGTTGCTGGTCAGCAAAAAAACAGAACAAAATGCCAGGCGTCCTTTTGTACTGTCAAGTATATTTATGCCGTGTAAACATTCCATGATTGAATCTTGGGAACTGCTGGGTATTTGATAAAAGAACAATATCCAGGCAGCGCGTGATAATAGATTATGCATTAATGGTTCACACACACATACCCTCGTTACGTTTTATAAGTCGTTAGCCAGATGGAAATAGCCTGCGCTGATGAATGGGGTTAGGTTTCCCCGCACATAATTTTGCCATCCATAATAGTAATGCTAGGAAGGGTCCGATTAAGTGGAAGCTAAATTCTGTAAATTTCCCCCTCACCCCCACTGTCTCAGGTGCTTTCAATGCCACTGGGAAGCTCCTGCTAATTTTAAGCCGACTAAAGTAACGACTTCATATTGCGGCGGTGTCTTAAACATTTGCTCGTTTTGGATTCGGTAACGAGGAAAATTCGGAAAGCTTCCCAAGTCTCCCATTTCTTTGCACCTCACAGTTGATGGGGCAGCAATTACCAGGCAGCAACTCTTGCAGGGTACGAGGGGGGGTTCATTTTGCACATAAACCGACTTCTGTTGGACTTCCGTTGTATTATGCATTGCATCCTTCGTCGATGGGCGCCAGTCTTCTGATAAATTCAGCTGGGCGTCTCCTTTCCAATATAGTATCGTTACTGTTTTTTATTCACTGATAAAACTGTTCTGCTTCCGTACGTAGAAAAAAAAGATAGATGTGGAAGAGATGGTACACCTTCTACTTTACTGCTGGACAGTCAAAATAACTTATTAAATAGTACTGCAGGCAAATGTGCGTCAAAGGCGCCACACAATTATCAGTTCAGGTGCGATCGTGCTGCATGTGCTGTTATCAGATGACTCTCCAGCTTTGAGCTGGGCTAGGGGGGAAAAACATTGGTACTTTTTCTGCGTTTTTAAGAGCTTCATCCAATTGAATCCTGCAAATCTATGCAAAGTATTAATAGCACCAAGAGGGCCAGGGATTTGTGCACGTGCAACAAAACTGAAAAAGATACAGCAATAACAAAATAAATTAAAAGAGGAGGATTATACAGATGGCCTCTTTTTTTTTTGAAAGGCATACGCGTTGCAGTTGTGGCCTGGTGATGGTTTTGAGAAAGTAAAAGGATGGCGTTTGGCTGTGTAGCGTCTTGAGAATTTAAATAGGGTATGTATCAGAGCAGGTCATTGATTGCTGTCCACTGGTCCATCTTGTATACAACTTTCTGTAAGTAATGGAGTGCTTCCAATGTTATACTTGTGTAAGATTTGTGCATTGTGCACATCTTGTTAGCAACATCTGCAAGGGTAAGTATGTGGCGATGAAAGCTATGTAGCAAAAAATATTTCATAATCCAAACTTTTATGTAGTTCTCATGGATTTTAAAATAGCAATAAAACTGCTAAATTAGCTACAGATTGTCTTGGTGAATTAAGAAGAAGATAATTTTGTACAGTAAACTCAACAGCCCTGACATCACTGCTGGCTTTCTACCTGTGTTCCTATTGTTACTGAGTTTGTTTACTGGGGGGGGGGGGCGGTTGGGATTTGTAAGATCAATAAGGGGGCAAGGTGGCCAGGACAGCCAACTTTCTTAATTCACAGTTGCCTCATTTGCTTAATGCTTTTTCCAGGCTTCTTCAGCCGCTGCTTCTCTCTCGCTCGGTGTCTTGAACAAAACAATGCAGAGTTTGCAATGTGCACACAAATTCTTAACATGCACACAAAACCAGCAATTACAGATGGTGGAGGAAGTGACCTTGGAACCAACGGAGCTTAAAAATACCCCTGGACTGAGGCCTTGCCAAAACCTCTTTCTCTCTCTCTCTCTTTCTCATTGCTGAGTCAAACTATCCCTCTCCAAGTCTCTGTCGTTCCTGCAGCCACAAAAATTGATACTGAACAAACCAAGAATTATTTCCTTTCCTTTCACACCAACGGTTTGTGGCAGGTCGGACTGTCTACTATCAGTAACCAAGAGGGAGGCCCAGGCACTCAAGAGCTAGAACACTTTCTTTCTTTCTTTCTTTCTTTCTTTCTTTCTTTCTTTCTTTCTTTCTTTCTTTCTTCCTTCCTTCCTTCCTTCCTTCCTTCCTTCCTTCCTTCCTTCTTTCCTTCTTTCTTTCTCTCTCTCTCTCTCTCTCTCTCTCTCTCTCTCTCTCTCACACACACACACACAAAGAGAGAGACAGGAAAAAAATTAGACACAGTATTCCAGATATGGTCTGACCAAGGCAGAATAGAGTGGGACTATTGATCTGGACAGGGACACGGGTGGCGCTGTGGGTTAAACCACAGAGCCTAGGACTTGCCAATCAGAAGGTCAGCGGTTCGAATCCCCACGATGGGGTGAGCTCCCGTTGCTCAGCCCCAGCTCCTGCCAACCTAGCAGTTCGAAAGCACGTCAAAGTGCAAGTAGATAAATAGGTAGCGCTCCAGCGGGAAGGTAAACGGCATTTCCGTGCGCTGCTCTGGTTCGCCAGAAGCGGCTTAGTCCTGCTGGCCACATGACCCGGAAGCTGAACGCCGGCTCCCTCGGCTAATAAAGCGAGATGAGCGCCGCAACCCGAGAGTCGGCCACGACTGGACCTAATGGTCAGGGGTCCCTTTACCCTTTACCTATTGATCTGGACACTATACTTCTGTTGATGCTATTTTTTGCTACTGCATCGCACTGTTGACTCACGTTAAGCTTGTGGTCCACCAAGACCCCTAGATCCTTTTCACACGTACTGCTAGTGAGCCAGGTGTCCCCCATCTTGTATTTGTGCAGCCGGTTATTCCTGCAAAAGTGCACAACCTGGCATTTGTCCCTACTGAAATTCCTTTGGTTAGTTTGTGCCCAGTAATCCAATCTGTGGAAGGTCATATTGAATCCCATTTCTGTCTTCTGCAGCATCAGCTACCCCTCCCAGTTTGGCATCAACTGCAAATTAGATGAGCATCCCCTCAATTCCTTCGTCCAAGTCGTTTATAAAGACGCTGAACAATCCAATACCTGGTTTAGTTTGTGTTATACACTTTTCAGTCTGGTGTGCAGCTTAGAACCACGCCTAAAAAAACCACAGGCCTCAAAACACAGTACAGTGGACGCACGGATTGCAAACATGATGCGTGCGTGATGCACGTTCTCAACCTGCAGAAGACAGAAACTGCGTAAGATGTGCAGTGCTTTGAACTGGACTCCCTGGTCTAGGCGTGTGCGCGAATAAAGGTGCATGCAGAAATGTTTCGTTAAGACCTAGCCGCTTCACTGTCATGGCTGCTACTGAAGACGAAGATGAGCTGATGAAGAAGTAGGCCTTATGCCAACAAAATATTAAGTTTTACCAGGGCCAGATTTAGGTTTGATGAGGGCCTAAGCTACTGAAGGGAATGGGGCCCTTTATGTGTCCAGCTATCCTTCTTCAGCAACAAATTGTTGCTGGTTTTTTGTGTTGAATATATGCTATATGGTAATTTATGGGCCTAGGGCAGGACACGGGTGGCGCTGTGGTCTAAACCACTGAGCCTAGGCCTTGCCGATTGGAAGGTCAGCGGTTCAAATCCCCGCAACGGTGCCAGCTCCTGTTGCTCTGTCCCAGCTCCTGCCAACCTAGCAGTTCGAAAGCACGTCAAAGTGCAAGGAGATAAATAGGTACCGCTCCAGCGGGAAGGTAAACGGCATTTCCGTGCGCTGCTCTGGTTTGGCCAGAAGAGGCTTAGTCATGCTGGCCACATGACCCAGAAAAACTGTCTGCGGACAAACGTCGGCTCCCTTGGCCTGTAAAGCGAGATGAGCGCCGCAACCCCAGAGTCGTTTGCGACTGGACTTAACTGTCAGGGGTCCTTTACCTTTACCCTTTAATTTATGGACCTAATAGGTATCTAAAGCCATTTCCACATGTTGCCACACAACCAGTCCATGCAGAATGTAAGCACCCTATATATAGAAATGAGCAAACCAGTGATATTTAGGGAACAGGCTAGCAGGCAGGGACCATTATTACATCATAGGAGCCTACACAACACAAAACACTGTTGGTGTATGAAGGTTTTATTTTATTTGTTTTGTATCTTATATTTTGGAAATGTACATCCAGTTTACTTCTTTTAATTTTTGGGGGGGGCCCAAAAAGAGTGGGGCCCTAAGCTATAGCTTGTTTAGCTTATACGTAAATCTGGCACTGAGCTTTACCCCTAACTCCAGTCCCAGCTGGTGTTTCTGTGTGGTCCAGGAGCCTTTAATTCATCATCCTTTGCCTTACGCTAGAGTGGAAAAGAACAGATTGGACAAAATTTTGGGGAGAACAATAATTTGACAAGAGGCAGGGCTTTCGACCCGTGAGGGGAGTCCATACTAGGGAGCAAACATCAATTGCACCTCCCTATCAGAGTATGTTGTGAATGAGTGCGATCCTGCCCAACCTCCCAACTTTTCTCCAGTGAAAATAGAGACAGTGACGGGCTCCATTTACAGTAAAGAAATAAACACCCCAGGCGTTTCCTAAGAAATGGTTGGCTGCTGAAGCCCTGCCATTAAAGAACTTAAAGCGGATTGTTGACCTTTTACTTTCAGAATTATTGGAAGGGCTTCACCTTTTCCTTCATTTGGTACAGGTGTTCTGTTTTCAGTATGAGCAGGACTATGTTTTTGCACACACGCACAGCACTTTTAATTGTTCTCTGATATGTGGAGGGGGGACGCGGGTGGCACTGTGGGTTAAAACACAGAGCCTAGGACTTGCAGATCAGAAGGTCGGCGGTCGAAATAGAAGGCTTTTTATCACAGGAAAAGAAATCAGCCCTCGAGAACTTGACTGACAGAAAAAAGTTTTTTTAAAAAAAATCCCTAATCTCCGGGGTCACAATTTCATCAAAAATCTGACTTTCGGCAATTCACTCAAAAATGGTGCCAAATGGTTGGAAACACTCCCCTGAGAGGTTTGGCGGTCGAAACAAAAGGCATTTTATCACAGGAAAAGAAATCAGCCCTCGATAACTTAACCGGCTGAAAACGATTTTTTTGAAGAATTCCCTAAGCCACGGGGTCACAATTTCAGCAAAAATCTGACGTTATCGAATTCACTCAAAAATGGTGCCAAACGGTTGCAAATGCTCCCCTGAGAGGTTTGGCAGTCGAAACAGAAGGCTTTTTATCACAGGAAAAGAAATCAGCCCTCGACAACTTAACCGGCAGAAAAAGATTTTTTTTGAAAAATGCCTAAGCCCCGGGGTCACAATTTCATCAAAAATTTGACGTTCTCCAATTCACTCAAAAATGGTGTCAAACGGTTCCCCTGAGAGGTTTGGCGGTCAAAACAGAAGGCTTTTTATGACAGGAAAAGATATCAACCCTCGACATCTTAACTGGCAGAAAAAGTTTTTTTGGAAAAAATCCCTAAACCCCGGGGGCCCAATTTCATCAAAAATCCGACGGTCAAAACAGAAGGCTCTTTATCACAGGAAAAGAAATCAGCCCTTGGTCACAAGTTCATCAAAAATCTGACTTTCGGCCATTCACTCAAAAATGGTATCAAACGGTTGAAATTGCTCCCCTGAGAGGTTTGGCGGTCGAAACAGAAGGCTTTTTATCACAGGAAAAGAAATCAGCCTTCGGTCACAATTTAATCAAAAATCCGACTTTCGGCCATTCACTCAAAAATGATGCCAAACGGTTGAAAATGCTCCCCTGATACAATTGGCGGTCGAAACAGAAGGCTATTTATCACAGGACAAGAAATCAGCCCTCGACAACTTAACTGGCAGAAAAAGTTTTTTTTTGAAAAAATCCCTAAGCCACGATTTCCTCAAAAATCTGACTTTCTCCAATTCACTCAAAAATGGTGTCAAACGGTTGAAAATGCTCCCCTGAGACAATTGGCGGTCGAAACAGAAGGCTTTTTATCTCAGGAAAGAATTCAGCCCTCAACAAAATAACCGGCAAAAAAAGTTTATTTTGAAAAAATCCCTAAGCCCCGGGGTCACAATTTCATTAAAAATCTGACTTTCGGCAATTCCCTCAAAAATGGTGCCAAACGGTTGCAAATGCTCCCCTGAGACGTTTGGCGGTCGAAACAGAAGGCTTTTTATCACAGGGCAAGAAATCAGCCCTCGACAACTTAACCGGCAGAAAAAGATTTTCTTGAAAAAATCCCTAAGCCCCGGGGTCACAATTTCCCCAAAAATCTGACGTTCTCCAATTCACTCAAAAATGGTGTCAAACGGTTGCAAATGTTCCCCTGAGAGGGTAGGCGGACGAAACAGAAGGCTTTTTATGACAGGAAAAGAAATCTACGCTCGACATCTTTACTGGCAGAAAAAGTTTTTTTTAAAAAAATCCCTAAGCCCCGGGGTCACAATTTCATCAAAAATCCGACTTTCGGACATTCACTCAAAAATAGTGCCAAACAGTTGCAAATACTCCCCTGAGAGGTTTGGTGGTCGAAACAGAAGGCTTTTTATCACAGGAAAAGAAAAGAAGCCCTCGGTCACAATTTCATCAAAAATCTGACGTTCTCCAATTCACTCAAAAATGGTGTCAAACGGTTGCAAATGTTCTCCTGAAACGTTTGGTGGTCGAAACAGAAGGCTTTTCATGACAGGAAAAGAAATCAACCCTTGACAACTTAACTGGCAGGAAAAGTTTTTTTTAAAAAAATCCCTAAACCCCGGGGTCACAATTTCATCAAAAATTCAGCCCTCGGTCACAATTTTATCAAAATCCGACTTTCGGCCATTTGCTCAAAAATGGTGCCAAAGGGTTGCAAATGCTCCCCTGAGAGGTTTGGCGGTCGAAACAGAAGGCTTTTTATCACAGGAAAAGAAATCAGCCCTCGGTCACAATTTCATCAATAATCGGACTTTCAGCCATTCACTCAAAAATGGTGTCAAAGGGTTGCAAATGCTCCCCTGAGAGGTTTGGCGGTCGAAACAGAAGGCCTTTTATCACAGGAAAAGAAATCAGCCCTCGGTCACAATTTCGTCAGAAATCTGACTTTCGGCCATTCACTCAAAAATGGTGCCAAACGGTTGCAAATACTCCCCTGAGACGTTTGGCGGTCGAAACAGAAGGCTTTTTATCTCAGGACAGGAAATCAGCCCTCGACAACTTAACCGGGAGAAAAAGATTTTTTTGAAAAAATCGCTAATGCTCCCCTGAGATGTTGTCCACCGCCTGTGCACCGTCCCTCGGACCATGTGGTGTAAGAAAAAAATGAACAAATTCCTATGCCCCACAAGTAACCCAGAGATGCATTTTAAATAAATGCACACATAAAGTAGGAGTAAAGTAGGTGTAAACTAGGAGTAAACTAGGTGTAAAGTAGATGTAAACTAGGAGTAAACTAGGTGTAAAGTAGATGTAAACTAGGAGTAAAGTAGGAGTAGACTAGGTGTAAAGTAGGTGTAAACTAGGAGTAAACTAGGAGTAAATGGTGTAAACTGGGAGTAAACTAGGTGTAAAGTAGGAGTAAGGCAGGAGTAAATTAGCCAATCACATGCAGCACATTGTGTAAATAATGTATATAAAGCAGATACTTTGAGGGAACATCCATTCTTCCTCACCACTATGAGCTGAATAAAGAGCATGAAATCCACTCTCGACTCAGAGTATATTTCATTCTCAAACCCTCCAACACTTCTCTGGTGAACAAAGGGATGTCCTATTCAATAATAAATAATAATAATAGCTTTATTATTTGTACCCCACCCATCTGACTGGGTCGTGCCAGCCACCCTCAGCAGCTTGCAGGATAAAATAATATACAATAAAACATGAAACCTTTTTTAACTATATGCCTACAATGTGGAAGTTAACAACTGGACAACAGAAATGGATTGTACACACTCTAATGGTAGCTGAGAGGCTGATATTGATAAACTGGAAGAGGAAAGAGATGATCTCCTTTAATCGGTGGATTGATAATATGGTAATACTTGCAACCTGTGAACGGACTGCTTACAAACATTGACTGCTTGGATAAATACGACAGTATTACGAATAAATTTACACAAAATGTAGTTGACTAATTTATATTAGGGCGCGGTCACAATTTCATCAAAAATCTGACTTTTGGCAATTCACTCAAAAATGGTGCCAAACGGTTGCAAATGCTCCCATGAAAGCTTTGGCGGTTGAAACAGAAGGCTTTTTATCACAGGAAAAGAAATCAGCCCTCGACAACTCAACCGGGATAATTTTTTTTTGTTTTTGAAAAATCCCTAAGCCCCGGGGTCACAATTTCATCAGAAATCTGACTTTCGGCCATTAACTCAAAAATGGTGGCAAACGATTGCAATTGCTCCCCTGAGAGGTCTGACGCTCGAAACAGAAGGCTTTTTATCACAGGAAAAGAAATCAGCCCTCGGGTCACAATTTCATAAAAAATCTGACTGTCAGCGCTGCCCGAGGTCCCAGCTCACAGAAGACCAACGCTGCTTCGTTCTTTAGTATAAAAGTCTTTATGGAAGTTCAGTTTCACTTCCACACGCGCAGCGTGCCACGCTACATCTCTAACCTTAGACCGCCAAAGCTCCGTCTGAATCTCCTCCCCCCTGATCCTCCGCTGCTCCCTTGGGAGTCCCCGCTGTCTCCTTGCTTCTGGTGCGTCCCCCCTGGGACCCCCCTTGCCCTTACCATAGGCGCCCGCTTCTGGGAATCACCTGATTCGCTGGAGAAGCTCATGGAATCTCTCGGGTCACTGTCATACTCCCCTACGCTCCCCTCGGATTCCTCTCCTTCGCTCTCTATTTCCCTGTGCTTTCGCTCCTGAGCCTCTGACACTGACTTTCGGCAATTAACTCAAAAATGGTGGCAAACGATTGGAAATGCTCCCCTGAGAGGTCTGGTGTTCAAAACAGAAGGCTTTTTATCACAGAAAAAGAAATCAGCCTTCGGTCACAATTTCATCAAAAATCCGACTTTCAGCCATTCACTCAAAAATGGTGCGAAAGGGTTGCAAATGCACTCCAGAGACGTTTGGCGGTCGAAACAGAAGGCTTTTTATCACCGGACAAGATATCAGCCCTCGACAACTTAACGGGCAGAAAAAGATGTTTTTGAAAAAATCCCTAAGTCCCGGGGTCACAATTTAATCAAAAATCTGACTTTCGCCCATTAACTCAAAAATGGTGCCAAACGGTTGCAAATGCTCCCCTGAGAGGTTTGGCGGTCGAAACAGAAGGCTTTTTATCACAGGAAAAGAAATCAGCCCTCGACAAATTAAGCGGCAGAAAAAGATTTTTTTGAAAAAATCCCTAAGCTGCGGGGTCACATTTATATCAAAAATCTGACTTTCGGCCATTCACTCAAAAATGGTGCCAAAGGGTGGCAAATGTTCCCCTGAGACGTTTGGCGGTCGAAACAGAAGGCTTTTTATCACAGGAAAAGAAATCAGCCCTCGACAACTTAAGCTGCATAATTTTTTTTTTTTTTTGAAAAAATCCCTAAGCCCCGGGGGGGTCACAATTTCATTAGAAATCTGACTTTCGGCAATTCACTCAAAAATGGTGCCAATCGGTTGCAAATGGTCCCCTGAGAGGTTTGGCGGTCGAAACAGAAGGCTTTTTATCACAGGAAAAGAAATCAGCCCTCGATAACTTAAGCTGCTGAATTATTTTTTTAAAAAAAATCCCTAAGCCGCGGGGTCACAATTTCATCAAAAATCTGACTTTCGGCATTTCACTAAAAAATGGTGCCAAACGGTTGCAAATGCTCCCCTGATAGGTTTGGCGGTCGAAACAGAAGGCTTTTTATCACAGGAAAAGAAATCAGCCCTCGACAACTTAACCAGCAGAAAAAGATTTTTTTGAAAAAACCCCTAAGCCCCGGGGTCACACTTTCATCAAAAATCTGACTTTCGGCAATTCACTCAAATATAGTGCCAAACGGTTGCAAATGGTCCCCTGAGAGGTTTGGCGGTCGAAACAGAAGGGTTTTTATCACAGGACAGGAAATCAGCCCTCGACAACTTCATCCGTCGAAAAAGATATCATCAAAAATCTGACTTTCGGCAATTCACTAAAAAATGGTGGCAAACAGTTGCAAATGGTCCCCTGAGAGGTTTGGTGGTCGAAACAGAAGGCTTTTTATCACAGGACAGGAAATCAGCCCTCGACAACTTAACCGGGAGAAAAAGATTTTTTTGAAAAAATCGCTAATGCTCCCCTGAGATGTTGTCCACCGCCTGTGCACCGTCCCTCGGACCATGTGGTGTAAGAAAAAAATGAACAAATTCCTATGCCCCACAAGTAACCCAGAGATGCATTTTAAATAAATGCACACATAAAGTAGGAGTAAAGTAGATGTAAACTAGGAGTAAACTAGGTGTAAAGTAGGTGTAAACTAGGAGTAAACTAGGTGTAAACTAGGAGTAAACTAGGAGTAAACTAGGTGTAAACTGGGAGTAAACTAGGTGTAAAGTAGGAGTAAGGCAGGAGTAAGTTAGCCAATCACATGCAGCCCATTGTGTAAATAATGTATATAAAGCAGATACTTTGAGGGAACATCTATTCCTCCTCACCACTATGAGCTGAATAAAAGCATGAAATCCACTCTCGACTCAGAGTATATTTCATTCTCAAACCCTCCAACACTTCTCTGGTGAAAAAAGGGATGTCCTATTCAATAATAAATAATAATAATAATAGTTTTATTATTTATACCCCACCCATCTGACTGGGTCGTGCCAGCCACGCTCAGCAGCTTGCAGGATAAAATAATATACAATAAAACATGAAACTTTTTTTAACTATATGCCTACAATGTGGAAGTTAAGAACTGGACAACAGAAATGGATTGTACACACTCTAATGGTAGCTGAGAGGCTGATATTGATAAACTGGAAGAGGAAAGAGATGATCTCCTTTAATCGGTGGATTGATAATATGGTAACACTTGCAACCTGTGAATGGACTGGTTACAAACATAGACTGCTTGGATAAATACGACAGTATTTCGAATGAATTTATACAAAATGTAGTTGACTAATTTATATTAGGGCGCGGTCACAATTTCATCAAAAATCTGACTTTCGGCCATTCACTAAAAAATGGTGCCAAACGGTTGCAAATGCTCCCCTGAGAGGTTTGGCGGTTGAAACAGAAGGCTTTTTATCACAGGACAAGAAATCAGCCCTCGACAACTTAACCCGCAGAAAAAGATGTTTTTGAAAAAATCCCTAAGCCTCGGGGTCACAATTTAATCCAAAATCTGACTTTCGGCAATTCATTCAAAAATGGTGCCAAACGGTTGCAAATGCTCCCCTGATAGGTTTGGCGGTCGAAACAGAAGGCTTTTTATCACAGGACAAGAAATCAGCCCTCGATAACTTAAGCTGCTGAATTATTTTTTTTGAAAAAATCCCTAAGCCCTGGGGTCACAATTTCATCAAAAATCTGACTTTCGGCAATTCACTCAAAAATGGTGCCAAACTATGCCGAGCTTGCTAGAATAACGGGAAGAATAAGAGATCAAGATGAACAGAAATTTCATGACAATTGGGTTAAATATGCGACGTACATTGGAATCAAATTATAAAAGACACTGGCGGGACTGGAACAACTTCAACAGTAATGGGTTAGCTCTTAGAAGAGACAAAATACGTGTTGATAGAATTTATTAGAGTCTTACCAAAGGAGTGGAGGGGAGTCCAAGCCTCGGCAGAGCCTAGAGTTATATTTAGAATTTATGGATTTGTCATATTATGTGTAATTTTTATGTTGGATTTTGTATAGGTTTATATGTATATAGGTATAATATTAATATCAATAAAAATTTAATGCATTAAAAAAAAAATGGTGCCAAAGGGTTGCAAATGCTCCCCTGAGAGGTTGGGCGGGGAAAATAGAAGGCTTTTTATCGCGGGACAGGAAATCAGCCCTCGACAACTTTATCCGCAGAAAAAGATTTCATCAAAAATCTGACTTTCGGCAATTCACTCAAAAATGGTGCCAAACATTTGCAAATGGTCCCCTGAGAGGTTTGGCGGTTGAAACAGAAGGCTTTTTATCACAGGAGAGGAAATCAGCCCTCGACAACTTAACCGGGAGGAAAAGATTTTTTTGAAAAAATTGCTAATGCTCCCCTGAGATGTTGTCCACCACCTGTGCACCGTCCCTCGGACCATGTGGTGTAAGAGAAAAATGAACAAATTCCTATGCCCCACAAGTAACCCAGAGATGCATTTTAAATAAATGCACGCATAAAGTAGGAGTAAAGTAGGAGTAAAGTAGGTGTAAACTAGGTGTAAAGTAGGTGTAAACTAGGAGTAAACTAGGGGTAAACTAGGAGTAAAGTAGGTGTAAACTAGGAGTAAACTAGGTGTAAAGTAGGAGTAGACTAGGTGTAAAGGAGGAGTAAACTAGGTGTAAAGGCAGGAGTAAATTAGCCAATCACATGCAGCCCATTGTGTAAATAATGTATATAAAGCAGATACTTTGAGGGAACATCCATTCGTCCTCACCACTATGAGCTGAATAAAGAGCATGAAATCCACTCTCGACTCAGAGTATATTTCATTCTCAAACCCTCCAACACTTCTCTGATGAAAAGATGGATGTCCTATTCAATATTAAATAAATAATAATCATAGTTTTATTATTTATAACCCACCCATCTGACTGGGTCGTGCCAGCCACGCTCAGCAGTTTGCACGATAAAATAATATACAATAAAGCATGAAACTTTTTTTAACTATATGCCTACTATATGGAGGTTAACAACTGGACAACAGAAATGGATTGTACACACTCTAATGGTAGCTGAGAGGCTGATATTGATAAACTGGAAGAGTAAAGAGATGATCTCCTTTAATCGGTGGATTGATAATATGGTAACAATTGCAACCTGTGAACGGACTGCTTACAAACATAGACTGCTTGGATAAATACGACAGTATTACGAATGAATTTATACAAAATGTAGTTGACTAATTTATATTAGGGCGCGGTCACAATTTCATCAAAAATCTGACTTTTGGCAATTCACTCAAAAATGGTGCCAAACGGTTGCAAATGCACCCATGAAAGGTTTGGCGGTAGAAACAGAAGGCTTTTTATCACAGAAAAAGAAATCAGCCCTCGACAACGCAACCGGGATAATTTTTTTTGTTTTTGAAAAATCGCTAAGCCCCGGGGTCACAATTTCATAAAAAATCTGACTTTCCGCCATTCACTAAAAAATGGTGCCAAACAGTTGCAAATGCTCCCCTGAGAGGTTTGGCAGTTGAAACAGAAGGCTTTGTATCACAGGACAAGAAATCAGCCCTCGACAACTTAACCGGCAGAAAAAGATGTTTTTTAAAAAATCCCTAAGCACCGGGATCACAATTTCTTCAAAAATCTGACTTTCGGCAATTCACTCAAAAATGGTGCCAAACGTTTGCAATTACTCCCCTGAGAGGTTTGGCGGTCGAAACAGAAGGCTTTTTATCACAGGAAAAGAAATCAGCCCTCGACAACCTAACCAGAAGAAAAAGATTTTTTTGAGAAAATCCCTAAGCCCTGGGATCACAATTTCATCAAAAATCTGACTTTCGGCAATTAACTCAAAAATGGTGACAAACGATTGCAATTGCTCCCCGGAGAGGTCTGGCGCTCGAAACAGAAGGCTTTTTATCACAGGAAAAGAAATCAGCCCTCGGTCACAATTTCATCAAAAATCCGACTTTCGGCCATTCACTCAAAAATGGTGCCAAAGGGTTGCAAATGCTCTCCTGAGAGGTTTGGCGGTCGAAACAGAAGGCTCTTTATCACAGGAAAAGAAATCATCCTTTGATAACTTAAGCTGCTGCATTTTATTTTATTTTTTGAAAAAATCCCTAAGCCCCGGGGTCACAATTTCATTAAAAATTTGACTTTAGGCATTTCTCTCAAAAATGGTGCCAAACGGTTGCAAATGCTCCCCTGAGAGGTTTAGCGGTCGAAACAGAAGGCTTTTTATCAAAGGAAAAGAAATCAGCCCTCGACAACCTAACCAGAAGAAAAAGATTTTTTTGAGAAAATCTCTAAGCCCCGGGGTCACAATTTCATCAAAAATCTGACTTTCGGCAATTCACTCAAAAATGGTGCCAAACGGTTGAAAATGCTCCCCTGAGAGTTTTGGCCGTCGAAAAAGAAGGCTTTATATCACAGAGCATTAAATCAGCCATGGACAACTTAACCGGCAGAAAAATGGTGCCAAACGGTTGCAAATGCTCCCGTGAGAGGTTTGGCGGTCGAAACAGAACGCTTTTAATCACGGAAAAAGAAATCAGCCCTCGAAAACTTAACCGGCAGAAAAAGATATTTTTGAAAAAATCCCTAAGCCCCAGGGTCACAATTTCATGAAAAGTCTGACTTTCGTCAATTCACTCAAAAATGGTGCCAAACGGTTTCAAATGCTCCAGTGAGAGGTTTGGCAGTTGAAACAGAAGGCTTTTTATCACGGGAAAAGAAATCAGCCCAAGACAACTTAACCGGCAGAAAAAGATTTTTTTGAAAAAAACCCTAACCTCCAGGGTCACAATATCATCAAAAATCTGACTTTCGGCATTTCACTCAAAAATGGTGCCAAATGGATGCAAATGCTCCCGTGAGAGGATTGGCGGTCGAAACAGAAGACTTTTTATCACAGTAAAAGAAATCAGCCCTCAACAACTTAACCGGGAGAAAAAGATCTTTTTGAAAAAATCCCTAAGCCCCGGGGTCACAATTTAATCAAAAATCTGACTTTCGGCAATTCACTCAAAAATGTTGCCAAACGGTTGCAAATGCTCCCCTGAGACGTTTGGCGGTCGAAACAGAAGGCTTTTAATCACAGGAAAAGAAATCAGCCCTCGACAACTTAAGCTGCACAATTTTCTTTTTTTGAAAAAATCCCTAAGCCCCGGGGTCACAATTTCATCAGAAATCTGACTTTCGGCAATTCACTCAAAAATGGTGCCAAACGGTTGCAAATGTTCCCTGAGAGGTTTGGCGGTCGAAACAGAAGGCTTTTTATCACGGGAAAGGAAATCAGCCCAAAACAACTTAACCGGCAGAAAAATATTTTTTTGAAAAAATGCCTAAGCCCCGGGGTCACAATTTCATCAAAAATCTGGCTTTCGGCAATCACTCAAAAATGGTGCCAAATGGTTGCGAATGCTCCCCTGAGAAGTTTGGCGGTCGAAAAAGAAGGCTTTTTATCACGGGGGAAAAAAACCGGCCCAAAACAATTTCCTAAGCCCAGGGGTCACAATTTCATCAAAAATCTGACTTTCGGCAATTCATTCAAAAATGGTGCCAAACGGTTGTACATGCTCCCCTGAGAGGTTTGGCGGTCGAAACAGAAGGCTTTTTATCACGGGAAAAGAAATCAGCCCTCGACAACCTAACCAGAAGAAAAAGATTTTTTTGAGAAAATCCCTAAGCCCCGGGGTAACAATTTCATCAAAAATCTGACTTTCGGCAATTAACTCAAAAATGGTGGCAAACGATTGCAATTGCTCCCCTGAGAGGTCTGGCGCTCGAAACAGAAGGCTTTTTATGACAGGAAAACAAATCAGCCCTCGGTCACAATTTCATCAAAAATCCGACTTTCGGCCATTCACTCAAAAATGGTGCCAAAGGGTTGCAAATGCTCTCCTGAGACGTTTAGCGGTCGAAACAGAAGCCTTTTTATCACGGGAAAAGAAATCAGCCCTCGACAACTTAACCGGCAGAAAAAGATTTTTTTGAAAAAATCCCTAAGCCGCGGGGTCACAATTTCATCAAAAATCTGACTTTCGGTCATTCATTCAAAAATGGTTCCAAAGGGTTGCAAATGCTCGCCTGAGACGTTTGGTGGTCAAAACAGAAGGCTCTTTATCACAGGAAAAGAAATCAGCCCTTGACAACTTAAGATACAGATTTTTTTTTAAAAAAAAAATCCCTAAGCCCCGGGGTCACAATTTCATCAAAAATTTGACTTTCGGCATTTCACTCAAAAATAGTTCCAAACGATTGCAAATGCTCCCCTGAGAGGTTTGGCGGTTGAAACAGAAGGCTTTTTATCACAGGGCAAGAAATCAGCCCTCGGCAACTTAACCAGCAGAAAAAGATTTTTTTGAAAAAATCCCTAAGCCCCGGGGTCACAATTTCATCAAAAATCTGACTTTCGGCCATTCACTCAAAAATGGTGCCAAATGTTTGCAATTACTCCCCTGAGAGGTTTGGCGGTCGAAACAGAAGGCTTTTTATCACAGGACAAGAAATCAGCCCTCGGTCACAATTTCATCAAAAATCCGACTTTCGGCCATTCACTCAAAAATGGTGCCAAAGGGTTGCAAATGCTCCCCTGAGACGTTTGGCGGTCGAAACAGAAGGCTTTTTATCACAGGAAAAGAAATCAGCCCTCTACAACCTAACCAGAAGAAAAAGATTTTTATGAGAAAATCCCTAAGCCCCAAGGTCACAATTTCATCAAAAATCTGACTTTCGGCAATTCACTCAAAAATGGTGCAAAACGGTTGCAAATGCTCCCCTGAGAGGTTTGGCCGTCGAAACAGAAGCCTTTTTATCACGGGAAAAGAAATCAGCCCTCAAAAACTTAACCGGCAGAAAAAGATTTTTTTGAAAAAATCCCTAAGCCCCGGGGTCACAATTTCATCAAAAATCTGACTTTCGTCAATTCACTCAAAAATGGTGCCAAACGGTTGCAAATGCTCCCCTGAGAGGTTTGGCGGTCAAAACAGAAGGCTTTTTATCACAGGACAAGAAATCAGCCCTCGGTCACAATTTCATCAAAAATCCGACTTTCGGCCATTCACTCAAAAATGGTGCCAAAGGGTTGCAAATGCTCCCCTGAGACGTTTGGCGGTCGAAACAGAAGGCTTTTTATCACAGGACAAGAAATCAGCCCTCGGCCACAATTTCATCAAAAATCCGACTTTCGGCCATTCACTCAAAAATGGTGCCAAAGGGTTGCAAATGCTCCCCTGAGACGTTTGGCGGTCGAAACAGAAGGCTTTTTATCACAGGAAAAGAAATCAGCCCTCGACAACCTAACCAGAAGAAAAAGAATTTTTGAGAAAATCCCTAAGCCCCGGGGTCACAATTTCATCAAAAACCTGATTTTCGGCAATTCACTCAAAAATGGTGCCAAACGTTTGCAAATGCTCCCCTGAGAGGTTTGGCGGTCAAAATAGAAGGTTTTTTATTACGGGAAAGGAAATCAGCCCAAAACAACTTAACCGGCAGAAAAATATTTTTTTGAAAAAATCCCTAAGCCGCGGAGTCACAATTTCATTAAAAATCTGACTTTCGGCAATTCACTCAAAAATGTTGCCAAACGGTTGCAAATGCTCCCCTGAGAGGTTTGGCAGTCGAAACAGAAGGCTTTTTATCACAGAGCAAGAAATCAGCCATGGATAACATAACCGGCAGAAAAATGTTGCCAAACGGCTGCAAATGCTCCCCTGAGAGGTCCGGCGGTCGAAAAGGAACGCTTTTTATCACGGGAAAAGAAACCAGCCCTCGAAAACATAAACGGCAGAAAACGATTTTTAAAAAAAAATGCCTAAACCCCGGGATCACAATTTCATCAAAAAGCTGACTTTCGGCAATCACTCAAAAATGGTGCCAAATGGTTGCGAATGCTCCCCTGAGAGGTTTGGCGGTCGAAAAAGAAGGCTTTTTATCACGGGGAAAAGAAACCGGCCCAAAACAATTTCCTAAGCCCAGGGGTCACAATTTCATCAAAAATCTGACTTTCGGCAATTCACTCAAAAATGGTGCCAAACGGTTGCAAATGCTCCCCTGAGAGGTTTGGCGGTCGAAAAAGAAGGCTTTTTATCACAGAGCAAGAAATCAGCCATGGACAACATAACCGGCAGAAAAATGGTGCCAAACGGTTGCAAATGCTCCCCTGAGAGGTTTGGCCGTCGAAACAGAAGCCTTTTTATCACGGGAAAAGAAATCAGCCCTCGAAAACTTAACCGGCAGAAAAAGATTTTTTTGAAAAAATCCCTAAGCCCCGGGGTCACAATTTCATCAAAAATCTGACTTTCGTCAATTCACTCAAAAATGGTGCAAAACGGTTGCAAATGCTCCCCTGAGAGGTTTGGCGGTTCGAACAGAAGGCTTTTTATCACGAGAAAAGAAATCAGCCCAAGACAACTTAACCAGCAGAAAAAGATTTTTTTGAAAAAATCCCTAAGCCCCGGGGTCACAATTTCATCAAAAATCTGACTTTCGGCAATTCACTCAAAAATGGTGCCAAACGGTTGCAAATGCTCCCCTGAGAGGTTTGGCGGTCGAAACAGAAGGCTTTTTATCACGAGAAAAGAAATCAGCCCAAGACAACTTAACCGGCAGAAAAAGATTTTTTTGAAAAAATGCCTAAGCCCCGGGGGTCACAATTTCTTCAAAAATCTGACTTTCGGCAATTCACTCAAAAATGGTGCCAAACGTTTGCAAATGTTCCCCTGAGAGGTTTGGCCGTCGAAACAGAAACCTTTTTATCATGGGAAAAGAAATCAGCCCTTGAAAACTTAACCGGCAGAAAAATATTTTTTTCAAAAAATGCCTAAGCCCCGGGGTCACAATTTCATCAAAAATCTGACTTTCGGCAATTCACTCAAAAATGGTGCCAAACGGTTTCAAATGCTCCCCTGAGAGGTTTGGCGGTCGAAACAGAAGGCTTTTTATCACGGGAAAGGAAATCAGCCCAAAACAACTGAACCAGCAGAAAAAGATGGTTTTGAAAAAATCCCTAAGCCCCGGGGTCACAATTTCATCAAAAATCTGACTTTCGGCAATTCACTCAAAAATGGTGCCACACGGTTGCCAATGCTCCCCTGAGAGTTTTGGCCGTCCAAACAGAAGGCTTTATATCACAGAGCATTAAATCAGCCATGGACAACTTAACCGGCAGAAAAATGGTGCCAAACGGTTGCAAATGCTCCCCTGAGAGGTTTGGCGGTCGAAACAGAAGGCTTTTTATCACGAGAAAAGAAATCAGCCCAAGACAACTTAACCAGCAGAAAAAGATTTTTTTGAAAAAATCCCTAAGCCCCGGGGTCACAATTTCATCAAAAATCTGACTTTCGGCAATTCACTCAAAAATGGTGCCAAACGGTTGCAAATGCTCCCCTGAGAGGTTTGGCGGTCGAAACAGAAGGCTTTTTATCACGAGAAAAGAAATCAGCCCAAGACAACTTAACCGGCAGAAAAAGATTTTTTTGAAAAAATGCCTAAGCCCCGGGGGTCACAATTTCTTCAAAAATCTGACTTTCGGCAATTCACTCAAAAATGGTGCCAAACGTTTGCAAATGCTCCCCTGAGAGGTTTGGCGGTCGAAAGAGAAGGCTTTTTATCACGGGAAAGGAAATCAGCCCAAAACAACTTAACCGGCAGAAAAATATTTTTTTGAAAAAATGCCTAAGCCCCGGGATCACAATTTCATCAAAAATCTGACTTTCGTCAATTCACTCAAAAATGGTGCAAAACGGTTGCAAATGCTCCCCTGAGAGGTTTGGCCGTCGAAACAGAAGCCTTTTTATCACGGGAAAAGAAATCAGCCCTCGAAAACTTAACCGGCAGAAAAATATTTTTTTCAAAAAATGCCTAAGCCCCGGGGTCACAATTTCATCAAAAATCTGACTTTCGGCAATTCACTCAAAAATGGTGCCAAACGGTTGCAAATGCTCCCCTGAGAGGTTTGGCGGTCGAAACAGAAGGCTTTTTATCACAGGAAAAGAAATCAGCCCTCGAAAACTTAACCGGCAGAAAAATATTTTTTTGAAAAAATCCCTAAGCCCCGGGGTCACAATTTCATCAAAAATCTGACTTTCGGCAATTCACTCAAAAATGGTGCCAAACGGTTGCAAATGCTCCCCTGAGAGGTTTGGCGGTCGAAACAGAAGGCTTTTTATCACGGGAAAGGAAATCAGCCCAAAACAACTTAACCGGCAGAAAAAGATGGTTTTGAAAAAATCCCTAAGCCCCGGGGTCACAATTTCATCAAAAATCTGACTTTCGGCAATTCACTCAAAAATGGTGCCAGACGGTTGCAAATGCTCCCCTGAGAGTTTTGGCCGTCCAAACAGAAGGCTTTATATCACAGAGCATTAAATCAGCCATGGACAACTTAACCGGCAGAAAAATGGTGCCAAACGGTTGCAAATGCTCCCCTGAGAGGTTTGGCGGTCGAAACAGAAGGCTTTTTATCACGGGAAAGGAAATCAGCCCAAAACAACTTAACCGGCAGAAAAAAATTTTTTTGGAAAAAACCCTAAGCCCCGGGGTCACAATTTCATCAAAAATCTGACTTTCGGCCTTTCACTCAAAAATGGTCCCAAACGGTTTCAAATGCTCCCGTGAGAGGTTTGGTGGTCGAAACAGAAGGCTTTTTATCACAGGAAAAGAAATCAGCCCTCGGAAAATTAACCGGCAGAAAAAGATTTTTTTGAAAAAATCCCTAAGCCCCGGGGTCACAATTTCATAAAAAATATGACTTTCGGCAATTCACTCAAAAATGGTGCCAAACGGTTGCAAATGCTCCCCTGAGAGGTTTGGCGGTCGAAACAGAACGCTTTTAATCACGGGAAAAGAAATCAGCCCTCGAAAACTTAACCGGCAGAAAAAAATTTTTTGGAAAAAATCCCTAAGCCCCGGGATCACAATTTCATCAAAAGTCTGACTTTCGTCAATTCACTCAAAAATGGTGCCAAACGTTTGCAAATGCTCCCCTGAGAGGTTTGGCGGTCGAAACAGAAGGCTTTTTATCACGGGAAAAGAAATCAGCCCAAGACAACTTAACGGGCAGAAAAATATTTTTTTGAAAAAATCCCTAACCCCGGAGTCACAATTTCATCAAAAATCTAACTTACGTCAATTCACTCAAAAATGGTGCCAAACGGTTGCAAATGCTCCCCTGAGAGGTTTGGTGGTCGAAACAGAAAACTTTTTATCACAGGAAAAGAAATCAGCCCTCGACAACTTAACCGGCAGAAAAATATTTTTTTAAAAAAATCCCTAAGGCCAGGGGTCACAATTTCTTCAAAAATCTGACTTTCGTCAATTCACTCAAAAATGGTGCCAAACGGTTGCAAATGCTCCCCTGAGAGGTTTGGCGGTCGAAACACAAGGCTTTTTATCACGGGAAAACCAATCAGCCCTCGACAACTTAACCCGCAGAAAAAGATTTTTTTCAAAAAATCCCTAAGCCCCGGGGTCACAATGTCATCAAAAATCTGACTTTCGGCAATTCACTTAAAAATGGTGCGAAACGGTTGCAAATGCTCCCCTGAGAGGTTTTTCTGTCGAAACAGAAGGCTTTATATCACAGAGCAATAAATCACCCATAGACAACTTAACCGGCAGAAAAATGGTGCCAAACGGTTGGAAATGCTCCCCTGAGAGGTCCGGCGGTCGAAAAGGAACGCTTTTTATCACGGGAAAAGAAACCAGCCCTCGAAAACATAACCGGCAGGAAAAGATTTTTCTAAAATAATCCCTAAGCCCCGGGATCACAATTTCATCAAAAATCTGACTTTCGGTAATTCACTCAAAAATGGTGCCAAAAGGTTACACATGCTCCCCTGAGAGGTTTGGCGGTCGAAAAAGTAGGCTTTTTATCACGGGAAAAGAAATCAGCCCAAAACAATTCCCTAAGCCCAGGGATCACAATTTCATCAAAAATCTGACTTTCGGCAATTCACTCAAAAATGGTGCCAAACGGTTGCGAATGCTCCCCTGAGAGGTTTGGCGGTCGAAACAGAAGACTTTTTATCACAGGAAAAGAAATCAGCCCTCGACAACTTAACCGGCAGAAAAATATTTTTTTAAAAAAATCCCTAAGGCCAGGGGTCACAATTTCTTCAAAAATCTGACTTTCGTCAATTCACTCAAAAATGGTGCCAAACGGTTGCAAATGCTCCCCT
The DNA here is from genome assembly GCF_964270895.1 of Podarcis filfolensis. Taxonomy (NCBI): domain Eukaryota; kingdom Metazoa; phylum Chordata; class Lepidosauria; order Squamata; family Lacertidae; genus Podarcis; species Podarcis filfolensis. The sequence continues at coordinate 90,455,446 of NC_139608.1, forward strand.
GAGAGGTTTGGCGGTCGAAACACAAGGCTTTTTATGATGGGAAAAGAAATCAGCCCTCGACAACTTAACCGGCAGAAAAAGATTTTTTTTAAAAAATCCCTATGCCCAGGTGTCACAATTTCATCAAAAATCTGACTTTCGGCAATTCACTCAAAAATGGTGCCAAACGATTGCAAATGTTCCCCTGAGAGGTTTGGTCGTCGAAAGAGAAGGCTTTATATCACAGAGCAAGAAATCAACCATGGACAACTTAACCGGCAGAAAAATGGTGCCGAACGGTTGCAAATGCTCCCGTGAGAGGTTTGGCGGTCTAAACAGAAGGCTTTTTATCACGGGAAAAGAAATCAGCCCTTGACAACTTAACCGGAAGAAAAATATTTTTTTGAAAAAATCCCTAAGCCCCCGGGGTCACAATTTCATCAAAAATCTGACTTTCGGCAATTCACTCAAAAATGGTGCCAAACGGTTGCAAATGCTCCCCTGAGAGGTTTGGCGGTCGAAACAGAAGCCTTTTTATCACGGGAAAAGAAATCAGCCATGGACAACTTAACCGGCAGAAAAATGGTGCCAAACGGTTGCAAATGCTCCCCTGAGAGGTCCGGCGGTCGAAAAGGAACGCTTTTTATCACGGGAAAAGAAACCAGCCCTCGAAAACATAACCGGCAGAAAAAGATTTTTTTGAAAAAATCCCTAAGCCCCGGGATCACAATTTCATCAAAAGGCTGACTTTCGGCAATTCAATCAAAAATGTTGACAAACGGTTGCAAATGCTCCCCTGAGAGTTTTGGCCGTCCAAACAGAAGGCTTTATATCACAGAGCATTAAATCAGCCATGGACAACTTAACCGGCAGAAAAATGGTGCAAAACGGTTGCAAATGCTCCCGTGAGAGGTTTGGCGGTCGAAACAGAACGTATTTAATCACAGGAAAAGAAATCAGCCCTCGAAAACTTAACCGGCAGAAGAATATTTTTTTTGAAAAAATCCCTAAGCCCCGGGGTCACAATTTCATCAAAAGTCTGACTTTCGGCAATTCACTCAAAAATGGTGCCAAACGGTTGCAAATGCTCCCCTGAGAGGTTTGGCGGTCGAAATAGAAGGCTTTTTATCACGGGAAAAGAAATCAGCCCTCGAAAACTTAACCGGCAGAAAAAGATTTTTTTTGAAAAAATCCCTAAGCCCCGGGGTCACAATTTCATCAAAAATCTGACTTTCGGCAATGCACTCAAAAATGGTGCCAAACGGTTGCAAATGCTCCCCTGAGAGGTTTGGTGGTCGAAACAGAAGGCTTTTTATCACGGGAAAAGAAATCAGCCCAAGACAACTTAACAGGCAGAAAAATATTTTTTTGAAAAAATCCCTAAGCCCCGGGGTCACAATTTCATCAAAAATCAGACTTTCGGCAATTCACTCAAAAATGGTGCCAAACGGTTGCAAATGCTCCCCTGAGAGGTTTGGCGGTCGAAACAGAAGGCTTTTTATCACGGGAAAAGAAATCAGCCAAAGACAACTTAACCGGCAGGAAAAGATTTTTTTGAAAAAATCCCTAAGCCCCGGGGTCACAATTTCATCAAAAATCTGACTTTCGGCAATTCACTCAAAAATGGTGCCAAACGGTTGCAAATGCTCCCCTGAGAGGTTTGGCCGTCGAAACAGAAGGCTTTATATCACAGAGCATTAAATCAGCCATGGACAACTTAACCGGCAGAAAAATGGTGCCAAACGGTTGCAAATGCTCCCCTGAGAGGTTTGGCGGTCGAAACAGAACGCATTTAATCACAGGAAAAGAAATCAGCCCTCGACAACTTAACCGGCAGAAAAAGATGTTTTTGAAAAAAATCCCTAAGCCCCGGGGTCACAATTTCCTCAAATATCTGACTTTCGGCAATGCACTCAAAAATGGTGCCAAACGGTTGCAAATGCTCCCCTGAGAGGTTTGGTGGTCGAAACAGATGGCTTTTTATCACGGGAAAAGAAATCAGCCCAAGACAACTTAACCGGCAGAAAAAGATTTTTTTAAAAAAATCCCTAAGCCCCGGGGTCACAATTTCATCAAAAATCTGACTTTCGTCAATTCACTCAAAAATGGTGCCAAACGGTTGCAAATGCTCCCCTGAGAGGTTTGGCATTCGAAACAGAAGGCTTTTTCTCACGGGAAAGGAAAACAGCCCTCGACAACTTAACCGGCAGAAAAAGATGTTTTTGAAAAAAATCCCTAAGCCCCGGGGTCACAATTTCATCAAAAATCTGACTTTCGGCAATGCACTCAAAAATGGTGCCAAACGGTTGCAAATGCTCCCCTGAGAGGTTTGGTGGTCGAAACAGAAGGCTTTTTATCACGGAAAAAGAAATCAGCCCAAGACAACTTAACCGGCAGAAAAAGATTTTTTTGAAAAAATCCCTAACCTTCCAGGGTCACAATTTCATCAAAAATCTGACTTTCGGCAATTCAGTCAAAAATGGTGCCAAACGGTTGCAAATGCTCCCCTGAGAGGTTTGGCGGTCGAAACAGAAGCCTTTTTATCACGGGAAAAGAAATCAGCCCAAAACAACTTAACTGGCAGAATAATATTTTTTTGAAAAAATCCCTAAGGCCCGGGGTCACAATTTCATAAAAAATCTGACTTTCGGATATTCAATCAAAAATGGTGCGAAACGGTTGCAAATGCTCCTGTGAGAGGTTTGGCGGTCGAAAGAGAAGCCTTTTTATCACGGGAAAAGAAATCAGCCCAAGACAACTTAACCGGCAGAAAAAGATTTTTTTGAAAAAATGCCTAAGCCCCGGGGGTCACAATTTCTTCAAAAATCTGACTTTCGGCAATTCACTCAAAAATGGTGCCAAACGGTTTCAAATGCTCCCATGAGAGGTTTGATGGTCGAAACAGAAGGCTTTTTATCACAGCAAAAGAAATCAGCCCTCGAAAACTTAACCGGCAGAAAAATATTTTTTTGAAAAAATCCCTAAGCCCCGGGATCACAATTTCATCAAAAATCTGACTTTCGGCAATACACTCAAAAATGGTGCCAAACGGTTGCAAATGCTCCCCTGAGAGGTTTGGCGGTCGAAACAGAAGCCTTTTTATCACGGGAAAAGAAATCAGCCCAAGACAACTTAACCGGCAGAAAAAGATTTTTTTGAAAAAATCCCTAACCTTCCAGGGTCACAATTTCATCAAAAGTCTGACTTTCGTCAATTCACTCAAAAATGGTGCCAATCGGTTGTAAATGCTCCCCTGAGAGGTTTTGCGGTCGAAACAGAAGGCTTTTTATCACGGGAAAAGAAATCAGCTCTCAACAACTTAACCGGCATTAAAATATTTTTTTGAAAAAATGCCTAAGCCCTGGGGTCACAATTTCATCAAAAATCTGACTTTCGGCAATTCACTCAAAAATGGTGCCAAACGTTTGCAAATGCTCCCCTGAGAGGTTTGGCGGTCGAAACAGACGGCTTTTTATCACGGGAAAAGAAATCAGCCCAAGACAACTTAACCGGCAGAAAAAGATTTTTTTGAAAAAATCCCTAAGCCCCGGGGTCACAATTTCATCAAAAATCTGACTTTCGGCAATTCACTCAAAAATGGTGCCAAACGGTTGCACATGCTCACCTGAGACGTTTGGCGGTCGAAACAGAAGGCTTTATATCACAGAGCAAGAAATCAGCCATGGACAACATAACCGGCAGAAAAATTGTGCCAAACGGTTGCAAATGCTCCCGTGAGAGGTTTGGCGGTCGAAAGAAAAGGCTTTTTATCACAGGAAAAGAAAACAGCCCTCGACAACTTAACCGGAAGAAAAAGATGTTTTTGAAAAAATCCCTAAGCCCCGGGGTCACAATTTCATCAAAAATCTGACTTTCGGCAATTCACTCAAAAATGGTGCCAAACGGTTGCAAATGCTCCCCTGAGAGGTTTGGCGGTCGAAACAGAAGCCTTTTTATCACGTGAAAAGAAATCAGCCCAAGACAACTTAACCGGCAGAAAAAGATTTTTTTGAAGAAATCCCTAACCTTCCAGGGTCACAATTTCATCAAAAGTCTGACTTTCGTCAATTCACTCAAAAATGGTGCCAATCGGTTGTAAATGCTCCCCTGAGAGGTTTGGCGGTCGAAACAGAAGGCTTTTTATCACGGGAAAAGAAATCAGCTCTCAACAACTTAACCGGCAGAAAAATATTTTTTTGAAAAAATGCCTAAGCCCTGGGGTCACAATTTCATCAAAAATCTGACTTTCGGCAATTCACTCAAAAATGGTGCCAAACGTTTGCAAATGCTCCCCTGAGAGGTTTGGCGGTCGAAACAGACGACTTTTTATCACGGGAAAAGAAATCAGCCCAAGACAACTTAACCGGCAGAAAAAGATTTTTTTGAAAAAATCCCTAAGCCCTGGGGTCACAATTTCATCAAAAATCTGACTTTCGGCAATTCACTCAAAAATGGTGCCAAACGGTTGCACATGCTCCCCTGAGACGTTTGGCGGTCGAAACAGAAGGCTTTATATCACAGAGCAAGAAATCAGCCATGGACAACATAACCGGCAGAAAAATTGTGCCAAACGGTTGCAAATGCTCCCGTGAGAGGTTTGGCGGTCGAAAGAAAAGGCTTTTTATCACAGGAAAAGAAAACAGCCCTCGACAACTTAACCGGAAGAAAAAGATGTTTTTGAAAAAATGCCTAAGCCCTGGGGTCACAATTTCATCAAAAATCTGACTTTCGGCAATTCAGTCAAAAATGGTGCCAAACGGTTGCAAATGCTCCCCTGAGAGGTTTGGCGGTCGAAACAGAAGCCTTTTTATCACGGGAAAAGAAATCAGCCCAAAACAACTTAACTGGCAGAATAATATTTTTTTGAAAAAATCCCTAAGGCCCGGGGTCACAATTTCATAAAAAATCTGACTTTCGGATATTCAATCAAAAATGGTGCGAAACGGTTGCAAATGCTCCTGTGAGAGGTTTGGCGGTCGAAACAGAAGCCTTTTTATCACGGGAAAAGAAATCAGCCCAAGACAACTTAACCGGCAGAAAAAGATTTTTTTGAAAAAATGCCTAAGCCCCGGGGGTCACAATTTCTTCAAAAATCTGACTTTCGGCAATTCACTCAAAAATGGTGCCAAACGGTTTCAAATGCTCCCATGAGAGGTTTGGCGGTCGAAACAGAAGCCTTTTTATCACGGGAAAAGAAATCAGCCCAAGACAACTTAACCGGCAGAAAAAGATTTTTTTGAAAAAATCCCTAACCTTCCAGGGTCACAATTTCATCAAAAGTCTGACTTTCGTCAATTCACTCAAAAATGGTGCCAATCGGTTGTAAATGCTCCCCTGAGAGGTTTGGCGGTCGAAACAGAAGGCTTTTTATCACGGGAAAAGAAATCAGCTCTCAACAACTTAACCGGCAGAAAAATATTTTTTTGAAAAAATGCCTAAGCCCTGGGGTCACAATTTCATCAAAAATCTGACTTTCGGCAATTCACTCAAAAATGGTGCCAAACGTTTGCAAATGCTCCCCTGAGAGGTTTGGCGGTCGAAACAGACGGCTTTTTATCACGGGAAAAGAAATCAGCCCAAGACAACTTAACCGGCAGAAAAAGATTTTTTTGAAAAAATCCCTAAGCCCCGGGGTCACAATTTCATCAAAAATCTGACTTTCGGCAATTCACTCAAAAATGGTGCCAAACGGTTGCAAATGCTCCCCTGAGAGGTTTGGCGGTCGAAACAGACGGCTTTTTATCACGGGAAAAGAAATCAGCCCAAGACAACTTAACCGGAAGAAAAAGATGTTTTTGAAAAAATCCCTAAGCCCCGGGGTCACAATTTCATCAAAAATCTGACTTTCGGCAATTCACTCAAAAATGGTGCCAAACGGTTGCAAATGCTCCCCTGAGAGGTTTGGCGGTCGAAACAGAAGCCTTTTTATCACGTGAAAAGAAATCAGCCCAAGACAACTTAACCGGAAGAAAAAGATGTTTTTGAAAAAATCCCTAAGCCCCGGGGTCACAATTTCATCAAAAATCTGACTTTCGGCAATTCACTCAAAAATGGTGCCAAACGGTTGCACATGCTCCCCTGAGACGTTTGGCGGTCGAAACAGAAGGCTTTATATCACAGAGCAAGAAATCAGCCATGGACAACATAACCGGCAGAAAAATTGTGCCAAACGGTTGCAAATGCTCCCGTGAGAGGTTTGGCGGTCGAAAGAAAAGGCTTTTTATCACAGGAAAAGAAAACAGCCCTCGACAACTTAACCGGAAGAAAAAGATGTTTTTGAAAAAATCCCTAAGGCCCGGGGTCACAATTTCATCAAAAATCTGACTTTCGGATATTCAATCAAAAATGGTGCCAAACGGTTGCAAATGCTCCTGTGAGAGGTTTGGCGGTCGAAACAGAAGCCTTTTTATCACGGGAAAAGAAATCAGCCCAAGACAACTTAACCGGCAGAAAAAGATTTTTTTGAAAAAATGCCTAAGCCCCGGGGGTCACAATTTCTTCAAAAATCTGACTTTCGACAATTCACTCAAAAATGGTGCCAAACGGTTTCAAATGCTCCCATGAGAGGTTTGATGGTCGAAACAGAAGGCTTTTTATCACAGCAAAAGAAATCAGCCCTCGAAAACTTAACCGGCAGAAAAATATTTTTTTGAAAAAATCCCTAAGCCCCGGGATCACAATTTCATCAAAAATCTGACTTTCGGCAATTTACTCAAAAATGGTGCCAAACGGTTGCAAATGCTCCTCTGAGAGGTTTGGCGGTCGAAACAGAAGCCTTTTTATCACGGGAAAAGAAATCAGCCCAAGACAACTTAACCGGCAGAAAAAGATTTTTTTGAAAAAATCCCTAACCTTCCAGGGTCACAATTTCATCAAAAGTCTGACTTTCGTCAATTCACTCAAAAATGGTGCCAATCGGTTGTAAATGCTCCCCTGAGAGGTTTGGCGGTCGAAACAGAAGGCTTTTTATCACGGGAAAAGAAATCAGCTCTCAACAACTTAACCGGCAGAAAAATATTTTTTTGAAAAAATGCCTAAGCCCTGGGGTTACAATTTCATCAAAAATCTGACTTTCGGCAATTCACTCAAAAATGGTGCCAAACGTTTGCAAATGCTCCCCTGAGAGGTTTGGCGGTCGAAACAGACGGCTTTTTATCACGGGAAAAGAAATCAGCCCAAGACAACTTAACCGGCAGAAAAAGATTTTTTTGAAAAAATCCCTAAGCCCCGGGGTCACAATTTCATCAAAAATCTGACTTTCGGCAATTCACTCAAAAATGGTGCCAAACGGTTTCAAATGCTCCCGTGAGAGGTTTGGCGGTCGAAACAGAAGCCTTTTTATCACGGGAAAAGAAATCAGCCCAAAACAACTTAACTGGCAGAATAATATTTTTTTGAAAAAATCCCTAAGCCCAGGGGTCACAATTTCATAAAAAATCTGACTTTCGGCAATTCACTCAAAAATGGTGCCAAACGGTTGCACATGCTCCCCTGAGACGTTTGGCGGTCGAAACAGAAGGCTTTATATCACAGAGCAAGAAATCAGCCATGGACAACATAACCGGCAGAAAAATTGTGCCAAACGGTTGCAAATGCTCCCCTGAGAGGTTTGGCGGTCGAAAGAAAAGGCTTTTTATCACAGGAAAAGAAAACAGCCCTCGACAACTTAACCGGAAGAAAAAGATGTTTTTGAAAAAATCTCTAAGCCCCGGGGTCACAATTTCATAAAAAATCTGACTTTCGGATATTCAATCAAAAATGGTGCCAAACGGTTGCAAATGCTCCCGTGAGAGGTTTGGCGGTCGAAACAGAAGGCTTTTTATCACGTGAAAAGAAATCAGCCCAAGACAACTTAACCGGCAGAAAAAGATTTTTTTGAAGAAATCCCTAACCTTCCAGGGTCACAATTTCATCAAAAGTCTGACTTTCGTCAATTCACTCAAAAATGGTGCCAATCGGTTGTAAATGCTCCCCTGAGAGGTTTGGCGGTCGAAACAGAAGGCTTTTTATCACGGGAAAAGAAATCAGCTCTCAACAACTTAACCGGCAGAAAAATATTTTTTTGAAAAAATGCCTAAGCCCTGGGGTCACAATTTCATCAAAAATCTGACTTTCGGCAATTCACTCAAAAATGGTGCCAAACGTTTGCAAATGCTCCCCTGAGAGGTTTGGCGGTCGAAACAGACGACTTTTTATCACGGGAAAAGAAATCAGCCCAAGACAACTTAACCGGCAGAAAAAGATTTTTTTGAAAAAATCCCTAAGCCCTGGGGTCACAATTTCATCAAAAATCTGACTTTCGGCAATTCACTCAAAAATGGTGCCAAACGGTTGCACATGCTCCCCTGAGACGTTTGGCGGTCGAAACAGAAGGCTTTATATCACAGAGCAAGAAATCAGCCATGGACAACATAACCGGCAGAAAAATTGTGCCAAACGGTTGCAAATGCTCCCGTGAGAGGTTTGGCGGTCGAAAGAAAAGGCTTTTTATCACAGGAAAAGAAAACAGCCCTCGACAACTTAACCGGAAGAAAAAGATGTTTTTGAAAAAATCCCTAAGCCCCGGGGTCACAATTTCATCAAAAATCTGACTTTCGGCAATTCAGTCAAAAATGGTGCCAAACGGTTGCAAATGCTCCCCTGAGAGGTTTGGCGGTCGAAACAGAAGCCTTTTTATCACGGGAAAAGAAATCAGCCCAAAACAACTTAACTGGCAGAATAATATTTTTTTGAAAAAATCCCTAAGGCCCGGGGTCACAATTTCATAAAAAATCTGACTTTCGGATATTCAATCAAAAATGGTGCGAAACGGTTGCAAATGCTCCTGTGAGAGGTTTGGCGGTCGAAACAGAAGCCTTTTTATCACGGGAAAAGAAATCAGCCCAAGACAACTTAACCGGCAGAAAAAGATTTTTTTGAAAAAATGCCTAAGCCCCGGGGGTCACAATTTCTTCAAAAATCTGACTTTCGGCAATTCACTCAAAAATGGTGCCAAACGGTTTCAAATGCTCCCATGAGAGGTTTGATGGTCGAAACAGAAGGCTTTTTATCACAGCAAAAGAAATCAGCCCTCGAAAACTTAACCGGCAGAAAAATATTTTTTTGAAAAAATCCCTAAGCCCCGGGATCACAATTTCATCAAAAATCTGACTTTCGGCAATTTACTCAAAAATGCTGCCAAACGGTTGCAAATGCTCCTCTGAGAGGTTTGGCGGTCGAAACAGAAGCCTTTTTATCACGGGAAAAGAAATCAGCCCAAGACAACTTAACCGGCAGAAAAAGATTTTTTTGAAAAAATCCCTAACCTTCCAGGGTCACAATTTCATCAAAAGTCTGACTTTCGTCAATTCACTCAAAAATGGTGCCAATCGGTTGTAAATGCTCCCCTGAGAGGTTTGGCGGTCGAAACAGAAGGCTTTTTATCACGGGAAAAGAAATCAGCTCTCAACAACTTAACCGGCAGAAAAATATTTTTTTGAAAAAATGCCTAAGCCCTGGGGTCACAATTTCATCAAAAATCTGACTTTCGGCAATTCACACAAAAATGGTGCCAAACGTTTGCAAATGCTCCCCTGAGAGGTTTGGCGGTCGAAACAGACGGCTTTTTATCACGGGAAAAGAAATCAGCCCAAGACAACTTAACCGGCAGAAAAAGATTTTTTTGAAAAAATCCCTAAGCCCCGGGGTCACAATTTCATCAAAAATCTGACTTTCGGCAATTCACTCAAAAATGGTGCCAAACGGTTTCAAATGCTCCCGTGAGAGGTTTGGCGGTCGAAACAGAAGCCTTTTTATCACGGGAAAAGAAATCAGCCCAAAACAACTTAACTGGCAGAATAATATTTTTTTGAAAAAATCCCTAAGCCCAGGGGTCACAATTTCATAAAAAATCTGACTTTCGGCAATTCACTCAAAAATGGTGCCAAACGGTTGCACATGCTCCCCTGAGACGTTTGGCGGTCGAAAAAGAAGCCTTTTTATCACGGGAAAAGAAATCAGCCCAAGACAACTTAACCGGCAGAAAAAGATTTTTTTGAAAAAATGCCTAAGCCCCGGGGGTCACAATTTCTTCAAAAATCTGATTTTCGGCAATTCACTCAAAAATGGTGCCAAACGGTTTCAAATGCTCCCATGAGAGGTTTGATGGTCGAAACAGAAGGCTTTTTATCACAGGAAAAGAAATCAGCCCTCGAAAACTTAACCGGCAGGAAAATATTTTTTCGAAAAAATCCCTAAGCCGCGGGGTCACAATTTCATCAAAAATCTGACTTTCGGCAATTCACTCAAAAATCGTGCCAAACGGTTGCAAATGCTCCCCTACGAGGTTTGGCGTTCGAAACAGAAGGCTTTATATCACAGAGCAAGAAATCAGCAATGGACAACATAACCGGCAGAAAAATTGTGCCAAACGGTAGCAAATGCTCCCGTGAGAGGTTTGGCGGTCGAAAGAAAAGGCTTTTTATCACAGGAAAAGAAAACAGCCCTCGACAACTTAACCGGCAGAAAAAGATGTTTTTGAAAAAATCCCTAAGCCCCGGGGTCACAATTTCATCAAAAATCTGACTTTCGGCATTTCACTCAAAAATGGTCCCAAACGGTTTCAAATGCTCCCCTGAGAGGTTTGGCCGTCGAAACAGAAGGCTTTATATCACAGAGCATTAAATCAGCCATGGACAACTTAACCGGCAGAAAAATGGTGCCAAACGGTTGCAAATGCTCCCCTGAGAGGTTTGGCGGTCCAAACAGAACGCATTTAATCACAGGAAAAGAAATTAGCCCTCGAAAACTTAACCGGCAGAAAAATATTTTTTTTGAAAAAATCCCTAAGCCCCGGGGTCACAATTTCATCAAAAGTCTGACTTTCGTCAATTCACTAAAAAATGGTGCCAAACGGTTGCAAATGCTCCCCTGAGAGGTTTGGCATTCGAAACAGAATGCTTTTTCTCACGGGAAAGGAAAACAGCCCTCGACAACTTAACCGGCAGAAAAAGATGTTTTTGAAAAAATCCCTAAGCCCCGGGGTCACAATTTCATCAAAAACCTGACTTTCGGCAATTCACTCAAAAATGGTGCCAAACGGTTGCAAATTTTCCCCTGAGAGGTTTGGCATTCGAAACAGAAGGCTTTTTCTCACGGGAAAGGAAATCAGCCCAAGACAACTTAACCGGCAGAAAAAGATTTTTTTGAAAAAATCCCTAAGCCCCGGGGTCACAATTTCATCAAAAATCTGACTTTCGGCAATTCACTCAAAAATGGTGCCAAACGGTTTCAAATGCTCCCGTGAGAGGTTTGGTGGTCGAAAGAGAAGGCTTTTTATCACAGGAAAAGAAATCAGCCCTTGAAAACGTAACCGGCAGAAAATGATTTTTTTGAAAAAATCCCTAAGCCCCGGGGTCACAATTTCATCAAAAGTTCGACTTGCGGCAATTCAGTCAAAAATGGTGCCAAACGGTTGCAAATGCTCCCCTGAGACTTCCGGCGGTCGAAACAGAAGGCTTTTTATCACGGGAAAGGAAATCAGCCCAAAACAACTTAACTGGCAGAAAAATATTTTTTTGAAAAAATCCCTAAGCCCCGGGGTCACAATTTCATAAAAAATCTGACTTTCGGCAATTCAATCAAAAATGGTGCCAAACGGTTGCAAATGCTCCCCTGAGAGGTTTGGCGGTCGAAACAGACGCCTTTTTATCACGGGAAAAGAAATCAGCCCAAGACAACTTAACCGGCAGAAAAATATTTTTTTGAAAAAATCCCTAAGCCGCGGGGTCACAATTTCATCAAAAATCTGACTTTCGGCAATTCACTCAAAAATGGTGCCAAACGGTTGCAAATGCTCCAATACGAGGTTTGGCGGTCGAAACAGAAGGCTTTATATCACAGAGCAAGAAATCAGCAATGGACAACATAACCGGCAGAAAAATTGTGCCAAACTGTAGCAAATGCTCCCGTGAGAGGTTTGGCGGTCGAAAGAAAAGGCTTTTTATCACAGGAAAAGAAAACAGCCCTCGACAACTTAACCGGCAGAAAAAGAGGTTTTTGAAAAAATCCCTAAGCCCCGCGGTCACAATTTCATCAAAAATCTGACTTTCGGCATTTCACTCAAAAATGGTCCCAAACGGTTGCAAATGCTCCCCTGAGAGGTTTGGCCGTCGAAACAGAAGGCTTTATATCACAGAGCATTAAATCAGCCATGGACAACTTAACCGGCAGAAAAATGGTGCCAAACGGTTGCAAATGCTCCCCTGAGAGGCTTGGCGGTCCAAACAGAACGCATTTAATCACAGGAAAAGAAATCAGCCCTCGAAAACTTAACCGGCAGAAAAATATTTTTTTTGAAAAAATCCCTAAGCCCCGGGGTCACAATTTCATCAAAAGTCTGACTTTCGTCAATTCACTCAAAAATGGTGCCAAACGGTTGCAAATGCTCCCCTGAGAGGTTTGGCATTCGAAACAGAAGGCTTTTTCTCACGGGAAAGGAAAACAGCCCTCGACAACTTAACCGGCAGAAAAAGATGTTTTTGAAAAAATCCCTAAGCCCCGGGGTCACAATTTCATCAAAAATCTGACTTTCGGCAATTCATTCAAAAATGGTGCCAAACGGGTGCAAATTTTCCCCTGAGAGGTTTGGCATTCGAAACAGAAGCCTTTTTCTCATGGGAAAGGAAATCAGCCCAAGACAACTTAAGCGGAAGAAAAAGTTTTTTTAAAAAAAATCCCTAAGCCCCGGGGTCACAATTTCATCAAAAATGTGACTTTCGGCAATTCACTCAAAAATGGTGCCAAACGGTTGCAAATGCTCCCCTGAGAGGTTTGGCGGTCGAAACAGAAGCCTTTTTATCACGGGAAAGGAAATCAGCCGAAAACAACTTAACCGGCAGAAAAATATTTTTTTAAAAAAATCCCTAAGCCCCGGGGTCACAATTTCATCAAAAATCTGACTTTCGGCAATTCACTCAAAAATGGTGCCAAACGGTTGCAAATGCTCCCCTACGAGGTTTGGCGGTTGAAACAGAAGGCTTTATATCACAAAGCAAGAAATCAGCTATGGACAACATAACCGGCAGAAAAATTGTGCCATACGGTTGCAAATGCTCCCGTGAGAGGTTTGGCGGTCGAAAGAAAAGGCTTTTTATCACAGGAAAAGAAAACAGCCCTCGACAACTTAACCAGAAGAAAAAGATGTTTATGAAAAAATCCCTAAGCCCCGGGGTCACAATTTCATCAAAAATCTGACTTTCGGCAATTCACTCAAAAATGGTGCCAAACGGTTTCAAATGCTCCCGTGAGAGGTTTGGCGGTCGAAACAGAAGCCTTTTTATCACGGGAAAAGAAATCAGCCCAAGACAACTTAACCGGCAGAAAAATATTTTTTTGAAAAAATCCCTAACCTCCAGGGTCACAATTTCATCAAAAGTCTGACTTTCGTCAATGCACTCAAAAATGGTGCCAATCGGTTGCAAATGCTCCCCTGAGAGGTTTGGTGGTCGAAACAGAAGGCTTTTTATCACAGGAAAAGAAATCAGCCCTCGAAAACTTAACCGGCAGAAAAAGATGGTTTTGAAAAAATCCCTAAGCCCCGGGGTCACAATTTCATCAAAAATCTGACTTTCGGCAATTCACTCAAGAATGGTGCCAAACGGTTCCAAATGCTCCCCTGAGAGGTTTGGCGGTCGAAACAGAAGCCTTTTTATCACGGGAAAAGAAATCACCCCAAGACAACTTAACCGGCAGAAAAATATTTTTTTGAAACAGAAGGCTTTATATCACAGAGCAAGAAATCAGCCATGGACAACATAACCGGCAGAAAAATTGTGCCAAACGGTTGCAAATGCTCCCGTGAGAGGTTTGGCGGTCGAAAGAAAAGGCTTTTTATCACAGGAAAAGAAAACAGACCTCGACAACTTAACCAGAAGAAAAAGATGTTTATGAAAAAATCCCTAAGCCCCGGGGTCACAATTTCATCAAAAATCTGACTTTCGGCAATTCACTCAAAAATGGTGCCAAACGGTTTCAAATGCTCCCGTGAGAGGTTTGGTGGTCGAAAGAGAAGGCTTTTTATCACAGGAAAAGAAATCAGCCCTCGAAAACTTAACCGGCAGAAAAAGATTTTTTTGAAAAAATCCCTAAGCCCCGGGGTCACAATTTCATCAAAAGTCTGACTTTCGGCAATTCACTCAAAAATGGTGCCAAACGGTTGAAAATGCTCCCCTGAGAGGTTTGGCGGTCGAAACAGAAGGCTTTTTATCACGGGAAAGGAAATCAGCCCAAAACAACTTAACCGGCAGAAAAATATTTTTTTGAAAAAATCCCTAAGCCCCGGGGTCACAATTTCATCAAAAATCTGACTTTCGGCATTTCACTCAAAAATGGTCCGAAACGGTTTCAAATGCTCCCGTGAGAGGTTTGGTGGTCGAAACAGAAGGCTTTTTATCACAGGAAAAGAAATCAGCCCTCGAAAACTTAACCGGCAGAAAAAGATTTTTTTGAAAAAATCCCTAAGCCGCGGGGTCACAATTTCATCAAAAATCTGACTTTCGGCAATTCACTCAAAAATGGTGCCAAACGGTTGCAAATGCTTCCCTGAGAGGTTTGGCGGTCGAAACAGAAGGCTTTTTATCACGGGAAAGGAAATCAGCCCAAAACAACTTAACCGGCAGAAAAATATTTTTTTGAAAAAATCCCTAAGCCCCGGGGTCACAATTTCATCAAAAATCTGACTTTCGTCAATTCACTCAAAAATGGTGCCAAACGGTTGCAAATGCTCCCCTGAGAGGTTTGGCATTCGAAACAGAAGGCTTTTTCTCACGGGAATGGAAAACAGCCCTCGACAACTTAACCGGCAGAAAAAGATGTTTTTGAAAAAATCCCTAAGCCCCGGGGTCACAATTTCATCAAAAATCTGACTTTCGGCAATTCACTCAAAAATGGTGCCAAACGGTTGCAAATTTTCCCCTGAGAGGTTTGGCATTCGAAACAGAAGGCTTTTTCTCACGGGAAAGGAAATCAGCCCAAGACAACTTAACCGGCAGAAAAAGTTTTTTTTGAAACAGAAGGCTTTATATCACAGAGCAAGAAATCAGCCATGGACAATATAACCGGCAGAAAAATTGTGCCAAACGGTTGCAAATGCTCCCGTGAGAGGTTTGGCGGTCGAAAGAAAAGGCTTTTTATCACAGGAAAAGAAAACAGCCCTCGACAACTTAACCAGAAGAAAAAGATGTTTATGAAAAAATCCCTAAGCCCCGGGGTCACAATTTCATCAAAAATCTGACTTTCGGCAATTCACTCAAAAATGGTGCCAAACGGTTTCAAATGCTCCCGTGAGAGGTTTGGTGGTCGAAAGAGAAGGCTTTTTATCACAGGAAAAGAAATCAGCCCTCGAAAACTTAACCGGCAGAAAAAGATTTTTTTGAAAAAATCCCTAAGCCCCGGGGTCACAATTTCATCAAAAGTCTGACTTTCGGCAATTCACTCAAAAATGGTGCCAAACGGTTGCAAATGCTCCCCTGAGAGGTTTGGCGGTCGAAACAGAAGGCTTTTTATCACGGGAAAGGAAATCAGCCCAAAACAACTTAACCGGCAGAAAAATATTTTTTTGAAAAAATCCCTAAACCGCGGGGTCACAATTTCATCAAAAATCTGACTTTCGGCATTTCACTCAAAAATGGTCCGAAACGGTTTCAAATGCTCCCGTGAGAGGTTTGGTGGTCGAAACAGAAGGCTTTTTATCACAGGAAAAGAAATCAGCCCTCGAAAACTTAACCGGCAGAAAAAGATTTTTTTGAAAAAATCCCTAAGCCGCGGGGTCACAATTTCATCAAAAATCTGACTTTCGGCAATTCACTCAAAAATGGTGCCAAACGGTTGCAAATGCTTCCCTGAGAGGTTTGGCGGTCGAAACAGAAGGCTTTTTATCACGGGAAAGGAAATCAGCCCAAAACAACTTAACCGGCAGAAAAATATTTTTTTGAAAAAATCCCTAAGCCCCGGGGTCACAATTTCATCAAAAATCTGACTTTCGTCAATTCACTCAAAAATGGTGCCAAACGGTTGCAAATGCTCCCCTGAGAGGTTTGGCATTCGAAACAGAAGGCTTTTTCTCACGGGAATGGAAAACAGCCCTCGACAACTTAACCGGCAGAAAAAGATGTTTTTGAAAAAATCCCTAAGCCCCGGGGTCACAATTTCATCAAAAATCTGACTTTCGGCAATTCACTCAAAAATGGTGCCAAACGGTTGCAAATTTTCCCCTGAGAGGTTTGGCATTCGAAACAGAAGGCTTTTTCTCACGGGAAAGGAAATCAGCCCAAGACAACTTAACCGGCAGAAAAAGTTTTTTTTAAAAAAATCCCTAAGCCCCGGGGTCACAATTTCATTAAAAATGTGACTTTCGGCAATTGACTCAAAAATGTTGCAAACGGTTGCAAATGCTCTCCTGAGAGGTTTGGCGGTCTAAACAGAAGCCTTTTTATCACGGGAAAAGAAAACAGCCCAAGACAACTTAACCGGCAGAAAAATATTTTTTTGAAAAAATCCCTAACCTCCAGGGTCACAATTTCATCAAAAGTCTGACTTTCGTCAATGCACTCAAAAATGGTGCCAATCGGTTGCAAATGCTCCCCTGAGAGGTTTGGTGGTCGAAACAGAAGGCTTTTTATCACAGGAAAAGAAATCAGCCCTCGAAAACTTAACCGGCAGAAAAAGACGGTTTTGAAAAAATCCCTAAGCCCCGGGGTCACAATTTCATCAAAAATCTGACTTTCGGCAATTCACTCAAAAATGGTGCCAAACGGTTGCAAATGCTCTCCTGAGATGTTTGGCGGTCGAAACAGAAGGCTTTATATCACAGAGCAAGAAGTCAGCCATGGACAACATAACCGGCAGAAAAATTGTGCCAAACGGTTGCAAATGCTCCCGTGAGACGTTTGGCGGTCGAAAGAAAAGGCTTTTTATCACAGGAAAAGAAATCAGCCCTCGAAAACTTAACCGGCAGAAAAATTTTTTTTTTGAAAAAATCCCTAAGCCCCGGGGTCACAATTTCATCAAAAGTCTGACTTTCGTCAATTCACTCAAAAATGGTGCCAAACGGTTGCAAATGCTCCCCTGAGAGGTTTGGCGGTCGAAACAGAAGGCTTTTTATCACAGAGCAAGAAATCAGCCATGGACAACATAACCGGCAGAAAAATTGTGCCAAACGGTAGCAAATGCTACCGTGAGAGGTTTGGCGGTCGAAAGAAAAGGCTTTTTATCACAGGAAAAGAAAACAGACCTCGACAACTTAACCGGCAGAAAAAGATGTTTTTGAAAAAATCCCTAAGCCCCGGGGTCACAATTTCATCAAAAATCTGACTTTCGGCAATTCACTCAAAAATGGTGCCAAACGGTTGCAAATGCTCCCCTGAGAGGTTTGGCGGTCGAAACAGAAGGCTTTTTATCACAGGAAAAGAAATCAGCCCTCGAAAACTTAACCGGCAGAAAAATATTTTTTTGAAAAAATCCCTAAGCCCCGGGGTCACAATTTCATCAAAAATCTGACTTTCGGCAATTCACTCAAAATTGGTGCCAAACGGTTGCAAATGCTCCCTTGAGAGGTTTGGCGGTCGAAACAGAAGGCTTTTTATCACGGGAAAGGAAATCAGCCCAAAACAACTTAACCGGCAGAAAAATATTTTTTTGAAAAAATCCCTAAGCCCCGGGGTCACAATTTCATCAAAAATCTGACTTTCGGCAATTCACTCAAAAATGGTGCCATACGGTTGCAAATGCTCCCCTACGAGGTTTGGCGGTCGAAACAGAAGGCTTTATATCACAGAGCAAGAAATCAGCCATGGACAACATAACCGGCAGAAAAATTGTGCCAAACGGTAGCAAATGCTCCCGTGAGAGGTTTGGCGGTCGAAAGAAAAGGCTTTTTATCACAGGAAAAGAAAACAGCCCTCGACAACTTAACTGGCAGAAAAAGATGTTTTTCAAAAAAATCCCTAAGCCCCGGGGTCACAATTACATAAAAAATCTGACTTTCGGAAATTCACTCAAAAATGCTGCCAAACGGTTGAAAATGCTCCCGTGAGAGGTTTGGTGGTCGAAACAGAAGGCTTTTTATTACAGGAAAAGAAATCAGACCTCAAAAACTTAACCGGCAGAAAAATATTTTTTTGAAAAAATCCCTAAGCCCCGGGGTCACAATTTCATCAAAAATCTGACTTTCGGCAATTCACTCAAAAATGGTGCCAAACGGTTGCAAATGCTCCCCTGAGAGGTTTGGCGGTCGAAACAGAAGGCTTTTTATCACAGGAAAAGAAATCAGCCCTCGAAAACTTAACCGGCAGAAAAATATTTTTTTGAAAAAATCCCTAAGCCCCGGGGTCACAATTTCATCAAAAATCTGACTTTCGGCAATTCACTCAAAATTGGTGCCAAACGGTTGCAAATGCTCCCTTGAGAGGTTTGGCGGTCGAAACAGAAGGCTTTTTATCACGGGAAAGGAAATCAGCCCAAAACAACTTAACCGGCAGAAAAATATTTTTTTGAAAAAATCCCTAAGCCCCGGGGTCACAATTTCATCTAAAATCTGACTTTCGGCAATTCACTCAAAAATGGTGCCAAACGGTTTCAAATGCTCCCATGAGAGGTTTGATGGTCGAAACAGAAGGCTTTTTATCACAGGAAAAGAAATCAGCCCTCGAAAACTTAACCGGCAGAAAAAGATTTTTTTGAAAAAATCCCTAAGCCGCGGGGTCACAATTTCATCAAAAATCTGACTTTCGGCAATTCACTCAAAAATTGTGCCAAACGGTTGCAAATGCTCCCCTGAGAGGTTTGGCGGTCGAAACAGAAGGCTTTTTATCACGGGAAAAGAAATCAGCCCAAGACAACTTAACCGGCAGAAAAAGATTTTTTTGAAAAAATCCCTAAGCACCGGGGTCACAATTTCATCAAAAATCAGACTTTCGGCATTTCAATCAAAAATGGTCCCAAACGGTTTCAAATGCTCCCGTGAGAGGTTTGGTGGTCGAAACAGAAGGCTTTTTATCACATGAAAAGAAATCAGCCCTCAAAAACTTAACCGGCAGAAAAAGATTTTTTTGAAAAAATCCCTAAGCCCCGGGGTCACAATTTCATCAAAAGTCTGACTTTCGGCAATTCACTCAAAAATGGTGCCAAACGGTTGCAAATGCTCCCCTGAGAGGTTTGGCGGTTGAAACAGAAGGCTTTTTATCACGGGAAAGGAAATCAGCCCAAAACAACTTAACCGGCAGAAAAATATTTTTTTGAAAAAATCCCTAAGCCGCGGGGTCACAATTTCATCAAAAATCTGACTTTCGGAAATTCACTCAAAAATGCTGCCAAACGGTTGAAAATGCTCCCGTGAGAGGTTTGGTGGTCGAAACAGAAGGCTTTTTATCACAGGAAAAGAAATCAGCCCTCGAAAACTTAACCGGAAGAAAAATATTTTTTTGAAAAAATCTCTAAGCCCCGGGGTCACAATTTCTTCAAAAATCTGACTTTCGGCAATTCACTCAAAAATGGTGCCAAACGGTTGCAAATGCTCCCTTGAGAGGTTTGGCGGTCGAAACAGAAGGCTTTTTATCACGGGAAAGGAAATCAGCCCAAAACAACTTAACCGGCAGAAAAAGATTTTTTTGAAAAAATCCCTAAGCCCCGGGGTCACAATTTCATCTAAAATCTGACTTTCGGCAATTCACTCAAAAATAGTGCCAAACGGTTTCAAATGCTCCCATGAGAGGTTTGATGGTCGAAACAGAAGGCTTTTTATCACAGAGCAAGAAATCAGCCATGGACAACATAACCGGCAGAAAAATTGTGCCAAACGGTAGCAAATGCTCCCGTGAGAGGTTTGGCGGTCGAAAGAAAAGGCTTTTTATCACAGGAAAAGAAAACAGACCTCGACAACTTAACCGGCAGAAAAATATTTTTTTGAAAAAATCCCTAAGCCCCGGGGTCACAATTTCATCAAAAATCTGACTTTCGGCAATTCACTCAAAAATGGTGCCAAACGGTTGCAAATGCTCCCCTGAGAGGTTTGGCGGTCGAAACAGAAGGCTTTTTATCACAGGAAAAGAAATCAGCCCTCGAAAACTTAACCGGCAGAAAAATATTTTTTTGAAAAAATCCCTAAGCCCCGGGGTCACAATTTCATCAAAAATCTGACTTTCGGCAATTCACTCAAAATTGGTGCCAAACGGTTGCAAATGCTCCCTTGAGAGGTTTGGCGGTCGAAACAGAAGGCTTTTTATCACGGGAAAGGAAATCAGCCCAAAACAACTTAACCGGCAGAAAAATATTTTTTTGAAAAAATCCCTAAGCCCCGGGGTCACAATTTCATCTAAAATCTGACTTTCGGCATTTCACTCAAAAATGGTGCCAAACGGTTTCAAATGCTCCCATGAGAGGTTTGATGGTCGAAACAGAAGGCTTTTTATCACAGGAAAAGAAATCAGCCCTCGAAAACTTAACCGGCAGAAAAAGATTTTTTTGAAAAAATCCCTAAGCCGCGGGGTCACAATTTCATCAAAAATCTGACTTTCGGCAATTCACTCAAAAATGGTGCCAAACGGTTGCAAATGCTCCCCTGAGAGGTTTGGCGGTCGAAACAGAAGGCTTTTTATCACAGGAAAAGAAATCAGCCCTCGAAAACTTAACCGGCAGAAAAAGATTTTTTTGAAAAAATCCCTAAGCCCCGGGGTCACAATTTCATCAAAAATCTGACTTTCGGCAATTCACTCAAAAATGGTGCCAAACGGTTTCAAATGCTCCCCTGAGAGGTTTGGCGGTTGAAATAGAAGGCTTTTTATCACGGGAAAGGAAATCAGCCCAAAACAACTTAACCGGCAGAAAAAGATTTTTTTGAAAAAATCCCTAAGCCGCGGAGTCACAATTACATAAAAAATCTGACTTTCGGAAATTCACTCAAAAATGCTGCCAAACGGTTGAAAATGCTCCCGTGAGAGGTTTGGCGGTCGAAACAGAAGGCTTT
Source organism: Podarcis filfolensis (assembly GCF_964270895.1). Classification (NCBI taxonomy): domain Eukaryota; kingdom Metazoa; phylum Chordata; class Lepidosauria; order Squamata; family Lacertidae; genus Podarcis; species Podarcis filfolensis. The sequence goes on from NC_139608.1 coordinate 90,476,423, forward strand.
TTATCACAGGAAAAGAAATCAGCCCTCGAAAACTTAACCGGAAGAAAAATATTTTTTTGAAAAAATCCCTAAGCCCCGGGGTCACAATTTCTTAAAAAATCTGACTTTCGGCAATTCACTCAAGAATGGTGCCAAACGGTTGCAAATGCTCCCCTGAGAGGTTTGGCGGTCGAAACAGAAGCCTTTTTATCACGGGAAAAGAAATCAGCCCAAGACAACTTAACCGGCAGAAAAATATTTTTTTGAAAAAATCCCTAAGCCCCGGGGTCACAATTTCATCAAAAATCTGACTTTCGTCAATTCACTCAAAAATGGTGCCAAACGGTTGAAAATGCTCCCGTGAGAGGTTTGGTGGTCGAAACAGAAGGCTTTTTATCACGGGAATGGAAAACAGCCCTCGACAACTTAACCGGCAGAAAAAGATGTTTTTGAAAAAATCCCTAAGCCCCGGGGTCACAATTTCTTAAAAAATCTGACTTTCGGCAATTCACTCAAAAATGGTGCCAAACGGTTGCAAATTTTCCCCTGAGAGGTTTGGCATTCGAAACAGAAGGCTTTTTCTCACGGGAAAGGAAATCAGCCCAAGACAACTTAACCGGCAGAAAAAGTTTTTTTTGAAACAGAAGGCTTTATATCACAGAGCAAGAAATCAGCCATGGACAACATAACCGGCAGAAAAATTGTGCCAAACGGTTGCAAATGCTCCCGTGAGAGGTTTGGCGGTCGAAAGAAAAGGCTTTTTATCACAGGAAAAGAAAACAGCCCTCGACAACTTAACCAGAAGAAAAAGATGTTTATGAAAAAATCCCTAAGCCCCGGGGTCACAATTTCATCAAAAATCTGACTTTCGGCAATTCACTCAAAAATGGTGCCAAACGGTTGCAAATTTTCCCCTGAGAGGTTTGGCATTCGAAACAGAAGGCTTTTTCTCACGGGAAAGGAAATCAGCCCAAGACAACTTAACCGGCAGAAAAAGTTTTTTTTGAAACAGAAGGCTTTATATCACAGAGCAAGAAATCAGCCATGGACAACATAACCGGCAGAAAAATTGTGCCAAACGGTTGCAAATGCTCCCGTGAGAGGTTTGGCGGTCGAAAGAAAAGGCTTTTTATCACAGGAAAAGAAAACAGCCCAAAACAACTTAACCGGCAGAAAAATATTTTTTTGAAAAAATCCCTAAACCGCGGGGTCACAATTTCATCAAAAATCTGACTTTCGGCATTTCACTCAAAAATGGTCCGAAACGGTTTCAAATGCTCCCGTGAGAGGTTTGGTGGTCGAAACAGAAGGCTTTTTATCACAGGAAAAGAAATCAGCCCTCGAAAACTTAACCGGCAGAAAAAGATTTTTTTGAAAAAATCCCTAAGCCGCGGGGTCACAATTTCATCAAAAATCTGACTTTCGGCAATTCACTCAAAAATGGTGCCAAACGGTTGCAAATGCTTCCCTGAGAGGTTTGGCGGTCGAAACAGAAGGCTTTTTCTCACGGGAAAGGAAATCAGCCCAAAACAACTTAACCGGCAGAAAAATATTTTTTTGAAAAAATCCCTAAGCCCCGGGGTCACAATTTCATTAAAAATGTGACTTTCGGCAATTGACTCAAAAATGTTGCAAACGGTTGCAAATGCTCTCCTGAGAGGTTTGGCGGTCTAAACAGAAGCCTTTTTATCACGGGAAAAGAAAACAGCCCAAGACAACTTAACCGGCAGAAAAATATTTTTTTGAAAAAATCCCTAACCTCCAGGGTCACAATTTCATCAAAAGTCTGACTTTCGTCAATGCACTCAAAAATGGTGCCAATCGGTTGCAAATGCTCCCCTGAGAGGTTTGGTGGTCGAAACAGAAGGCTTTTTATCACAGGAAAAGAAATCAGCCCTCGAAAACTTAACCGGCAGAAAAAGACGGTTTTGAAAAAATCCCTAAGCCCCGGGGTCACAATTTCATCAAAAATCTGACTTTCGGCAATTCACTCAAAAATGGTGCCAAACGGTTGCAAATGCTCTCCTGAGATGTTTGGCGGTCGAAACAGAAGGCTTTATATCACAGAGCAAGAAGTCAGCCATGGACAACATAACCGGCAGAAAAATTGTGCCAAACGGTTGCAAATGCTCCCGTGAGACGTTTGGCGGTCGAAAGAAAAGGCTTTTTATCACAGGAAAAGAAATCAGCCCTCGAAAACTTAACCGGCAGAAAATTTTTTTTTTTGAAAAAATCCCTAAGCCCCGGGGTCACAATTTCATCAAAAGTCTGACTTTCGTCAATTCACTCAAAAATGGTGCCAAACGGTTGCAAATGCTCCCCTGAGAGGTTTGGCGGTCGAAACAGAAGGCTTTTTATCACAGAGCAAGAAATCAGCCATGGACAACATAACCGGCAGAAAAATTGTGCCAAACGGTAGCAAATGCTACCGTGAGAGGTTTGGCGGTCGAAAGAAAAGGCTTTTTATCACAGGAAAAGAAAACAGACCTCGACAACTTAACCGGCAGAAAAAGATTTTTTTGAAAAAATCCCTAAGCCCCGGGGTCACAATTTCATCAAAAATCTGACTTTCGGCAATTCACTCAAAAATGGTGCCAAACGGTTGCAAATGCTCCCCTGAGAGGTTTGGCGGTCGAAACAGAAGGCTTTTTATCACAGGAAAAGAAATCAGCCCTCGAAAACTTAACCGGCAGAAAAATATTTTTTTGAAAAAATCCCTAAGCCCCGGGGTCACAATTTCATCAAAAATCTGACTTTCGGCAATTCACTCAAAATTGGTGCCAAACGGTTGCAAATGCTCCCTTGAGAGGTTTGGCGGTCGAAACAGAAGGCTTTTTATCACGGGAAAGGAAATCAGCCCAAAACAACTTAACCGGCAGAAAAATATTTTTTTGAAAAAATCCCTAAGCCCCGGGGTCACAATTTCATCAAAAATCTGACTTTCGGCAATTCACTCAAAAATGGTGCCATACGGTTGCAAATGCTCCCCTACGAGGTTTGGCGGTCGAAACAGAAGGCTTTATATCACAGAGCAAGAAATCAGCCATGGACAACATAACCGGCAGAAAAATTGTGCCAAACGGTAGCAAATGCTCCCGTGAGAGGTTTGGCGGTCGAAAGAAAAGGCTTTTTATCACAGGAAAAGAAAACAGCCCTCGACAACTTAACTGGCAGAAAAAGATGTTTTTCAAAAAAATCCCTAAGCCCCGGGGTCACAATTACATAAAAAATCTGACTTTCGGAAATTCACTCAAAAATGCTGCCAAACGGTTGAAAATGCTCCCGTGAGAGGTTTGGTGGTCGAAACAGAAGGCTTTTTATTACAGGAAAAGAAATCAGACCTCAAAAACTTAACCGGCAGAAAAATATTTTTTTGAAAAAATCCCTAAGCCCCGGGGTCACAATTTCATCAAAAATCTGACTTTCGGCAATTCACTCAAAATTGGTGCCAAACGGTTGCAAATGCTCCCTTGAGAGGTTTGGCGGTCGAAACAGAAGGCTTTTTATCACGGGAAAGGAAATCAGCCCAAAACAACTTAACCGGCAGAAAAATATTTTTTTGAAAAAATCCCTAAGCCCCGGGGTCACAATTTCATCTAAAATCTGACTTTCGGCAATTCACTCAAAAATGGTGCCAAACGGTTTCAAATGCTCCCATGAGAGGTTTGATGGTCGAAACAGAAGGCTTTTTATCACAGGAAAAGAAATCAGCCCTCGAAAACTTAACCGGCAGAAAAAGATTTTTTTGAAAAAATCCCTAAGCCGCGGGGTCACAATTTCATCAAAAATCTGACTTTCGGCAATTCACTCAAAAATGGTGCCAAACGGTTGCAAATGCTCCCCTGAGAGGTTTGGCGGTCGAAACAGAAGGCTTTTTATCACAGGAAAAGAAATCAGCCCTCGAAAACTTAACCGGCAGAAAAAGATTTTTTTGAAAAAATCCCTAAGCCCCGGGGTCACAATTTCATCAAAAATCTGACTTTCGGCAATTCACTCAAAAATGGTGCCAAACGGTTGAAAATGCTCCCCTGAGAGGTTTGGCGGTTGAAATAGAAGGCTTTTTATCACGGGAAAGGAAATCAGCCCAAAACAACTTAACCGGCAGAAAAATATTTTTTTGAAAAAATCCCTAAGCCGCGGAGTCACAATTACATAAAAAATCTGACTTTCGGAAATTCACTCAAAAATGCTGCCAAACGGTTGAAAATGCTCCCGTGAGAGGTTTGGTGGTCGAAACAGAAGGCTTTTTATCACAGGAAAAGAAATCAGCCCTCGAAAACTTAACCGGAAGAAAAATATTTTTTTGAAAAAATCCCTAAGCCCCGGGGTCACAATTTCTTAAAAAATCTGACTTTCGGCAATTCACTCAAGAATGGTGCCAAACGGTTGCAAATGCGCCCCTGAGAGGTTTGGCGGTCGAAACAGAAGGCTTTTTATCACGGGAAAGGAAATCAGCCCAAAACAACTTAACCGGCAGAAAAATATTTTTTTGAAAAAATCCCTAAGCCGCGGGGTCACAATTTCATCAAAAATCTGACTTTCGGCATTTCACTCAAAAATGGTCCCAAACGGTTTCAAATGCTCCCGTGAGAGGTTTGGTGGTCGAAACAGAAGGCTTTTTATCACAGGAAAAGAAATCAGCCCTCGAAAACTTAACCGGCAGAAAAAGATTTTTTTGAAAAAATCCCTAAGCCGCGGGGTCACAATTTCATCAAAAATCTGACTTTCGGCAATTCACTCAAAAATGGTGCCAAACGGTTGCAAATGCTTCCCTGAGAGGTTTGGCATTCGAAACAGAAGGCTTTTTATCACGGGAAAGGAAATCAGCCCAAAACAACTTAACCGGCAGAAAAATATTTTTTTGAAAAAATCCCTAAGCCCCGGGGTCACAATTTCATCAAAAATCTGACTTTCGTCAATTCACTCAAAAATGGTGCCAAACGGTTGCAAATGCTCCCCTGAGAGGTTTGGCATTCGAAACAGAAGGCTTTTTCTCACGGGAATGGAAAACAGCCCTCGACAACTTAACCGGCAGAAAAAGATGTTTTTGAAAAAATCCCTAAGCCCCGGGGTCACAATTTCATCAAAAATCTGACTTTCGGCAATTCACTCAAAAATGGTGCCAAACGGTTACAAATTTTCCCCTGAGAGGTTTGGCATTCGAAACAGAAGGCTTTTTCTCACGGGAAAGGAAATCAGCCCAAGACAACTTAACCGGCAGAAAAAGTTTTTTTTAAAAAAATCCCTAAGCCCCGGGGTCACAATTTCATTAAAAATGTGACTTTCGGCAATTGACTCAAAAATGTTGCAAACGGTTGCAAATGCTCTCCTGAGAGGTTTGGCGGTCTAAACAGAAGCCTTTTTATCACGGGAAAAGAAAACAGCCCAAGACAACTTAACCGGCAGAAAAATATTTTTTTGAAAAAATCCCTAACCTCCAGGGTCACAATTTCATCAAAAGTCTGACTTTCGTCAATGCACTCAAAAATGGTGCCAATCGGTTGCAAATGCTCCCCTGAGAGGTTTGGTGGTCGAAACAGAAGGCTTTTTATCACAGGAAAAGAAATCAGCCCTCGAAATCTTAACCGGCAGAAAAAGACGGTTTTGAAAAAATCCCTAAGCCCCGGCCGGGGTCACAATTTCATCAAAAATCTGACTTTCGGCAATTCACTCAAAAATGGTGCCAAACGGTTGCAAATGCTCTCCTGAGATGTTTGGCGGTCGAAACAGAAGGCTTTATATCACAGAGCAAGAAGTCAGCCATGGACAACATAACCGGCAGAAAAATTGTGCCAAACGGTTGCAAATGCTCCCGTGAGACGTTTGGCGGTCGAAAGAAAAGGCTTTTTATCACAGGAAAAGAAATCAGCCCTCGAAAACTTAACCGGCAGAAAAATTTTGTTTTTGAAAAAATCCCTAAGCCCCGGGGTCACAATTTCATCAAAAGTCTGACTTTCGTCAATTCACTCAAAAACGGTGCCAAACGGTTGCAAATGCTCCCCTGAGAGGTTTGGCGGTCGAAACAGAAGGCTTTTTATCACAGAGCAAGAAATCAGCCATGGACAACATAACCGGCAGAAAAATTGTGCCAAACGGTAGCAAATGCTACCGTGAGAGGTTTGGCGGTCGAAAGAAAAGGCTTTTTATCACAGGAAAAGAAAACAGACCTCGACAACTTAACCGGCAGAAAAAGATGTTTTTGAAAAAATCCCTAAGCCACGGGGTCACAATTTCATCAAAAAATCTGACTTTCGGCAATTCACTCAAGAATGGTGCCAAACGGTTCCAAATGCTCCCCTGAGAGGTTTGGCGGTCGAAACAGAAGGCTTTTTATCACGGGAAAGGAAATCAGCCCAAAACAACTTAACCGGCAGAAAAATATTTTTTTGAAAAAATCCCTAAGCCCCGGGGTCACAATTTCATCAAAAATCTGACTTTCGGCAATTCACTCAAAAATGGTGCCAAACGGTTGCAAATGCTCCCCTACGAGGTTTGGCGGTCGAAACAGAAGGCTTTATATCACAGAGCAAGAAATCAGCCATGGACAACATAACCGGCAGAAAAATTGTGCCAAACGGTAGCAAATGCTCCCGTGAGAGGTTTGGCGGTCGAAAGAAAAGGTTTTTTATCACAGGAAAAGAAAACAGCCCTCGACAACTTAACTGGCAGAAAAAGATGTTTTTGAAAAAATCCCTAAGCCCCGGGGTCACAATTACATAAAAAATCTGACTTTCGGAAATTCACTCAAAAATGCTGCCAAACGGTTGAAAATGCTCCCGTGAGAGGTTTGGTGGTCGAAACAGAAGGCTTTTTATCACAGGAAAAGAAATCAGACCTCAAAAACTTAACCGGCAGAAAAATATTTTTTTGAAAAAATCCCTAAGCCCCGGGGTCACAATTTCATCAAAAATCTGACTTTCGGCAATTCACTCAAAAATGGTGCCAAACGGTTGCAAATGCTCCCCTGAGAGGTTTGGCGGTCGAAACAGAAGGCTTTTTATCACAGGAAAAGAAATCAGCCCTCGAAAACTTAACCGGCAGAAAAATATTTTTTTGAAAAAATCCCTAAGCCCCGGGGTCACAATTTCATCAAAAATCTGACTTTCGGCAATTCACTCAAAATTGGTGCCAAACGGTTGCAAATGCTCCCTTGAGAGGTTTGGCGGTCGAAACAGAAGGCTTTTTATCACGGGAAAGGAAATCAGCCCAAAACAACTTAACCGGAAGAAAAATATTTTTTTCAAAAAAATCCCTAAGCCCCGGGGTCACAATTTCTTCAAAAATCTGACTTTCGGCAATTCACTCAAAAATGGTGCCAAACGGTTGCAAATGCTCCCTTGAGAGGTTTGGCGGTCGAAACAGAAGGCTTTTTATCACGGGAAAGGAAATCAGCCCAAAACAACTTAACCGGCAGAAAAAGATTTTTTTGAAAAAATCCCTAACCCCCGGGGTCACAATTTCATCTAAAATCTGACTTTCCGCAATTCACTCAAAAATAGTGCCAAACGGTTTCAAATGCTCCCATGAGAGGTTTGATGGTCGAAACAGAAGGCTTTTTATCACAGAGCAAGAAATCAGCCATGGACAACATAACCGGCAGAAAAATTGTGCCAAACGGTAGCAAATGCTCCCGTGAGAGGTTTGGCGGTCGAAAGAAAAGGCTTTTTATCACAGGAAAAGAAAACAGACCTCGACAACTTAACCGGCAGAAAAAGATGTTTTTGAAAAAATCCCTAAGCCCCGGAGTCACGATTTCATCAAAAATCTGACTTTCGGCAATTTACTCAAAAATGGTGCCAAACGGTTGCAAATGCTCCCCTGAGAGGTTTGGCGGTCAAAACAGAAGGCTTTTTATCACGGGAAAGGAAATCAGCCCTCGACAACTTAACCGGCAGGAAAATATTTTTTTGAAAAAATCCCTAAGCCCCGGGATCACAATTTCATCAAAAATCTGACTTTCGGCAATTTACTCAAAAATGGTGCCAAACGGTTGCAAATGCTCCCCTGAGAGGTTTGGCGGTTGAAACAGAAGGCTTTTTATCACGGGAAAGGAAATCAGCCCAAAACAACTTAACCGGCAGAAAAATATTTTTTTGAAAAAATCCCTAAGCCGCGGAGTCACAATTACATAAAAAATCTGACTTTCGGAAATTCACTCAAAAATGCTGCCAAACGGTTGAAAATGCTCCCGTGAGAGGTTTGGTGGTCGAAACAGAAGGCTTTTTATCACAGGAAAAGAAATCAGCCCTCGAAAACTTAACCGGAAGAAAAATATTTTTTTGAAAAAATCTCTAAGCCCCGGGGTCACAATTTCTTCAAAAATCTGACTTTCGGCAATTCACTCAAAAATGGTGCCAAACGGTTGCAAATGCTCCCTTGAGAGGTTTGGCGGTCGAAACAGAAGGCTTTTTATCACGGGAAAGGAAATCAGCCCAAAACAACTTAACCGGCAGAAAAAGATTTTTTTTAAAAAATCCCTAAGCCCCGGGGTCACAATTTCATCTAAAATCTGACTTTCGGCAATTCACTCAAAAATAGTGCCAAACGGTTTCAAATGCTCCCATGAGAGGTTTGATGGTCGAAACAGAAGGCTTTTTATCACAGAGCAAGAAATCAGCCATGGACAACATAACCGGCAGAAAAATTGTGCCAAACGGTAGCAAATGCTCCCGTGAGAGGTTTGGCGGTCGAAAGAAAAGGCTTTTTATCACAGGAAAAGAAAACAGACCTCGACAACTTAACCGGCAGAAAAATATTTTTTTGAAAAAATCCCTAAGCCCCGGGGTCACAATTTCATCAAAAATCTGACTTTCGGCAATTCACTCAAAAATGGTGCCAAACGGTTGCAAATGCTCCCGTGAGAGGTTTGGCGGTCGAAAGAAAAGGCTTTTTATCACGGGAAAAGAAATCAGCCCAAGACAACTTAACCGGCAGAAAAAGATTTTTTTGAAAAAATCCCTAAGCCCCGGAGTCACGATTTCATCAAAAATCTGACTTTCGGCAATTTACTCAAAAATGGTGCCAAACGGTTTCAAATGCTCCCGTGAGAGGTTTGGTGGTCGAAACAGAAGGCTTTTTATCACATGAAAAGAAATCAGCCCTCAAAAACTTAACCGGCAGAAAAAGATTTTTTTGAAAAAATCCCTAAGCCGCGGGGTCACAATTTCATCAAAAATCTGACTTTCGGCAATTCACTCAAAAATGGTGCCAAACGGTTGCAAATGCTCCCCTGAGAGGTTTGGCGGTCGAAACAGAAGGCTTTTTATCACGGGAAAGGAAATCAGCCCAAAACAACTTAACCGGCAGAAAAATATTTTTTTGAAAAAATCCCTAAGCCGCGGAGTCACAATTACATAAAAAATCTGACTTTCGGAAATTCACTCAAAAATGCTGCCAAACGGTTGAAAATGCTCCCGTGAGAGGTTTGGTGGTCGAAACAGAAGGCTTTTTATCACAGGAAAAGAAATCAGCCCTCAAAAACTTAACCGGAAGAAAAATATTTTTTTGAAAAAATCCCTAAGCCCCGGGGTCACAATTTCATCTAAAATCTGAATTTCTTCAAAAATCTGACTTTTGGCAATTCACTCAAAAATGGTGCCAAACGGTTGCAAATGCTCCCTTGAGAGGTTTGGCGGTCGAAACAGAAGGCTTTTTATCACGGGAAAGGAAATCAGCCCAAAACAACTTAACCGGCAGAAAAAGATTTTTTTGAAAAAATCCCTAAGCCCCGGGGTCACAATTTCATCTAAAATCTGACTTTCCGCAATTCACTCAAAAATAGTGCCAAACGGTTTCAAATGCTCCCATGAGAGGTTTGGCGGTCGAAACAGAAGGCTTTTTATCACGGGAAAAGAAATCAGCCCAAGACAACTTAACCGGCAGGAAAAGATTTTTTTGAAAAAATCCGTAAGCCCCGGGGTCACAATTTCACCAAAAATCAGACTTTCGGCATTTCAATCAAAAATGGTCCCAAACGGTTTCAAATGCTCCCATGAGAGGTTTGGTGGTCGAAACAGAAGGCTTTTTATCACAGGAAAAGAAATCAGCCCTCGAAAACTTAACCGGAAGAAAAATATTTTTTTGAAAAAATCCCTAAGCCCCGGGGTCACAATTTCATCAAAAATCTGACTTTCGGCAATTCACTCAAAAATGGTGCCAAATGGTTGCAAATGCTCCCCTGAGAGGTTTGGCGGTCGAAACAGAAGGCTTTTTATCACAGGAAAAGAAATCAGCCCTCGAAAACTTAACCGGAAGAAAAATATTTTTTTGAAAAAATCCCTAAGCCCCGGGGTCACAATTTCATCAAAAATCTGACTTTCGGCAATTCACTCAAAAATGGTGCCAAACGGTTGCAAATGCTCCCTTGAGAGGTTTGGCGGTCGAAACAGAAGGCTTTTTATCACGTGAAAGGAAATCAGCCCAAAACAACTTAACCGGCAGAAAAAGATTTTTTTGAAAAAATCCCTAAGCCCCGGGGTCACAATTTCATCTAAAATTTGACTTTCGGCAATTCACTCAAAAATGGTGCCAAACGGTTGCAAATGCTCCCATGAGAGGTTTGATGGTCGAAACAGAAGGCTTTTTATCACAGGAAAAGAAATCAGCCCTCGAAAACTTAACCGGCAGAAAAACATTTTTTTGAAAAAATTCCTAAGCCGCGGGGTCACAATTTCATCAAAAATCTGACTTTCGGCAATTCACTCAAAAATGGTGCCAAACGGTTGCAAATGCTCCCCTGAGAGGTTTGGCGGTCGAAACAGAAGGCTTTTTATCACAGAGCAAGAAATCAGCCATGGACAACATAACCGGCAGAAAAATTGTGCCAAACGGTAGCAAATGCTCCCGTGAGAGGTTTGGCGGTCGAAAGAAAAGGCTTTTTATCACAGGAAAAGAAAACAGACCTCGACAACTTAACCGGCAGAAAAAGATGTTTTTGAAAAAATCCCTAAGCCCCGGAGTCACGATTTCATCAAAAATCTGACTTTCGGCAATTTACTAAAAAATGGTGCCAAACGGTTGCAAATGCTCCCTTGAGAGGTTTGGCGGTCGAAACAGAAGGCTTTTTATCACGGGAAAGGAAATCAGCCCAAAACAACTTAACCGGCAGAAAAAGATTTTTTTGAAAAAATCCCTAAGCCCCGGGGTCACAATTTCATCTAAAATCTGACTTTCGGCAATTCACTCAAAAATGGTGCCAAACGGTTTCAAATGCTCCCATGAGAGGTTTGATGGTCGAAACGGAAGGCTTTTTATCACAGGAAAAGAAATCAGCCCTCGAAAACTTAACCGGCAGAAAAAGATTTTTTTGAAAAAATTCCTAAGCCGCGGGGTCACAATTTCATCAAAAATCTGACTTTCGGCAATTCACTCAAAAATGGTGCCAAACGGTTGCAAATGCTCCCCTGAGAGGTTTGGCGGTCAAAACAGAAGGCTTTTTATCACGGGAAAGGAAATCAGCCCTCGACAACTTAACCGGCAGAAAAATATTTTTTTGAAAAAATCCCTAAGCCCCGGGATCACAATTTCATCAAAAATCTGACTTTCGGCAATTTACTCAAAAATGGTGCCAAACGGTTGCAAATGCTCCCCTGAGAGGTTTGGCGGTCGAAAGAGAAGGCTTTTTATCACGGGAAAAGAAATCAGCCCAAGACAACTTAACCGGCAGGAAAAGATTTTTTTGAAAAAATCCGTAAGCCCCGGGGTCACAATTTCACCAAAAATCAGACTTTTGGCATTTCAATCAAAAATGGTCCCAAACGGTTTCAAATGCTCCCATGAGAGGTTTGGTGGTCGAAACAGAAGGCTTTTTATCACAGGAAAAGAAATCAGCCCTCGAAAACTTAATCGGCAGAAAAAGATTTTTTTGAAAAAATCCCTAAGCCGCGGGGTCACAATTTCATCAAAAATCTGACTTTCGGCAATTCACTCAAAAATGGTGCCAAACGGTTGCAAATGCTCCCCTGAGAGGTTTGGCGGTCGAAACAGAAGTCTTTTTATCACGAGAAAAGAAATCAGCCGAAGACAACTTAACCGGCAGAAAAAGATTTTTTTGAAAAAATCCCTAAGCCCCGGGGTCACAATTTCATCAAAAATCAGACTTTCGGCATTTCAATCAAAAATGGTCCCAAACGGTTTCAAATGCTCCCGTGAGAGGTTTGGTGGTCGAAACAGAATGCTTTTTATCACATGAAAAGAAATCAGCCCTCAAAAACTTAACCGGCAGAAAAAGATTTTTTTGAAAAAATCCCTAAGCCCCGGGGTCACAATTTCATCAAAAATCTGACTTTCGGCAATTCACTCAAAAATGGTGCCAAACGGTTGCAAATGCTCCCTTGAGAGGTTTGGCGGTTGAAACTGAAGGCTTTTTATCACAGGAAAAGAAATCAGCCCTCAAAAACTTAACCGGCAGAAAAAGATTTTTTTGAAAAAATCCCTAAGCCCCGGGGTCACAATTTCATCAAAAATATGACTTTCGGCAATTCACTCAAAAATGGTGCCAAACGGTTGCAAATGCTCCCCTGAGAGGTTTGGCGGTCGAAACAGAAGTCTTTTTATCATGAGAAAAGAAATCAGCCCAAGACAACTTAACCGGCAGAAAAAGATTTTTTTGAAAAAATCCCTAAGCCCCGGGGTCACAATTTCATCAAAAATCAGACTTTCGGCATTTCAATCAAAAATGGTCCCAAACAGTTTCAAATGCTCCCGTGAGAGGTTTGGTGGTCGAAACAGAAGGCTTTTTATCACATGAAAAGAAATCAGCCCAAAACCACTTAACCGGCAGAAAAATATTTTTTTGAAAAAATCCCTAAGCCGCGGAGTCACAATTACATAAAAAATCTGACTTTCGGAAATTCACTCAAAAATGCTGCCAAACGGTTGAAAATGCTCCCGTGAGAGGTTTGGTGGTCGAAACAGAAGGCTTTTTATCACAGGAAAAGAAATCAGCCCTCAAAAACTTAACTGGCAGAAAAATATTTTTTTGAAAAAATCCCTAAGCCCCGGGGTCACAATTTCATCAAAAATCTGACTTTCGGCAATTCACTCAAAAATGGTGGCAAACGGTTGCAAATGCTCCCTTGAGAGGTTTGGCGGTCGAAACTGAAGGCTTTTTATCACAGGAAAAGAAATCAGCCCTCGAAAACTTAACTGGCAGAAAAAGATGTTTTTGAAAAAATCCCTAAGCCCCGGGGTCACAATTTCATCAAAAATCTGACTTTCGGCAATTCACTCAAAAATGGTGCCAAACGGTTGCAAATGCTCCCCTGAGAGGTTTGGCGGTCGAAACAGAAGGCTCTTTATCACAGGAAAAGAAATCAGCCCTCGAAAACTTAACCGGCAGAAAAATATTTTTTTGAAAAAATCCCTAAGCCCCGGGGTCACAATTTCATCAAAAATCTGACTTTCGGCAATTCACTCAAAAATGGTGCCAAACGGTTGCAAATGCTCCCTTGAGAGGTTTGATGGTCGAAACAGAAGGCTTTTTATCACGGGAAAGGAAATCAGCCCAAAACAACTTAACCGGCAGAAAAATATTTTTTTGAAAAAATCCCTAAGCCCCGGGGTCACAATTTCATCTAAAATCTGACTTTCGGCAATTCACTCAAAAATGGTGCCAAACGGTTTCAAATGCTCCCATGAGAGGTTTGATGGTCGAAACAGAAGGCTTTTTATCACAGGAAAAGAAATCAGCCCTCGAAAACTTAACCGGCAGAAAAAGATTTTTTTGAAAAAATCCCTAAGCCCCGGGGTCACAATTTCATCAAAAATCTGACTTTCGGCAATTCACTCAAAAATGGTGCCAAACGGTTGCAAATGCTCCCCTGAGAGGTTTGGCGGTTGAAACAGAAGGCTTTTTATCACGGGAAAGGAAATCAGCCCAAAACAACTTAACCGGCAGAAAAATATTTTTTTGAAAAAATCCCTAAGCCGCGGAGTCACAATTACATAAAAAATCTGACTTTCGGAAATTCACTCAAAAATGCTGCCAAACGGTTGAAAATGCTCCCGTGAGAGGTTTGGTGGTCGAAACAGAAGGCTTTTTATCACAGGAAAAGAAATCAGCCCTCGAAAACGTAACCGGAAGAAAAATATTTTTTTGAAAAAATCCCTAAGCCCCGGGGTCACAATTTCTTCAAAAATCTGACGTTCGGCAATTCACTCAAAAATGGTGCCAAACGGTTGCAAATGCTCCCTTGAGAGGTTTGGCGGTCGAAACAGAAGGCTTTTTATCACGGGAAAGGAAATCAGCCCAAAACAACTTAACCGGCAGAAAAAGATTTTTTTGAAAAAATCCCTAAGCCCCGGGGTCACAATTTCATCTAAAATCTGACTTTCGGCAATTCACTCAAAAATAGTGCCAAACGGTTTCAAATGCTCCCATGAGAGGTTTGATGGTCGAAACAGAAGGCTTTTTATCACAGAGCAAGAAATCAGCCATGGACAACATAACCGGCAGAAAAATTGTGCCAAACGGTAGCAAATGCTCCCGTGAGAGGTTTGGCAGTCGAAAGAAAAGGCTTTTTATCACAGGAAAAGAAAACAGACCTCGACAACTTAACCGGCAGAAAAAGATGTTTTTGAAAAAATCCCTAAGCCCCGGAGTCACGATTTCATCAAAAATCTGACTTTCGGCAATTTACTCAAAAATGGTGCCAAACGGTTGCAAATGCTCCCCTGAGAGGTTTGGCGGTCAAAACAGAAGGCTTTTTATCACGGGAAAGGAAATCAGCCCTCGACAACTTAACCGGCAGGAAAATATTTTTTTGAAAAAATCCCTAAGCCCCAGGATCACAATTTCATCAAAAATCTGACTTTTGGCAATTTACTCAAAAATGGTGCCAAACGGTTGCAAATGCTCCCCTGAGAGGTTTGGCGGTCGAAACAGAAGGCTTTTTATCACGGGAAAAGAAATCAGCCCAAGACAACTTAACCGGCAGGAAAAGATTTTTTTGAAAAAATCCGTAAGCCCCGGGGTCACAATTTCACCAAAAATCAGACTTTCGGCATTTCAATCAAAAATGGTCCCAAACGGTTTCAAATGCTCCCATGAGAGGTTTGGTGGTCGAAACAGAAGGCTTTTTATCACAGGAAAAGAAATCAGCCCTCGAAAACTTAACCGGAAGAAAAATATTTTTTTGAAAAAATCCCTAAGCCCCGGGGTCACAATTTCATCAAAAATCTGACTTTCGGCAATTCACTCAAAAATGGTGCCAAACGGTTGCAAATGCTCCCCTGAGAGGTTTGGCGGTCGAAACTGAAGGCTTTTTATCACAGGAAAAGAAATCAGCCCTCGAAAACTTAACTGGCAGAAAAAGATGTTTTTGAAAAAATCCCTAAGCCCCGGGGTCACAATTTCATCAAAAATCTGACTTTCGGCAATTCACTCAAAAATGGTGCCAAACGGTTGCAAATGCTCCCCTGAGAGGTTTGGCGGTCGAAACAGAAGGCTTTTTATCACAGGAAAAGAAATCAGCCCTCGAAAACTTAACCGGCAGAAAAATATTTTTTTGAAAAAATCCCTAAGCCCCGGGGTCACAATTTCATCAAAAATCTGACTTTTGGCAATTCACTCAGAAATGGTGCAAAACGGTTGCAAATGCTCCCTTGAGAGGTTTGGCGGTCGAAACAGAAGGCTTTTTATCACGGGAAAGGAAATCAGCCCAAAACAACTTAACCGGCAGAAAAATATTTTTTTGAAAAAATCCCTAAGCCCCGGGGTCACAATTTCATCTAAAATCTGACTTGCGGCAATTCACTCAAAAATGGTGCCAAACGGTTTCAAATGCTCCCATGAGAGGTTTGATGGTCGAAACAGAAGGCTTTTTATCACAGGAAAAGAAATCAGCCCTCGAAAACTTAACCGGCAGAAAAAGATTTTTTTGAAAAAATCCCTAAGCCCCGGGGTCACAATTTCATCAAAAATCTGACTTTCGGCAATTCACTCAAAAATGGTGCCAAACGGTTGCAAATGCTCCGCTGAGAGGTTTGGCGGTTGAAACAGAAGGCTTTTTATCACGGGAAAGGAAATCAGCCCAAAACAACTTAACCGGCAGAAAAATATTTTTTTGAAAAAATCCCTAAGCCGCGGAGTCACAATTACATAAAAAATCTGACTTTCGGAAATTCACTCAAAAATGCTGCCAAACGGTTGAAAATGCTCCCGTGAGAGGTTTGGTGGTCGAAACAGAAGGCTTTTTATCACAGGAAAAGAAATCAGCCCTCGAAAACTTAACCGGAAGAAAAGTATTTTTTTGAAAAAATCCCTAAGCCCCGGGGTCACAATTTCATCTAAAATCTGACTTTCGGCAATTCACTCAAAAATAGTGCCAAACGGTTTCAAATGCTCCCATGAGAGGTTTGATGGTCGAAACAGAAGGCTTTTTATCACAGAGCAAGAAATCAGCCATGGACAACATAACCGGCAGAAAAATTGTGCCAAACGGTAGCAAATGCTCCCGTGAGAGGTTTGGCGGTCGAAAGAAAAGGCTTTTTATCACAGGAAAAGAAAACAGACCTCGACAACTTAACCGGCAGAAAAAGATTTTTTTGAAAAAATCCCTAAGCCCCGGGGTCACAATTTCATCAAAAATCTGACTTTTGGCAATTCACTCAGAAATGGTGCAAAACGGTTGCAAATGCTCCCTTGAGAGGTTTGGCGGTCGAAACAGAAGGCTTTTTATCACGGGAAAGGAAATCAGCCCAAAACAACTTAACCGGCAGAAAAATATTTTTTTGAAAAAATCCCTAAGCCCCGGGGTCACAATTTCATCTAAAATCTGACTTGCGGCAATTCACTCAAAAATGGTGCCAAACGGTTTCAAATGCTCCCATGAGAGGTTTGATGGTCGAAACAGAAGGCTTTTTATCACAGGAAAAGAAATCAGCCCTCGAAAACTTAACCGGCAGAAAAAGATTTTTTTGAAAAAATCCCTAAGCCCCGGGGTCACAATTTCATCAAAAATCTGACTTTCGGCAATTCACTCAAAAATGGTGCCAAACGGTTGCAAATGCTCCGCTGAGAGGTTTGGCGGTTGAAACAGAAGGCTTTTTATCACGGGAAAGGAAATCAGCCCAAAACAACTTAACCGGCAGAAAAATATTTTTTTGAAAAAATCCCTAAGCCGCGGAGTCACAATTACATAAAAAATCTGACTTTCGGAAATTCACTCAAAAATGCTGCCAAACGGTTGAAAATGCTCCCGTGAGAGGTTTGGTGGTCGAAACAGAAGGCTTTTTATCACAGGAAAAGAAATCAGCCCTCGAAAACTTAACCGGAAGAAAAGTATTTTTTTGAAAAAATCCCTAAGCCCCGGGGTCACAATTTCATCTAAAATCTGACTTTCGGCAATTCACTCAAAAATAGTGCCAAACGGTTTCAAATGCTCCCATGAGAGGTTTGATGGTCGAAACAGAAGGCTTTTTATCACAGAGCAAGAAATCAGCCATGGACAACATAACCGGCAGAAAAATTGTGCCAAACGGTAGCAAATGCTCCCGTGAGAGGTTTGGCGGTCGAAAGAAAAGGCTTTTTATCACAGGAAAAGAAAACAGACCTCGACAACTTAACCGGCAGAAAAAGATTTTTTTGAAAAAATCCCTAAGCCCCGGAGTCACGATTTCATCAAAAATCTGACTTTCGGCAATTTACTCAAAAATGGTGCCAAACGGCTGCAAATGCTCCCCTGAGAGGTTTGGCGGTCAAAACAGAAGGCTTTTTATCACGGGAAAGGAAATCAGCCCTCGACAACTTAACCGGCAGGAAAATATTTTTTTGAAAAAATCCCTAAGCCCCGGGATCACAATTTCATCAAAAATCTGACTTTCGGCAATTTACTCAAAAATGGTGCCAAACGGTTGCAAATGCTCCCCTGAGAGGTTTGGCGGTCGAAACAGAAGGCTTTTTATCACGGGAAAAGAAATCAGCCCAAGACAACTTAACCGGCAGGAAAAGATTTTTTTGAAAAAATCCGTAAGCCCCGGGGTCACAATTTCACCAAAAATCAGACTTTCGGCATTTCAATCAAAAATGGTCCCAAACGGTTTCAAATGCTCCCATGAGAGGTTTGGTGGTCGAAACAGAAGGCTTTTTATCACAGGAAAAGAAATCAGCCCTCGAAAACTTAACCGGAAGAAAAATATTTTTTTGAAAAAATCCCTAAGCCCCGGGGTCACAATTTCATCAAAAATCTGACTTTCGGCAATTCACTCAAAAATGGTGCCAAACGGTTGCAAATGCTCCCCTGAGAGGTTTGGCGGTCGAAACAGAAGGCTTTTTATCACAGGAAAAGAAATCAGCCCTCAAAAACTTAACCGGCAGAAAAATATTTTTTTGAAAAAATCCCTAAGCCCCGGGGTCACAATTTCATCAAAAATCTGACTTTCGGCAATTCACTCAAAAATGGTGCCAAACGGTTGCAAATGCTCCCTTGAGAGGTTTGGCGGTCGAAACAGAAGGCTTTTTATCACGTGAAAGGAAATCAGCCCAAAACAACTTAACCGGCAGAAAAAGATTTTTTTGAAAAAATCCCTAAGCCCCGGGGTCACAATTTCATCTAAAATCTGACTTTCGGCAATTCACTCAAAAATGGTGCCAAACGGTTTCAAATGCTCCCATGAGAGGTTTGATGGTCGAAACAGAAGGCTTTTTATCACAGGAAAAGAAATCAGCCCTCGAAAACTTAACCGGCAGAAAAAGATTTTTTTGAAAAAATTCCTAAGCCGCGGGGTCACAATTTCATCAAAAATCTGACTTTCGGCAATTCACTCAAAAATGGTGCCAAACGGTTGCAAATGCTCCCCTGAGAGGTTTGGCGGTCGAAACAGAAGGCTTTTTATCACAGAGCAAGAAATCAGCCATGGACAACATAACCGGCAGAAAAATTGTGCCAAACGGTAGCAAATGCTCCCGTGAGAGGTTTGGCGGTCGAAAGAAAAGGCTTTTTATCACAGGAAAAGAAAACAGACCTCGACAACTTAACCGGCAGAAAAAGATGTTTTTGAAAAAATCCCTAAGCCCCGGAGTCACGATTTCATCAAAAATCTGACTTTCGGCAATTTACTCAAAAATGGTGCCAAACGGTTGCAAATGCTCCCCTGAGAGGTTTGGCGGTCAAAACAGAAGGCTTTTTATCACGGGAAAGGAAATCAGCCCTCGACAACTTAACTGGCAGGAAAAAATTTTTTTGAAAAAATCCCTAAGCCCCGGGATCACAATTTCATCAAAAATCTGACTTTCGGCAATTTACTCAAAAATGGTGCCAAACGGTTGCAAATGCTCCCCTGAGAGGTTTGGCGGTCGAAACAGAAGGCTTTTTATCACGGGAAAAGAAATCAGCCCAAGACAACTTAACCGGCAGGAAAAGATTTTTTTGAAAAAATCCGTAAGCCCCGGGGTCACAATTTCACCAAAAATCAGACTTTTGGCATTTCAATCAAAAATGGTCCCAAACGGTTTCAAATGCTCCCATGAGAGGTTTGGTGGTCGAAACAGAAGGCTTTTTATCACAGGAAAAGAAATCAGCCCTCGAAAACTTAACCGGAAGAAAAATATTTTTTTGAAAAAATCCCTAAGCCCCGGGGTCACAATTTCATCAAAAATCTGACTTTCGGCAATTCACTCAAAAATGGTGCCAAACGGTTGCAAATGCTCCCCTGAGAGGTTTGGCGGTCGAAACAGAAGGCTTTTTATCACAGGAAAAGAAATCAGCCCTCGAAAACTTAACCGGCAGAAAAATATTTTTTTGAAAAAATCCCTAAGCCCCGGGGTCACAATTTCATCAAAAATCTGACTTTCGGCAATTTACTCAAAAATGGTGCCAAACGGTTGCAAATGCTCCCCTGAGAGGTTTGGCGGTCGAAACAGAAGGCTTTTTATCACGTGAAAGGAAATCAGCCCAAGACAACTTAACCGGCAGAAAAAGATTTTTTTGAAAAAATCCCTAAGCCCCGGGGTCACAATTTCATCAAAAATCTGACTTTCGGCAATTCACTCAAAAATGGTGCCAAACGGTTTCAAATGCTCCCATGAGAGGTTTGATGGTCGAAACAGAAGGCTTTTTATCACAGGAAAAGAAATCAGCCCTCGAAAACTTAACCGGCAGAAAAAGATTTTTTTGAAAAAATTCCTAAGCCGCGGGGTCACAATTTCATCAAAAATCTGACTTTCGGCAATTCACTCAAAAATGGTGCCAAACGGTTGCAAATGCTCCCCTGAGAGGTTTGGCGGTCGAAACAGAAGGCTTTTTATCACAGAGCAAGAAATCAGCCATGGACAACATAACCGGCAGAAAAATTGTGCCAAACGGTAGCAAATGCTCCCGTGAGAGGTTTGGCGGTCGAAAGAAAAGGCTTTTTATCACAGGAAAAGAAAACAGACCTCGACAACTTAACCGGCAGAAAAAGATGTTTTTGAAAAAATCCCTAAGCCCCGGAGTCACGATTTCATCAAAAATCTGACTTTCGGCAATTTACTCAAAAATGGTGCCAAACGGTTGCAAATGCTCCCCTGAGAGGTTTGGCGGTCAAAACAGAAGGCTTTTTATCACGGGAAAGGAAATCAGCCCTCGACAACTTAACCGGCAGGAAAATATTTTTTTGAAAAAATCCCTAAGCCCCGGGATCACAATTTCATAAAAAATCTGACTTTCGGCAATTTACTCAAAAATGGTGCCAAACGGTTGCAAATGCTCCCCTGAGAGGTTTGGCGGTCGAAACAGAAGGCTTTTTATCACGGGAAAAGAAATCAGCCCAAGACAACTTAACCGGCAGGAAAAGATTTTTTTGAAAAAATCCGTAAGCCCCGGGGTCACAATTTCACCAAAAATCAGACTTTCGGCATTTCAATCAAAAATGGTCCCAAACGGTTTCAAATGCTCCCATGAGAGGTTTGGTGGTCGAAACAGAAGGCTTTTTATCACAGGAAAAGAAATCAGCCCTCGAAAACTTAACCGGAAGAAAAATATTTTTTTGAAAAAATCCCTAAGCCCCGGGGTCACAATTTCATCAAAAATCTGACTTTCGGCAATTCACTCAAAAATGGTGCCAAACAGTTGCAAATGCTCCCCTGAGAGGTTTGGCGGTCGAAACAGAAGGCTTTTTATCACAGAGCAAGAAATCAGCCATGGACAACATAACCGGCAGAAAAATTGTGCCAAACGGTAGCAAATGCTCCCGTGAGAGGTTTGGCGGTCGAAAGAAAAGGCTTTTTATCACAGGAAAAGAAAACAGACCTCGACAACTTAACCGGCAGAAAAAGATGTTTTTGAAAAAATCCCTAAGCCCCGGAGTCACGATTTCATCAAAAATCTGACTTTCGGCAATTTACTCAAAAATGGTGCCAAACGGTTGCAAATGCTCCCCTGAGAGGTTTGGCGGTCAAAACAGAAGGCTTTTTATCACGGGAAAGGAAATCAGCCCTCGACAACTTAACCGGCAGGAAAATATTTTTTTGAAAAAATCCCTAAGCCCCGGGATCACAATTTCATCAAAAATCTGACTTTCGGCAATTTACTCAAAAATGGTGCCAAACGGTTGCAAATGCTCCCCTGAGAGGTTTGGCGGTCGAAACAGAAGGCTTTTTATCACGGGAAAAGAAATCAGCCCAAGACAACTTAACCGGCAGGAAAAGATTTTTTTGAAAAAATCCGTAAGCCCCGGGGTCACAATTTCACCAAAAATCAGACTTTCGGCATTTCAATCAAAAATGGTCCCAAACGGTTTCAAATGCTCCCGTGAGAGGTTTGGTGGTCGAAACAGAAGGCTTTTTATTACAGGAAAAGAAATCAGCCCTCGAAAACTTAACCGGAAGAAAAATATTTTTTTGAAAAAATCCCTAAGCCCCGGGGTCACAATTTCATCAAAAATCTGACTTTCGGCAATTCACTCAAAAATGGTGCCAAACGGTTGCAAATGCTCCCCTGAGAGGTTTGGCGGTCGAAACAGAAGGCTTTTTATCACAGGAAAAGAAATCAGCCCTCGAAAACTTAACCGGCAGAAAAATATTTTTTTGAAAAAATCCCTAAGCCCCGGGATCACAATTTCATCAAAAATCTGACTTTCGGCAATTTACTCAAAAATGGTGCCAAACGGTTGCAAATGCTCCCCTGAGAGGTTTGGCGGTCGAAACAGAAGGCTTTTTATCACGGGAAAAGAAATCAGCCCAAGACAACTTAACCGGCAGGAAAAGATTTTTTTGAAAAAATCTGTAAGCCCCGGGGTCACAATTTCACCAAAAAACAGACTTTCGGCATTTCAATCAAAAATGGTCCCAAACGGTTTCAAATGCTCCCATGAGAGGTTTGGTGGTCGAAACAGAAGGCTTTTTATCACAGGAAAAGAAATCAGCCCTCGAAAACTTAACCGGCAGAAAAATATTTTTTTGAAAAAATCCCTAAGCCCCGGGGTCACAATTTCATCAAAAATCTGACTTTCGGCAATTCACTCAAAAATGGTGCCAAACGGTTGCAAATGCTCCCTTGAGAGGTTTGGCGGTCGAAACAGAAGGCTTTTTATCACGTGAAAGGAAATCAGCCCAAAACAACTTAACCGGCAGAAAAAGATTTTTTTGAAAAAATCCCTAAGCCCCGGGGTCACAATTTCATCTAAAATCTGACTTTCGGCAATTCACTCAAAAATGGTGCCAAACGTTTTCAAATGCTCCCATGAGAGGTTTGATGGTCGAAACAGAAGGCTTTTTATCACAGGAAAAGAAATCAGCCCTCGAAAACTTAACCGGCAGAAAAAGATTTTTTTGAAAAAATTCCTAAGCCGCGGGGTCACAATTTCATCAAAAATCTGACTTTCGGCAATTCACTCAAAAATGGTGCCAAACGGTTGCAAATGCTCCCCTGAGAGGTTTGGCGGTCGAAACAGAAGGCTTTTTATCACAGAGCAAGAAATCAGCCATGGACAACATAACCGGCAGAAAAATTGTGCCAAACGGTAGCAAATGCTCCCGTGAGAGGTTTGGCGGTCGAAAGAAAAGGCTTTTTATCACAGGAAAAGAAAACAGACCTCGACAACTTAACCGGCAGGAAAATATTTTTTTGAAAAAATCCCTAAGCCCCGGGATCACAATTTCATCAAAAATCTGACTTTCGGCAATTTACTCAAAAATGGTGCCAAACGGTTGCAAATGCTCCCCTGAGAGGTTTGGCGGTCGAAACAGAAGGCTTTTTATCACGGGAAAAGAAATCAGCCCAAGACAACTTAACCGGCAGGAAAAGATTTTTTTGAAAAAATCCGTAAGCCCCGGGGTCACAATTTCACCAAAAATCAGACTTTCGGCATTTCAATCAAAAATGGTCCCAAACGGTTTCAAATGCTCCCATGAGAGGTTTGGTGGTCGAAACAGAAGGCTTTTTATCACAGGAAAAGAAATCAGCCCTCGAAAACTTAACCGGAAGAAAAATATTTTTTTGAAAAAATCCCTAAGCCCCGGGGTCACAATTTCATCAAAAATCTGACTTTCGGCAATTCACTCAAAAATGGTGCCAAACGGTTGCAAATGCTCCCCTGAGAGGTTTGGCGGTCGAAACAGAAGGCTTTTTATCACAGGAAAAGAAATCAGCCCTCGAAAACTTAACCGGCAGAAAAATATTTTTTTGAAAAAATCCCTAAGCCCCGGGGTCACAATTTCATCAAAAATCTGACTTTCGGCAATTCACTCAAAAATGGTGCCAAACGGTTGCAAATGCTCCCTTGAGAGGTTTGCCGGTCGAAACAGAAGGCTTTTTATCACGTGAAAGGAAATCAGCCCAAAACAACTTAACCGGCAGAAAAAGATTTTTTTGAAAAAATCCCTAAGCCCCGGGGTCACAATTTCATCAAAAATCTGACTTTCGGCAATTCACTCAAAAATGGTGCCAAACGGTTTCAAATGCTCCCATGAGAGGTTTGATGGTCGAAACAGAAGGCTTTTTATCACAGGAAAAGAAATCAGCCCTCGAAAACTTAACCGGCAGAAAAAGATTTTTTTGAAAAAATTCCTAAGCCGCGGGGTCACAATTTCATCAAAAATCTGACTTTCGGCAATTCACTCAAAAATGGTGCCAAACGGTTGCAAATGCTCCCCTGAGAGGTTTGGCGGTCGAAACAGAAGGCTTTTTATCACAGAGCAAGAAATCAGCCATGGACAACATAACCGGCAGAAAAATTGTGCCAAACGGTAGCAAATGCTCCCGTGAGAGGTTTGGCGGTCGAAAGAAAAGGCTTTTTATCACAGGAAAAGAAAACAGACCTCGACAACTTAACCGGCAGGAAAATATTTTTTTGAAAAAATCCCTAAGCCCCGGGATCACAATTTCATCAAAAATCTGACTTTCGGCAATTTACTCAAAAATGGTGCCAAACGGTTGCAAATGCTCCCCTGAGAGGTTTGGCGGTCGAAACAGAAGGCTTTTTATCACGGGAAAAGAAATCAGCCCAAGACAACTTAACCGGCAGGAAAAGATTTTTTTGAAAAAATCCGTAAGCCCCGGGGTCACAATTTCACCAAAAATCAGACTTTCGGCATTTCAATCAAAAATGGTCCCAAACGGTTTCAAATGCTCCCATGAGAGGTTTGGTGGTCGAAACAGAAGGCTTTTTATCACAGGAAAAGAAATCAGCCCTCGAAAACTTAACCGGAAGAAAAATATTTTTTTGAAAAAATCCCTAAGCCCCGGGGTCACAATTTCATCAAAAATCTGACTTTCGGCAATTCACTCAAAAATGGTGCCAAACGGTTGCAAATGCTCCCCTGAGAGGTTTGGCGGTCGAAACAGAAGGCTTTTTATCACAGGAAAAGAAATCAGCCCTCGAAAACTTAACCGGCAGAAAAATATTTTTTTGAAAAAATCCCTAAGCCCCGGGGTCACAATTTCATCAAAAATCTGACTTTCGGCAATTCACTCAAAAATGGTGCCAAACGGTTGCAAATGCTCCCTTGAGAGGTTTGCCGGTCGAAACAGAAGGCTTTTTATCACGTGAAAGGAAATCAGCCCAAAACAACTTAACCGGCAGAAAAAGATTTTTTTGAAAAAATCCCTAAGCCCCGGGGTCACAATTTCATCAAAAATCTGACTTTCGGCAATTCACTCAAAAATGGTGCCAAACGGTTTCAAATGCTCCCATGAGAGGTTTGATGGTCGAAACAGAAGGCTTTTTATCACAGGAAAAGAAATCAGCCCTCGAAAACTTAACCGGCAGAAAAAGATTTTTTTGAAAAAATTCCTAAGCCGCGGGGTCACAATTTCATCAAAAATCTGACTTTCGGCAATTCACTCAAAAATGGTGCCAAACGGTTGCAAATGCTCCCCTGAGAGGTTTGGCGGTCGAAACAGAAGGCTTTTTATCACAGAGCAAGAAATCAGCCATGGACAACATAACCGGCAGAAAAATTGTGCCAAACGGTAGCAAATGCTCCCGTGAGAGGTTTGGCGGTCGAAAGAAAAGGCTTTTTATCACAGGAAAAGAAAACAGACCTCGACAACTTAACCGGCAGAAAAAGATGTTTTTGAAAAAATCCCTAAGCCCCGGAGTCACAATTTCATCAAAAATCTGACTTTCGGCAATTTACTCAAAAATGGTGCCAAACGGTTGCAAATGCTCCCCTGAGAGGTTTGGCGGTCGAAACAGAAGGCTTTTTATCACGGGAAAGGAAATCAGCCCTCGACAACTTAACCGGCAGGAAAATATTTTTTTGAAAAAATCCCTAAGCCCCGGGATCACAATTTCATCAAAAATCTGACTTTTGGCAATTTACTCAAAAATGGTGCCAAACGGTTGCAAATGCTCCCCTGAGAGGTTTGGCGGTCGAAACAGAAGGCTTTTTATCACGGGAAAAGAAATCAGCCCAAGACAACTTAACCGGCAGGAAAAGATTTTTTTGAAAAAATCCGTAAGCCCCGGGGTCACAATTTCACCAAAAATCTGACTTTCGGCATTTCAATCAAAAATGGTCCCAAACGGTTTCAAATGCTCCCATGAGAGGTTTGGTGGTCGAAACAGAAGGCTTTTTATCACAGGAAAAGAAATCAGCCCTCGAAAACTTAACCGGAAGAAAAATATTTTTTTGAAAAAATTCCTAAGCCGCGGGGTCACAATTTCATCAAAAATCTGACTTTCGGCAATTCACTCAAAAATGGTGCCAAACGGTTGCAAATGCTCCCCTGAGAGGTTTGGCGGTCGAAACAGAAGGCTTTTTATCACAGAGCAAGAAATCAGCCATGGACAACATAACCGGCAGAAAAATTGTGCCAAACGGTAGCAAATGCTCCCGTGAGAGGTTTGGCGGTCGAAAGAAAAGGCTTTTTATCACAGGAAAAGAAAACAGACCTCGACAACTTAACCGGCAGAAAAAGATGTTTTTGAAAAAATCCCTAAGCCCCGGAGTCACGATTTCATCAAAAATCTGACTTTCGGCAATTTACTCAAAAATGGTGCCAAACGGTTGCAAATGCTCCCCTGAGAGGTTTGGCGGTCAAAACAGAAGGCTTTTTATCACGGGAAAGGAAATCAGCCCTCGACAACTTAACCGGAAGGAAAATATTTTTTTGAAAAAATCCCTAAGCCCCGGGATCACAATTTCATCAAAAATCTGACTTTCGGCAATTTACTCAAAAATGGTGCCAAACGGTTGCAAATGCTCCCCTGAGAGGTTTGGCGGTCGAAACAGAAGGCTTTTTATCACGGGAAAAGAAATCAGCCCAAGACAACTTAACCGGCAGGAAAAGATTTTTTTGAAAAAATCCGTAAGCCCCGGGGTCACAATTTCACCAAAAATCAGACTTTCGGCATTTCAATCAAAAATGGTCCCAAACGGTTTCAAATGCTCCCCTGAGAGGTTTGGTGGTCAAAACAGAAGGCTTTTTATCACGGGAAAGGAAATCAGCCCTCGACAACTTAACCGGCAGGAAAATATTTTTTTGAAAAAATCCCTAAGCCCCGGGGTCACAATTTCATCAAAAATCTGACTTTCGGCAATTCACTCAAAAATGGTGCCAAACGGTTGCAAATGCTCCCTTGAGAGGTTTGGCGGTCGAAACAGAAGGCTTTTTATCACGGGAAAGGAAATCAGCCCAAAACAACTTAACCGGCAGAAAAAGATTTTTTTGAAAAAATCCCTAAGCCCCGGGGTCACAATTTCATCAAAAATCTGACTTTCGGCAATTCACTCAAAAATGGTGCCAAACGGTTTCAAATGCTCCCATGAGAGGTTTGATGGTCGAAACAGAAGGCTTTTTATCACAGGAAAAGAAATCAGCCCTCGAAAACTTAACCGGCAGAAAAAGATTTTTTTGAAAAAATTCCTAAGCCGCGGGGTCACAATTTCATCAAAAATCTGACTTTCGGCAATTCACTCAAAAATGGTGCCAAACGGTTGCAAATGCTCCCCTGAGAGGTTTGGCGGTCGAAACAGAAGGCTTTTTATCACAGAGCAAGAAATCAGCCATGGACAACATAACCGGCAGAAAAATTGTGCCAAACGGTAGCAAATGCTCCCGTGAGAGGTTTGGCGGTCGAAAGAAAAGGCTTTTTATCACAGGAAAAGAAAACAGACCTCGACAACTTAACCGGCAGAAAAAGATGTTTTTGAAAAAATCCCTAAGCCCCGGAGTCACGATTTCATCAAAAATCTGACTTTCGGCAATTTACTCAAAAATGGTGCCAAACGGTTGCAAATGCTCCCCTGAGAGGTTTGGCGGTCAAAACAGAAGGCTTTTTATCACGGGAAAGGAAATCAGCCCTCGACAACTTAACCGGCAGGAAAATATTTTTTTGAAAAAATCCCTAAGCCCCGGGATCACAATTTCATCAAAAATCTGACTTTCGGCAATTTACTCAAAAATGGTGCCAAACGGTTGCAAATGCTCCCCTGAGAGGTTTGGCGGTCGAAACAGAAGGCTTTTTATCACGGGAAAAGAAATCAGCCCAAGACAACTTAACCGGCAGGAAAAGATTTTTTTGAAAAAATCCGTAAGCCCCGGGGTCACAATTTCACCAAAAATCAGACTTTCGGCATTTCAATCAAAAATGGTCCCAAACGGTTTCAAATGCTCCCATGAGAGGTTTGGTGGTCGAAACAGAAGGCTTTTTATCACAGGAAAAGAAATCAGCCCTCGAAAACTTAACCGGAAGAAAAATATTTTTTTGAAAAAATCCCTAAGCCCCGGGGTCACAATTTCATCAAAAATCTGACTTTCGGCAATTCACTCAAAAATGGTGCCAAACGGTTGCAAATGCTCCCCTGAGAGGTTTGGCGGTCGAAACAGAAGGCTTTTTATCACAGAGCAAGAAATCAGCCATGGACAACCTAACCGGCAGAAAAATTGTGCCAAACGGTAGCAAATGCTCCCGTGAGAGGTTTGGCGGTCGAAAGAAAAGGCTTTTTATCACAGGAAAAGAAAACAGACCTCGACAACTTAACCGGCAGAAAAAGATGTTTTTGAAAAAATCCCTAAGCCCCGGAGTCACGATTTCATCAAAAATCTGACTTTCGGCAATTTACTCAAAAATGGTGCCAAACGGTTGCAAATGCTCCCCTGAGAGGTTTGGCGGTCAAAACAGAAGGCTTTTTATCACGGGAAAGGAAATCAGCCCTCGACAACTTAACCGGCAGGAAAATATTTTTTTGAAAAAATCCCTAAGCCCCGGGGTCACAATTTCATCAAAAATCTGACTTTCGGCAATTTACTCAAAAATGGTGCCAAACGGTTGCAAATGCTCCCCTGAGAGGTTTGGCGGTCGAAACAGAAGGCTTTTTATCACGGGAAAAGAAATCAGCCCAAGACAACTTAACCGGCAGGAAAAGATTTTTTTGAAAAAATCCGTAAGCCCCGGGGTCACAATTTCACCAAAAATCAGACTTTCGGCATTTCAATCAAAAATGGTCCCAAACGGTTTCAAATGCTCCCATGAGAGGTTTGGTGGTCGAAACAGAAGGCTTTTTATTACAGGAAAAGAAATCAGCCCTCGAAAACTTAACCGGAAGAAAAATATTTTTTTGAAAAAATCCCTAAGCCCCGGGGTCACAATTTCATCAAAAATCTGACTTTCGGCAATTCACTCAAAAATGGTGCCAAACGGTTGCAAATGCTCCCCTGAGAGGTTTGGCGGTCAAAACAGAAGGCTTTTTATCACGGGAAAGGAAATCAGCCCTCGACAACTTAACCGGCAGGAAAATATTTTTTTGAAAAAATCCCTAAGCCCCGGGATCACAATTTCATCAAAAATCTGACTTTCGGCAATTTACTCAAAAATGGTGCCAAACGGTTGCAAATGCTCCCCTGAGAGGTTTGGCGGTCGAAACAGAAGGCTTTTTATCACGGGAAAAGAAATCAGCCCAAGACAACTTAACCGGCAGAAAAAGATGTTTTTGAAAAAATCCGTAAGCCCCGGGGTCACAATTTCACCAAAAATCAGACTTTCGGCATTTCAATCAAAAATGGTCCCAAACGGTTTCAAATGCTCCCATGAGAGGTTTGGTGGTCGAAACAGAAGGCTTTTTATCACAGGAAAAGAAATCAGCCCTCGAAAACTTAACCGGAAGAAAAATATTTTTTTGAAAAAATCCCTAAGCCCCGGGGTCACAATTTCATCAAAAATCTGACTTTCGGCAATTCACTCAAAAATGGTGCCAAACGGTTGCAAATGCTCCCCTGAGAGGTTTGGCGGTCGAAACAGAAGGCTTTTTATCACAGAGCAAGAAATCAGCCATGGACAACATAACCGGCAGAAAAATTGTGCCAAACGGTAGCAAATGCTCCCGTGAGAGGTTTGGCGGTCGAAAGAAAAGGCTTTTTATCACAGGAAAAGAAAACAGACCTCGACAACTTAACCGGCAGAAAAAGATGTTTTTGAAAAAATCCCTAAGCCCCGGAGTCACGATTTCATCAAAAATCTGACTTTCGGCAATTTACTCAAAAATGGTGCCAAACGGTTGCAAATGCTCCCCTGAGAGGTTTGGCGGTCAAAACAGAAGGCTTTTTATCACGGGAAAGGAAATCAGCCCTCGACAACTTAACCGGCAGGAAAATATTTTTTTGAAAAAATCCCTAAGCCCCGGGATCACAATTTCATCAAAAATCTGACTTTCGGCAATTTACTCAAAAATGGTGCCAAACGGTTGCAAATGCTCCCCTGAGAGGTTTGGCGGTCGAAACAGAAGGCTTTTTATCACGGGAAAAGAAATCAGCCCAAGACAACTTAACCGGCAGGAAAAGATTTTTTTGAAAAAATCCGTAAGCCCCGGGGTCACAATTTCACCAAAAATCAGACTTTCGGCATTTCAATCAAAAATGGTCCCAAACGGTTTCAAATGCTCCCATGAGAGGTTTGGTGGTCGAAACAGAAGGCTTTTTATTACAGGAAAAGAAATCAGCCCTCGAAAACTTAACCGGAAGAAAAATATTTTTTTGAAAAAATCCCTAAGCCCCGGGGTCACAATTTCATCAAAAATCTGACTTTCGGCAATTCACTCAAAAATGGTGCCAAACGGTTGCAAATGCTCCCCTGAGAGGTTTGGCGGTCGAAACAGAAGGCTTTTTATCACAGGAAAAGAAATCAGCCCTCGAAAACTTAACCGGCAGAAAAATATTTTTTTGAAAAAATCCCTAAGCCCCGGGGTCACAATTTCATCAAAAATCTGACTTTCGGCAATTCACTCAAAAATGGTGCCAAACGGTTGCAAATGCTCCCTTGAGAGGTTTGGCGGTCGAAACAGAAGGCTTTTTATCACGTGAAAGGAAATCAGCCCAAAACAACTTAACCGGCAGAAAAAGATTTTTTTGAAAAAATCCGTAAGCCCCGGGGTCACAATTTCATCTAAAATCTGACTTTCGGCAATTCACTCAAAAATGGTGCCAAACGGTTTCAAATGCTCCCGTGAGAGGTTTGATGGTCGAAACAGAAGGCTTTTTATCACAGGAAAAGAAATCAGCCCTCGAAAACTTAACCGGCAGAAAAAGATTTTTTTGAAAAAATTCCTAAGCCGCGGGGTCACAATTTCATAAAAAATCTGACTTTCGGCAATTCACTCAAAAATGGTGCCAAACGGTTGCAAATGCTCCCCTGAGAGGTTTGGCGGTCGAAACAGAAGGCTTTTTATCACAGAGCAAGAAATCAGCCATGGACAACATAACCAGCAGAAAAATTGTGCCAAACGGTAGCAAATGCTCCCGTGAGAGGTTTGGCGGTCGAAAGAAAAGGCTTTTTATCACAGGAAAAGAAAACAGACCTCGACAACTTAACCGGCAGAAAAAGATGTTTTTGAAAAAATCCCTAAGCCCCGGAGTCACGATTTCATCAAAAATCTGACTTTCGGCAATTCACTCAAAAATGGTGCCAAACGGTTGCAAATGCTCCCCTGAGAGGTTTGGCGGTCGAAACAGAAGGCTTTTTATCACATGAAAAGAAATCAGCCCTCGAAAACTTAACCGGCAGAAAAATATTTTTTTGAAAAAATCCCTAAGCCCCGGGGTCACAATTTCATCAAAAATCTGACTTTCGGCAATTCACTCAAAAATGGTGCCAAACGGTTGCAAATGCTCCCTTGAGAGGTTTGGCGGTCGAAACAGAAGGCTTTTTATCACGTGAAAGGAAATCAGCCCAAAACAACTTAACCGGCAGAAAAAGATTTTTTTGAAAAAATCCCTAAGCCCCGGGGTCACAATTTCATCTAAAATCTGACTTTCGGCAATTCACTCAAAAATGGTGCCAAACGGTTTCAAATGCTCCCATGAGAGGTTTGATGGTCGAAACAGAAGGCTTTTTATCACAGGAAAAGAAATCAGCCCTCGAAAACTTAACCGGCAGAAAAAGATTTTTTTGAAAAAATTCCTAAGCCGCGGGGTCACAATTTCATCAAAAATCTGACTTTCGGCAATTTACTCAAAAATGGTGCCAAACGGTTGCAAATGCTCCCCTGAGAGGTTTGGCGGTCAAAACAGAAGGCTTTTTATCACGGGAAAGGAAATCAGCCCTCGACAACTTAACCGGCAGGAAAATATTTTTTTGAAAAAATCCCTAAGCCCCGGGATCACAATTTCATCAAAAATCTGACTTTCGGCAATTTACTCAAAAATGGTGCCAAACGGTTGCAAATGCTCCCCTGAGAGGTTTGGCGGTCGAAACAGAAGTCTTTTTATCACGAGAAAAGAAATCAGCCGAAGACAACTTAACCGGCAGAAAAATATTTTTTTGAAAAAATCCCTAAGCCGCGGAGTCACAATTACATAAAAAATCTGACTTTCGGAAATTCACTCAAAAATGGTCACAAACGGTTTCAAATGCTCCCGTGAGAGGTTTGGTGGTCGAAACAGAAGGCTTTTTATCACAGGAAAAGAAATCAGCCCTCAAAAACTTAACCGGAAGAAAAATATTTTTTTGAAAAAATCCCTAAGCCCCGGGGTCACAATTTCATCAAAAATCTGACTTTCGGCAATTCACTCAAAAATGGTGCCAAACGGTTGCAAATGCTCCCCTGAGAGGTTTGGCGGTCGAAACTGAAGGCTTTTTATCACAGGAAAAGAAATCAGCCCTCGAAAACTTAACCGGAAGAAAAATATTTTTTTGAAAAAATCCCTAAGCCCCGGGGTCACAATTTCATCAAAAATCTGACTTTCGGCAATTCACTCAAAAATGGTGCCAAACGGTTGCAAATGCTCCCCTGAGAGGTTTGGCGGTCGAAACAGAAGGCTTTTTATCACAGGAAAAGAAATCAGCCCTCGAAAACTTAACCGGCAGAAAAATATTTTTTTGAAAAAATCCCTAAGCCCCGGGGTCACAATTTCATCAAAAATCTGAGTTTCGGCAATTCACTCAAAAATGGTGCCAAACGGTTGCAAATGCTCCCTTGAGAGGTTTGGCGGTCGAAACAGAAGGCTTTTTATCACGGGAAAGGAAATCAGCCCAAAACAACTTAACCGGCAGAAAAAGATTTTTTTGAAAAAATCCCTAAGCCCCGGGGTCACAATTTCATCTAAAATCTGACTTTCGGCAATTCACTCAAAAATGGTGCCAAACGGTTTCAAATGCTCCCATGAGAGGTTTGATGGTCGAAACAGAAGGCTTTTTATCACAGGAAAAGAAATCAGCCCTCGAAAACTTAACCGGCAGAAAAAGATTTTTTTGAAAAAATTCCTAAGCCGCGGGGTCACAATTTCATCAAAAATCTGACTTTCGGCAATTCACTCAAAAATAGTGCCAACCGGTTGCAAATGCTCCCCTGAGAGGTTTGGCGGTCGAAACAGAAGGCTTTTTATCACAGAGCAAGAAATCAGCCATGGACAACATAACCGGCAGAAAAATTGTGCCAAACGGTAGCAAATGCTCCCGTGAGAGGTTTGGCGGTCGAAAGAAAAGGCTTTTTATCACAGGAAAAGAAAACAGACCTCGACAACTTAACCGGCAGAAAAAGATGTTTTTGAAAAAATCCCTAAGCCCCGGAGTCACGATTTCATCAAAAATCTGACTTTCGGCAATTTACTCAAAAATGGTGCCAAACGGTTGCAAATGCTCCCCTGAGAGGTTTGGCGGTCAAAACAGAAGGCTTTTTATCACGGGAAAGGAAATCAGCCCTCGACAACTTAACCGGCAGAAAAATATTTTTTTGAAAAAATCCCTAAGCCCCGGGATCACAATTTCATCAAAAATCTGACTTTCGGCAATTTACTCAAACATGGTGCCAAACGGTTGCAAATGCTCCCCTGAGAGGTTTGGCGGTCGAAAGAGAAGGATTTTTATCACGGGAAAAGAAATCAGCCCAAGACAACTTAACCGGCAGGAAAAGATTTTTTTGAAAAAATCCGTAAGCCCCGGGGTCACAATTTCACCAAAAATCAGACTTTCGGCATTTCAATCAAAAATGGTCCCAAACGGTTTCAAATGCTCCCATGAGAGGTTTGGTGGTCGAAACAGAAGGCTTTTTATCACAGGAAAAGAAATCAGCCCTCGAAAACTTAATCGGCAGAAAAAGATTTTTTTGAAAAAATCCCTAAGCCGCGGGGTCACAATTTCATCAAAAATCTGACTTTCGGCAATTCACTCAAAAATGGTGCCAAACGGTTGCAAATGCTCCCCTGAGAGGTTTGGCGGTCGAAACAGAAGTCTTTTTATCACGAGAAAAGAAATCAGCCGAAGACAACTTAACCGGCAGAAAAAGATTTTTTTGAAAAAATCCCTAAGCCCCGGGGTCACAATTTCATCAAAAATCTGACTTTCGGCAATTCACTCAAAAATGGTGCCAAACGGTTGCAAATGCTCCCCTGAGAGGTTTGGCGGTTGAAACAGAAGACTTTTTATCACAGGAAAAGAAATCAGCCCTCGAAAACTTAACCGGAAGAAAAATATTTTTTTGAAAAAATCCCTAAGCCCCGGGGTCACAATTTCATCAAAAATCTGACTTTCGGCAATTCACTCAAAAATGGTGCCAAACGGTTGCAAATGCTCCCCTGAGAGGTTTGGCGGTCGAAACTGAAGGCTTTTTATCACAGGAAAAGAAATCAGCCCTCGAAAACTTAACCGGAAGAAAAATATTTTTTTGAAAAAATCCCTAAGCCCCGGGGTCACAATTTCATCAAAAATCTGACTTTCGGCAATTCACTCAAAAATGGTGCCAAACGGTTGCAAATGCTCCCCTGAGAGGTTTGGCGGTCGAAACAGAAGTCTTTTTATCATGAGAAAAGAAATAAGCCCAAGACAACTTAACCGGCAGAAAAAGATTTTTTTGAAAAAATCCCTAAGCCCCGGGGTCACAATTTCATCAAAAATCAGACTTTCGGCATTTCAATCAAAAATGGTCCCAAACGGTTTCAAATGCTCCCGTGAGAGGTTTGGTGGTCGAAACAGAAGGCTTTTTATCACATGAAAAGAAATCAGCCCAAAACAACTTAACCGGCAGAAAAATATTTTTTTGAAAAAATCCCTAAGCCGCGGAGTCACAATTACATAAAAAATCTGACTTTCGGAAATTCACTCAAAAATGCTGCCAAACGGTTGAAAATGCTCCCGTGAGAGGTTTGGTGGTCGAAACAGAAGGCTTTTTATCACAGGAAAAGAAATCAGCCCTCAAAAACTTAACCGGCAGAAAAATATTTTTTTGAAAAAATCCCTAAGCCCCGGTGTCACAATTTCATCAAAAATCTGACTTTCAGTAATTCACTCAAAAATGGTGCCAAACGGTTGCAAATGCTCCCCTGAGAGGTTTGGCGGTCGAAACTGAAGGCTTTTTATCACAGGAAAAGAAATCAGCCCTCGAAAACTTAACTGGCAGAAAAAGATGTTTTTGAAAAAATCCCTAAGCCCCGGGGTCACAATTTCATCAAAAATCTGACTTTCGGCAATTCACTCAAAAATGGTGCCAAACGGTTGCAAATGCTCCCCTGAGAGGTTTGGCGGTCGAAACAGAAGGCTTTTTATCACAGGAAAAGAAATCAGCCCTCGAAAACTTAACCGGCAGAAAAATATTTTTTTGAAAAAATCCCTAAGCCCCGGGGTCACAATTTCATCAAAAATCTGACTTTCGGCAATTCACTCAAAAATGGTGCCAAACGGTTGCAAATGCTCCCTTGAGAGGTTTGGCGGTCGAAACAGAAGGCTTTTTATCACGGGAAAGGAAATCAGCCCAAAACAACTTAACCGGCAGAAAAATATTTTTTTGAAAAAATCCCTAAGCCCCGGGGTCACAATTTCATCTAAAATCTGACTTTCGGCAATTCACTCAAAAATGGTGCCAAACGGTTTCAAATGCTCCCATGAGAGGTTTGATGGTCGAAACAGAAGGCTTTTTATCACAGGAAAAGAAATCAGCCCTCGAAAACTTAACCGGCAGAAAAAGATTTTTTTGAAAAAATCCCTAAGCCCCGGGGTCACAATTTCATCAAAAATCTGACTTTCGGCAATTCACTCAAAAATGGTGCCAAACGGTTGCAAATGCTCAACTGAGAGGTTTGGCGGTCGAAACAGAAGGCTTTTTATCACAGAGCAACAAATCAGCCATGGACAACATAACCGGCAGAAAAATTGTGCCAAACGGTAGCAAATGCTCCCGTGAGAGGTTTGGCGGTCGAAAGAAAAGGCTTTTTAATCACAGCAAAAGAAAACAGACCTCGACAACTTAACCGGCAGAAAAAGATGTTTTTGAAAAAGTCCCTAAGCCCCGGAGTCACAATTTCATCAAAAATCTGACTTTCGGCAATTTATTCAAAAATGGTGCCAAACGGTTGCAAATGCTCCCCTGAGAGGTTTGGCGGTCGAAACAGAAGGCTTTTTATCACGGGAAAAGAAATCAGCCCAAGACAACTTAACCGGCAGAAAAAGATTTTTTTGAAAAAATCCCTAAGCACCGGGGTCACAATTTCATCAAAAATCAGACTTTCGGCATTTCAATCAAAAATGGTCCCAAACGGTTTCAAATGCTCCCGTGAGAGGTTTGGTGGTCGAAACAGAAGGCTTTTTATCACATGAAAAGAAATCAGCCCTCAAAAACTTAACCGGCAGAAAAAGATTTTTTTGAAAAAATCCCTAAGCCCCGGGGTCACAATTTCATCAAAAATCTGACTTTCGGCAATTCACTCAAAAATGGTGCCAAACGGTTGCAAATGCTCCCCTGAGAGGTTTGGCGGTTGAAACAGAAGGCTTTTTATCACGGGAAAGGAAATCAGCCCAAAACAACTTAACCGGCAGAAAAATATTTTTTTGAAAAAATCCCTAAGCCGCGGAGTTACAATTACATAAAAAATCTGACTTTCGGCAATTCACTCAAAAATGGTGCCAAACGGTTGCAAATGCTCCCGTGAGAGGTTTGGCGGTCTTAACAGAAGGCTTTTTATCACGGGAAAGGAAATCAGCCCAAAACAACTTAACCGGCAGAAAAAGATTTTTTTGAAAAAATCCCTAAGCCCCGGGGTCACAATTTCATCTAAAATCTGACTTTCGGCAATTCACTCAAAAATAGTGCCAAACGGTTTCAAATGCTCCCATGAGAGGTTTGATGGTCGAAACAGAAGGCTTTTTATCACAGAGCAAGAAATCAGCCATGGACAACATAACCGGCAGAAAAATTGTGCCAAACGGTAGCAAATGCTCCCGTGAGAGGTTTGGCGGTCGAAAGAAAAGGCTTTTTATCACAGGAAAAGAAAACAGACCTCGACAACTTAACCGGCAGAAAAAGATGTTTTTGAAAAAATCCCTAAGCCCCGGAGTCACGATTTCATCAAAAATCTGGCTTTCGGCAATTTACTCAAAAATGGTGCCAAACGGTTGCAAATGCTCCCCTGAGAGGTTTGGCGGTCAAAACAGAAGGCTTTTTATCACGGGAAAGGAAATCAGCCCTCGACAACTTAACCGGCAGAAAAATATTTTTTTGAAAAAATCCCTAAGCCCCGAGATCACAATTTCATCAAAAATCTGACTTTCGGCAATTTACTCAAAAATGGTGCCAAACGGTTGCAAATGCTCCCCTGAGAGGTTTGGCGGTCGAAACAGAAGGCTTTTTATCACGTGAAAGGAAATCAGCCCAAAACAACTTAACCGGCAGAAAAAGATTTTTTTGAAAAAATCCCTAAGCCCCGGGGTCACAATTTCATCTAAAATCTGACTTTCGGCAATTCACTCAAAAATGGTGCCAAACGGTTTCAAATGCTCCCATGAGAGGTTTGATGGTCGAAACAGAAGGCTTTTTATCACAGGAAAAGAAATCAGCCGTCGAAAACTTAACCGGCAGAAAAAGATTTTTTTGAAAAAATTCCTAAGCCGCGGGGTCACAATTTCATCTAAAATCTGACTTTCGGCAATTCACTCAAAAATGGTGCCAAACGGTTGCAAATGCTCCCATGAGAGGTTTGGCGGTCGAAACAGAAGGCTTTTTATCACAGAGCAAGAAATCAGCCATGGACAACATAACCGGCAGAAAAATTGTGCCAAACGGTAGCAAATGCTCCCGTGAGAGGTTTGGCGGTCGAAAGAAAAGGCTTTTTATCACAGGAAAAGAAAACAGACCTCGACAACTTAACCGGCAGAAAAAGATGTTTTTGAAAAAATCCCTAAGCCCCGGAGTCACGATTTCATCAAAAATCTGATTTTCGGCAATTTACTCAAAAATGGTGCCAAACGGTTGCAAATGCTCCCCTGAGAGGTTTGGCGGTTAAAACAGAAGGCTTTTTATCACGGGAAAGGAAATCAGCCCTCGACAACTTAACCGGCAGAAAAATATTTTTTTGAAAAAATCCCTAAGCCCCGGGATCACAATTTCATCAAAAATCTGACTTTCGGCAATTTACTCAAAAATGGTGCCAAACGGTTGAAAATGCTCCCCTGAGAGGTTTGGCGGTCGAAACAGAAGGCTTTTTATCACGGGAAAAGAAATCAGCCCAAGACAACTTAACCGGCAGGAAAAGATTTTTTTGAAAAAATCCGTAAGCCCCGGGGTCACAATTTCACCAAAAATCAGACTTTCGGCATTTCAATCAAAAATGGTCCCAAACGGTTTCAAATGCTCCCATGAGAGGTTTGGTGGTCGAAACAGAAGGCTTTTTATCACAGGAAAAGAAATCAGCGCTCGAAAACTTAATCGGCAGAAAAAGATTTTTTTGAAAAAATCCCTAAGCCGCGGGGTCACAATTTCATCAAAAATCTGACTTTCGGCAATTCACTCAAAAATGGTCCCAAACGGTTTCAAATGCTCCCGTGAGAGGTTTGGTGGTCGAAACAGAAGGCTTTTTATCACATGAAAAGAAATCAGCCCTCAAAAACTTAACTGGCAGAACAAGATTTTTTTTGAAAAAATCCCTAAGCCCCGGGGTTACAATTTCATCAAAAATCTGACTTTCGGCAATTCACTCAAAAATGGTGCCAAACGGTTGCAAATGCTCCCCTGAGAGGTTTGGCGATTGAAACAGAAGGCTTTTTATCACGGGAAAGGAAATCAGCCCAAAACAACTTAACCGGCAGAAAAATATTTTTTTGAAAAAATCCCTAAGCCGCGGGGTCACAATTTCATCAAAAATCTGACTTTCGGCAATTCACTCAAAAATGCTGCCAAACGGTTGAAAATGCTCCCGTGAGAGGTTTGGTGGTCGAAACAGAAGGCTTTTTATCACAGGAAAAGAAATCAGCCCTCGAAAACTTAACCGGCAGAAAAAGATTTTTTTCAAAAAAATCCCTAAGCCCCGGGGTCACAATTTCATCAAAAATCTGACTTTCGGCAATTCACTCAAAAATGGTGCCAAACGGTTGCAAATGCTCCCCTGAGAGGTTTGGCGGTCGAAACTGAAGGCTTTTTATCACAGGAAAAGAAATCAGCCCTCGAAAACTTAACTGGCAGAAAAAGATGTTTTTGAAAAAATCCCTAAGCCCCGGGGTCACAATTTCATCAAAAATCTGACTTTCGGCAATTCACTCAAAAATGGTGCCAAACGGTTGCAAATGCTCCCTTGAGAGGTTTGGCGGTCGAAATAGAAGGCTTTTTATCACAGGAAAAGAAATCAGCCCTCGAAAACTTAACCGGCAGAAAAAGATTTTTTTGAAAAAATCCCTAAGCCCCGGGGTCACAATTTCATCAAAAATCTGACTTTCGGCAATTCACTCAAAAATGGTGCCAAACAGTTGCAAATGCTCCCTTGAGAGGTTTGGCGGTCGAAACAGAAGGCTTTTTATCACGGGAAAGGAAATCAGCCCAAAACCACTTAACCGGCAGAAAAATATTTTTTTGAAAAAATCCCTAAGCCGCGGAGTCACAATTTCATCTAAAATCTGACTTTCGGCAATTCACTCAAAAATGGTGCCAAACGGTTTCAAATGCTCCCATGAGAGGTTTGATGGTCGAAACAGAAGGCTTTTTATCACAGGAAAATAAATCAGCCCTCGAAAACTTAACCGGCAGAAAAAGATTTTTTTGAAAAAATCCCTAAGCCGCGGGGTCACAATTTCATCAAAAATCTGACTTTCGGCAATTCACTCAAAAATGGTGCCAAACGGTTGCAAATGCTCCCCTGAGAGGTTTGGCGGTCGAAACAGAAGGCTTTTTATCACAGAGTAAGAAATCAGCCATGGACAACATAACCGGCAGAAAAATTGTGCCAAACGGTAGCAAATGCTCCCGTGAGAGGTTTGGCGGTCGAAAGAAAAGGCTTTTTATCACAGGAAAAGAAAACAGACCTCGACAACTTAACCGGCAGAAAAAGATGTTTTTGAAAAAATCCCTAAGCCCCGGGGTCACAATTTCATCAAAAATCTGACTTTCGGCAATTCACTCAAAAATGGTGCCAAACGGTTGCAAATGCTCCCCTGAGAGGTTTGGCGGTCGAAACAAAAGTCTTTT
This sequence comes from Podarcis filfolensis, assembly GCF_964270895.1. Classification (NCBI taxonomy): domain Eukaryota; kingdom Metazoa; phylum Chordata; class Lepidosauria; order Squamata; family Lacertidae; genus Podarcis; species Podarcis filfolensis. The sequence continues at coordinate 90,516,696 of NC_139608.1, forward strand.
TATCACGAGAAAAGAAATCAGCCCAAGACAACTTAACCGGCAGAAAAAGATTTTTTTGAAAAAATCCCTAAGCCCCGGGGTCACAATTTCATCAAAAATCAGACTTTCGGCATTTCAATCAAAAATGGTCCCAAACGGTTTCAAATGCTCCCGTGAGAGGTTTGGTGGTCGAAACAGAAGGCTTTTTATCACAGGAAAAGAAATCAGCCCTCAAAAACTTAATCGGCAGAAAAAGATTTTTTTGAAAAAATCCCTAAGCCCCGGGGTCACAATTTCATCAAAAATCTGACTTTCGGCAATTCACTCAAAAATGGTGCCAAACGGTTGCAAATGCTCCCCTGAGAGGTTTGGCGGTCGAAAGAAAAGGCTTTTTATCACAGGAAAAGAAAACAGCCCTCGACAACTTAACCAGCAGAAAAAGATGTTTTTGAAAAAATCCCTAAGCCCCGGGGTCACAATTTCATCAAAAATCTGACTTTCGGCATTTCACTCAAAAATGGTCCCAAACGGTTTCAAATGCTCCCGTGAGAGGTTTGGTGGTCGAAACAGAAGGCTTTTTATCACGGGAAAAGAAATCAGCCCAAGACAACTTAACCGGCAGAAAAAGATTTTTTTCAAAAAAATCCCTAAGCCCCGGGTTCACAATTTCATCAAAAATCTGACTTTCGGCAATTCACTCAAAAATGGTGCCAAACGGTTGCAAATGCTCCCCTGAGAGGTTTGGCGGTTGTAACAGAAGGCTTTTTATCACGGGAAAGGAAATCAGCCCAAAAGAACTTAACCGGCAGAAAAATATTTTTTTGAAAAAATCCCTAAGCCCCGGGGTCACAATTTCATCAAAAATCTGACTTTCGGCAATTCACTCAAAAATGGTGCCAAACGGTTGAAAATGCTCCCGTGAGAGGTTTGGTGGTCGAAACAGAAGGCTTTTTATCACAGGAAAAGAAATCAGCCCTCGAAAACTTAACCGGCAGAAAAATATTTTTTTGAAAAAATCCCTAAGCCCCGGGGTCACAATTTCATCAAAAATCTGACTTTCGGCAATTCACTCAAAAATGGTGCCAAACGGTTGCAAATGCTCCCCTGAGAGGTTTGGCGGTCGAAACAGAAGGCTTTTTATCACAGAGCAAGAAATCAGCCATGGACAACAAAACCGGCAGAAAAATTGTGCCAAACGGTAGCAAATGCTCCCGTGAGAGGTTTGGCGGTCGAAAGAAAAGGCTTTTTATCACAGGAAAAGAAAACAGCCCTCGACAACTTAACCAGCAGAAAAAGATGTTTTTGAAAAAATCCCTAAGCCCCGGGGTCACAATTTCATCAAAAATCTGACTTTCGGCAATTCACTGAAAAATGGTGCCAAACGGTTGCAAATGCTCCCCTGAGAGGTTTGGCCGTCGAAACAGAAGGCTTTTTATCACGAGAAAAGAAATCAGCCCAAGAAAACTTAACCGGCAGAAAAAGATTTTTTTGAAAAAATCCCTAAGCCCCGGGGTCACAATTTCATCAAAAATCAGACTTTCGGCATTTCAATCAAAAATGGTCCCAAACGGTTTCAAATGCTCCCGTGAGAGGTTTGGTGGTCAAAACAGAAGGCTTTTTATCACGGGAAAAGAAATCAGCCCACAAAAACTTAACCGGCAGAAAAAGATTTTTTTGAAAAAATCCCTAAGCCGCGCGGTCACAATTTCATCAAAAATCTGACTTTCGGCAATTCACTCAAAAATGGTGCCAAACGGTTGCAAATGCTCCCCTGAGAGGTTTGGCGGTTGTAACAGAAGGCTTTTTATCACGGGAAAGGAAATCAGCCCAAAAGAACTTAACCGGCAGAAAAATATTTTTTTGAAAAAATCCCTAAGCCCCGGGGTCACAATTTCATCAAAAATCTGACTTTCGGCAATTCACTCAAAAATGGTGCCAAACGGTTGAAAATGCTCCCGTGAGAGGTTTGGTGGTCGAAACAGAAGGCTTTTTATCACAGGAAAAGAAATCAGCCCTCGAAAACTTAACCGGCAGAAAAATATTTTTTTGAAAAAATCCCTAAGCCCCGGGGTCACAATTTCATCAAAAATCTGACTTTCGGCAATTCACTCAAAAATGGTGCCAAACGGTTGCAAATGCTCCCCTGAGAGGTTTGGCGGTCGAAACAGAAGGCTTTTTATCACAGAGCAAGAAATCAGCCATGGACAACAAAACCGGCAGAAAAATTGTGCCAAACGGTAGCAAATGCTCCCGTGAGAGGTTTGGCGGTCGAAAGAAAAGGCTTTTTATCACAGGAAAAGAAAACAGCCCTCGACAACTTAACCAGCAGAAAAAGATGTTTTTGAAAAAATCCCTAAGCCCCGGGGTCACAATTTCATCAAAAATCTGACTTTCGGCAATTCACTGAAAAATGGTGCCAAACGGTTGCAAATGCTCCCCTGAGAGGTTTGGCCGTCGAAACAGAAGGCTTTTTATCACGAGAAAAGAAATCAGCCCAAGAAAACTTAACCGGCAGAAAAAGATTTTTTTGAAAAAATCCCTAAGCCCCGGGGTCACAATTTCATCAAAAATCAGACTTTCGGCATTTCAATCAAAAATGGTCCCAAACGGTTTCAAATGCTCCCGTGAGAGGTTTGGTGGTCAAAACAGAAGGCTTTTTATCACGGGAAAAGAAATCAGCCCACAAAAACTTAACCGGCAGAAAAAGATTTTTTTGAAAAAATCCCTAAGCCGCGCGGTCACAATTTCATCAAAAATCTGACTTTCGGCAATTCACTCAAAAATGGTGCCAAACGGTTGCAAATGCTCCCCTGAGAGGTTTGGCGGTCGAAACAGAAGGCTTTATATCACAGAGCAAGAAATCAGCCATGGACAACATAACCGTCAGAAAAATTGTGCCAAACGGTAGCAAATGCTCCCGTGAGAGGTTTGGCGGTTGAAAGAAAGGCTTTTTATCACAGGAAAAGAAAACAGCCCTCGACAACTTAACCAGCAGAAAAAGATGTTTTTGAAAAAATCCCTAAGCCCCGGGGTCACAATTTCATCAAAAATCTGACTTTCGGCAATTCACTCAAAAATGGTGCCAAACGGTTGCAAATGCTCCCGTGAGAGGTTTGGCGGTCGAAACAGAAGGCTTTTTATGACAGGAAAAGAAATCAGCCCTCGAAAACTTAACCGGCAGAAAAAGATTTTTTTGAAAAAATCCCTAAGCCCCTGGGTTACAATTTCATCAAAAATCTGACTTTCGGCAATTCACTGAAAAATGGTGCCAAACGGTTGCAAATGCTCCCCTGAGAGGTTTGGCCGTCGAAACAGAAGGCTTTTTATCACGAGAAAAGAAATCAGCCCTCAAAAACTTAACCGGCAGAAAAAGATTTTTTTGAAAAAATCCCTAAGCCCCGGGATCACAATTTCATCAAAAATCTGACTTTCGGCATTTCACTCAAAAATGGTGCCAAACGGTTGCAAATGCTCCCCTGAGAGGTTTGGCGGTCGAAACAGAAGGCTTTTTTTCACGGGAAAAGAAATCAGCCCTCAAAAACTTAATCGGCAGAAAAAGATTTTTTTGAAAAAATCCCTAAGCCCCGGGGTCACAATTTCATCAAAAATCTGACTTTCGGCAATTCACTCAAAAATGGTGCCAAACGGTTGCAAATGCTCCCCTGAGAGGTTTGGCGGTCGAAAGAAAAGGCTTTTTATCACAGGAAAAGAAAACAGCCCTCGACAACTTAACCAGCAGAAAAAGATGTTTTTGAAAAAATCCCTAAGCCCCGGGGTCACAATTTCATCAAAAATCTGACTTTCGGCATTTCACTCAAAAATGGTCCCAAACGGTTTCAAATGCTCCCGTGAGAGGTTTGGTGGTCGAAACAGAAGGCTTTTTATCACGGGAAAAGAAATCAGCCCAAGACAACTTAACCGGCAGAAAAAGATTTTTTTCAAAAAAATCCCTAAGCCCCGGGTTCACAATTTCATCAAAAATCTGACTTTGGGCAATTCACTCAAAAATGGTGCCAAACGGTTGCAAATGCTCCCCTGAGAGGTTTGGCGGTTGTAACAGAAGGCTTTTTATCACGGGAAAGGAAATCAGCCCAAAAGAACTTAACCGGCAGAAAAATATTTTTTTGAAAAAATCCCTAAGCCCCGGGGTCACAATTTCATCAAAAATCTGACTTTCGGCAATTCACTCAAAAATGGTGCCAAACGGTTGAAAATGCTCCCGTGAGAGGTTTGGTGGTCGAAACAGAAGGCTTTTTATCACAGGAAAAGAAATCAGCCCTCGAAAACTTAACCGGCAGAAAAATATTTTTTTGAAAAAATCCCTAAGCCCCGGGGTCACAATTTCATCAAAAATCTGACTTTCGGCAATTCACTCAAAAATGGTGCCAAACGGTTGCAAATGCTCCCCTGAGAGGTTTGGCGGTCGAAACAGAAGGCTTTTTATCACAGAGCAAGAAATCAGCCATGGACAACAAAACCGGCAGAAAAATTGTGCCAAACGGTAGCAAATGCTCCCGTGAGAGGTTTGGCGGTCGAAAGAAAAGGCTTTTTATCACAGGAAAAGAAAACAGCCCTCGACAACTTAACCAGCAGAAAAAGATGTTTTTGAAAAAATCCCTAAGCCCCGGGGTCACAATTTCATCAAAAATCTGACTTTCGGCAATTCACTGAAAAATGGTGCCAAACGGTTGCAAATGCTCCCCTGAGAGGTTTGGCCGTCGAAACAGAAGGCTTTTTATCACGAGAAAAGAAATCAGCCCAAGAAAACTTAACCGGCAGAAAAAGATTTTTTTGAAAAAATCCCTAAGCCCCGGGGTCACAATTTCATCAAAAATCAGACTTTCGGCATTTCAATCAAAAATGGTCCCAAACGGTTTCAAATGCTCCCGTGAGAGGTTTGGTGGTCAAAACAGAAGGCTTTTTATCACGGGAAAAGAAATCAGCCCACAAAAACTTAACCGGCAGAAAAAGATTTTTTTGAAAAAATCCCTAAGCCGCGCGGTCACAATTTCATCAAAAATCTGACTTTCGGCAATTCACTCAAAAATGGTGCCAAACGGTTGCAAATGCTCCCCTGAGAGGTTTGGCGGTCGAAACAGAAGGCTTTATATCACAGAGCAAGAAATCAGCCATGGACAACATAACCGTCAGAAAAATTGTGCCAAACGGTAGCAAATGCTCCCGTGAGAGGTTTGGCGGTTGAAAGAAAGGCTTTTTATCACAGGAAAAGAAAACAGCCCTCGACAACTTAACCAGCAGAAAAAGATGTTTTTGAAAAAATCCCTAAGCCCCGGGGTCACAATTTCATCAAAAATCTGACTTTCGGCAATTCACTCAAAAATGGTGCCAAACGGTTGCAAATGCTCCCGTGAGAGGTTTGGCGGTCGAAACAGAAGGCTTTTTATGACAGGAAAAGAAATCAGCCCTCGAAAACTTAACCGGCAGAAAAAGATTTTTTTGAAAAAATCCCTAAGCCCCTGGGTTACAATTTCATCAAAAATCTGACTTTCGGCAATTCACTCAAAAATGGTGCCAAACGGTTTCAAATGCTCCCATGAGAGGTTTGATGGTCGAAACAGAAGTCTTTTTATCACAGGAAAAGAAATCAGCCCTCAAAAACTTAACCGGCAGAAAAAGATTTTTTTGAAAAAATCCCTAAGCCGCGGGGGTCACAATTTCATCAAAAATCTGACTTTCGGCAATTCACTCAAAAATGGTGCCAAACGGTTGCAAATGCTCCCCTGAGAGGTTTGGCGGTTGAAACAGAAGGCTTTTTATCACGGGAAAAGAAATCAGCCATGGACAACATAACCGGCAGAAAAATTGTGCCAAACGGTAGCAAATGCTCCCGTGAGAGGTTTGGCGGTCGAAAGAAAAGGCTTTTTATCACAGGAAAAGAAAACAGCCCTCGACAACTTAACCAGCAGAAAAAGATGTTTTTGAAAAAATCCCTAAGCCCCGGGGTCACAATTTCATCAAAAATCAGACTTTCGGCAATTTACTCAAAAATGGTCCCAAACGGTTTCAAATGCTCCCGTGAGAGGTTTGGTGGTCGAAACAGAAGGCTTTTTATCACAGGAAAAGAAATCAGCCCTCGAAAACTTAACCGGCAGAAAAATATTTTTTTGAAAACATCCCTAAGCCCCGGGGTCACAATTTCATCAAAAATCTGACTTTCGGCAATTCACTCAAAAATGGTGCCAAACGGTTGCAAATGCTCCCCTGAGAGGTTTGGCGGTCGAAACAGAAGGCTTTTTATCACGGGAAAGGAAATCAGCCCAAAACAACTTAACCGGCAGAAAAATATTTTTTTGAGAAAATCCCTAAGCCCTGGGGTCACAATTTCATCAGAATTCTGACTTTCGGCAATTCACTCAAAAATGTTGCCAAACGGTTGCAAATGCTCCCCTACGAGGTTTGGCGGTCGAAACAAAAGGCTTTTTATCACGGGAAAGGAAATCAGCCCAAAACAACTTAACCGGCAGAAAAATATTTTTTTGAAAAAATCCCTAAGCCGGGTTCACAATTTCATCTAAAATCTGACTTTCGGCAATTCACTCAAAAATGGTGCCAAACGGTTTCAAATGCTCCCATGAGAGGTTTGATGGTCGAAACAGAAGTCTTTTTATCACAGGAAAAGAAATCAGCCCTCAAAAACTTAACCGGCAGAAAAAGATTTTTTTGAAAAAATCCCTAAGCCGCGGGGGTCACAATTTCATCAAAAATCTGACTTTCGGCAATTCACTCAAAAATGGTGCCAAACGGTTGCAAATGCTCCCCTGAGAGGTTTGGCGGTCGAAACAGAAGGCTTTTTATCACAGAGCAAGAAATCAGCCATGGACAACATAACCGGCAGAAAAATTGTGCCAAACGGCAGCAAATGCTCCCGTGAGAGGTTTGGCGGTCGAAAGAAAAGGCTTTTTATCACAGGAAAAGAAAACAGCCCTCGACAACTTAACCGGCAGAAAAATATTTTTTTGAAAAAATCCCTAAGCCCCGGAGTCACAATTTCATCTAAAATCTGACTTTCGGCAATTCACTCAAAAATGGTGCCAAACGGTTGCAAATGCTCCCCTGAGAGGTTTGGCGGTCGAAACAGAAGGCTTTTTATCATGGGAAAAGAAATCAGCCCAAGACAACTTAACCGGCAGAAAAAGATTTTTTTGAAAAAATCCCTAAGCCCCGGGGTCACAATTTCATCAAAAATCAGACTTTCGGCAATTCACTCAAAAATGGTGCCAAACGGTTTCAAATACTCCCATGAGAGGTTCGATGGTCGAAACAGAAGGCTTTTTATCACAGGAAAAGAAATCAGCCCTCGAAAACTTAACCGGCAGAAAAATATTTTTTTGAAAAAATCCCTAAGCCACAAAACAACTTAACCGGCAGAAAAATATTTTTTTGAAAAAATCCCTAAGCCCCGGGGTCACAATTTCATCTAAAATCTGACTTTCGGCAATTCACTCAAAAATGGTGCCAAACGGTTTCAAATGCTCCCATGAGAGGTTTGGTGGTCGAAACAGAACGGTTTATATCACAGAGCAAGAAATCAGCCATGGACAACATAACCGGCAGAAAAATTGTGCCAAACGGTAGCAAATGCTCCCGTGAGAGGTTTGGCGGTCGAAAGAAAAGGCTTTTTGTCACAGGAAAAGAAAACAGCCCTCGACAACTTAACCAGCAGAAAAAGATGTTTTTGAAAAAATCCCTAAGCCCCGGGGTCACAATTTCATCAAAAATCTGACTTTCGGCATTTCACTAAAAAATGGTCCCAAATGGTTTCAAATGCTCCCGTGAGAGGTTTGGTGGTCGAAACAGAAGGCTTTTTATCACAGGAAAAGAAATCACCTGTCAGGGAACTGCCATCTGAGGCGCAGGAGGTGAAAGGGCTCACGGAGGGTGAGAGAGACCATTCAGCTGAGGAGGGGACCAGCAGGGGGAGAAGTGGAGTTCCAAGGGAAAGTGAGGCGGAGGGAGGGCTCAGAGACACTTCATGCGAAAACAGTGGGGAGGTTTCAGGACCTCCTAGAGGGACACCCACTCCTCGCCGGAAACTGTCACGCCGAGAGTCCAGAAGACGCGTTTCCGTTAAGGAGCTTTTATGCTGGAAGAAGTTCCGTAAACGCCCACTGTCCGATTCAACGAGCGACTGATGGAGCCATGCTTAAGGAGCTCCGTCACAGACAGAGGTTTGTGGACTTAGCCAAACTCTGAGGGACTAGGATTTTACGCACAAGCAGCTCACCATCCCATCACAGCAATCGGACAGTCCCTGAAAGCAGCTTGTGCAGAGAGGCATCATGAGCAACCCAGCCAGAGCCGGGGGAGCAGGAGGAGCTGGAGAGGGTCCAAGCCTGGAAGAAAGGTACAGGGTGTTGGAAGTCCAGCTAGCACTGCAAACGGCGAGGCTAGAGGAAAGGAGGGCGCAGGATGCAGAAAAGGCAAAAGGCGCTACACTAGCAAGAAAGATGCCAGGATTGGTGCAGAAGTTTGGGGGGACCCCAGGAACTACCAAGCCTTTAGGACAGAGATGCAGTATGCTCTCGAGCTGCAGTTTAATGACTTTCCCGACGAGGCATCGCGAGTGGCGTTTGTGATTGGCCATCTTGAAGGGGGGGCGAGAGACTGGGTCAGACCCCTGATGGCAGGGAATAGTGAAATGCTGAAGGACACGAGGAAGTTTTTTCGCGCCATGGATTTGATGTTTTCCAGCGAGATTGAACAAGGACTGGTGCTCAGACAATTGATGGCTTGTAAACAGGGTAGCCGATCGGTTCGTGAGTACTGGACTGAGTTTACAATGTTGATACATAAATTGGGCTGGGACCTATCGGCGGAACCCATTCAAATGCTTTTTGAAGAGGGACTTTCTTCGGCGGTGAAAGACGAACTTTCCCGGGCGCCCAGGGCGGAGTCTATGGACCAGCTGACCAAATCAGCGCTGACCATTGGAGCGCGCCAGGAGGCAAGAGCCTTGGAGAAGCGGGAGGGGAAAGGAGAGCGTTGGAGGGATTTCCGCATTCCAGAGATTCCGGAGCCAAATCTCCCGCCAGGAGAGCCGATGGAAGTTGGAACAGCGCGCGCGCGCACAGTTTCAAATCTCAGTGAAGGGAGGAAGAAGGAGGGAAAGAGCGCCAAGAAATGTTATCTCTGCCAGCAGCCAGGTCACTTTGCCAGAGTCTGCCCGCAAAGAAAGGAATGGCAAGGGATGGCAGGAGCTGTTGGGGGGAAGGAGGAGGGAGTCCAGGAGCCAGTAAAAGCCAACGCCTGGCTGCCACCGTCAGGGCACTGCAGCCAGGCCAAGGAGCAGTAAAAGTGCCCACTCCGGAACCTCCAAGGCCAGCCCTGGTAATAGAGGTGTTGCTAGAGCTGGCAAACGGATACCCACTAAAGACAAAGGCGCTGTTGGACTCAGGCAGCTCCTGTAATTTTATGAGTAAGGAGTTTGCAGCTGAACACCAGATACAGATACTCCCTTTAAGCAACCCCCTGCAGGTGACCACGATCGATGGGAGGGAGCTGTTGGGAGGAGAAGTTAGCCTACAGACCGTCCCAATGGTTATGAGGGTGGCCAGGCACACAGAAAGGATAGCGTTCAATGTGGCCACCCTGGGAGGGGCTCCCGTCATTTTGGGAATGAGCTGGCTAGTGTTGCATGATCCGCTAGTGGGCTGGCATCAGAGAGTGGTTTCCTTTGGGTCAGCACATTGCCTGGAACACTGCAGGGAGGGAAAGGTCCCAGAAGGGGCAAAAGCCTTTCTAGCAGGGACGGAAGTGGCGGACAAAGGGAAGGTGCCCAAACAATACGCTGACCTGAGCAAAGTCTTCAGCGAAAGGGAAGCAGATAAACTACCACCGCATAGAGCCTTTGACTGCCAAATTAACCTGGTCCCTGGGGCCCAGCTCCCTGTGGGCAAGCTGTACGCCATGTCAGACAGGGAAATGCAGGAGTTAAGGGAGTTTATTGATAAAAACCTGAAGAGGGGCTTCATCAGAGAGTCCAGAGCGGTGGGGGGGAGCCCAGTGTTTTTTGTGGACAAAAAAAACACGGATAAACTCAGGCTTGTAGTGGACTACCGGAGGCTAAATGCCGTGTCAGAACCAGTGACTTTCCCTATGCCCAGGATTGATGACATTTTGACCAGGGTGAGGAAGGGAAAGATATTCACGAAATTGGACCTGAGAGGGGCATACAACCTGATACAAATGAGGAAAGGGGATGAATGGAAAACCACCATGTTCACCCCTTTGGGGGCTTTTGAATATCTCGTTATGCCATTCGGATTGCAATCAGGCTCCACATGTTTTCAATCGCTCATGAACCATGTCCTGGGACCTCTGCTCTACAAGAATTGCGTGGCCTTCCTCGATGACGTGCTGATATATTCAGAGAATGAGGAGCAGCATGTAAAGGATGTCAGGGAAGTGCTGAGCCAACTGCAAGCAAACCAGCTGTGGGTGAAATTGGAGAAGTGTCAGTTTCACACCAAGGAGGTGGAATTCCTGGGGTACCGCTTATCAGACAAGGGATTAGCTATGGATCCAGGCAAGGTCCAGGCGGTGCTGGAATGGAAGCCACCGAAAACGAAAAAGGATGTGCAAAGGTTCTTAGGGTTTGGGAACTTTTACCGTAAATTCATCAAGAACTTTGCCCACTTAACGGCTCCCATCACGGACTGTCTAAGCAGCAAGAAGAAATTCGTTTGGACGGCGGAGGCGGAGCAAGCATTTGAGGAATTGAAAAGGGCATTCGCTTCGGAAGAACAGCTCCTGCATGTGGATTTACAAAAACCCATGAGAGTGGAAACTGATGCTTCAGACCGGGCGGTGGGGGCGGTGCTGCTTCAGCCAGGGAGCAATAAGTCGGAATGGAGACCGTGTGCCTTCTTTTCACGTAAGCTGAACAAATCCGAGAGGAACTACACCGTATATGATCGAGAACTACTCGCCATTCACGAAGCGTTCCGGAGATGGAGACATTTACTAATTGGCGCACAGCATAAGGTGCAAGTGTGTACGGACCACAAGAATCTGGAGTATTGGAGAACGGCACGAGTGCTCAACCAACGACAAGTGAGGTGGGCCCAGGAGTTCTCCAAATTCCATTTTGAAATTTGCTATGTGCCAGGTCCAGAAAACATCAGAGCGGACGCTCTCTCGCGCAAACCTGAATATTTGGAGGGGGAGGGAGCGCCTGAAGAGAGACATATTATCCCAGAGGACCACTGGGTGTGTGGGGCAGCCTGGGTGGGGCAAAGGGAACTGGTAGAGGGAACGGTAAATGATGAATACGCCCAGAATAAGCTCAGAGGTTTAAGGGGAGAGGGAGAAGACCCCGGAGGTTTTGAAGAAAGAAACGGGGCATTGTATTACAAAGGGGCACTATATATACCCGAAGGGGAATTGAGGGGGAGAGTACTCAAACAGCTGCACGACAACCCCACAGCGGGGCATTTTGGGTAACACAAGACCATGTGGTTGGTGACCAGGGAGTTTTGGTGGCCCAAGGTGAGGGAGGATGTACGGGAGTATGTGAGAGGGTGTGACCAATGCCAGAGAGCCAAGGGAGAAAGGCGGGCGCCAGCGGGGTTATTAGAACCGTTACCCACACCAGAACGACCGTGGGAGGCGGTATCGATAGATTTTATGACTGATCTGCCTAAATCCCAGGGGAAAACCGCCATACTAGTCGTAGTAGACTTGTTAACTAAGATGGGTCACTTTGTAGCTTGCTCACATGCAGTCACGGCGGAAGAGACAGCGAAATTGTTTGTAGAACATATTTTTAGGCTGCATGGCGCCCCCTTGAGGGTGGTCTCCGACAGAGGGAAACAGTTCACATCCAGATTCTGGAGGAAACTTATGAGCTTGTTGCACGTAGAGGTCAACTTTTCGACTGCCAGGCACCCTGAGACCAATGGGCAGGCGGAGAGGGCAAACGGTATCCTCCAACAATACCTGAGGTGTTATGTCAATGACAGAGAGAACGATTGGGTCGAAAAGTTGGCGCTAGCAGAATTTGCTTACAATAATGCGGAGAATGTGTCCACCGGGATGAGCCCCTTTTTGGCTAATTATGGGTGCCACCCCAGGGCGTTTCCAGGGGGAGGAGGGGAGAGATGGAGTGTCCCGGCCGCTGAACATTTTGTAGAAGAAATGGAAGCGATCCATCGTCAACTCCAACTCAACTTAGAAAGGGCCAAAGAAGAATATAAGAGGCAGGCAGACAAGAGCAGAAGGGAAGGTGAAACCATTAGGGTGGGGAGTCAGGTCTGGCTATCAACCCAAGGGTTGCCGTTCAAGGGGGGTTGCAAAAAATTGAGACCCAAAAGATTGGGACCATTTGAGGTCATCCAACAGGTCAACCCAGTGGCTTTCAGACTCCGGTTACCGAACCACATGAAACTGCACCCAGTATTTCACAGGTCATTACTGTCACCATATAGGGGGGAAGGTGCAGGGGTATCCACACGGGGGCCAGTCTTAGAAGAAAGGGAAAGCAGCAACCATGTGGCGGAAATCATCGACTCCAGGTGGAAGGGTAATCAGGTGGAGTATTTAGTCGCGTGGGAAGGGGAACCGGAGTCGGAAAACACCTGGGTGACGGCAGAGGAGGTCAGTGATGAGATCTTGATCGAAACGTTCCACCGAAGGTTCCCCAGGAAACCTCAGCCAGTAGCGAGGTTCAGGAGGGAGTACTTTGGCACCACCGATGATGAGGAGGAACTGGAAGGATTCAGGGAATCGGAGTTGGAAGTAGGAACAGACTCCGATGAGGAGGAGTACTTGGAAACCGGAAACAGCAACAGGTGGAGGGAAGTGTTCGAAACTTCGGAAGATGAGGGAGGTTCTTTCAGGGGTTTTACTCCCTCGCCTCTCGCAGAGGAGGGGAGGGAAGGGGGTGAAGGGGGCCCTGGAGGGGAGGTGGATGTCAGGGAACTGCCATCTGAGGCGCAGGAGGTGAAAGGGCTCACGGAGGGTGAGAGAGACCATTCAGCTGAGGAGGGGACCAGCAGGGGGAGAAGTGGAGTTCCAAGGGAAAGTGAGGCGGAGGGAGGGCTCAGAGACACTTCAAGCGAGAACAGTGGGGAGGTTTCAGGACCTCCTAGAGGGACACCCACTCCTCGCCGGAAACTGTCACGCCGAGAGTCCAGAAGACGCGTTTCCGTTAAGGAGCTTTTATGCTGGAAGAAGTTCCGTAAACGCCCACTGTCCGATTCAACGAGCGACTGATGGAGCCATGCTTAAGGAGCTCCGTCACAGACAGAGGTTTGTGGACTTAGCCAAACTCTGAGGGACTAGGATTTTACGCACAAGCAGCTCACCATCCCATCACATCACCCCTCGAAAACTTAACCGGCAGAAAAAGATTTTTTTGAAAAAATCCCTAAGCCCCGGGGTCACAATTTCATCAAAAATCTGACTTTCGGCAATTCACTCAAAAATGGTGCCAAACGGTTGCAAATGCAAAAACGGTTGCAAAAAAATCCCTAAGCCGCGGGGTAACAATTTCATCAAAAATCTGACTTTCGGCAATTCACTCAAAAATGGTGCCAAACGTTTGCAAATGCTCCCCTGAGAGGTTTGGCGGTCGAAACAGAAGGCTTTTTATCACGAGAAAAGAAATCAGCCCAAGACAACATAACCGGCAGAAAAAGATTTTTTTGAAAAAATCCCTAAGCCCCGGGGTCACAATTTCATCAGAAATCTGACTTTCGGCTTTTCACTCAAAAATGGTCCCAAACGGTTTCAAATGCTCCCGTGAGAGGTTTGGTGGTCGAAACAGAAGGCTTTTTATCACATGAAAAGAAATCAGCCCTCAAAAACTTAACCGGCAGAAAAAGATTTTTTTGAAAAAATCCCTAAGCCCCGGGGTCACAATTTCATCAAAAATCTGACTTTCGGCAATTCACTAAAAAATGGTGCCAAACGGTTGCAAATGCTCCCCTCAGAGGTTTGGCGGTCGAAACAGAAGGGTTTTTATCACGGTAAAAGAAATCAGCCCAAGACAACTTAACCGGCAGAAAAAGATTTTTTTGAAAAAATCCCTAAGCCCCGGGGTCACAATTTCATCAAAAATCTGACTTTCGGCAATTCACTCAAAAATGGTGCCAAACGGTTGCAAATGCTCCCCTGAGAGGTTTGGCGGTCGAAGCAGAAGGCTTTTTATCACAGACCAAGAAATCAGCCATGGACAACATAACCGGCAGAAAAATTGTGCCAAACGGTAGCAAATGCTCCCGTGAGAGGTTTGGCGGTCGAAAGAAAAGGCTTTTTATCACAGGAAAAGAAAACAGCCCTCGACAACTTAACCGGCAGAAAAAGATGTTTTTGAAAAAATCCCTAAGCCCCGGGGTCACAATTTCATCAAAAATCAGACTTTCGGCATTTCAATCAAAAATGGTCCCAAACGGTTTCAAATGCTCCCGTGAGAGGTTTGGTGGTCGAAACAGAAGGCTTTTTAACACAGGAAAAGAAATCAGCCCTCAAAAACTTAACCGGCAGAAAAAGATTTTTTTGAAAAAATCCCTAAGCCGCGGGGTCACAATTTCATCAAAAATCTGACTTTCGGCAATTCACTCAAGAATGCTGCCAAACGGTTGCAAATGCTCCCCTGAGAGGTTTGGCGGTCGAAACAGAAGGCTTTTTATCACGGGAAAAGAAATCAGCCCAAGACAACTTAACCGGCAGAAAAAGATGTTTTTGAAAAAATCCCTAAGCCCCGGGGTCACAATTTCATCAAAAATCTGACTTTCGGCAATTCACTCAAAAATGGTGGCAAACGGTGGCAAATGCTCCCCTAAGAGGTTTGGTGGTCGAAACAGAAGGCTTTTTATCACAGGAAAAGAAATCAGCCCTCGAAAACTTAACCGGCAGAAAAAGATTTTTTTGAAAAAATCCCTAAGCCGCGGGGTCACAATTTCATCAAAAATCTGACTTTCGGCAATTCACTCAAAAATGGTGCCAAACGGTTGCACATGCTCCCCTGAGAGGTTTGGCGGTCGAAACAGAAGGCTTTTTATCACGGGAAAGGAAATCAGCCCAAAACAACTTAACCGGCAGAAAAATATTTTTTTGAAAAAATCCCTAAGCCGCGGGGTCACAATTTCATCAGAAATCTGACTTTCGGCTTTTCACTCAAAAATAGTGCCAAACGGTTGCAAATGCTCCCGTGAGAGGTTTGGCGGTCGAAACAAAAGGCTTTTTATCACAGGAAAAGAAATCAGCCCTCGAAAACTTAACCGGCAGAAAAAGATTTTTTTGAAAAAATCCCTAAGCCCCGGGGTTACAATTTCATCAAAAATCTGACTTTCGGCAATTCACTCAAAAATGGTGGCAAACGGTGGCAAATGCTCCCCTAAGAGGTTTGGTGGTAGAAACAGAAGGCTTTTTATCACAGGAAAAGAAATCAGCCCTCGAAAACTTAACCGGCAGAAAAAGATTTTTTTGAAAAAATCCCTAAGACCCGGAGTCACAATTTCATCAAAATTTGACTTTCTGCAATTCACTCAAAAATGGTGCCAAACGGTGGCAAATGCTCCCCTAAGAGGTTTGGTGGTCGAAACAGAAGGCTTTTCATCACAGGAAAAGAAATCAGCCCTCGAAAACTTAACCGGCAGAAAAAGATTTTTTTGAAAAAATCCCTAAGCCCCGGAGTCACAATTTCATCAAAATTTGACTTTCTGCAATTCACTCAAAAATGGTGCCAAACGGTTGCAAATGCTCCCCTGAGAGGTTTGGCGGTCGAAACAGAAGGCTTTTTATCACAGGAAAAGAAATCAGCCCTCGACAACTTAACCGGCAGAAAAATATTTTGTTGAAAAAATCCCTAAGCCCCGGGGTCACAATTTCATCAAAAATCTGACTTTCGGCAATTTACTCAAAAATGCTGCCAAACAGTTGCAAATGCTCCCCTGAGAGGTTTGGCGGTCGAAACAGAAGGCTTTTTATCACGGAAAAGGAAATCAGCCCAAAACAACTTAACCGGCAGAAAAAGATTTTTTTGAAAAAATCCCTAAGCCCCGGAGTCACAATTTCATCAGAAATCTGACTTTCGGCTTTTCACTCAAAAATAGTGCCAAACCGTTGCAAATGCTCCCGTGAGAGGTTTGGCGGTCGAAACAGAAGTCTTTTTATCACAGGAAAAGAAATCAGCCCTCGAAAACTTAACCGGCAGAAAAATATTTTGTTGAAAAAATCCCTAAGCCCCGGGGTCACAATTTCATCAAAAATCTGACTTTCGGCAATTTACTCAAAAATGCTGCCAAACGGTTGCAAATGCTCCCCTGAGAGGTTTGGCGGTCAAAACAGAAGGCTTTTTATCACGGAAAAGGAAATCAGCCCAAAACAACTTAACCGGCAGAAAAATATTTTTTTGAGAAAATCCCTAAGCCGCGGGGTCACAATTTCATCAAAATCTGACTTTCGGCAATTCACTCAAAAATGGTGCCAAACGGTTGCAAATGCTCCCCTGAGAGGTTTGGCGGTCGAAACAGAAGGCTTTTTATCACGGGAAAAGAAATCAGCCCAAGACAACTTAACCGGCAGAAAAATATTTTGTTGAAAAAATCCCTAAGCCCCGGGGTCACAATTTCATCAAAAATCTGACTTTCGGCATTTCAATCAAAAATGGTCCCAAACGGTTTCAAATGCTCCCGTGAGAGGTTTGGTGGTCGAAACAGAAGGCTTTTTATCACAGGAAAAGAAATCAGCCCTCAAAAACTTAACCGGCAGAAAAAGATTTTTTTGAAAAAATCCCTAAGCCGCGGGGTCACAATTTCATCAAAAATCTGACTTTCGGCAATTCACTCAAGAATGCTGCCAAACGGTTGCAAATGCTCCCCTGAGAGGTTTGGCGGTCGAAACAGAAGGCTTTTTATCACGGGAAAAGAAATCAGCCCAAGACAACTTAACCGGCAGAAAAATATTTTTTGGAAAAAATCCCTAAGGCCCGGGGTCACAATTTCATCAAAAATCTGACCTTCGGCATTTCACTCAAAAATGGTGCCAAACGGTTGCAAATGCTCCCCTGAGAGGTTTGGCGGTCGAAACAGAAGGCTTTTTCTCACGAGAAAAGAAATCAGCCCAAGACAACTTAACCGGCAGAAAAAGATGTTTTTGAAAAAATCCCTAAGCCCCGGGGTCACAATTTCATCAAAAATCTGACTTTCGGCAATTCACTCAAAAATGGTGCCAAACGGTTGCAAATGCTCCCCTGAGAGGTTTGGCGGTCGAAACAGAAGGCTTTTTATCATGGGAAAAGAAATCAGCCCAAGACAGCTTAACCGGCAGAAAAAGATTTTTTTGAAAAAATCCCTAAGCCCCGGGGTCACAATTTCATCAAAAATCAGACTTTCGGCAATTCACTCAAAAATGGTGCCAAACGGTTTCAAATACTCCCATGAGAGGTTCGATGGTCGAAACAGAAGGCTTTTTATCACAGGAAAAGAAATCAGCCCTCGAAAACTTAACCGGCAGAAAAATATTTTTTTGAAAAAATCCCTAAGCCACAAAACAACTTAACCGGCAGAAAAATATTTTTTTGAAAAAATCCCTAAGCCCCGGGGTCACAATTTCATCTAAAATCTGACTTTCGGCAATTCACTCAAAAATGGTGCCAAACGGTTTCAAATGCTCCCATGAGAGGTTTGGTGGTCGAAACAGAACGGTTTATATCACAGAGCAAGAAATCAGCCATGGACAACATAACCGGCAGAAAAATTGTGCCAAACGGTAGCAAATGCTCCCGTGAGAGGTTTGGCGGTCGAAAGAAAAGGCTTTTTGTCACAGGAAAAGAAAACAGCCCTCGACAACTTAACCAGCAGAAAAAGATGTTTTTGAAAAAATCCCTAAGCCCCGGGGTCACAATTTCATCAAAAATCTGACTTTCGGCATTTCACTAAAAAATGGTCCCAAATGGTTTCAAATGCTCCCGTGAGAGGTTTGGTGGTCGAAACAGAAGGCTTTTTATCACAGGAAAAGAAATCACCTGTCAGGGAACTGCCATCTGAGGCGCAGGAGGTGAAAGGGCTCACGGAGGGTGAGAGAGACCATTCAGCTGAGGAGGGGACCAGCAGGGGGAGAAGTGGAGTTCCAAGGGAAAGTGAGTCGGAGGGAGGGCTCAGAGACACTTCAAGCGAAAACAGTGGGGAGGTTTCAGGACCTCCTAGAGGGACACCCACTCCTCGCCGGAAACTGTCACGCCGAGAGTCCAGAAGATGCGTTTCCGTTAAGGAGCTTTTATGCTGGAAGAAGTTCCGTAAACGCCCACTGTCCGATTCAATGAGCGACTGATGGAGCCATGCTTAAGGAGCTCCGTCACAGACAGAGGTTTGTGGACTTAGCCAAACTCTGAGGGACTAGGATTTTACGCACAAGCAGCTCACCATCCCATCACAGCAATCGGACAGTCCCTGAAAGCAGCTTGTGCAGAGAGGCATCATGAGCAACCCAGCCAGAGCCGGGGGAGCAGGAGGAGCTGGAGAGGGTCCAAGCCTGGAAGAAAGGTACAGGGTGTTGGAAGTCCAACTAGCACTGCAAACGGCGAGGCTAGAGGAAAGGAGGGCGCAGGATGCAGAAAAGGCAAAAGGCGCTACACTAGCAAGAAAGATGCCAGGATTGGTGCAGAAGTTTGGGGGGGACCCCAGGAACTACCAAGCCTTTAGGACAGAGATGCAGTATGCTCTCGAGCTGCAGTTTAATGACTTTCCCGACGAGGCATCGCGAGTGGCGTTTGTGATTGGCCATCTTGAAGGGGGGGCGAGAGACTGGGTCAGACCCCTGATGGCAGGGAATAGTGAAATGCTGAAGGACACGAGGAAGTTTTTTCGCGCCATGGATTTGATGTTTTCCAGCGAGATTGAACAAGGACTGGTGCTCAGACAATTGATGGCTTGTAAACAGGGTAGCCGATCGGTTCGTGAGTACTGGACTGAGTTTACAATGTTGATACATAAATTGGGCTGGGACCTATCGGCGGAACCCATTCAAATGCTTTTTGAAGAGGGACTTTCTTCGGCGGTGAAAGACGAACTTTCCCGGGCGCCCAGGGCGGAGTCTATGGACCAGCTGACCAAATCAGCGCTGACCATTGGAGCGCGCCAGGAGGCAAGAGCCTTGGAGAAGCGGGAGGGGAAAGGAGAGCGTTGGAGGGATTTCCGCATTCCAGAGATTCCGGAGCCAAATCTCCCGCCAGGAGAGCCGATGGAAGTTGGAACAGCGCGCGCGCGCACAGTTTCAAATCTCAGTGAAGGGAGGAAGAAGGAGGGAAAGAGCGCCAAGAAATGTTATCTCTGCCAGCAGCCAGGTCACTTTGCCAGAGTCTGCCCGCAAAGAAAGGAATGGCAAGGGATGGCAGGAGCTGTTGGGGGGAAGGAGGAGGGAGTCCAGGAGCCAGTAAAAGCCAACGCCTGGCTGCCACCGTCAGGGCACTGCAGCCAGGCCAAGGAGCAGTAAAAGTGCCCACTCCGGAACCTCCAAGGCCAGCCCTGGTAATAGAGGTGTTGCTAGAGCTGGCAAACGGATACCCACTAAAGACAAAGGCGCTGTTGGACTCAGGCAGCTCCTGTAATTTTATGAGTAAGGAGTTTGCAGCTGAACACCAGATACAGATACTCCCTTTAAGCAACCCCCTGCAGGTGACCACGATCGATGGGAGGGAGCTGTTGGGAGGAGAAGTTAGCCTACAGACCGTCCCAATGGTTATGAGGGTGGCCAGGCACACAGAAAGGATAGCGTTCAATGTGGCCACCCTGGGAGGGGCTCCCGTCATTTTGGGAATGAGCTGGCTAGTGTTGCATGATCCGCTAGTGGGCTGGCATCAGAGAGTGGTTTCCTTTGGGTCAGCACATTGCCTGGAACACTGCAGGGAGGGAAAGGTCCCAGAAGGGGCAAAAGCCTTTCTAGCAGGGACGGAAGTGGCGGACAAAGGGAAGGTGCCCAAACAATACGCTGACCTGAGCAAAGTCTTCAGCGAAAGGGAAGCAGATAAACTACCACCGCATAGAGCCTTTGACTGCCAAATTAACCTGGTCCCTGGGGCCCAGCTCCCTGTGGGCAAGCTGTACGCCATGTCAGACAGGGAAATGCAGGAGTTAAGGGAGTTTATTGATAAAAACCTGAAGAGGGGCTTCATCAGAGAGTCCAGAGCGGTGGGGGGGAGCCCAGTGTTTTTTGTGGACAAAAAAAACACGGATAAACTCAGGCTTGTAGTGGACTACCGGAGGCTAAATGCCGTGTCAGAACCAGTGACTTTCCCTATGCCCAGGATTGATGACATTTTGACCAGGGTGAGGAAGGGAAAGATATTCACGAAATTGGACCTGAGAGGGGCATACAACCTGATACAAATGAGGAAAGGGGATGAATGGAAAACCACCATGTTCACCCCTTTGGGGGCTTTTGAATATCTCGTTATGCCATTCGGATTGCAATCAGGCTCCACATGTTTTCAATCGCTCATGAACCATGTCCTGGGACCTCTGCTCTACAAGAATTGCGTGGCCTTCCTCGATGACGTGCTGATATATTCAGAGAATGAGGAGCAGCATGTAAAGGATGTCAGGGAAGTGCTGAGCCAACTGCAAGCAAACCAGCTGTGGGTGAAATTGGAGAAGTGTCAGTTTCACACCAAGGAGGTGGAATTCCTGGGGTACCGCTTATCAGACAAGGGATTAGCTATGGATCCAGGCAAGGTCCAGGCGGTGCTGGAATGGAAGCCACCGAAAACGAAAAAGGATGTGCAAAGGTTCTTAGGGTTTGGGAACTTTTACCGTAAATTCATCAAGAACTTTGCCCACTTAACGGCTCCCATCACGGACTGTCTAAGCAGCAAGAAGAAATTCGTTTGGACGGCGGAGGCGGAGCAAGCATTTGAGGAATTGAAAAGGGCATTCGCTTCGGAAGAACAGCTCCTGCATGTGGATTTACAAAAACCCATGAGAGTGGAAACTGATGCTTCAGACCGGGCGGTGGGGGCGGTGCTGCTTCAGCCAGGGAGCAATAAGTCGGAATGGAGACCGTGTGCCTTCTTTTCACGTAAGCTGAACAAATCCGAGAGGAACTACACCGTATATGATCGAGAACTACTCGCCATTCACGAAGCGTTCCGGAGATGGAGACATTTACTAATTGGCGCACAGCATAAGGTGCAAGTGTGTACGGACCACAAGAATCTGGAGTATTGGAGAACGGCACGAGTGCTCAACCAACGACAAGTGAGGTGGGCCCAGGAGTTCTCCAAATTCCATTTTGAAATTTGCTATGTGCCAGGTCCAGAAAACATCAGAGCGGACGCTCTCTCGCGCAAACCTGAATATTTGGAGGGGGAGGGAGCGCCTGAAGAGAGACATATTATCCCAGAGGACCACTGGGTGTGTGGGGCAGCCTGGGTGGGGCAAAGGGAACTGGTAGAGGGAACGGTAAATGATGAATACGCCCAGAATAAGCTCAGAGGTTTAAGGGGAGAGGGAGAAGACCCCGGAGGTTTTGAAGAAAGAAACGGGGCATTGTATTACAAAGGGGCACTATATATACCCGAAGGGGAATTGAGGGGGAGAGTACTCAAACAGCTGCACGACAACCCCACAGCGGGGCATTTTGGGTAACACAAGACCATGTGGTTGGTGACCAGGGAGTTTTGGTGGCCCAAGGTGAGGGAGGATGTACGGGAGTATGTGAGAGGGTGTGACCAATGCCAGAGAGCCAAGGGAGAAAGGCGGGCGCCAGCGGGGTTATTAGAACCGTTACCCACACCAGAACGACCGTGGGAGGCGGTATCGATAGATTTTATGACTGATCTGCCTAAATCCCAGGGGAAAACCGCCATACTAGTCGTAGTAGACTTGTTAACTAAGATGGGTCACTTTGTAGCTTGCTCACATGCAGTCACGGCGGAAGAGACAGCGAAATTGTTTGTAGAACATATTTTTAGGCTGCATGGCGCCCCCTTGAGGGTGGTCTCCGACAGAGGGAAACAGTTCACATCCAGATTCTGGAGGAAACTTATGAGCTTGTTGCACGTAGAGGTCAACTTTTCGACTGCCAGGCACCCTGAGACCAATGGGCAGGCGGAGAGGGCAAACGGTATCCTCCAACAATACCTGAGGTGTTATGTCAATGACAGAGAGAACGATTGGGTCGAAAAGTTGGCGCTAGCAGAATTTGCTTACAATAATGCGGAGAATGTGTCCACCGGGATGAGCCCCTTTTTGGCTAATTATGGGTGCCACCCCAGGGCGTTTCCAGGGGGAGGAGGGGAGAGATGGAGTGCCCCGGCCGCTGAACATTTTGTAGAAGAAATGGAAGCGATCCATCGTCAACTCCAACTCAACTTAGAAAGGGCCAAAGAAGAATATAAGAGGCAGGCAGACAAGAGCAGAAGGGAAGGTGAAACCATTAGGGTGGGGAGTCAGGTCTGGCTATCAACCCAAGGGTTGCCGTTCAAGGGGGGTTGCAAAAAATTGAGACCCAAAAGATTGGGACCATTTGAGGTCATCCAACAGGTCAACCCAGTGGCTTTCAGACTCCGGTTACCGAACCACATGAAACTGCACCCAGTATTTCACAGGTCATTACTGTCACCATATAGGGGGGAAGGTGCAGGGGTATCCACACGGGGGCCAGTCTTAGAAGAAAGGGAAAGCAGCAACCATGTGGCGGAAATCATCGACTCCAGGTGGAAGGGTAATCAGGTGGAGTATTTAGTCGCGTGGGAAGGGGAACCGGAGTCGGAAAACACCTGGGTGACGGCAGAGGAGGTCAGTGATGAGATCTTGATCGAAACGTTCCACCGAAGGTTCCCCAGGAAACCTCAGCCAGTAGCGAGGTTCAGGAGGGAGTACTTTGGCACCACCGATGATGAGGAGGAACTGGAAGGATTCAGGGAATCGGAGTTGGAAGTAGGAACAGACTCCGATGAGGAGGAGTACTTGGAAACCGGAAACAGCAACAGGTGGAGGGAAGTGTTCGAAACTTCGGAAGATGAGGGAGGTTCTTTCAGGGGTTTTACTCCCTCGCCTCTCGCAGAGGAGGGGAGGGAAGGGGGTGAAGGGGGCCCTGGAGGGGAGGTGGATGTCAGGGAACTGCCATCTGAGGCGCAGGAGGTGAAAGGGCTCACGGAGGGTGAGAGAGACCATTCAGCTGAGGAGGGGACCAGCAGGGGGAGAAGTGGAGTTCCAAGGGAAAGTGAGGCGGAGGGAGGGCTCAGAGACACTTCAAGCGAGAACAGTGGGGAGGTTTCAGGACCTCCTAGAGGGACACCCACTCCTCGCCGGAAACTGTCACGCCGAGAGTCCAGAAGACGCGTTTCCGTTAAGGAGCTTTTATGCTGGAAGAAGTTCCGTAAACGCCCACTGTCCGATTCAACGAGCGACTGATGGAGCCATGCTTAAGGAGCTCCGTCACAGACAGAGGTTTGTGGACTTAGCCAAACTCTGAGGGACTAGGATTTTACGCACAAGCAGCTCACCATCCCATCACATCACCCCTCGAAAACTTAACCGGCAGAAAAAGATTTTTTTGAAAAAATCCCTAAGCCCCGGGGTCACAATTTCATCAAAAATCTGACTTTCGGCAATTCACTCAAAAATGGTGCCAAACGGCTGCAAATGCAAAAACGGTTGCAAAAAAATCCCTAAGTCGCGGGGTAACAATTTCATCAAAAATCTGACTTTCGGCAATTCACTCAAAAATGGTGCCAAACGTTTGCAAATGCTCCCCTGAGAGGTTTGGCGGTCGAAACAGAAGGCTTTTTATCACGAGAAAAGAAATCAGCCCAAGACAACATAACCGGCAGAAAAAGATTTTTTTGAAAAAATCCCTAAGCCCCGGGGTCACAATTTCATCAGAAATCTGACTTTCGGCTTTTCACTCAAAAATGGTCCCAAACGGTTTCAAATGCTCCCGTGAGAGGTTTGGTGGTCGAAACAGGAGGCTTTTTATCACAGGAAAAGAAATCAGCCCTCGAAAACTTAACCGGCAGAAAAAGATTTTTTTGAAAAAATCCCTAAGCCCCGGAGTCACAATTTCATCAAAAATCTGACTTTCGGCAATTCACTCAAAAATGGTGCCAAACGGTTGCAAATGCTCCCCTGAGAGGTTTGGCGGTCGAAAGAGAAGGCTTTATATCACAGAGCAAGAAATCAGCCATGGACAACATAACTGGCAGAAAAATTGTGCCAAACAGTAGCAAATGCTCCCGTGAGACGTTTGGCAGTCGAAAGAAAAGGCTTTTTATCACAGGAAAAGAAAACAGCCCGCGACAACTTAACCGGCAGAAAAAGATGTTTTTGAAAAAATCCCTAAGCCCCGGAGTCACAATTTCATCAAAATCTGACTTTCGGCAATTCACTCAAAAATGGTGCCAAAAGGTTGCAAATGCTCCCCTGAGAGGTTTGGCGGTCGAAACAGAAGGCTTTTTATCACGGGAAAAGAAATCAGCCCAAGACAACTTAACCGGCAGAAAAATATTTTGTTAAAAAAATCCCTAAGCCCCGGGGTCACAATTTCATCAAAAATCTGACTTTCGGCAATTTACTCAAAAATGGTGCCAAACGGTTGCAAATGCTCCCCTGAGAGGTTTGGCGGTCGAAACAGAAGGCTTTTTAACACGGGAAAGGAAATCAGCCCAAGACAACTTAACCGGCAGAAAAAGATTTTTTGGAAAAAATCCCTAAGCCCCGGGGTCACAATTTCATCAAAAATCAGACTTTCGGCATTTCAATCAAAAATGGTCCCAAACGGTTTCAAATGCTCCCATGAGAGGTTTGGTGGTCGAAACAGAAGGCTTTTTATCACATGAAAAGAAATCAGCCCTCAAAAACTTAACCGGCAGAAAAAGATTTTTTTGAAAAAATCCCTAAGCCCCGGGGTCACAATTTCATCAAAAATCTGACTTTCGGCAATTCACTAAAAAATGGTGCCAAACGGTTGCAAATGCTCCCCTCAGAGGTTTGGCGGTCGAAACAGAAGGGTTTTTATCACGGTAAAAGAAATCAGCCCAAGACAACTTAACCGGCAGAAAAAGATTTTTTTGAAAAAATCCCTAAGCCCCGGGGTCACAATTTCATCAAAAATCTGACTTTCGGCAATTCACTCAAAAATGGTGCCAAACGGTTGCAAATGCTCCCCTGAGAGGTTTGGCGGTCGAAGCAGAAGGCTTTTTATCACAGACCAAGAAATCAGCCATGGACAACATAACCGGCAGAAAAATTGTGCCAAACGGTAGCAAATGCTCCCGTGAGAGGTTTGGCGGTCGAAAGAAAAGGCTTTTTATCACAGGAAAAGAAAACAGCCCTCAACAACTTAACCGGCAGAAAAAGATGTTTTTGAAAAAATCCCTAAGCCCCGGGGTCACAATTTCATCAAAAATCAGACTTTCGGCATTTCAATCAAAAATGGTCCCAAATGGTTTCAAATGCTCCCGTGAGAGGTTTGGTGGTCGAAACAGAAGGCTTTTTATCACAGGAAAAGAAATCAGCCCTCAAAAACTTAACCGGCAGAAAAAGATTTTTTTGAAAAAATCCCTAAGCCGCGTGGTCACAATTTCATCAAAAATCTGACTTTCGGCAATTCACTCAAGAATGCTGCCAAACGGTTGCAAATGCTCCCCTGAGAGGTTTGGCGGTCGAAACAGAAGGCTTTTTATCACGGGAAAAGAAATCAGCCCAAGACAACTTAACCGGCAGAAAAATATTTTTTGGAAAAAATCCCTAAGCCCCGGGGTCACAATTTCATCAAAAATCTGACCTTCGGCATTTCACTCAAAAATGGTGCCAAACGGTTACAAATGCTCCCCTGAGAGGTTTGGCGGTCGAAACAGAAGGCTTTTTATCACGAGAAAAGAAATCAGCCCAAGACAACTTAACCGGCAGAAAAAGATGTTTTTGAAAAAATCCCTAAGCCCCGGGGTCACAATTTCATCAAAAATCAGACTTTCGGCATTTCAATCAAAAATGGTCCCAAACGGTTTCAAATGCTCCCGTGAGAGGTTTGGTGGTCGAAACAGAAGGCTTTTTAACACAGGAAAAGAAATCAGCCCTCAAAAACTTAACCGGCAGAAAAAGATTTTTTTGAAAAAATCCCTAAGCCCCAGGGTCACAATTTCATCAAAAATCTGACTTTCGGCAATTCACTCAAAAATGGTGGCAAACGGTGGCAAATGCTCCCCTAAGAGGTTTGGTGGTCGAAACAGAAGGCTTTTTATCACAGGAAAAGAAATCAGCCCTCGAAAACTTAACCGGCAGAAAAAGATTTTTTTGAAAAAATCCCTAAGCCGCGGGGTCACAATTTCATCAAAAATCTGACTTTCGGCAATTCACTCAAAAATGGTGCCAAACGGTTGCAAATGCTCCCCTGAGAGGTTTGGCGGTCGAAACAGAAGGCTTTTTATCACGGGAAAGGAAATCAGCCCAAAACAACTTAACCGGCAGAAAAATATTTTTTTGAAAAAATCCCTAAGCCGCGGGGTCACAATTTCATCAGAAATCTGACTTTCGGCTTTTCACTCAAAAATAGTGCCAAACGGTTGCAAATGCTCCCGTGAGAGGTTTGGCGGTCGAAACAAAAGGCTTTTTATCACAGGAAAAGAAATCAGCCCTCGAAAACTTAACCGGCAGAAAAAGATTTTTTTGAAAAAATCCCTAAGCCCCGGGGTTACAATTTCATCAAAAATCTGACTTTCGGCAATTCACTCAAAAATGGTGGCAAACGGTGGCAAATGCTCCCCTAAGAGGTTTGGTGGTCGAAACAGAAGGCTTTTTATCACAGGAAAAGAAATCAGCCCTCGAAAACTTAACCGGCAGAAAAAGATTTTTTTGAAAAAATCCCTAAGCCCCGGAGTCACAATTTCATCAAAATTTGACTTTCTGCAATTCACTCAAAAATGGTGCCAAACGGTGGCAAATGCTCCCCTAAGAGGTTTGGTGGTCGAAACAGAAGGCTTTTCATCACAGGAAAAGAAATCAGCCCTCGAAAACTTAACCGGCAGAAAAAGATTTTTTTGAAAAAATCCCTAAGCCCCGGAGTCACAATTTCATCAAAATTTGACTTTCTGCAATTCACTCAAAAATGGTGCCAAACGGTTGCAAATGCTCCCCTGAGAGGTTTGGCGGTCGAAACGGAAGGCTTTTTATCACAGGAAAAGAAATCAGCCCTCGACAACTTAACCGGCAGAAAAATATTTTGTTGAAAAAATCCCTAAGCCCCGGGGTCACAATTTCATCAAAAATCTGACTTTCGGCAATTTACTCAAAAATGCTGCCAAACGGTTGCAAATGCTCCCCTGAGAGGTTTGGCGGTCGAAACAGAAGGCTTTTTATCACGGAAAAGGAAATCAGCCCAAAACAACTTAACCGGCAGAAAAAGATTTTTTTGAAAAAATCCCTAAGCCCCGGAGTCACAATTTCATCAGAAATCTGACTTTTGGCTTTTCACTCAAAAATAGTGCCAAACCGTTGCAAATGCTCCCGTGAGAGGTTTGGCGGTCGAAACAGAAGTCTTTTTATCACAGGAAAAGAAATCAGCCCTCGAAAACTTAACCGGCAGAAAAATATTTTGTTGAAAAAATCCCTAAGCCCCGGGGTCACAATTTCATCAAAAATCTGACTTTCGGCAATTCACTCAAAAATGGTGCCAAACGGTTGCAAATGCTCCCCTGAGAGGTTTGGCGGTCGAAGCAGAAGGCTTTTTATCACAGACCAAGAAATCAGCCATGGACAACATAACCGGCAGAAAAATTGTGCCAAACGGTAGCAAATGCTCCCGTGAGAGGTTTGGCGGTCGAAAGAAAAGGCTTTTTATCACAGGAAAAGAAAACAGCCCTCGACAACTTAACCGGCAGAAAAAGATGTTTTTGAAAAAATCCCTAAGCCCCGGGGTCACAATTTCATCAAAAATCAGACTTTCGGCATTTCAATCAAAAATGGTCCCAAACGGTTTCAAATGCTCCCGTGAGAGGTTTGGTGGTCGAAACAGAAGGCTTTTTATCACAGGAAAAGAAATCAGCCCTCAAAAACTTAACCGGCAGAAAAAGATTTTTTTGAAAAAATCCCTAAGCCGCGGGGTCACAATTTCATCAAAAATCTGACTTTCGGCAATTCACTCAAGAATGCTGCCAAACGGTTGCAAATGCTCCCCTGAGAGGTTTGGCGGTCGAAACAGAAGGCTTTTTATCACGGGAAAAGAAATCAGCCCAAGACAACTTAACCGGCAGAAAAATATTTTTTGGAAAAAATCCCTAAGGCCCGGGGTCACAATTTCATCAAAAATCTGACCTTCGGCATTTCACTCAAAAATGGTGCCAAACGGTTGCAAATGCTCCCCTGAGAGGTTTGGCGGTCGAAACAGAAGGCTTTTTATCACGAGAAAAGAAATCAGCCCAAGACAACTTAACCGGCAGAAAAAGATGTTTTTGAAAAAATCCCTAAGCCCCGGGGTCACAATTTCATCAAAAATCAGACTTTCGGCATTTCAATCAAAAATGGTCCCAAACGGTTTCAAATGCTCCCGTGAGAGGTTTGGTGGTCGAAACAGAAGGCTTTTTAACACAGGAAAAGAAATCAGCCCTCAAAAACTTAACCGGCAGAAAAAGATTTTTTTGAAAAAATCCCTAAGCCCCAGGGTCACAATTTCATCAAAAATCTGACTTTCGGCAATTCACTCAAAAATGGTGGCAAACGGTGGCAAATGCTCCCCTAAGAGGTTTGGTGGTCGAAACAGAAGGCTTTTTATCACAGGAAAAGAAATCAGCCCTCGAAAACTTAACCGGCAGAAAAAGATTTTTTTGAAAAAATCCCTAAGCCGCGGCGTCACAATTTCATCAAAAATCTGACTTTCGGCAATTCACTCAAAAATGGTGCCAAACGGTTGCAAATGCTCCCCTGAGAGGTTTGGTGGTCGAAACAGAAGGCTTTTTATCACAGGAAAAGAAATCAGCCCTCGAAAACTTAACCGGCAGAAAAAGATTTTTTTGAAAAAATCCCTAAGCCCCGGAGTCACAATTTCATCAAAATTTGACTTTCTGCAATTCACTCAAAAATGGTGCCAAACGGTGGCAAATGCTCCCCTAAGAGGTTTGGTGGTCGAAACAGAAGGCTTTTCATCACAGGAAAAGAAATCAGCCCTCGAAAACTTAACCGGCAGAAAAAGATTTTTTTGAAAAAATCCCTAAGCCCCGGAGTCACAATTTCATCAAAATTTGACTTTCTGCAATTCACTCAAAAATGGTGCCAAACGGTTGCAAATGCTCCCCTGAGAGGTTTGGCGGTCGAAACAGAAGGCTTTTTATCACAGGAAAAGAAATCAGCCCTCGACAACTTAACCGGCAGAAAAATATTTTGTTGAAAAAATCCCTAAGCCCCGGGGTCACAATTTCATCAAAAATCTGACTTTCGGCAATTTACTCAAAAATGCTGCCAAACGGTTGCAAATGCTCCCCTGAGAGGTTTGGCGGTCGAAACAGAAGGCTTTTTATCACGGAAAAGGAAATCAGCCCAAAACAACTTAACCGGCAGAAAAATATTTTGTTGAAAAAATCCCTAAGCCCCGGAGTCACAATTTCATCAAAAATCTGACTTTCGGCTTTTCACTCAAAAATAGTGCCAAACCGTTGCAAATGCTCCCGTGAGAGGTTTGGCGGTCGAAACAGAAGTCTTTTTATCACAGGAAAAGAAATCAGCCCTCGAAAACTTAACCGGCAGAAAAATATTTTGTTGAAAAAATCCCTAAGCCCCGGGGTCACAATTTCATCAAAAATCTGACTTTCGGCAATTTACTCAAAAATGCTGCCAAACGGTTGCAAATGCTCCCCTGAGAGGTTTGGCGGTCGAAACAGAAGGCTTTTTATCACGGAAAAGGAAATCAGCCCAAAACAACTTAACCGGCAGAAAAAGATGTTTTTGAAAAAATCCCTAAGCCCCGGGGTCACAATTTCATCAAAAATCAGACTTTCGGCATTTCAATCAAAAATGGTCCCAAACGGTTTCAAATGCTCCCGTGAGAGGTTTGGTGGTCGAAACAGAAGGCTTTTTAACACAGGAAAAGAAATCAGCCCTCAAAAACTTAACCGGCAGAAAAAGATTTTTTTGAAAAAATCCCTAAGCCCCAGGGTCACAATTTCATCAAAAATCTGACTTTCGGCAATTCACTCAAAAATGGTGGCAAACGGTGGCAAATGCTCCCCTAAGAGGTTTGGTGGTCGAAACAGAAGGCTTTTTATCACAGGAAAAGAAATCAGCCCTCGAAAACTTAACCGGCAGAAAAAGATTTTTTTGAAAAAATCCCTAAGCCCCAGGGTCACAATTTCATCAAAAATCTGACTTTCGGCAATTCACTCAAAAATGGTGCCAAACGGTTGCAAATGCTCCCCTGAGAGGTTTGGCGGTCGAAACAGAAGGCTTTTTATCACGGGAAAGGAAATCAGCCCAAAACAACTTAACCGGCAGAAAAATATTTTTTTGAAAAAATCCCTAAGCCGCGGGGTCACAATTTCATCAGAAATCTGACTTTCGGCTTTTCACTCAAAAATAGTGCCAAACGGTTGCAAATGCTCCCGTGAGAGGTTTGGCGGTCGAAACAAAAGGCTTTTTATCACAGGAAAAGAAATCAGCCCTCGAAAACTTAACCGGCAGAAAAAGATTTTTTTGAAAAAATCCCTAAGCCCCGGGATTACAATTTCATCAAAAATCTGACTTTCGGCAATTCACTCAAAAATGGTGGCAAACGGTGGCAAATGCTCCCCTAAGAGGTTTGGTGGTCGAAACAGAAGGCTTTTTATCACAGGAAAAGAAATCAGCCCTCGAAAACTTAACTGGCAGAAAAAGATTTTTTTGAAAAAATCCCTAAGCCCCGGAGTCACAATTTCATCAAAATTTGACTTTCTGCAATTCACTCAAAAATGGTGCCAAACGGTGGCAAATGCTCCCCTAAGAGGTTTGGTGGTCGAAACAGAAGGCTTTTCATCACAGGAAAAGAAATCAGCCCTCGAAAACTTAACCGGCAGAAAAAGATTTTTTTGAAAAAATCCCTAAGCCCCGGAGTCACAATTTCATCAAAAATCTGACTTTCGGCAATTTACTCAAAAATGCTGCCAAACGGTTGCAAATGCTCCCCTGAGAGGTTTGGCGGTCGAAACAGAAGGCTTTTTATCACGGAAAAGGAAATCAGCCCAAAACAACTTAACCGGCATCAAAAGATTTTTTTGAAAAAATCCCTAAGCCCCGGAGTCACAATTTCATCAGAAATCTGACTTTCGGCTTTTCACTCAAAAATAGTGCCAAACCGTTGCAAATGCTCCCGTGAGAGGTTTGGCGGTCGAAACAGAAGGCTTTTTATCACAGGAAAAGAAATCAGCCCTCGAAAACTTAACCGGCAGAAAAATATTTTGTTGAAAAAATCCCTAAGCCCCGGGGTCACAATTTCATCAAAAATCTGACTTTCGGCAATTTACTCAAAAATGCTGCCAAACGGTTGCAAATGCTCCCCTGAGAGGTTTGGCGGTCGAAACAGAAGGCTTTTTATCACGGAAAAGGAAATCAGCCCAAAACAACTTAACCGGCAGAAAAATATTTTTTTGAGAAAATCCCTAAGCCGCGGGGTCACAATTTCATCAAAATCTGACTTTCGGCAATTCACTCAAAAATGGTGCCAAACGGTTGCAAATGCTCCCCTGAGAGGTTTGGCGGTCGAAACAGAAGGCTTTTTATCACGGGAAAAGAAATCAGCCCAAGACAACTTAACCGGCAGAAAAATATTTTGTTGAAAAAATCCCTAAGCCCCGGGGTCACAATTTCATCAAAAATCTGACTTTCGGCAATTTACTCAAAAATGGTGCCAAACGGTTGCAAATGCTCCCCTGAGAGGTTTGGCGGTCGACACAGAAGGCTTTTTAACACGGGAAAGGAAATCAGCCCAAGACAACTTAACCGGCAGAAAAATATTTTTTTGAAAAAATCCCTAAGCCCCAGGGTCACAATTTCATCAAAAATCTGACTTTCGGCAATTTACTCAAAAATGGTGCCAAACGGTAGCAAATGCTCCCGTGAGAGGTTTGGCAGTCGAAAGAAAAGGCTTTTTATCACAGGAAAAGAAAACAGCCCTTGACAACTTAACAAGCAGAAAAAGATGTTTTTGAAAAAATCGCTAAGCCCCGGGGTCACAATTTCATCTAAAATCTGACTTTCGGCATTTCCCTCAAAAATGGTCCCAAACGGTTTCAAATGCTCCCGTGAGAGGTTTGGTGGTCGAAACAGAAGGCTTTTTATCACAGGAAAAGAAATCACCCCTCGAAAACTTAACCGGCAGAAAAAGATTTTTTTGAAAAAATCCCTAAGCCGCGGGGTCACAATTTCATCAAAAATCTGACTTTCGGCAATTCACTCAAGAATGGTGCCAAACGGTTGCAAATGCTCCCCTGAGAGGTTTGGCGGTCTAAACAGAAGGCTTTTTATCACGGGAAAGGAAATCAGTCCAAAACAACTTAACCGACAGAAAAATATTTTTTTGAATAAATCCCTAAGCCCCGGGGTCACAATTTCATCTAAAATCTGACTTTCGGCAATTCACTCAAAAATGGTGCCAAACGGTTGCAAATGCTCCCCTGAGAGGTTTGGCGGTCGAAACAGAAGGCTTTATATCACAGAGCAAGAAATCAGCCATGGACAACATAACCGGCAGAAAAATTGTGCCAAACGGTAGCAAATGCTCCCGTGAGAGGTTTGGCGGTCGAAAGAAAAGGCTTTTTATCACAGGAAAAGAAAACAGCCCTCGACAACTTAACCAGCAGAAAAAGATGTTTTTGAAAAAATCCCTAAGCCCCGGATTCATAATTTCATCAAAAATCTGACTTTCGGCATTTCACTCAAAAATGGTGCCAAACGGTTGCAAATGCTCCCCTGAGAGGTTTGGCGGTCGAAACAGAAGGCTTTTTATCACGAGAAAAGAAATCAGCCCAAGACAACTTAACCGGCAGAAAAAGATTTTTTTGAAAAAATCCCTAAGCCCCGGGGTTACAATTTCATCAAAAATCTGACTTTCGGCAATTCACTCAAAAATTGTGCCAAACGGTGGCAAAGGCTCCCCTAAGAGGTTTGGTGGTCGAAACAGAAGGCTTTTTATCACAGGAAAAGAAATCAGCCCTCGAAAACTTAACCGGCAGAAAAAGATTTTTTTGAAAAAATCCCTAAGCCCCGGAGTCACAATTTCATCAAAATCTGACTTTCGGCAATTCACTCAAAAATGGTGCCAAACGGTTGCAAATGCTCCCCTGAGAGGTTTGGCGGTCGAAACAGAAGGCTTTTTATCACAGGAAAAGAAATCAGCCCTCGACAACTTAACCGGCAGAAAAATATTTTGTTGAAAAAATTCCTAAGCCCCGGGGTCACAATTTCATCTAAAATCTGACTTTCGGCAATTCACTCAAAAATGGTGCCAAACGGTTGCAAATGCTCCCGTGAGAGGTTTCGCGGTCGAAACAGAAGGCTTTTTATCACAGGAAAAGAAATCAGCCCTCGAAAACTTAACCGGCAGAAAAAGATTTTTTTGAAAAAATCCCTAAGCCGCGGGGTCACAATTTCATCAAAAATCTGACTTTCGGCAATTCACTCAAAAATGGTGCCAAAAGGTTGCAAATGCTCCCCTGAGAGGTTTGGCGGTCGAAACAGAAGGCTTTATATCACAGAGCAAGAAATCATCCATGGACAACATAACCGGCAGAAAAATTGTGCCAAACGGTAACAAATGCTCCCGTGAGAGGTTTGGCAGTCGAAAGAAAAGGCTTTTTATCACAGGAAAAGAAAACAGCCCTCGACAACTTAACCAGCAGAAAAAGATATTTTTGAAAAAATCCCTAAGCCGCGGGGTCACAATTTCATCAAAAATCTGACTTTCGGCAATTCACTCAAAAATGGTGCCAAACGCTTGCAAATGCTCCCCTGAGAGGTTTGGCGGTCGAAACAGAAGGCTTTATATCACAGAGCAAGAAATCAGCTATGGACAACATAACCGGCAGAAAAATTGTGCCAAACGGTAGCAAATGCTCCCGTGAGAGGTTTGGCAGTCGAAAGAAAAGGCTTTTTATCACAGGAAAAGAAAACAGCCCTTGACAACTTAACAAGCAGAAAAAGATGTTTTTGAAAAAATCGCTAAGCCCCGGGGTCACAATTTCATCTAAAATCTGACTTTCGGCATTTCCCTCAAAAATGGTCCCAAACGGTTTCAAATGCTCCCGTGAGAGGTTTGGTGGTCGAAACAGAAGGCTTTTTATCACAGGAAAAGAAATCACCCCTCGAAAACTTAACCGGCAGAAAAAGATTTTTTTGAAAAAATCCCTAAGCCGCGGGGTCACAATTTCATCAAAAATCTGACTTTCGGCAATTCACTCAAGAATGGTGCCAAACGGTTGCAAATGCTCCCCTGAGAGGTTTGGCGGTCTAAACAGAAGGCTTTTTATCACGGGAAAGGAAATCAGCCCAAAACAACTTAACCGACAGAAAAATATTTTTTTGAATAAATCCCTAAGCCCCGGGGTCACAATTTCATCTAAAATCTGACTTTCGGCAATTCACTCAAAAATGGTGCCAAACGGTTGCAAATGCTCCCCTGAGAGGTTTGGCGGTCGAAACAGAAGGCTTTATATCACAGAGCAAGAAATCAGCCATGGACAACATAACCGGCAGAAAAATTGTGCCAAACGGTAGCAAATGCTCCCGTGAGAGGTTTGGCGGTCGAAAGAAAAGGCTTTTTATCACAGGAAAAGAAAACAGCCCTCGACAACTTAACCAGCAGAAAAAGATGTTTTTGAAAAAATCCCTAAGCCCCGGATTCATAATTTCATCAAAAATCTGACTTTCGGCATTTCACTCAAAAATGGTGCCAAACGGTTGCAAATGCTCCCCTGAGAGGTTTGGCGGTCGAAACAGAAGGCTTTTTATCACGAGAAAAGAAATCAGCCCAAGACAACTTAACCGGCAGAAAAAGATTTTTTTGAAAAAATCCCTAAGCCCCGGGGTTACAATTTCATCAAAAATCTGACTTTCGGCAATTCACTCAAAAATTGTGCCAAACGGTGGCAAAGGCTCCCCTAAGAGGTTTGGTGGTCGAAACAGAAGGCTTTTTATCACAGGAAAAGAAATCAGCCCTCGAAAACTTAACCGGCAGAAAAAGATTTTTTTGAAAAAATCCCTAAGCCCCGGAGTCACAATTTCATCAAAATCTGACTTTCGGCAATTCACTCAAAAATGGTGCCAAACGGTTGCAAATGCTCCCCTGAGAGGTTTGGCGGTCGAAACAGAAGGCTTTTTATCACAGGAAAAGAAATCAGCCCTCGACAACTTAACCGGCAGAAAAATATTTTGTTGAAAAAATTCCTAAGCCCCGGGGTCACAATTTCATCTAAAATCTGACTTTCGGCAATTCACTCAAAGATGGTGCCAAACGGTTGCAAATGCTCCCGTGAGAGGTTTCGCGGTCGAAACAGAAGGCTTTTTATCACAGGAAAAGAAATCAGCCCTCGAAAACTTAACCGGCAGAAAAAGGTTTTTTTTGAAAAAATCCCTAAGCCGCGGGGTCACAATTTCATCAAAAATCTGACTTTCGGCAATTCACTCAAAAATGGTGCCAAAAGGTTGCAAATGCTCCCCTGAGAGGTTTGGCGGTCGAAACAGAAGGCTTTATATCACAGAGCAAGAAATCATCCATGGACAACATAACCGGCAGAAAAATTGTGCCAAACGGTAACAAATGCTCCCGTGAGAGGTTTGGCAGTCGAAAGAAAAGGCTTTTTATCACAGGAAAAGAAAACAGCCCTCGACAACTTAACCAGCAGAAAAAGATATTTTTGAAAAAATCCCTAAGCCCCGGGGTCACAATTTCATCAAAAATCTGACTTTCGGCATTTCACTCAAAAATGGTCCCAAATGGTTTCAAATGCTCCCGTGAGAGGTTTGGTGGTCGAAACAGAAGGCTTTTATCACAGGAAAAGAAATCACCCCTCGAAAACTTAACGGGCAGAAAAAGATTTTTTTGAAAAAATCCCTAAGCCCCGGGGTCACAATTTCATCTAAAATCTGACTTTCGGCAATTCACTCAAAAATGGTGCCAAACGGTTGCAAATGCTCCCCTGAGAGGTTTGGCGGTCGAAACAGAAGGCTTTATATCACAGAGCAAGAAATCATCCATGGACAACATAACCGGCAGAAAAATTGTGCCAAACGGTAACAAATGCTCCCGTGAGAGGTTTGGCAGTCGAAAGAAAAGGCTTTTTATCACAGGAAAAGAAAACAGCCCTCGACAACTTAACCAGCAGAAAAAGATATTTTTGAAAAAATCCCTAAGCCGCGGGGTCACAATTTCATCAAAAATCTGACTTTCGGCAATTCACTCAAAAATGGTGCCAAACGCTTGCAAATGCTCCCCTGAGAGGTTTGGCGGTCGAAACAGAAGGCTTTATATCACAGAGCAAGAAATCAGCTATGGACAACATAACCGGCAGAAAAATTGTGCCAAACGGTAGCAAATGCTCCCGTGAGAGGTTTGGCAGTCGAAAGAAAAGGCTTTTTATCACAGGAAAAGAAAACAGCCCTTGACAACTTAACAAGCAGAAAAAGATGTTTTTGAAAAAATCGCTAAGCCCCGGGGTCACAATTTCATCTAAAATCTGACTTTCGGCATTTCCCTCAAAAATGGTCCCAAACGGTTTCAAATGCTCCCGTGAGAGGTTTGGTGGTCGAAACAGAAGGCTTTTTATCACAGGAAAAGAAATCACCCCTCGAAAACTTAACCGGCAGAAAAAGATTTTTTTGAAAAAATCCCTAAGCCGCGGGGTCACAATTTCATCAAAAATCTGACTTTCGGCAATTCACTCAAGAATGGTGCCAAACGGTTGCAAATGCTCCCCTGAGAGGTTTGGCGGTCTAAACAGAAGGCTTTTTATCACGGGAAAGGAAATCAGCCCAAAACAACTTAACCGACAGAAAAATATTTTTTTGAATAAATCCCTAAGCCCCGGGGTCACAATTTCATCTAAAATCTGACTTTCGGCAATTCACTCAAAAATGGTGCCAAACGGTTGCAAATGCTCCCCTGAGAGGTTTGGCGGTCGAAACAGAAGGCTTTATATCACAGAGCAAGAAATCAGCCATGGACAACATAACCGGCAGAAAAATTGTGCCAAACGGTAGCAAATGCTCCCGTGAGAGGTTTGGCGGTCGAAAGAAAAGGCTTTTTATCACAGGAAAAGAAAACAGCCCTCGACAACTTAACCAGCAGAAAAAGATGTTTTTGAAAAAATCCCTAAGCCCCGGATTCATAATTTCATCAAAAATCTGACTTTCGGCATTTCACTCAAAAATGGTGCCAAACGGTTGCAAATGCTCCCCTGAGAGGTTTGGCGGTCGAAACAGAAGGCTTTTTATCACGAGAAAAGAAATCAGCCCAAGACAACTTAACCGGCAGAAAAAGATTTTTTTGAAAAAATCCCTAAGCCCCGGGGTTACAATTTCATCAAAAATCTGACTTTCGGCAATTCACTCAAAAATTGTGCCAAACGGTGGCAAAGGCTCCCCTAAGAGGTTTGGTGGTCGAAACAGAAGGCTTTTTATCACAGGAAAAGAAATCAGCCCTCGAAAACTTAACCGGCAGAAAAAGATTTTTTTGAAAAAATCCCTAAGCCCCGGAGTCACAATTTCATCAAAATCTGACTTTCGGCAATTCACTCAAAAATGGTGCCAAACGGTTGCAAATGCTCCCCTGAGAGGTTTGGCGGTCGAAACAGAAGGCTTTTTATCACAGGAAAAGAAATCAGCCCTCGACAACTTAACCGGCAGAAAAATATTTTGTTGAAAAAATTCCTAAGCCCCGGGGTCACAATTTCATCTAAAATCTGACTTTCGGCAATTCACTCAAAGATGGTGCCAAACGGTTGCAAATGCTCCCGTGAGAGGTTTCGCGGTCGAAACAGAAGGCTTTTTATCACAGGAAAAGAAATCAGCCCTCGAAAACTTAACCGGCAGAAAAAGGTTTTTTTTGAAAAAATCCCTAAGCCGCGGGGTCACAATTTCATCAAAAATCTGACTTTCGGCAATTCACTCAAAAATGGTGCCAAAAGGTTGCAAATGCTCCCCTGAGAGGTTTGGCGGTCGAAACAGAAGGCTTTATATCACAGAGCAAGAAATCATCCATGGACAACATAACCGGCAGAAAAATTGTGCCAAACGGTAACAAATGCTCCCGTGAGAGGTTTGGCAGTCGAAAGAAAAGGCTTTTTATCACAGGAAAAGAAAACAGCCCTCGACAACTTAACCAGCAGAAAAAGATATTTTTGAAAAAATCCCTAAGCCCCGGGGTCACAATTTCATCAAAAATCTGACTTTCGGCATTTCACTCAAAAATGGTCCCAAATGGTTTCAAATGCTCCCGTGAGAGGTTTGGTGGTCGAAACAGAAGGCTTTTATCACAGGAAAAGAAATCACCCCTCGAAAACTTAACGGGCAGAAAAAGATTTTTTTGAAAAAATCCCTAAGCCCCGGGGTCACAATTTCATCTAAAATCTGACTTTCGGCAATTCACTCAAAAATGGTGCCAAACGGTTGCAAATGCTCCCCTGAGAGGTTTGGCGGTCGAAACAGAAGGCTTTATATCACAGAGCAAGAAATCAGCCATGGACAACATAACCGGCAGAAAAATTGTGCCAAACGGTAGCAAATGCTCCCGTGAGAGGTTTGGCGGTCGAAAGAAAAGGCTTTTTATCACAGGAAAAGAAAACAGCCCTCGACAACTTAACCAGCAGAAAAAGATGTTTTTGAAAAAATCCCTAAGCCCCGGATTCATAATTTCATCAAAAATCTGACTTTCGGCATTTCACTCAAAAATGGTGCCAAACGGTTGCAAATGCTCCCCTGAGAGGTTTGGCGGTCGAAACAGAAGGCTTTTTATCACGAGAAAAGAAATCAGCCCAAGACAACTTAACCGGCAGAAAAAGATTTTTTTGAAAAAATCCCTAAGCCCCGGGGTTACAATTTCATCAAAAATCTGACTTTCGGCAATTCACTCAAAAATTGTGCCAAACGGTGGCAAAGGCTCCCCTAAGAGGTTTGGTGGTCGAAACAGAAGGCTTTTTATCACAGGAAAAGAAATCAGCCCTCGAAAACTTAACCGGCAGAAAAAGATTTTTTTGAAAAAATCCCTAAGCCCCGGAGTCACAATTTCATCAAAATCTGACTTTCGGCAATTCACTCAAAAATGGTGCCAAACGGTTGCAAATGCTCCCCTGAGAGGTTTGGCGGTCGAAACAGAAGGCTTTTTATCACAGGAAAAGAAATCAGCCCTCGACAACTTAACCGGCAGAAAAATATTTTGTTGAAAAAATTCCTAAGCCCCGGGGTCACAATTTCATCTAAAATCTGACTTTCGGCAATTCACTCAAAAATGGTGCCAAACGGTTGCAAATGCTCCCGTGAGAGGTTTCGCGGTCGAAACAGAAGGCTTTTTATCACAGGAAAAGAAATCAGCCCTCGAAAACTTAACCGGCAGAAAAAGATTTTTTTGAAAAAATCCCTAAGCCGCGGGGTCACAATTTCATCAAAAATCTGACTTTCGGCAATTCACTCAAAAATGGTGCCAAAAGGTTGCAAATGCTCCCCTGAGAGGTTTGGCGGTCGAAACAGAAGGCTTTATATCACAGAGCAAGAAATCATCCATGGACAACATAACCGGCAGAAAAATTGTGCCAAACGGTAACAAATGCTCCCGTGAGAGGTTTGGCAGTCGAAAGAAAAGGCTTTTTATCACAGGAAAAGAAAACAGCCCTCGACAACTTAACCAGCAGAAAAAGATATTTTTGAAAAAATCCCTAAGCCGCGGGGTCACAATTTCATCAAAAATCTGACTTTCGGCAATTCACTCAAAAATGGTGCCAAACGCTTGCAAATGCTCCCCTGAGAGGTTTGGCGGTCGAAACAGAAGGCTTTATATCACAGAGCAAGAAATCAGCTATGGACAACATAACCGGCAGAAAAATTGTGCCAAACGGTAGCAAATGCTCCCGTGAGAGGTTTGGCAGTCGAAAGAAAAGGCTTTTTATCACAGGAAAAGAAAACAGCCCTTGACAACTTAACAAGCAGAAAAAGATGTTTTTGAAAAAATCGCTAAGCCCCGGGGTCACAATTTCATCTAAAATCTGACTTTCGGCATTTCCCTCAAAAATGGTCCCAAACGGTTTCAAATGCTCCCGTGAGAGGTTTGGTGGTCGAAACAGAAGGCTTTTTATCACAGGAAAAGAAATCACCCCTCGAAAACTTAACCGGCAGAAAAAGATTTTTTTGAAAAAATCCCTAAGCCGCGGGGTCACAATTTCATCAAAAATCTGACTTTCGGCAATTCACTCAAGAATGGTGCCAAACGGTTGCAAATGCTCCCCTGAGAGGTTTGGCGGTCTAAACAGAAGGCTTTTTATCACGGGAAAGGAAATCAGCCCAAAACAACTTAACCGACAGAAAAATATTTTTTTGAATAAATCCCTAAGCCCCGGGGTCACAATTTCATCTAAAATCTGACTTTCGGCAATTCACTCAAAAATGGTGCCAAACGGTTGCAAATGCTCCCCTGAGAGGTTTGGCGGTCGAAACAGAAGGCTTTATATCACAGAGCAAGAAATCAGCCATGGACAACATAACCGGCAGAAAAATTGTGCCAAACGGTAGCAAATGCTCCCGTGAGAGGTTTGGCGGTCGAAAGAAAAGGCTTTTTATCACAGGAAAAGAAAACAGCCCTCGACAACTTAACCAGCAGAAAAAGATGTTTTTGAAAAAATCCCTAAGCCCCGGATTCATAATTTCATCAAAAATCTGACTTTCGGCATTTCACTCAAAAATGGTGCCAAACGGTTGCAAATGCTCCCCTGAGAGGTTTGGCGGTCGAAACAGAAGGCTTTTTATCACGAGAAAAGAAATCAGCCCAAGACAACTTAACCGGCAGAAAGAGGTTTTTTTGAAAAAATCCCTAAGCCCCGGGGTCACAATTTCATCAAAAATCTGACTTTCGGCAATTCACTCAAAAATGGTGCCAAACGGTTGCAAATACTCCCCTGAGAGGTTTGGTGGTCGAAACAGAAGGCTTTATATCACAGAGCAAGAAATCAGCCATGGACAACATAACCGGCAGAAAAATTGTGCCAAACGGTAGCAAATGCTCCCGTGAGAGGTTTGGCGGTCGAAAGAAAAGGCTTTTTATCACAGAAAAAGAAAACAGCCCTCGACAACTTAACCAGCAGAAAAAGATGTTTTTGAAAAAATCCCTAAGCCCCCGGGTCACAATTTCATCAAAAATCTGACTTTCGGCATTTCACTCAAAAATCGTGCCAAACGGTTGCAAATGCTCCCCTGAGAGGTTTGGCGGTCGAAACAGAAGGCTTTTTATCACGGGAAAGGAAATCAGCCCAAAACAACTTAACCGGCAGAAAAATATTTTTTTGAAAAAATCCCTCAGCCGCGGGGTCACAATTTCATCAGAAATCTGACCTTCGGCTTTTCACTCAAAAATAGTGCCAAACGGTTGCAAATGCTCCCGTGAGAGGTTTGGCGGTCGAAACAGAAGGCTTTTTATCACAGGAAAAGAAATCAGCCCTCGAAAACTTAACCGACAGAAAAATATTTTTTTGAATAAATCCCTAAGCCCCGGGGTCACAATTTCATCTAAAATCTGACTTTCGGCAATTCACTCAAAAATGGTGCCAAACGGTTGCAAATGCTCCCCTGAGAGGTTTGGCGGTCGAAACAGAAGGCTTTATATCACAGAGCATGAAATCAGCCATGGACAACATAACCGGCAGAAAAATTGTGCCAAACGGTAGCAAATGCTCCCGTGAGAGGTTTGGCGGTCGAAAGAAAAGGCTTTTTATCACAGGAAAAGAAAACAGCCCTCGACAACTTAACCAGCAGAAAAAGATGTTTTTGAAAAAATCCCTAAGCCCCGGATTCATAATTTCATCAAAAATCTGACTTTCGGCATTTCACTCAAAAATGGTGCCAAACGGTTGCAAATGCTCCTCTGAGAGGTTTGGCGGTCGAAACAGAAGGCTTTTTATCACGAGAAAAGAAATCAGCCCAAGACAACTTAACCGGCAGAAAAATTTTTTTTTGAAAAAATCCCTAAGCCCCGGGGTTACAATTTCATCAAAAATCTGACTTTCGGCAATTCACTCAAAAATTGTGCCAAACGGTGGCAAAGGCTCCCCTAAGAGGTTTGGTGGTCGAAACAGAAGGCTTTTTATCACAGGAAAAGAAATCAGCCCTCGAAAACTTAACCGGCAGAAAAAGATTTTTTTGAAAAAATCCCTAAGCCCCGGAGTCACAATTTCATCAAAATCTGACTTTCGGCAATTCACTCAAAAATGGTGCCAAACGGTTGCAAATGCTCCCCTGAGAGGTTTGGCGGTCGAAACAGAAGGCTTTTTATCACAGGAAAAGAAATCAGCCCTCGACAACTTAACCGGCAGAAAAATATTTTGTTGAAAAAATTCCTAAGCCCCGGGGTTACAATTTCATCAAAAATCTGACTTTCGGCAATTCACTCAAAAATTGTGCCAAACGGTGGCAAAGGCTCCCCTAAGAGGTTTGGTGGTCGAAACAGAAGGCTTTTTATCACAGGAAAAGAAATCAGCCCTCGAAAACTTAACCGGCAGAAAAAGATTTTTTTGAAAAAATCCCTAAGCCCCGGAGTCACAATTTCATCAAAATCTGACTTTCGGCAATTCACTCAAAAATGGTGCCAAACGGTTGCAAATGCTCCCCTGAGAGGTTTGGCGGTCGAAACAGAAGGCTTTTTATCACAGGAAAAGAAATCAGCCCTCGACAACTTAACCGGCAGAAAAATATTTTGTTGAAAAAATTCCTAAGCCCCGGGGTCACAATTTCATCTAAAATCTGACTTTCGGCAATTCACTCAAAAATGGTGCCAAACGGTTGCAAATGCTCCCGTGAGAGGTTTCGCGGTCGAAACAGAAGGCTTTTTATCACAGGAAAAGAAATCAGCCCTCGAAAACTTAACCGGCAGAAAAAGATTTTTTTGAAAAAATCCCTAAGCCGCGGGGTCACAATTTCATCAAAAATCTGACTTTCGGCAATTCACTCAAAAATGGTGCCAAAAGGTTGCAAATGCTCCCCTGAGAGGTTTGGCGGTCGAAACAGAAGGCTTTATATCACAGAGCAAGAAATCATCCATGGACAACATAACCGGCAGAAAAATTGTGCCAAACGGTAACAAATGCTCCCGTGAGAGGTTTGGCAGTCGAAAGAAAAGGCTTTTTATCACAGGAAAAGAAAACAGCCCTCGACAACTTAACCAGCAGAAAAAGATATTTTTGAAAAAATCCCTAAGCCCCGGGGTCACAATTTCATCAAAAATCTGACTTTCGGCATTTCACTCAAAAATGGTCCCAAATGGTTTCAAATGCTCCCGTGAGAGGTTTGGTGGTCGAAACAGAAGGCTTTTATCACAGGAAAAGAAATCACCCCTCGAAAACTTAACGGGCAGAAAAAGATTTTTTTGAAAAAATCCCTAAGCCCCGGGGTCACAATTTCATCTAAAATCTGACTTTCGGCAATTCACTCAAAAATGGTGCCAAACGGTTGCAAATGCTCCCCTGAGAGGTTTGGCGGTCGAAACAGAAGGCTTTTTATCACGAGAAAAGAAATCAGCCCAAGACAACTTAACCGGCAGAAAGAGGTTTTTTTGAAAAAATCCCTAAGCCCCGGGGTCACAATTTCATCAAAAATCTGACTTTCGGCAATTCACTCAAAAATGGTGCCAAACGGTTGCAAATACTCCCCTAAGAGGTTTGGTGGTCGAAACAGAAGGCTTTATATCACAGAGCAAGAAATCAGCCATGGACAACATAACCGGCAGAAAAATTGTGCCAAACGGTAGCAAATGCTCCCGTGAGAGGTTTGGCGGTCGAAAGAAAAGGCTTTTTATCACAGGAAAGGAAAACAGCCCTCGACAACTTAACCAGCAGAAAAAGATGTTTTTGAAAAAATCCCTAAGCCCCCGGGTCACAATTTCATCAAAAATCTGACTTTCGGCATTTCACTCAAAAATCGTGCCAAACGGTTGCAAATGCTCCCCTGAGAGGTTTGGCGGTCGAAACAGAAGGCTTTTTATCACGGGAAAGGAAATCAGCCCAAAACAACTTAACCGGCAGAAAAATATTTTTTTGAAAAAATCCCTCAGCCGCGGGGTCACAATTTCATCAGAAATCTGACTTTCGGCTTTTCACTCAAAAATAGTGCCAAACGGTTGCAAATGCTCCCGTGAGAGGTTTGGCGGTCGAAACAGAAGGCTTTTTATCACAGGAAAAGAAATCAGCCCTCGAAAACTTAACCGACAGAAAAATATTTTTTTGAATAAATCCCTAAGCCCCGGGGTCACAATTTTATCTAAAATCTGACTTTCGGCAATTCACTCAAAAATGGTGCCAAACGGTTGCAAATGCTCCCCTGAGAGGTTTGGCGGTCGAAACAGAAGGCTTTATATCACAGAGCAAGAAATCAGCCATGGACAACATAACCGGCGGAAAAATTGTGCCAAACGGTAGCAAATGCTCCCGTGAGAGGTTTGGCGGTCGAAAGAAAAGGCTTTTTATCACAGGAAAAGAAAACAGCCCTCGACAACTTAACCAGCAGAAAAAGATGTTTTTGAAAAAATCCCTAAGCCCCGGATTCATAATTTCATCAAAAATCTGACTTTCGGCATTTCACTCAAAAATGGTGCCAAACGGTTGCAAATGCTCCTCTGAGAGGTTTGGCGGTCGAAACA
This sequence comes from Podarcis filfolensis, assembly GCF_964270895.1. Classification (NCBI taxonomy): domain Eukaryota; kingdom Metazoa; phylum Chordata; class Lepidosauria; order Squamata; family Lacertidae; genus Podarcis; species Podarcis filfolensis. Next base: position 90,561,477 of record NC_139608.1, read on the forward strand.
GAAGGCTTTTTATCACGAGAAAAGAAATCAGCCCAAGACAACTTAACCGGCAGAAAAAAATTTTTTTGAAAAAATCCCTAAGCCCCGGGGTTACAATTTCATCAAAAATCTGACTTTCGGCAATTCACTCAAAAATTGTGCCAAACGGTGGCAAAGGCTCCCCTAAGAGGTTTGGTGGTCGAAACAGAAGGCTTTTTATCACAGGAAAAGAAATCAGCCCTCGAAAACTTAACCGGCAGAAAAAGATTTTTTTGAAAAAATCCCTAAGCCCCGGAGTCACAATTTCATCAAAATCTGACTTTCGGCAATTCACTCAAAAATGGTGCCAAACGGTTGCAAATGCTCCCCTGAGAGGTTTGGCGGTCGAAACAGAAGGCTTTTTATCACAGGAAAAGAAATCAGCCCTCGACAACTTAACCGGCAGAAAAATATTTTGTTGAAAAAATTCCTAAGCCCCGGGGTCACAATTTCATCTAAAATCTGACTTTCGGCAATTCACTCAAAAATGGTGCCAAACGGTTGCAAATGCTCCCGTGAGAGGTTTCGCGGTCGAAACAGAAGGCTTTTTATCACAGGAAAAGAAATCAGCCCTCGAAAACTTAACCGGCAGAAAAAGATTTTTTTGAAAAAATCCCTAAGCCGCGGGGTCACAATTTCATCAAAAATCTGACTTTCGGCAATTCACTCAAAAATGGTGCCAAAAGGTTGCAAATGCTCCCCTGAGAGGTTTGGCGGTCGAAACAGAAGGCTTTATATCACAGAGCAAGAAATCATCCATGGACAACATAACCGGCAGAAAAATTGTGCCAAACGGTAACAAATGCTCCCGTGAGAGGTTTGGCAGTCGAAAGAAAAGGCTTTTTATCACAGGAAAAGAAAACAGCCCTCGACAACTTAACCAGCAGAAAAAAGATGTTTTTGAAAAAATCCCTAAGCCCCGGGGTCACAATTTCATCAAAAATCTGACTTTCGGCATTTCACTCAAAAATGGTCCCAAACGGTTTCAAATGCTCCCGTGAGAGGTTTGGTGGTCGAAACAGAAGGCTTTTATCACAGGAAAAGAAATCACCCCTCGAAAACTTAACGGGCAGAAAAAGATTTTTTTGAAAAAATCCCTAAGCCCCGGGGTCACAATTTCATCTAAAATCTGACTTTCGGCAATTCACTCAAAAATGGTGCCAAACGGTTGCAAATGCTCCCCTGAGAGGTTTGGCGGTCGAAACAGAAGGCTTTTTATCACGAGAAAAGAAATCAGCCCTCGACAACTTAACCGGCAGAAAAAGATTTTTTTGAAAAAATCCCTAAGCCCCGGGGTCACAATTTCATCAAAAATCTGACTTTCGGCAATTCACTCAAAAATGGTGCCAAACGGTTGCAAATACTCCCCTGAGAGGTTTGGTGGTCGAAACAGAAGGCTTTATATCACAGAGCAAGAAATCAGCCATGAACAACATAACCGGCAGAAAAATTGTGCCAAACGGTAGCAAATGCTCCCGTGAGAGGTTTGGCGGTCGAAAGAAAAGGCTTTTTATCAGAGGAAAAGAAAACAGCCCTCGACAACTTAACCAGCAGAAAAAGATGTTTTTGAAAAAATCCCTAAGCCCCCGGGTCACAATTTCATCAAAAATCTGACTTTCGGCATTTCACTCAAAAATCGTGCCAAACGGTTGCAAATGCTCCCCTGAGAGGTTTGGCGGTCGAAACAGAAGGCTTTTTATCACGGGAAAGGAAATCAGCCCAAAACAACTTAACCGGCAGAAAAATATTTTTTTGAAAAAATCCCTCAGCCGCGGGGTCACAATTTCATCAGAAATCTGACTTTCGGCTTTTCACTCAAAAATAGTGCCAAACGGTTGCAAATGCTCCCGTGAGAGGTTTGGCGGTCGAAACAGAAGGCTTTTTATCACAGGAAAAGAAATCAGCCCTCGAAAACTTAACCGGCAGAAAAAGATTTTTTTGAAAAAATCTCAAAGCCCCGGGGTTACAATTTCATCAAAAATCTGACTTTCGGCAATTCACTCAAAAATGGTGCCAAACGGTGGCAAATGCTCCCCTAAGAGGTTTGGTGGTCGAAACAGAAGGCTTTTTATCACAGGAAAAGAAATCAGCCCTCGAAAACTTAACCGGCAGAAAAAGATTTTTTTGAAAAAATCCCTAAGCCCCGGAGTCACAATTTCATCAAAATCTGACTTTCGGCAATTCACTCAAAAATGGTGCCAAACGGTTGCAAATGCTCCCCTGAGAGGTTTGGCAGTCGAAACAGAAGGCTTTTTATCACAGGAAAAGAAATCAGCCCTCGACAACTTAACCGGCAGAAAAATATTTTGTTGAAAAAATTCCTAAGCCCCGGGGTCACAATTTCATCAAAAATCTGACTTTCGGCAATTTACTCAAAAATGGTGCCAAACGGTTGCAAATGCTCCCCTGAGAGGTTTGGTGGTCGAAACAGAAGGCTTTTTATCACAGGAAGGGAAATCAGCCCAAAACAACTTAACCGGCAGAAAAATATTTTTTTGAAAAAATCCCTAAGCCCCGGGGTCACAATTTCATCAAAAATCTGACTTTCGGCAATTCACTCAAAAATGGTGCCAAACGGTTGCAAATGCTCCCGTGAGAGGTTTCGCGGTCGAAACAGAAGGCTTTTTATCACAGGAAAAGAAATCAGCCCTCGACAACTTAACCGGCAGAAAAAGATTTTTTTGAAAAAATCCCTAAGCCGCGGGGTCACAATTTCATCAAAAATCTGACTTTCGGCAATTTACTCAAAAATGGTGCCAAACGGTTGGAAATGCTCCCCTGAGAGGTTTGGCGGTCGAAACAGAAGGCTTTTTATCACGGGAAAGGAAATCAGCCCCAAAAAACTTAACCGGCAGAAAAATATTTTTTTGAAAAAATCCCTCAGCCGCGGGGTCACAATTTCATCAGAAATCTGATTTTCGGCTTTTCACTCAAAAATAGTGCCAAACGGTTGCAAATGCTCCCGTGAGAGGTTTGGCGGTCGAAACAGAAGGCTTTTTATCACAGGAAAAGAAATCAGCCCTCGAAAACTTAACCGGCAGAAAAAGATTTTTTTGAAAAAATCCCTAAGCCCCGGGGTTACAATTTCATCAAAAATCTGACTTTCGGCAATTCACTCAAAAATGGTGCCAAACGGTGGCAAATGCTCCCCTAAGAGGTTTGGTGGTCGAAACAGAAGGCTTTTTATCACAGGAAAAGAAATCAGCCCTCGAAAACTTAACCGGCAGAAAAAGATTTTTTTGAAAAAATCCCTAAGCCCCGGAGTCACAATTTCATCAAAATCTGACTTTCGGCAATTCACTCAAAAATGGTGCCAAACGGTTGCAAATGCTCCCCTGAGAGGTTTGGCAGTCGAAACAGAAGGCTTTTTATCACAGGAAAAGAAATCAGCCCTCGACAACTTAACCGGCAGAAAAATATTTTGTTGAAAAAATTCCTAAGCCCCGGGGTCACAATTTCATCAAAAATCTGACTTTCGGCAATTTACTCAAAAATGGTGCCAAACGGTTGCAAATGCTCCCCTGAGAGGTTTGGTGGTCGAAACAGAAGGCTTTTTATCACAGGAAAGGAAATCAGCCCAAAACAACTTAACCGGCAGAAAAATATTTTTTTGAAAAAATCCCTAAGCCGCGGGGTCACAATTTCATCAAAAATCTGACTTTCGGCAATTTACTTAAAAATGGTGCCAAACGGTTGCAAATGCTCCCGTGAGAGGTTTCGCGGTCGAAACAGAAGGCTTTTTATCACAGGAAAAGAAATCAGCCCAAGACAACTTAACCGGCAGAAAAAATTTTTTTTGAAAAAATCCCTAAGCCCCGGGGTTACAATTTCATCAAAAATCTGACTTTCGGCAATTCACTCAAAAATTGTGCCAAACGGTGGCAAAGGCTCCCCTAAGAGGTTTGGTGGTCGAAACAGAAGGCTTTTTATCACAGGAAAAGAAATCAGCCCTCGAAAACTTAACCGGCAGAAAAAGATTTTTTTGAAAAAATCCCTAAGCCCCGGAGTCACAATTTCATCAAAATCTGACTTTCGGCAATTCACTCAAAAATGGTGCCAAACGGTTGCAAATGCTCCCCTGAGAGGTTTGGCGGTCGAAACAGAAGGCTTTTTATCACAGGAAAAGAAATCAGCCCTCGACAACTTAACCGGCAGAAAAATATTTTGTTGAAAAAATTCCTAAGCCCCGGGGTCACAATTTCATCTAAAATCTGACTTTCGGCAATTCACTCAAAAATGGTGCCAAACGGTTGCAAATGCTCCCGTGAGAGGTTTCGCGGTCGAAACAGAAGGCTTTTTATCACAGGAAAAGAAATCAGCCCTCGAAAACTTAACCGGCAGAAAAAGATTTTTTTGAAAAAATCCCTAAGCCGCGGGGTCACAATTTCATCAAAAATCTGACTTTCGGCAATTCACTCAAAAATGGTGCCAAAAGGTTGCAAATGCTCCCCTGAGAGGTTTGGCGGTCGAAACAGAAGGCTTTATATCACAGAGCAAGAAATCATCCATGGACAACATAACCGGCAGAAAAATTGTGCCAAACGGTAACAAATGCTCCCGTGAGAGGTTTGGCAGTCGAAAGAAAAGGCTTTTTATCACAGGAAAAGAAAACAGCCCTCGACAACTTAACCAGCAGAAAAAGATATTTTTGAAAAAATCCCTAAGCCGCGGGGTCACAATTTCATCAAAAATCTGACTTTCGGCATTTCACTCAAAAATGGTCCCAAATGGTTTCAAATGCTCCCGTGAGAGGTTTGGTGGTCGAAACAGAAGGCATTTATCACAGGGAAAGAAATCACCCCTCGAAAACTTAACGGGCAGAAAAAGATTTTTTTGAAAAAATCCCTAAGCCCCGGGGTCACAATTTCATCTAAAATCTGACTTTCGGCAATTCACTCAAAAATGGTGCCAAACGGTTGCAAATGCTCCCCTGAGAGGTTTGGCGGTCGAAACAGAAGGCTTTTTATCACGAGAAAAGAAATCAGCCCTCGACAACTTAACCGGCAGAAAAAGATTTTTTTTGAAAAAATCCCTAAGCCCCGGGGTCACAATTTCATCAAAAATCTGACTTTCGGCAATTCACTCAAAAATGGTGCCAAACGGTTGCAAATACTCCCCTGAGAGGTTTGGTGGTCGAAACAGAAGGCTTTATATCACAGAGCAAGAAATCAGCCATGAACAACATAACCGGCAGAAAAATTGTGCCAAACGGTAGCAAATGCTCCCGTGAGAGGTTTGGCGGTCGAAAGAAAAGGCTTTTTATCAGAGGAAAAGAAAACAGCCCTCGACAACTTAACCAGCAGAAAAAGATGTTTTTGAAAAAATCCCTAAGCCCCGGAGTCACAATTTCATCAAAATCTGACTTTCGGCAATTCACTCAAAAATGGTGCCAAACGGTTGCAAATGCTCCCCTGAGAGGTTTGGCAGTCGAAACAGAAGGCTTTTTATCACAGGAAAAGAAATCAGCCCTCGACAACTTAACCGGCAGAAAAATATTTTGTTGAAAAAATTCCTAAGCCCCGGGGTCACAATTTCATCAAAAATCTGACTTTCGGCAATTTACTCAAAAATGGTGCCAAACGGTTGCAAATGCTCCCCTGAGAGGTTTGGTGGTCGAAACAGAAGGCTTTTTATCACAGGAAAGGAAATCAGCCCAAAACAACTTAACCGGCAGAAAAATATTTTTTTGAAAAAATCCCTAAGCCCCGGGGTCACAATTTCATCAAAAATCTGACTTTCGGCAATTCACTCAAAAATGGTGCCAAACGGTTGCAAATGCTCCCGTGAGAGGTTTCGCGGTCGAAACAGAAGGCTTTTTATCACAGGAAAAGAAATCAGCCCTCGACAACTTAACCGGCAGAAAAAGATTTTTTTGAAAAAATCCCTAAGCCGCGGGGTCACAATTTCATCAAAAATCTGACTTTCGGCAATTTACTCAAAAATGGTGCCAAACGGTTGGAAATGCTCCCCTGAGAGGTTTGGCGGTCGAAACAGAAGGCTTTTTATCACGGGAAAGGAAATCAGCCCCAAAAAACTTAACCGGCAGAAAAATATTTTTTTGAAAAAATCCCTCAGCCGCGGGGTCACAATTTCATCAGAAATCTGATTTTCGGCTTTTCACTCAAAAATAGTGCCAAACGGTTGCAAATGCTCCCGTGAGAGGTTTGGCGGTCGAAACAGAAGGCTTTTTATCACAGGAAAAGAAATCAGCCCTCGAAAACTTAACCGGCAGAAAAAGATTTTTTTGAAAAAATCCCTAAGCCCCGGGGTTACAATTTCATCAAAAATCTGACTTTCGGCAATTCACTCAAAAATGGTGCCAAACGGTGGCAAATGCTCCCCTAAGAGGTTTGGTGGTCGAAACAGAAGGCTTTTTATCACAAGAAAAGAAATCAGCCCTCGAAAACTTAACCGGCAGAAAAAGATTTTTTTGAAAAAATCCCTAAGCCCCGGAGTCACAATTTCATCAAAATCTGACTTTCGGCAATTCACTCAAAAATGGTGCCAAACGGTTGCAAATGCTCCCCTGAGAGGTTTGGCAGTCGAAACAGAAGGCTTTTTATCACAGGAAAAGAAATCAGCCCTCGACAACTTAACCGGCAGAAAAATATTTTGTTGAAAAAATTCCTAAGCCCCGGGGTCACAATTTCATCAAAAATCTGACTTTCGGCAATTCACTCAAAAATGGTGCCAAACGGTTGCAAATGCTCCCGTGAGAGGTTTCGCGGTCGAAACAGAAGGCTTTTTATCACAGGAAAAGAAATCAGCCCAAAACAACTTAACCGGCAGAAAAATATTTTGTTGAAAAAATCCCTAAGCCCCGGGGTCACAATTTCATCAAAAATCTGACTTTCGCCAATTTACTCAAAAATGGTGCCAAACAGTTGGAAATGCTCCCCTGAGAGGTTTGGCGGTCGAAACAGAAGGCTTTTTATCACGGGAAAGGAAATCAGCCCAAAAAAACTTAACCGGCAGAAAAATATTTTTTTGAAAAAATCCCTAAGCCCTGGGGTCACAATTTCATCTAAAATCTGACTTTCGGCAATTCACTCAAAAATGGTGCCAAACGGTTGCAAATGCTCCCCTGAGAGGTTTGGCGGTCGAAACAGAAGGCTTTATATCACAGAGCAAGAAATCAGCCATGGACAACATAACCGGCAGAAAAATTGTGCCAAACGGTAGCAAATGCTCCCGTGAGAGGTTTGGCAGTCGAAAGAAAAGGCTTTTTATCACAGGAAAAGAAAACAGCCCTCGACAACTTAACCAGCAGAAAAAGATGTTTTTGAAAAAATCCCTAAGCCCCAGGGTCACAATTTCATCAAAAATCTGACTTTCGGCATTTCACTCAAAAATGGTCCCAAACGGTTTCAAATGCTCCCGTGAGAGGTTTGGTGGTCGAAACAGAAGGCTTTTATCACAGGAAAAGAAATCACCCCTCGAAAACTTAACCGGCAGAAAAAGATTTTTTTGAAAAAATCCCTAAGCCCCGGGGTCACAATTTCATCAAAAATCTGACTTTCGGCAATTCACTCAAAAATGGTACCAAACGGTTGCAAATGCTCCCCTGAGAGGTTTGGCGGTCGAAACCGAAGGCTTTATGTCACAGAGCAAGAAATCAGCCATGGACAACATAACCGGCAGAAAAATTGTGCCAAACGGTAGCAAATGCTCCCGTGAGAGGTTTGGCGGTCGAAAGAAAAGGCTTTTTATCACAGGAAAAGAAAACAGCCCTCGACAACTTAACCAGCAGAAAAAGATGTTTTTGAAAAAATCCCTATCCCCCCGGGTCACAATTTCATCAGAAATCTGACTTTCGGCTTTTCACTCAAAAATGGTGCCAAACGGTTGCAAATGCTCCCGTGAGAGGTTTGGCGGTCGAAACAGAAGGCTTTTTATGACAGGAAAAGAAATCAGCCCTCGAAAACTTAACCGGCAGAAAAAGATTTTTTTGAAAAAATCCCTAAGCCGCGGGGTCACAATTTCATCAAAAATCTGACTTTCGGCAATTCACTCAAAAATGGTGCCAAACGGTGGCAAATGCTCCCCTAAGAGGTTTGGTGGTCGAAACAGAAGGCTTTTTATCACAGGAAAAGAAATCAGCCCTCGACAACTTAACCGGCAGAAAAATATTTTGTTGAAAAAATCCCTAAGCCCCGGGGTCTCAATTTCATCAAAAATCTGACTTTCGGCAATTTACTCAAAAATGGTGCCAAACGGTTGCAAATGCTCCCCTGAGAGGTTTGGCGGTCGAAACAGAAGGCTTTTTATCACAGGAAAGGAAATCAGCCCAAAACAACTTAACCGGCAGAAAAATATTTTTTTGAAAAAATCCCTAAGCCGCGGGGTCACAATTTCATCAAAAATCTGACTTTCGGCAATTCACTCAAAAATGGTGCCAAACGGTTGCAAATGCTCCCGTGAGAGGTTTCGCGGTCGAAACAGAAGGCTTTTTATCACAGGAAAAGAAATCAGCCCTCGACAACTTAACCGGCAGAAAAATATTTTGTTGAAAAAATCCCTAAGCCCCGGGGTCACAATTTCATCAAAAATCTGACTTTCGGCAATTTACTCAAAAATGGTGCCAAACGGTTGGAAATGCTCCCCTGATAGGTTTGGCGGTCGAAACAGAAGGCTTTTTATCACGGGAAAGGAAATCAGCCCAAAAAAACTTAACCGGCAGAAAAATATTTTTTTGAAAAAATCCCTAAGCCCTGGGGTCACAATTTCATCAAAAATCTGACTTTCGGCAATTCACTCAAAAATGGTGCCAAACGGTTGCAAATGCTCCCCTGAGAGGTTTGGCGGTCGAAACAGAAGGCTTTATATCACAGAGCAAGAAATCAGCCATGGACAACATAACCGGTAGAAAAATTGTGCCAAACGGTAGCAAATGCTCCCGTGACAGGTTTGGCAGTCGAAAGAAAAGGCTTTTTATCACAGGAAAAGAAAACAGCCCTCGACAACTTAACCAGCAGAAAAAGATGTTTTTGAAAAAATCCCTAAGCCCCAGGGTCACAATTTCATCAAAAATCTGACTTTCGGCATTTCACTCAAAAATGGTCCCAAACGGTTTCAAATGCTCCCGTGAGAGGTTTGGTGGTCGAAACAGAAGGCTTTTATCACAGGAAAAGAAATCACCCCTCGAAAACTTAACCGGCAGAAAAAGATTTTTTTGAAAAAATCCCTAAGCCCCGGGGTCACAATTTCATCAAAAATCTGACTTTCGGCAATTCACTCAAAAATGGTACCAAACGGTTGCAAATGCTCCCCTGAGAGGTTTGGCGGTCGAAACCGAAGGCTTTATGTCACAGAGCAAGAAATCAGCCATGGACAACATAACCGGCAGAAAAATTGTGCCAAACGGTAGCAAATGCTCCCGTGAGAGGTTTGGCGGTCGAAAGAAAAGGCTTTTTATCACAGGAAAAGAAAACAGCCCTCGACAACTTAACCAGCAGAAAAAGATGTTTTTGAAAAAATCCCTATCCCCCCGGGTCACAATTTCATCAGAAATCTGACTTTCGGCTTTTCACTCAAAAATGGTGCCAAACGGTTGCAAATGCTCCCGTGAGAGGTTTGGCGGTCGAAACAGAAGGCTTTTTATCACAGGAAAAGAAATCAGCCCTCGACAACTTAACCGGCAGAAAAATATTTTGTTGAAAAAATCCCTAAGCCCCGGGGTCACAATTTCATCAAAAATCTGACTTTCGGCAATTTACTCAAAAATGGTGCCAAACGGTTGGAAATGCTCCCCTGATAGGTTTGGCGGTCGAAACAGAAGGCTTTTTATCACGGGAAAGGAAATCAGCCCCAAAAAACTTAACCGGCAGAAAAATATTTTTTTGAAAAAATCCCTAAGCCCTGGGGTCACAATTTCATCAAAAATCTGACTTTCGGCAATTCACTCAAAAATGGTGCCAAACGGTTGCAAATGCTCCCCTGAGAGGTTTGGCGGTCGAAACAGAAGGCTTTATATCACAGAGCAAGAAATCAGCCATGGACAACATAACCGGTAGAAAAATTGTGCCAAACGGTAGCAAATGCTCCCGTGACAGGTTTGGCAGTCGAAAGAAAAGGCTTTTTATCACAGGAAAAGAAAACAGCCCTCGACAACTTAACCAGCAGAAAAAGATGTTTTTGAAAAAATCCCTAAGCCCCAGGGTCACAATTTCATCAAAAATCTGACTTTCGGCATTTCACTCAAAAATGGTCCCAAACGGTTTCAAATGCTCCCGTGAGAGGTTTGGTGGTCGAAACAGAAGGCTTTTATCACAGGAAAAGAAATCACCCCTCGAAAACTTAACCGGCAGAAAAAGATTTTTTTGAAAAAATCCCTAAGCCCCGGGGTCACAATTTCATCAAAAATCTGACTTTCGGCAATTCACTCAAAAATGGTACCAAACAGTTGCAAATGCTCCCCTGAGAGGTTTGGCGGTCGAAACAGAAGGCTTTATATCACAGAGCAAGAAATCAGCCATGGACAACATAACCGGCAGAAAAATTGTGCCAAACGGTAGCAAATGCTCCCGTGAGAGGTTTGGCGGTCGAAAGAAAAGGCTTTTTATCACAGGAAAAGAAAACAGCCCTCGACAACTTAACCAGCAGAAAAAGATGTTTTTGAAAAAATCCCTAACCCCCCGGGTCACAATTTCATCAGAAATCTCACTTTCGGCTTTTCACTCAAAAATGGTGCCAAACGGTTGCAAATGCTCCCGTGAGAGGTTTGGCGGTCGAAACAGAAGGCTTTTTATGACAGGAAAAGAAATCAGCCCTCGAAAACTTAACCGGCAGAAAAAGATTTTTTTGAAAAAATCCCTAAGCCCCTGGGTTACAATTTCATCAAAAATCTGACTTTCAGCAATTCACTCAAAAATGGTGCCAAACGGTGGCAAATGCTCCCCTAAGAGGTTTGGTGGTCGAAACAGAAGGCTTTTTATCACAGGAAAAGAAATCAGCCCAAAACAACTTAACCGGCAGAAAAATATTTTGTTGAAAAAATCCCTAAGCCCCGGGGTCACAATTTCATCAAAAATCTGACTTTCGGCAATTTACTCAAAAATGGTGCCAAACGGTTGCAAATGCTCCCCTGAGAGGTTTGGCGGTCGAAACAGAAGGCTTTTTATCACAGGAAAGGAAATCAGCCCAAAACAACTTAACCGGCAGAAAAATATTTTTTTGAAAAAATCCCTAAGCCCCGGGGTCACAATTTCATCTAAAATCTGACTTTCGGCAATTCACTCAAAAATGGTGCCAAACGGTTGCAAATGCTCCCCTGAGAGGTTTGGCGGTCCAAACAGAAGGCTTTTTATCACGGGAAAGGAAATCAGCCCAAAACAACTTAACCGGCAGAAAAATATTTTTTTGAAAAAATCCCTAAGCCCCGGGGTCACAATTTCATCTAAAATCTGACTTTCGGCAATTCACTCAAAAATGGTGCCAAACGGTTTCAAATGCTCCCATGAGAGGTTTGATGGTCGAAACAGAAGGCTTTTTATCACAGGAAAAGAAATCAGCCCTCGAAAACTTAACCGGCAGAAAAATATGTTTTTGAAAAAATCCCTAAGCCCCGGGGTCACAATTTCATCAAAAATCTGACTTTCGGCAATTCACTCAAGAATGGTGCCAAACGGTTGCAAATGCGCCCCTGAGAGGTTTGGCGGTCTAAACAGAAGGCTTTTTATCACGGGAAAGGAAATCAGCCCAAAACAACTTAACCGGCAGAAAAATATTTTTTTGAAAAAATCCCTAAGCCCCGGGGTCACAATTTCATCAAAAATCTGACTTTCGGCAATTCACTCAAAAATGGTGCCAAACGGTTTCAAATGCTCCCATGAGAGGTTTGGTGGTTGAAACAGAAGGCTTTTTATCACAGAAAAAGAAATCAGCCCTCGAAAACTTAACCGGCAGAAAAAGATGTTTTTGAAAAAATCCCTAAGCCCCGGGGTCACAATCTCATCAAAAATCAGACTTTCAGCAATTCACTCAAAAATGGTGCCAAACCATTTGGTGGTCGAAACAGAAGGCTTTTATCACAGGAAAAGAAATCACCCCTCGAAAACTTAACCGGCAGAAAAAGATTTTTTTGAAAAAATCCCTAAGCCCCGGGGTCACAATTTCATCAAAAATCTGACTTTCGGCAATTCACTCAAAAATGGTACCAAACAGTTGCAAATGCTCCCCTGAGAGGTTTGGCGGTCGAAACAGAAGGCTTTATATCACAGAGCAAGAAATCAGCCATCGACAACATAACCGGCAGAAAAATTGTGCCAAACGGTAGCAAATGCTCCCGTGAGAGGTTTGGCGGTCGAAAGAAAAGGCTTTTTATCACAGGAAAAGAAAACAGCCCTCGACAACTTAACCAGCAGAAAAAGATGTTTTTGAAAAAATCCCTAACCCCCCGGGTCACAATTTCATCAGAAATCTCACTTTCGGCTTTTCACTCAAAAATGGTGCCAAACGGTTGCAAATGCTCCCGTGAGAGGTTTGGCGGTCGAAACAGAAGGCTTTTTATGACAGGAAAAGAAATCAGCCCTCGAAAACTTAACCGGCAGAAAAAGATTTTTTTGAAAAAATCCCTAAGCCCCTGGGTTACAATTTCATCAAAAATCTGACTTTCAGCAATTCACTCAAAAATGGTGCCAAACGGTGGCAAATGCTCCCCTAAGAGGTTTGGTGGTCGAAACAGAAGGCTTTTTATCACAGGAAAAGAAATCAGCCCAAAACAACTTAACCGGCAGAAAAATATTTTGTTGAAAAAATCCCTAAGCCCCGGGGTCACAATTTCATCAAAAATCTGACTTTCGGCAATTTACTCAAAAATGGTGCCAAACGGTTGCAAATGCTCCCCTGAGAGGTTTGGCGGTCGAAACAGAAGGCTTTTTATCACAGGAAAGGAAATCAGCCCAAAACAACTTAACCGGCAGAAAAATATTTTTTTGAAAAAATCCCTAAGCCCCGGGGTCACAATTTCATCTAAAATCTGACTTTCGGCAATTCACTCAAAAATGGTGCCAAACGGTTGCAAATGCTCCCCTGAGAGGTTTGGCGGTCCAAACAGAAGGCTTTTTATCACGGGAAAGGAAATCAGCCCAAAACAACTTAACCGGCAGAAAAATATTTTTTTGAAAAAATCCCTAAGCCCCGGGGTCACAATTTCATCTAAAATCTGACTTTCGGCAATTCACTCAAAAATGGTGCCAAACGGTTTCAAATGCTCCCATGAGAGGTTTGATGGTCGAAACAGAAGGCTTTTTATCACAGGAAAAGAAATCAGCCCTCGAAAACTTAACCGGCAAAAAAATATGTTTCTGAAAAAATCCCTAAGCCCCGGGGTCACAATTTCATCAAAAATCTGACTTTCGGCAATTCACTCAAGAATGGTGCCAAACGGTTGCAAATGCGCCCCTGAGAGGTTTGGCGGTCTAAACAGAAGGCTTTTTATCACGGGAAAGGAAATCAGCCCTCGAAAACTTAACCGGCAGAAAAATATGTTTTTGAAAAAATCCCTAAGCCCCGGGGTCACAATTTCATCAAAAATCTGACTTTCGGCAATTCACTCAAAAATGGTGCCAAACGGTTTCAAATGCTCCCATGAGAGGTTTGGTGGTTGAAACAGAAGGCTTTTTATCACAGAAAAAGAAATCAGCCCTCGAAAACTTAACCGGCAGAAAAAGATGTTTTTGAAAAAATCCCTAAGCCCCGGGGTCACAATCTCATCAAAAATCAGACTTTCAGAAATTCACTCAAAAATGGTGCCAAACGGTTGCAAATGCTCCCCTAAGAGGTTTGGTGGTCGAAACAGAAGGCTTTTTATCACAGGAAAAGAAATCAGCCCTTGACAACTTAACCGGCAGAAAAAGATTTTTTTGAAAAAATCCCTAAGCCCCGGGGTCACAATTTCATCAAAAATCTGACTTTCGGCAATTTACTCAAAAATGGTGCCAAACGGTTGCAAATGCTCCCCTGAGAGGTTTGGCGGTCGAAACAGAAGGCTTTTTATCACGGGAAAGGAAATCAGCCCAAAACAACTTAACCGGCAGAAAAATATTTTTTTGAAAAAATCCCTAAGCCCCGGGGTCACAATTTCATCAAAAGTCAGACTTTCGGCAATTCACTCAAAAATGGTGCCAAACGGTTGCAAATGCTCCCCTGAGAGGTTTGGCGGTCGAAACAGAAGGCTTTTTATCACGGGAAAGGAAATCAGCCCAAAACAACTTAACCGGCAGAAAAAGATTTTTTTGAAAAAATCCCTAAGCCCCGAGGTCACAATTTCATCAAAAATCAGACTTTCGGCAATTCACTCAAAAATGGTGCCAAACGGTTGCAAATGCTCCCCTGAGAGGTTTGGCGGTCGAAACAGAAGGCTTTTTATCACGGGAAAAGAAATCAGCCCTCGACAACTTAACCGGCAGAAAAAGATTTTTTTGAAAAAATCCCTAAGCCCCGAGGTCACAATTTCATCAAAAATCAGACTTTCGGCAATTCACTCAAAAATGGTGCCAAACGGTTGCAAATGCTCCCCTGAGAGGTTTGGCGGTCGAAACAGAAGGCTTTTTATCACGGGAAAAGAAATCAGCCCTCGACAACTTAACCGGCAGAAAAAGATTTTTTTGAAAAAATCCCTAAGCCGCGGGGTCACAATTTCATCAAAAATCTGACTTTCGGCAATTCACTCAAGAATGGTGCCAAACGGTTGCAAATGCTCCCCTGAGAGGTTTGGCGGTCGAAACAGAAGGCGTTTTATCACAGGAAAAGAAATCAGCCCTCGACAACTTAACCGGCAGAAAAATATTTTGTTGAAAAGATCCCTAAGCCCCGGGGTCACAATTTCATCAAAAATCTGACTTTCGGCAATTCACTCAAAAATGGTGCCAAACGGTTGCAAATGCTCCCCTGAGAGGTTTGATGGTCGAAACAGAAGGCTTTTTATCACAGGAAAAGAAATCAGCCCTCGAAAACTTAACCGGCAGAAAAATATGTTTTTGAAAAAATCCCTAAGCCCCGGGGTCACAATTTCATCAAAAATCTGACTTTCGGCAATTCACTCAAGAATGGTGCCAAACGGTTGCAAATGCGCCCCTGAGAGGTTTGGCGGTCTAAACAGAAGGCTTTTTATCACGGGAAAGGAAATCAGCCCAAAACAACTTAACCGGCAGAAAAATATTTTTTTGAAAAAATCCCTAAGCCCCGGGGTCACAATTTCATCAAAAATCTGACTTTCGGCAATTCACTCAAAAATGGTGCCAAACGGTTTCAAATGCTCCCATGAGAGGTTTGGTGGTCGAAACAGAAGGCTTTTTATCACAGAAAAAGAAATCAGCCCTCGAAAACTTAACCGGCAGAAAAAGATGTTTTTGAAAAAATCCCTAAGCCCCGGGGTCACAATCTCATCAAAAATCAGACTTTCAGCAATTCACTCAAAAATGGTGCCAAACGGTTGCAAATGCTCCCCTAAGAGGTTTGGTGGTCGAAACAGAAGGCTTTTTATCACAGGAAAAGAAATCAGCCCTTGACAACTTAACCGGCAGAAAAAGATTTTTTTGAAAAAATCCCTAAGCCCCGGGGTCACAATTTCATCAAAAATCTGACTTTCGGCAATTTACTCAAAAATGGTGCCAAACGGTTGCAAATGCTCCCCTGAGAGGTTTGGCGGTCGAAACAGAAGGCTTTTTATCACGGGAAAGGAAATCAGCCCAAAACAACTTAACCGGCAGAAAAATATTTTTTTGAAAAAATCCCTAAGCCCCGGGGTCACAATTTCATCAAAAATCAGACTTTCGGCAATTCACTCAAAAATGGTGCCAAACGGTTGCAAATGCTCCCCTGAGAGGTTTGGCGGTCGAAACAGAAGGCTTTTTATCACGGGAAAGGAAATCAGCCCAAAACAACTTAACCGGCATAAAAAGATTTTTTTGAAAAAATCCCTAAGCCCCGAGGTCACAATTTCATCAAAAATCTGACTTTCGGCAATTCACTCAAGAATGGTGCCAAACGGTTGCAAATGCTCCCCTGAGAGGTTTGGCGGTCGAAACAGAAGGCGTTTTATCACAGGAAAAGAAATCAGCCCTCGACAACTTAACCGGCAGAAAAATATTTTGTTGAAAAAATCCCTAAGCCCCGGGGTCACAATTTCATCAAAAATCTGACTTTCGGCAATTTACTCAAAAATGGTGCCAAACGGTTGCAAATGCTCCCCTGAGAGGTTTGGCGGTCGAAACAGAAGGCTTTTTATCACGGGAAAGGAAATCAGCCCAAAACAACTTAACCGGCAGAAAAATATTTTTTTGAAAAAATCCCTAAGCCCCGGGGTCACAATTTCATCTAAAATCTGACTTTCGGCAATTCACTCAAAAATGGTCCCAAACAGTTTCAAATGCTCCCGTGAGAGGTTTGGCGGTCGAAACAGAAGGCTTTTTATCACGGGAAAGGAAATCAGCCCAAAACAACTTAACCGGCAGGAAAAAATTTTCATCAAAAATCAGACTTTCGGCAATTCACTAAAAAATGGTGCCAAAC
This sequence comes from Podarcis filfolensis, assembly GCF_964270895.1. Classification (NCBI taxonomy): domain Eukaryota; kingdom Metazoa; phylum Chordata; class Lepidosauria; order Squamata; family Lacertidae; genus Podarcis; species Podarcis filfolensis. The sequence goes on from NC_139608.1 coordinate 90,578,007, forward strand.
GGTTGCAAATGCTCCCCTGAGAGGTTTGGCGGTCGAAACAGAAGCCTTTTTATCACGGGAAAAGAAATCAGCCCAAGACAACTTAACCGGCAGAAAAAGATTTTTTTGAAAAAATCCCTAAGCCCCGGGGTTACAATTTCATCAAAAATCTGACTTTCGGCAATTCACTCAAAAATGGTGCCAAACGGTGGCAAATGCTCCCCTAAGAGGTTTGGTGGTCGAAACAGAAGGCTTTTTATCACAGGAAAAGAAATCAGCCCTCGAAAACTTAACCGGCAGAAAAAGATTTTTTTGAAAAAATCCCTAAGCCCCGGAGTCACAATTTCATCAAAATCTGACTTTCGGCAATTCACTCAAAAATGGTGCCAAACGGTTGCAAATGCTCCCCTGAGAGGTTTGGCGGTCGAAACAGAAGGCTTTTTATCACAGGAAAAGAAATTAGCCCTCGACAACTTAACCGGCAGAAAAATATTTTGTTGAAAAAATCCCTAAGCCCCGGGGTCACAATTTCATCAAAAATATGACTTTCGGCAATTTACTCAAAAATGGTGCCAAACGGTTGCAAATGCTCCCCTGAGAGGTTTGGCGGTCGAAACAGAAGGCTTTTTATCACAGGAAAAGAAATCAGCCCTCGACAACTTAACCGGCAGAAAAATATTTTGTTGAAAAAATCCCTAAGCCCCGGGGTCACAATTTCATCAAAAATCAGACTTTCGGCGATTCACTCAAAAATGGTGCCAAACGGTTGCAAATGCTCCCCTGAGAGGTTTGGCGGTCGAAACAGAAGGCTTTTTATCACGGGAAAGGAAATCAGCCCAAAACAACTTAACCGGCAGAAAAAGATTTTTTTGAAAAAATCCCTAAGCCCCGAGGTCACAATTTCATCAAAAATCAGACTTTCGGCAATTCACTCAATAATGGTGCCAAACGGTTGCAAATGCTCCCCTGAGAGGTTTGGCGGTCGAAACAGAAGGCTTTTTATCACGGGAAAAGAAATCAGCCCTTGACAACTTAACCGGCAGAAAAAGATTTTTTTGAAAAAATCCCTAAGCCGCGGGGTCACAATTTCATCAAAAATCTGACTTTCGGCAATTCACTCAAAAATGGTGCCAAACGGTTGCAAATGCTCCCCTGAGAGGTTTGGCGGTCGAAACAGAAGGCTTTTTATCACGGGAAAGGAAATCAGCCCAAAACAACTTAACCGGCAGAAAAATATTTTTTTGAAAAAATCCCTAAGCCCCGGGGTCACAATTTCATCTAAAATCTGACTTTCGGCAATTCACTCAAAAATGGTCCCAAACAGTTTCAAATGCTCCCGTGAGAGGTTTGGCGGTCGAAACAGAAGGCTTTTTATCACAGGAAAAGAAATCAGCCCAAGACAACTTAACCGGCAGAAAAAGATTTTTTTGAAAAAATCCCTAAGCCCCGGAGTCACAATTTCATCAAAAATCAGACTTTCGGCAATTCACTCAAAAATGGTCCCAAACAGTTTCAAATGCTCCCGTGAGAGGTTTGGCGGTCGAAACAGAAGGCTTTTTATCACAGGAAAAGAAATCAGCCCAAGACAACTTAACCGGCAGAAAAAGATTTTTTTGAAAAAATCCCTAAGCCCCGGAGTCACAATTTCATCAAAAATCAGACTTTCGGCAATTCACTCAAAAATGGTGCCAAACGGTTGCAAATGCTCCCCTGAGAGGTTTGGCGGTCGAAACAGAAGGCTTTTTATCACGGGAAAGGAAATCAGCCCAAAACAACTTAACCGGCAGAAAAAGATTTTTTTGAAAAAATCCCTAAGCCGCGGGGTCACAATTTCATCAAAAATCTGACTTTCGGCAATTCACTCAAGAATGGTGCCAAACGGTTGCAAATGCTCCCCCGAGGTTTGGCCGTCGAAACAGAAGGCTTTTTATCACAGGAAAAGAAATCAGCCCTCGACAACTTAACCGGCAGAAAAATATTTTGTTGAAAAAATCCCTAAGCCCCGGGGTCACAATTTCATCAAAAATCTGACTTTCGGCAATTTACTCAAAAATGGTGCCAAACGGTTGCAAATGCTCCCCTGAGAGGTTTGGCGGTCGAAACAGAAGGCTTTTTATCACGGGAAAGGAAATCAGCCCAAAACAACTTAACCGGCAGGAAAAAATTTTCATCAAAAATCAGACTTTCGGCAATTCACTAAAAAATGGTGCCAAACGGTTGCAAATGCTCCCCTGAGAGGTTTGGCGGTCGAAACAGAAGCCTTTTTATCACGGGAAAAGAAATCAGCCCAAGACAACTTAACCGGCAGAAAAAGATTTTTTTGAAAAAATCCCTAAGCCCCGGGGTTACAATTTCATCAAAAATCTGACTTTCGGCAATTCACTCAAAAATGGTGCCAAACGGTGGCAAATGCTCCCCTAAGAGGTTTGGTTGTCGAAACAGAAGGCTTTTTATCACAGGAAAAGAAATCAGCCCTCGAAAACTTAACCGGCAGAAAAAGATTTTGTTGAAAAAATCCCTAAGCCCCGGAGTCACAATTTCATCAAAATCTGACTTTCGGCAATTCACTCAAAAATGGTGCCAAACGGTTGCAAATGCTCCCCTGAGAGGTTTGGCGGTCGAAACAGAAGGCTTTTTATCACGGGAAAGGAAATCAGCCCAAAACAACTTAACCGGCAGAAAAATATTTTTTTGAAAAAATCCCTAAGCCCCGGGGTCACAATTTCATCTAAAATCTGACTTTCGGCAATTCACTCAAAAATGGTCCCAAACAGTTTCAAATGCTCCCGTGAGAGGTTTGGCGGTCGAAACAGAAGGCTTTTTATCACAGGAAAAGAAATCAGCCCAAGACAACTTAACCGGCAGAAAAAGATTTTTTTGAAAAAATCCCTAAGCCCCGGGGTCACAATTTCATCAAAAATCAGACTTTCGGCAATTCACTCAAAAATGGTGCCAAACGGTTGCAAATGCTCCCCTGAGAGGTTTGGCGGTCGAAACAGAAGGCTTTTTATCACGGGAAAGGAAATCAGCCCAAAACAACTTAACCGGCAGAAAAATATTTTTTTGAAAAAATCCCTAAGCCCCGGGGTCACAATTTCATCTAAAATCTGACTTTCGGCAATTCACTCAAAAATGGTCCCAAACAGTTTCAAATGCTCCCGTGAGAGGTTTGGCGGTCGAAACAGAAGGCTTTTTATCACAGGAAAAGAAATCAGCCCAAGACAACTTAACCGGTAGAAAAAGATTTTTTTGAAAAAATCCCTAAGCCCCGGGGTCACAATTTCATCAAAAATCAGACTTTCGGCAATTCACTCAAAAATGGTGCCAAACGGTTGCAAATGCTCCCCTGAGAGGTTTGGCGGTCGAAACAGAAGGCTTTTTATCACGGGAAAGGAAATCAGCCCAAAACAACTTAACCGGCAGAAAAAGATTTTTTTGAAAAAATCCCTAAGCCCCGAGGTCACAATTTCATCAAAAATCTGACTTTCGGCAATTCACTCAAAAATGGTGCCAAACGGTTGCAAATGCTCCCCTGAGAGGTTTGGCGGTCGAAACAGAAGGCTTTTTATCACGGGAAAGGAAATCAGCCCAAAACAACTTAACCGGCAGAAAAATATTTTTTTGAAAAAATCCCTAAGCCCCGGAGTGACAATTTCATCAAAAATCAGACTTTCGGCAATTCACTCAAAAATGGTCCCAAACAGTTTCAAATGCTCCCGTGAGAGGTTTGGCGGTCGAAACAGAAGGCTTTTTATCACAGGAAAAGAAATCAGCCCAAGACAACTTAACCGGCAGAAAAAGATTTTTTTGAAAAAATCCCTAAGCCCCGGAGTCACAATTTCATCAAAAATCAGACTTTCGGCAATTCACTCAAAAATGGTGCCAAACGGTTGCAAATGCTCCCCTGAGAGGTTTGGCGGTCGAAACAGAAGGCTTTTTATCACGGGAAAGGAAATCAGCCCAAAACAACTTAACCGGCAGAAAAAGATTTTTTTGAAAAAATCCCTAAGCCCCGAGGTCACAATTTCATCAAAAATCAGACTTTCGGCAATTCACTCAAAAATGGTGCCAAACGGTTGCAAATGCTCCCCTGAGAGGTTTGGCGGTCGAAACAGAAGGCTTTTTATCACGGGAAAAGAAATCAGCCCTCGACAACTTAACCGGCAGAAAAAGATTTTTTTGAAAAAATCCCTAAGCCGCGGGGTCACAATTTCATCAAAAGTCTGACTTTCGGCAATTCACTCAAGAATGGTGCCAAACGGTTGCAAATGCTCCCCCGAGGTTTGGCCGTCGAAACAGAAGGCTTTTTATCACAGGAAAAGAAATCAGCCCTCGACAACTTAACCGGCAGAAAAATATTTTGTTGAAAAAATCCCTAAGCCCCGGGGTCACAATTTCATCAAAAATCTGACTTTCGGCAATTTACTCAAAAATGGTGCCAAACGGTTGCAAATGCTCCCCTGAGAGGTTTGGCGGTCGAAACAGAAGGCTTTTTATCACGGGAAAGGAAATCAGCCCAAAACAACTTAACCGGCAGGAAAAAATTTTCATCAAAAATCAGACTTTCGGCAATTCACTAAAAAATGGTGCCAAACGGTTGCAAATGCTCCCCTGAGAGGTTTGGCGGTCGAAACAGAAGCCTTTTTATCACGGGAAAAGAAATCAGCCCAAGACAACTTAACCGGCAGAAAAAGATTTTTTTGAAAAAATCCCTAAGCCCCGGGGTTACAATTTCATCAAAAATCTGACTTTCGGCAATTCACTCAAAAATGGTGCCAAACGGTGGCAAATGCTCCCCTAAGAGGTTTGGTTGTCGAAACAGAAGGCTTTTTATCACAGGAAAAGAAATCAGCCCTCGAAAACTTAACCGGCAGAAAAAGATTTTGTTGAAAAAATCCCTAAGCCCCGGAGTCACAATTTCATCAAAATCTGACTTTCGGCAATTCACTCAAAAATGGTGCCAAACGGTTGCAAATGCTCCCCTGAGAGGTTTGGCGGTCGAAACAGAAGGCTTTTTATCACGGGAAAGGAAATCAGCCCAAAACAACTTAACCGGCAGAAAAATATTTTTTTGAAAAAATCCCTAAGCCCCGGGGTCACAATTTCATCTAAAATCTGACTTTCGGCAATTCACTCAAAAATGGTCCCAAACAGTTTCAAATGCTCCCGTGAGAGGTTTGGCGGTCGAAACAGAAGGCTTTTTATCACAGGAAAAGAAATCAGCCCAAGACAACTTAACCGGCAGAAAAAGATTTTTTTGAAAAAATCCCTAAGCCCCGGGGTCACAATTTCATCAAAAATCAGACTTTCGGCAATTCACTCAAAAATGGTGCCAAACGGTTGCAAATGCTCCCCTGAGAGGTTTGGCGGTCGAAACAGAAGGCTTTTTATCACGGGAAAGGAAATCAGCCCAAAACAACTTAACCGGCAGAAAAATATTTTTTTGAAAAAATCCCTAAGCCCCGGGGTCACAATTTCATCTAAAATCTGACTTTCGGCAATTCACTCAAAAATGGTCCCAAACAGTTTCAAATGCTCCCGTGAGAGGTTTGGCGGTCGAAACAGAAGGCTTTTTATCACAGGAAAAGAAATCAGCCCAAGACAACTTAACCGGTAGAAAAAGATTTTTTTGAAAAAATCCCTAAGCCCCGGGGTCACAATTTCATCAAAAATCAGACTTTCGGCAATTCACTCAAAAATGGTGCCAAACGGTTGCAAATGCTCCCCTGAGAGGTTTGGCGGTCGAAACAGAAGGCTTTTTATCACGGGAAAGGAAATCAGCCCAAAACAACTTAACCGGCAGAAAAAGATTTTTTTGAAAAAATCCCTAAGCCCCGAGGTCACAATTTCATCAAAAATCTGACTTTCGGCAATTCACTCAAAAATGGTGCCAAACGGTTGCAAATGCTCCCCTGAGAGGTTTGGCGGTCGAAACAGAAGGCTTTTTATCACGGGAAAGGAAATCAGCCCAAAACAACTTAACCGGCAGAAAAATATTTTTTTGAAAAAATCCCTAAGCCCCGGAGTCACAATTTCATCAAAAATCAGACTTTCGGCAATTCACTCAAAAATGGTCCCAAACAGTTTCAAATGCTCCCGTGAGAGGTTTGGCGGTCGAAACAGAAGGCTTTTTATCACAGGAAAAGAAATCAGCCCAAGACAACTTAACCGGCAGAAAAAGATTTTTTTGAAAAAATCCCTAAGCCCCGGAGTCACAATTTCATCAAAAATCAGACTTTCGGCAATTCACTCAAAAATGGTGCCAAACGGTTGCAAATGCTCCCCTGAGAGGTTTGGCGGTCGAAACAGAAGGCTTTTTATCACGGGAAAGGAAATCAGCCCAAAACAACTTAACCGGCAGAAAAAGATTTTTTTGAAAAAATCCCTAAGCCCCGAGGTCACAATTTCATCAAAAATCAGACTTTCGGCAATTCACTCAAAAATGGTGCCAAACGGTTGCAAATGCTCCCCTGAGAGGTTTGGCGGTCGAAACAGAAGGCTTTTTATCACGGGAAAAGAAATCAGCCCTCGACAACTTAACCGGCAGAAAAAGATTTTTTTGAAAAAATCCCTAAGCCGCGGGGTCACAATTTCATCAAAAGTCTGACTTTCGGCAATTCACTCAAGAATGGTGCCAAACGGTTGCAAATGCTCCCCCGAGGTTTGGCCGTCGAAACAGAAGGCTTTTTATCACAGGAAAAGAAATCAGCCCTCGACAACTTAACCGGCAGAAAAATATTTTGTTGAAAAAATCCCTAAGCCCCGGGGTCACAATTTCATCAAAAATCTGACTTTCGGCAATTTACTCAAAAATGGTGCCAAACGGTTGCAAATGCTCCCCTGAGAGGTTTGGCGGTCGAAACAGAAGGCTTTTTATCACGGGAAAGGAAATCAGCCCAAAACAACTTAACCGGCAGGAAAAAAATTTCATCAAAAATCAGACTTTCGGCAATTCACTAAAAAATGGTGCCAAACGGTTGCAAATGCTCCCCTGAGAGGTTTGGCGGTCGAAACAGAAGCCTTTTTATCACGGGAAAAGAAATCAGCCCAAGACAACTTAACCGGCAGAAAAAGAGTTTTTTGAAAAAATCCCTAAGCCCCGGGGTTACAATTTCATCAAAAATCTGACTTTCGGCAATTCACTCAAAAATGGTGCCAAACGGTGGCAAATGCTCCCCTAAGAGGTTTGGTGGTCGAAACAGAAGGCTTTTTATCACAGGAAAAGAAATCAGCCCTCGAAAACTTAACCGGCAGAAAAAGATTTTGTTGAAAAAATCCCTAAGCCCCGGAGTCACAATTTCATCAAAATCTGACTTTCGGCAATTCACTCAAAAATGGTGCCAAACGGTTGCAAATGCTCCCCTGAGAGGTTTGGCGGTCGAAACAGAAGGCTTTTTATCACGGGAAAGGAAATCAGCCCAAAACAACTTAACCGGCAGAAAAATATTTTTTTGAAAAAATCCCTAAGCCCCGGGGTCACAATTTCATCTAAAATCTGACTTTCGGCAATTCACTCAAAAATGGTCCCAAACAGTTTCAAATGCTCCCGTGAGAGGTTTGGCGGTCGAAACAGAAGGCTTTTTATCACAGGAAAAGAAATCAGCCCAAGACAACTTAACCGGCAGAAAAAGATTTTTTTGAAAAAATCCCTAAGCCCCGGGGTCACAATTTCATCAAAAATCAGACTTTCGGCAATTCACTCAAAAATGGTGCCAAACGGTTGCAAATGCTCCCCTGAGAGGTTTGGCGGTCGAAACAGAAGGCTTTTTATCACAGGAAAGGAAATCAGCCCAAAACAACTTAACCGGCAGAAAAATATTTTTTTGAAAAAATCCCTAAGCCCCGGGGTCACAATTTCATCTAAAATCTGACTTTCGGCAATTCACTCAAAAATGGTCCCAAACAGTTTCAAATGCTCCCGTGAGAGGTTTGGCGGTCGAAACAGAAGGCTTTTTATCACAGGAAAAGAAATCAGCCCAAGACAACTTAACCGGTAGAAAAAGATTTTTTTGAAAAAATCCCTAAGCCCCGGGGTCACAATTTCATCAAAAATCAGACTTTCGGCAATTCACTCAAAAATGGTGCCAAACGGTTGCAAATGCTCCCCTGAGAGGTTTGGCGGTCGAAACAGAAGGCTTTTTATCACGGGAAAGGAAATCAGCCCAAAACAACTTAACCGGCAGAAAAAGATTTTTTTGAAAAAATCCCTAAGCCCCGAGGTCACAATTTCATCAAAAATCTGACTTTCGGCAATTCACTCAAAAATGGTGCCAAACGGTTGCAAATGCTCCCCTGAGAGGTTTGGCGGTCGAAACAGAAGACTTTTTATCACGGGAAAGGAAATCAGCCCAAAACAAGTTAACCGGCAGAAAAATATTTTTTTGAAAAAATCCCTAAGCCCCGGAGTCACAATTTCATCTAAAATCTGACTTTCGGCAATTCACTCAAAAATGGTCCCAAACAGTTTCAAATGCTCCCGTGAGAGGTTTGGCGGTCGAAACAGAAGGCTTTTTATCACGGGAAAGGAAATCAGCCCAAAACAACTTAACCGGCAGGAAAAAATTTTCATCAAAAATCAGACTTTCGGCAATTCACTAAAAAATGGTGCCAAACGGTTGCAAATGCTCCCCTGAGAGGTTTGGCGGTCGAAACAGAAGCCTTTTTATCACGGGAAAAGAAATCAGCCCAAGACAACTTAACCGGCAGAAAAAGATTTTTTTGAAAAAATCCCTAAGCCCCGGGGTTACAATTTCATCAAAAATCTGACTTTCGGCAATTCACTCAAAAATGGTGCCAAACGGTGGCAAATGCTCCCCTAAGAGGTTTGGTGGTCGAAACAGAAGGCTTTTTATCACAGGAAAAGAAATCAGCCCTCGAAAACTTAACCGGCAGAAAAAGATTTTTTTGAAAAAATCCCTAAGCCCCGGAGTCACAATTTCATCAAAATCTGACTTTCGGAAATTCACTCAAAAATGGTGCCAAACGGTTGCAAATGCTCCCCTGAGAGGTTTGGCGGTCGAAACAGAAGGCTTTTTATCACAGGAAAAGAAGTCAGCCCTCGACAACTTAACCGGCAGAAAAATATTTTGTTGAAAAAATCCCTAAGCCCCGGGGTCACAATTTCATCAAAAATCTGACTTTCGGCAATTTTCTCAAAAATGGTGCCAAACGGTTGCAAATGCTCCCCTGAGAGGTTTGGCGGTCGAAACAGAAGGCTTTTTATCACGGGAAAGGAAATCAGCCCAAAACAACTTAACCGGCAGAAAAAGATTTTTTTGAAAAAATCCCTAAGCCCCGGGGTCACAATTTCATCTAAAATCTGACTTTCGGCAATTCACTCAAAAATGGTGCCAAACAGTTTCAAATGCTCCCGTGAGAGGTTTGGCGGTCGAAACAGAAGGCTTTTTATCACAGGAAAAGAAATCAGCCCAAGACAACTTAACCGGCAGAAAAAGATTTTTTTGAAAAAATCCCTAAGCCCCGGGGTCACAATTTCATCAAAAATCAGACTTTCGGCAATTCACTCAAAAATGGTGCCAAACGGTTGCAAATGCTCCCCTGAGAGGTTTGGCGGTCGAAACAGAAGGCTTTTTATCACGGGAAAGGAAATCAGCCCAAAACAACTTAACCGGCAGAAAAAGATTTTTTTGAAAAAATCCCTAAGCCCCGAGGTCACAATTTCATCAAAAATCAGACTTTCGGCAATTCACTCAAAAATGGTGCCAAACGGTTGCAAATGCTCCCCTGAGAGGTTTGGCGGTCGAAACAGAAGGCTTTTTATCACGGGAAAGGAAATCAGCCCAAAACAACTTAACCGGCAGAAAAAGATTTTTTTGAAAAAATCCCTAAGCCCCGAGGTCACAATTTCATCAAAAATCAGACTTTCGGCAATTCACTCAAAAATGGTGCCAAACGGTGGCAAATGCTCCCCTAAGAGGTTTGGTGGTCGAAACAGAAGGCTTTTTATCACAGGAAAAGAAATCAGCCCTCGAAAACTTAACCGGCAGAAAAAGATTTTTTTGAAAAAATCCCTAAGCCCCGGAGTCACGATTTCATCAAAATCTGACTTTCGGAAATTCACTCAAAAATGGTGCCAAACGGTTGCAAATGCTCCCCTGAGAGGTTTGGCGGTCGAAACAGAAGGCTTTTTATCACAGGAAAAGAAGTCAGCCCTCGACAACTTAACCGGCAGAAAAATATTTTGTTGAAAAAATCCCTAAGCCCCGGGGTCACAATTTCATCAAAAATCTGACTTTCGGCAATTTTCTCAAAAATGGTGCCAAACGGTTGCAAATGCTCCCCTGAGAGGTTTGGCGGTCGAAACAGAAGGCTATTTATCACGGGAAAGGAAATCAGCCCAAAACAACTTAACCGGCAGAAAAAGATTTTTTTGAAAAAATCCCTAAGCCCCGGGGTCACAATTTCATCTAAAATCTGACTTTCGGCAATTCACTCAAAAATGGTGCCAAACAGTTTCAAATGCTCCCGTGAGAGGTTTGGCGGTCGAAACAGAAGGCTTTTTATCACAGGAAAAGAAATCAGCCCAAGACAACTTAACCGGCAGAAAAAGATTTTTTTGAAAAAATCCCTAAGCCCCGGGGTCACAATTTCATCAAAAATCAGACTTTCGGCAATTCACTCAAAAATGGTGCCAAACGGTTGCAAATGCTCCCCTGAGAGGTTTGGCGGTCGAAACAGAAGGCTTTTTATCACGGGAAAAGAAATCAGCCCAAGACAACTTAACCGGCAGAAAAAGATTTTTTTGAAAAAATCCCTAAGCCGCGGGGTCACAATTTCATCAAAAATCTGACTTTCGGCAATTCACTCAAAAATGGTGCCAAACGGTTGCAAATGCTCCCCTGAGAGGTTTGGCGGTCGAAACAGAAGGCTTTTTATCACAGGAAAAGAAATCAGCCCTCGACAACTTAACCGGCAGAAAAATATTTTGTTGAAAAAATCCCTAGGCCCCGGGGTCACAATTTCATCAAAAATCTGACTTTCGGCAATTCACTCAAAAATGGTGCCAAACGGTTGCAAATGCTCCCGTGAGAGGTTTGGCGGTCGAAACAGAAGGCTTTTTATCACAGGAAAAGAAGTCAGCCCTCGACAACTTAACCGGCAGAAAAATATTTTGTTGAAAAAATCCCTAAGCCCCGGGGTCACAATTTCATCAAAAATCTGACTTTCGGCAATTTTCTCAAAAATGGTGCCAAACGGTTGCAAATGCTCCCCTGAGAGGTTTGGCGGTCGAAACAGAAGGCTTTTTATCACGGGAAAGGAAATCAGCCCAAAACAACTTAACCGGCAGAAAAAGATTTTTTTGAAAAAATCCCTAAGCCCCGGGGTCACAATTTCATCTAAAATCTGACTTTCGGCAATTCACTCAAAAATGGTGCCAAACAGTTTCAAATGCTCCCGTGAGAGGTTTGGCGGTCGAAACAGAAGGCTTTTTATCACAGGAAAAGAAATCAGCCCAAGACAACTTAACCGGCAGAAAAAGATTTTTTTGAAAAAATCCCTAAGCCCCGGGGTCACAATTTCATCAAAAATCAGACTTTCGGCAATTCACTCAAAAATGGTGCCAAACGGTTGCAAATGCTCCCCTGAGAGGTTTGGCGGTCGAAACAGAAGGCTTTTTATCACGGGAAAAGAAATCAGCCCAAGACAACTTAACCGGCAGAAAAAGATTTTTTTGAAAAAATCCCTAAGCCGCGGGGTCACAATTTCATCAAAAATCTGACTTTCGGCAATTCACTCAAAAATGGTGCCAAACGGTTGCAAATGCTCCCCTGAGAGGTTTGGCGGTCGAAACAGAAGGCTTTTTATCACAGGAAAAGAAATCAGCCCTCGACAACTTAACCGGCAGAAAAATATTTTGTTGAAAAAATCCCTAGGCCCCGGGGTCACAATTTCATCAAAAATCTGACTTTCGGCAATTCACTCAAAAATGGTCCCAAACAGTTTCAAATGCTCCCGTGAGAGGTTTGGCGGTCGAAACAGAAGGCTTTTTATCACGGGAAAGGAAATCAGCCCAAAACAACTTAACCGGCAGGAAAAAATTTTCATCAAAAATCAGACTTTCGGCAATTCACTAAAAAATGGTGCCAAACGGTTGCAAATGCTCCCCTGAGAGGTTTGGCGGTCGAAACAGAAGCCTTTTTATCACGGGAAAAGAAATCAGCCCTCGACAACGTAACCGGCAGAAAAAGATTTTTTTGAAAAAATCCCTAAGCCGCGGGGTCACAATTTCATCAAAAATCTGACTTTCGGCAATTCACTCAAAAATGGTGCCAAACGGTTGCAAATGCTCCCCTGAGAGGTTTGGCGGTCGAAACAGAAGGCTTTTTATCACAGGAAAAGAAATCAGCCCTCGACAACTTAACCGGCAGAAAAATATTTTGTTGAAAAAATCCCTAAGCCGCGGGGTCACAATTTCATCAAAAATCTGACTTTCGGCAATTCACTCAAAAATGGTCCCAAACAGTTTCAAATGCTCCCGTGAGAGGTTTGGCGGTCGAAACAGAAGGCTTTTTATCACGGGAAAGGAAATCAGCCCAAAACAACTTAACCGGCAGGAAAAAATTTTCATCAAAAATCAGACTTTCGGCAATTCACTAAAAAATGGTGCCAAACGGTTGCAAATGCTCCCCTGAGAGGTTTGGCGGTCGAAACAGAAGCCTTTTTATCACGGGAAAAGAAATCAGCCCTCGACAACGTAACCGGCAGAAAAAGATTTTTTTGAAAAAATCCCTAAGCCGCGGGGTCACAATTTCATCAAAAATCTGACTTTCGGCAATTCACTCAAAAATGGTGCCAAACGGTTGCAAATGCTCCCCTGAGAGGTTTGGCGGTCGAAACAGAAGGCTTTTTATCACAGGAAAAGAAATCAGCCCTCGACAACGTAACCGGCAGAAAAAGATTTTTTTGAAAAAATCCCTAAGCCGCGGGGTCACAATTTCATCAAAAATCTGACTTTCGGCAATTCACTCAAAAATGGTCCCAAACAGTTTCAAATGCTCCCGTGAGAGGTTTGGCGGTCGAAACAGAAGGCTTTTTATCACGGGAAAGGAAATCAGCCCAAAACAACTTAACCGGCAGGAAAAAATTTTCATCAAAAATCAGACTTTCGGCAATTCACTAAAAAATGGTGCCAAACGGTTGCAAATGCTCCCCTGAGAGGTTTGGCGGTCGAAACAGAAGCCTTTTTATCACGGGAAAAGAAATCAGCCCAAGACAACTTAACCGGCAGAAAAAGATTTTTTTGAAAAAATCCCTAAGCCCCGGGGTTACAATTTCATCAAAAATCTGACTTTCGGCAATTCACTCAAAAATGGTGCCAAACGGTGGCAAATGCTCCCCTAAGAGGTTTGGTGGTCGAAACAGAAGGCTTTTTATCACAGGAAAAGAAATCAGCCCTCGAAAACTTAACCGGCAGAAAAAGATTTTTTTGAAAAAATCCCTAAGCCCCGGAGTCACAATTTCATCAAAATCTGACTTTCGGCAATTCACTCAAAAATGGTGCCAAACGGTTGCAAATGCTCCCCTGAGAGGTTTGGCGGTCGAAACAGAAGGCTTTTTATCACGGGAAAAGAAATCAGCCCTCGACAACTTAACCGGCAGAAAAAGATTTTTTTGAAAAAATCCCTAAGCCGCGGGGTCACAATTTCATCTAAAATCTGACTTTCGGCAATTCACTCAAAAATGGTGCCAAACAGTTTCAAATGCTCCCGTGAGAGGTTTGGCGGTCGAAACAGAAGGCTTTTTATCACAGGAAAAGAAATCAGCCCAAGACAACTTAACCGGCAGAAAAAGATTTTTTTGAAAAAATCCCTAAGCCCCGGGGTCACAATTTCATCAAAAATCAGACTTTCGGCAATTCACTCAAAAATGGTGCCAAACGGTTGCAAATGCTCCCCTGAGAGGTTTGGCGGTCGAAACAGAAGGCTTTTTATCACGGGAAAGGAAATCAGCCCAAAACAACTTAACCGGCAGAAAAAGATTTTTTTGAAAAAATCCCTAAGCCCCGAGGTCACAATTTCATCAAAAATCAGACTTTCGGAAATTCACTCAAAAATGGTGCCAAACGGTTGCAAATGCTCCCCTGAGAGGTTTGGCGGTCGAAACAGAAGGCTTTTTATCACGGGAAAGGAAATCAGCCCAAAACAACTTAACCGGCAGAAAAAGATTTTTTTGAAAAAATCCCTAAGCCCCGAGGTCACAATTTCATCAAAAATCAGACTTTCGGCAATTCACTCAAAAATGGTGCCAAACGGTTGCAAATGCTCCCCTGAGAGGTTTGGCGGTCGAAACAGAAGTCTTTTTATCACGGGAAAAGAAATCAGCCCAAGACAACTTAACCGGCAGAAAAAGATTTTTTTGAAAAAATCCCTAAGCCGCGGGGTCACAATTTCATCAAAAATCTGACTTTCGGCAATTCACTCAAAAATGGTGCCAAACGGTTGCAAATGCTCCCCTGAGAGGTTTGGCGGTCGAAACAGAAGGCTTTTTATCACAGGAAAAGAAATCAGCCCTCGACAACTTAACCGGCAGAAAAATATTTTGTTGAAAAAATCCCTAGGCCCCGGGGTCACAATTTCATCAAAAATCTGACTTTCGGCAATTCACTCAAAAATGGTCCCAAACAGTTTCAAATGCTCCCGTGAGAGGTTTGGCGGTCGAAACAGAAGGCTTTTTATCACGGGAAAGGAAATCAGCCCAAAACAACTTAACCGGCAGGAAAAAATTTTCATCAAAAATCAGACTTTCGGCAATTCACTAAAAAATGGTGCCAAACGGTTGCAAATGCTCCCCTGAGAGGTTTGGCGGTCGAAACAGAAGCCTTTTTATCACGGGAAAAGAAATCAGCCCTCGACAACTTAACCGGCAGAAAAAGATTTTTTTGAAAAAATCCCTAAGCCGCGGGGTCACAATTTCATCAAAAATCTGACTTTCGGCAATTCACTCAAAAATGGTGCCAAACGGTTGCAAATGCTCCCCTGAGAGGTTTGGCGGTCGAAACAGAAGGCTTTTTATCACAGGAAAAGAAATCAGCCCTCGACAACTTAACCGGCAGAAAAATATTTTGTTGAAAAAATCCCTAGGCCCCGGGGTCACAATTTCATCAAAAATCTGACTTTCGGCAATTCACTCAAAAATGGTCCCAAACAGTTTCAAATGCTCCCGTGAGAGGTTTGGCGGTCGAAACAGAAGGCTTTTTATCACGGGAAAGGAAATCAGCCCAAAACAACTTAACCGGCAGGAAAAAATTTTCATCAAAAATCAGACTTTCGGCAATTCACTAAAAAATGGTGCCAAACGGTTGCAAATGCTCCCCTGAGAGGTTTGGCGGTCGAAACAGAAGCCTTTTTATCACGGGAAAAGAAATCAGCCCAAGACAACTTAACCGGCAGAAAAAGATTTTTTTGAAAAAATCCCTAAGCCCCGGGGTTACAATTTCATCAAAAATCTGACTTTCGGCAATTCACTCAAAAATGGTGCCAAACGGTGGCAAATGCTCCCCTAAGAGGTTTGGTGGTCGAAACAGAAGGCTTTTTATCACAGGAAAAGAAATCAGCCCTCGAAAACTTAACCGGCAGAAAAAGATTTTTTTGAAAAAATCCCTAAGCCCCGGAGTCACAATTTCATCAAAATCTGACTTTCGGCAATTCACTCAAAAATGGTGCCAAACGGTTGCAAATGCTCCCCTGAGAGGTTTGGCGGTCGAAACAGAAGGCTTTTTATCACGGGAAAAGAAATCAGCCCTCGACAACTTAACCGGCAGAAAAAGATTTTTTTGAAAAAATCCCTAAGCCGCGGGGTCACAATTTCATCAAAAATCTGACTTTCGGCAATTCACTCAAGAATGGTGCCAAACGGTTGCAAATGCTCCCCTGAGAGGTTTGGCGGTCGAAACAGAAGGCTTTTTATCACAGGAAAAGAAATCAGCCCTCGACAACTTAACCGGCAGAAAAATATTTTGTTGAAAAAATCCCTAAGCCCCGGGGTCACAATTTCATCAAAAATCTGACTTTCGGCAATTTACTCAAAAATGGTGCCAAACGGTTGCAAATGCTCCCCTGAGAGGTTTGGCGGTCGAAACAGAAGGCTTTTTATCACGGGAAAGGAAATCAGCCCAAAACAACTTAACCGGCAGGAAAAAATTTTCATCAAAAATCAGACTTTCGGCAATTCACTAAAAAAATGGTGCCAAACGGTTGCAAATGCTCCCCTGAGAGGTTTGGCGGTCGAAACAGAAGCCTTTTTATCACGGGAAAAGAAATCAGCCCAAGACAACTTAACCGGCAGAAAAAGATTTTTTTGAAAAAATCCCTAAGCCCCGGGGTTACAATTTCATCAAAAATCTGACTTTCGGCAATTCACTCAAAAATGGTGCCAAACGGTGGCAAATGCTCCCCTAAGAGGTTTGGTGGTCGAAACAGAAGGCTTTTTATCACAGGAAAAGAAATCAGCCCTCGAAAACTTAACCGGCAGAAAAAGATTTTGTTGAAAAAATCCCTAAGCCCCGGAGTCACAATTTCATCAAAATCTGACTTTCGGCAATTCACTCAAAAATGGTGCCAAACGGTTGCAAATGCTCCCCTGAGAGGTTTGGCGGTCGAAACAGAAGGCTTTTTATCACGGGAAAGGAAATCAGCCCAAAACAACTTAACCGGCAGAAAAATATTTTTTTGAAAAAATCCCTAAGCCCCGGGGTCACAATTTCATCTAAAATCTGACTTTCGGCAATTCACTCAAAAATGGTCCCAAACAGTTTCAAATGCTCCCGTGAGAGGTTTGGCGGTCGAAACAGAAGGCTTTTTATCACAGGAAAAGAAATCAGCCCAGGACAACTTAACCGGCAGAAAAAGATTTTTTTGAAAAAATCCCTAAGCCCCGGGGTCACAATTTCATCAAAAATCTGACTTTCGGCAATTCACTCAAAAATGGTGCCAAACGGTTGCAAATGCTCCCCTGAGAGGCTTGGCGGTCGAAACAGAAGGCTTTTTATCACGGGAAAGGAAATCAGCCCAAAACAACTTAACCGGCAGAAAAAGATTTTTTTGAAAAAATCCCTAAGCCCCGAGGTCACAATTTCATCAAAAATCTGACTTTCGGCAATTCACTCAAAAATGGTGCCAAACGGTTGCAAATGCTCCCCTGAGAGGTTTGGCGGTCGAAACAGAAGGCTTTTTATCACGGGAAAGGAAATCAGCCCAAAACAACTTAACCGGCCGAAAAATATTTTTTTGAAAAAATCCCTAAGCCCCGGGGTCACAATTTCATCTAAAATCTGACTTTCGGCAATTCACTCAAAAATGGTCCCAAACAGTTTCAAATGCTCCCGTGAGAGGTTTGGCGGTCGAAACAGAAGGCTTTTTATCACGGGAAAGGAAATCAGCCCAAAACAACTTAACCGGCAGGAAAAAATTTTCATCAAAAATCAGACTTTCGGCAATTGACTAAAAAATGGTGCCAAACGGTTGCAAATGCTCCCCTGAGAGGTTTGGCGGTCGAAACAGAAGCCTTTTTATCACGGGAAAAGAAATCAGCCCAAGACAACTTAACCGGCAGAAAAAGATTTTTTTGAAAAAATCCCTAAGCCGCGGGGTCACAATTTCATCAAAAATCTGACTTTCGGCAATTCACTCAAGAATGGTGCCAAACGGTTGCAAATGCTCCCCTGAGAGGTTTGGCCGTCGAAACAGAAGGCTTTTTATCACAGGAAAAGAAATCAGCCCTCGACAACTTAACCGGCAGAAAAATATTTTGTTGAAAAAATCCCTAAGCCCCGGGGTCACAATTTCATCAAAAATCTGACTTTCGGCAATTTACTCAAAAATGGTGCCAAACGGTTGCAAATGCTCCCCTGAGAGGTTTGGCGGTCGAAACAGAAGGCTTTTTATCACGGGAAAGGAAATCAGCCCAAAACAACTTAACCGGCAGGAAAAAATTTTCATCAAAAATCAGACTTTCGGCAATTCACTAAAAAATGGTGCCAAACGGTTGCAAATGCTCCCCTGAGAGGTTTGGCGGTCGAAACAGAAGCCTTTTTATCACGGGAAAAGAAATCAGCCCAAGACAACTTAACCGGCAGAAAAAGATTTTTTTGAAAAAATCCCTAAGCCCCGGGGTTACAATTTCATCAAAAATCTGACTTTCGGCAATTTACTCAAAAATGGTGCCAAACGGTTGCAAATGCTCCCCTGAGAGGTTTGGCGGTCGAAACAGAAGGCTTTTTATCACGGGAAAGGAAATCAGCCCAAAACAACTTAACCGGCAGGAAAAAATTTTCATCAAAAATCAGACTTTCGGCAATTCACTCAAAAATGGTGCCAAACGGTGGCAAATGCTCCCCTAAGAGGTTTGGTGGTCGAAACAGAAGGCTTTTTATCACAGGAAAAGAAATCAGCCCTCGAAAACTTAACCGGCAGAAAAAGATTTTGTTGAAAAAATCCCTAAGCCCCGGAGTCACAATTTCATCAAAATCTGACTTTCGGCAATTCACTCAAAAATGGTGCCAAACGGTTGCAAATGCTCCCCTGAGAGGTTTGGCGGTCGAAACAGAAGGCTTTTTATCACGGGAAAGGAAATCAGCCCAAAACAACTTAACCAGCAGAAAAATATTTTTTTGAAAAAATCCCTAAGCCCCGGGGTCACAATTTCATCTAAAATCTGACTTTCGGCAACTCACTCAAAAATGGTCCCAAACAGTTTCAAATGCTCCCGTGAGAGGTTTGGCGGTCGAAACAGAAGGCTTTTTATCACAGGAAAAGAAATCAGCCCAAGACAACTTAACCGGCAGAAAAAGATTTTTTTGAAAAAATCCCTAAGCCCCGGGGTCACAATTTCATCAAAAATCTGACTTTCAGCAATTCACTCAAAAATGGTGCCAAACGGTTGCAAATGCTCCCCTGAGAGGTTTGGCGGTCGAAACAGAAGGCTTTTTATCACAGGAAAGGAAATCAGCCCAAAACAACTTAACCGGCAGAAAAATATTTTTTTGAAAAAATCCCTAAGCCCCGGGGTCACAATTTCATCTAAAATCTGACTTTCGGCAATTCACTCAAAAATGGTGCCAAACGGTTGCAAATGCTCCCGTGAGAGGTTTGGCGGTCGAAACAGAAGGCTTTTTATCACAGGAAAAGAAATCAGCCCAAGACAACTTAACCGGTAGAAAAAGATTTTTTTGAAAAAATCCCTAAGCCGCGGGGTCACAATTTCATCAAAAATCTGACTTTCGGCAATTCACTCAAAAATGGTGCCAAACGGTTGCAAATGCTCCCCTGAGAGGTTTGGCGGTCGAAACAGAAGGCTTTTTATCACGGGAAAGGAAATCAGCCCAAAACAACTTAACCGGCAGAAAAAGATTTTTTTGAAAAAATCCCTAAGCCCCGAGGTCACAATTTCATCAAAAATCTGACTTTCGGCAATTCACTCAAAAATGGTGCCAAACGGTTGCAAATGCTCCCCTGAGAGGTTTGGCGGTCGAAACAGAAGGCTTTTTATCACGGGAAAGGAAATCAGCCCAAAACAACTTAACCGGCCGAAAAATATTTTTTTGAAAAATCCCTAAGCCCCGGGGTCACAATTTCATCTAAAATCTGACTTTCGGCAATTCACTCAAAAATGGTCCCAAACAGTTTCAAACGCTCCCGTGAGAGGTTTGGCGGTCGAAACAGAAGGCTTTTTATCACGGGAAAGGAAATCAGCCCAAAACAACTTAACCGGCAGGAAAAAATTTTCATCAAAAATCAGACTTTCGGCAATTGACTAAAAAATGGTGCCAAACGGTTGCAAATGCTCCCCTGAGAGGTTTGGCGGTCGAAACAGAAGCCTTTTTATCACGGGAAAAGAAATCAGCCCAAGACAACTTAACCGGCAGAAAAAGATTTTTTTGAAAAAATCCCTAAGCCGCGGGGTCACAATTTCATCAAAAATCTGACTTTCGGCAATTCACTCAAGAATGGTGCCAAACGGTTGCAAATGCTCCCCTGAGAGGTTTGGCCGTCGAAACAGAAGGCTTTTTATCACAGGAAAAGAAATCAGCCCTCGACAACTTAACCGGCAGAAAAATATTTTGTTGAAAAAATCCCTAAGCCCCGGGGTCACAATTTCATCAAAAATCTGACTTTCGGCAATTTACTCAAAAATGGTGCCAAACGGTTGCAAATGCTCCCCTGAGAGGTTTGGCGGTCGAAACAGAAGGCTTTTTATCACGGGAAAGGAAATCAGCCCAAAACAACTTAACCGGCAGGAAAAAATTTTCATCAAAAATCAGACTTTCGGCAATTCACTAAAAAATGGTGCCAAACGGTTGCAAATGCTCCCCTGAGAGGTTTGGCGGTCGAAACAGAAGCCTTTTTATCACGGGAAAAGAAATCAGCCCAAGACAACTTAACCGGCAGAAAAAGATTTTTTTGAAAAAATCCCTAAGCCCCGGGGTTACAATTTCATCAAAAATCTGACTTTCGGCAATTTACTCAAAAATGGTGCCAAACGGTGGCAAATGCTCCCCTGAGAGGTTTGGCGGTCGAAACAGAAGGCTTTTTATCACGGGAAAGGAAATCAGCCCAAAACAACTTAACCGGCAGGAAAAAATTTTCATCAAAAATCAGACTTTCGGCAATTCACTCAAAAATGGTGCCAAACGGTGGCAAATGCTCCCCTAAGAGGTTTGGTGGTCGAAACAGAAGGCTTTTTATCACAGGAAAAGAAATCAGCCCTCGAAAACTTAACCGGCAGAAAAAGATTTTGTTGAAAAAATCCCTAAGCCCCGGAGTCACAATTTCATCAAAATCTGACTTTCGGCAATTCACTCAAAAATGGTGCCAAACGGTTGCAAATGCTCCCCTGAGAGGTTTGGCGGTCGAAACAGAAGGCTTTTTATCACGGGAAAGGAAATCAGCCCAAAACAACTTAACCGGCAGAAAAATATTTTTTTGAAAAAATCCCTAAGCCCCGGGGTCACAATTTCATCTAAAATCTGACTTTCGGCAATTCACTCAAAAATGGTCCCAAACAGTTTCAAATGCTCCCGTGAGAGGTTTGGCGGTCGAAACAGAAGGCTTTTTATCACAGGAAAAGAAATCAGCCCAAGACAACTTAACCGGTAGAAAAAGATTTTTTTGAAAAAATCCCTAAGCCCCGGGGTCACAATTTCATCAAAAATCAGACTTTCGGCAATTCACTCAAAAATGGTGCCAAACGGTTGCAAATGCTCCCCTGAGAGGTTTGGCGGTAGAAACAGAAGGCTTTTTATCACGGGAAAGGAAATCAGCCCAAAACAACTTAACCGGCAGAAAAAGATTTTTTTGAAAAAATCCCTAAGCCCCGAGGTCACAATTTCATCAAAAATCTGACTTTCGGCAATTCACTCAAAAATGGCGCCAAACGGTTGCAAATGCTCCCCTGAGAGGTTTGGCGGTCGAAACAGAAGGCTTTTTATCACGGGAAAGGAAATCAGCCCAAAACAACTTAACCGGCAGAAAAATATTTTTTTGAAAAAATCCCTAAGCCCCGTGGTCACAATTTCATCTAAAATCTGACTTTCGGCAATTCACTCAAAAATGGTCCCAAACAGTTTCAAATGCTCCCGTGAGAGGTTTGGCGGTCGAAACAGAAGGCTTTTTATCACGGGAAAGGAAATCAGCCCAAAACAACTTAACCGGCAGGAAAAAATTTTCATCAAAAATCAGACTTTCGGCAATTGACTAAAAAATGGTGCCAAACGGTTGCAAATGCTCCCCTGAGAGGTTTGGCGGTCGAAACAGAAGCCTTTTTATCACGGGAAAAGAAATCAGCCCAAGACAACTTAACCGGCAGAAAAAGATTTTTTTGAAAAAATCCCTAAGCCCCGGGGTTACAATTTCATCAAAAATCTGACTTTCGGCAATTCACTCAAAAATGGTGCCAAACGGTGGCAAATGCTCCCCTAAGAGGTTTGGTGGTCGAAACAGAAGGCTTTTTATCACAGGAAAAGAAATCAGCCCTCGAAAACTTAACCGGCAGAAAAAGATTTTTTTGAAAAAATCCCTAAGCCCCGGAGTCACAATTTCATCAAAATCTGACTTTCGGCAATTCACTCAAAAATGGTGCCAAACGGTTGCAAATGCTCCCCTGAGAGGTTTGGCGGTCGAAACAGAAGGCTTTTTATCACAGGAAAAGAAATCAGCCCTCGACAACTTAACCGGCAGAAAAATATTTTGTTGAAAAAATCCCTAAGCCCCGGGGTCACAATTTCATCAAAAATCTGACTTTCGGCAATTTTCTCAAAAATGGTGCCAAACGGTTGCAAATGCTCCCCTGAGAGGTTTGGCGGTCGAAACAGAAGGCTTTTTATCACGGGAAAGGAAATCAGCCCAAAACAACTTAACCGGCAGAAAAAGATTTTTTTGAAAAAATCCCTAAGCCCCGGGGTCACAATTTCATCTAAAATCTGACTTTCGGCAATTCACTCAAAAATGGTGCCAAACAGTTTCAAATGCTCCCGTGAGAGGTTTGGCGGTCGAAACAGAAGGCTTTTTATCACAGGAAAAGAAATCAGCCCAAGACAACTTAACCGGCAGAAAAAGATTTTTTTGAAAAAATCCCTAAGCCCCGGGGTCACAATTTCATCAAAAATCAGACTTTCGGCAATTCACTCAAAAATGGTGCCAAACGGTTGCAAATGCTCCCCTGAGAGGTTTGGCGGTCGAAACAGAAGGCTTTTTATCACGGGAAAGGAAATCAGCCCAAAACAACTTAACCGGCAGAAAAAGATTTTTTTGAAAAAATCCCTAAGCCCCGAGGTCACAATTTCATCAAAAATCAGACTTTCGGCAATTCACTCAAAAATGGTGCCAAACGGTTGCAAATGCTCCCCTGAGAGGTTTGGCGGTCGAAACAGAAGCCTTTTTATCACGGGAAAAGAAATCAGCCCAAGACAACTTAACCGGCAGAAAAAGATTTTTTTGAAAAAATCCCTAAGCCCCGGGGTTACAATTTCATCAAAAATCTGACTTTCGGCAATTCACTCAAAAATGTTGCCAAATGGTGGCAAATGCTCCCCTAAGAGGTTTGGTGGTCGAAACAGAAGGCTTTTTATCACAGGAAAAGAAATCAGCCCTCGAAAACTTAACCGGCAGAAAAAGATTTTTTTGAAAAAATCCCTAAGCCCCGGAGTCACAATTTCATCAAAATCTGACTTTCGGCAATTCACTCAAAAATGGTGCCAAACGGTTGCAAATGCTCCCCTGAGAGGTTTGGCGGTCGAAACAGAAGGCTTTTTATCACGGGAAAGGAAATCAGCCCAAAACAACTT
Organism: Podarcis filfolensis; assembly: GCF_964270895.1. Lineage (NCBI taxonomy): Eukaryota > Metazoa > Chordata > Lepidosauria > Squamata > Lacertidae > Podarcis > Podarcis filfolensis. Next base: position 90,601,285 of record NC_139608.1, read on the forward strand.
AACCGGCAGAAAAAGATTTTTTTGAAAAAATCCCTAAGCCCCGATGTCACAATTTCATCAAAAATCAGACTTTCGGCAATTCACTCAAAAATGGTGCCAAACGGTTGCAAATGCTCCCCTGAGAGGTTTGGCGGTCAAAACAGAAGGCTTTTTATCACAGGAAAAGAAATCAGCCCTCGACAACTTAACCGGCAGAAAAATATTTTGTTGAAAAAATCCCTAAGCCCCGGGGTCACAATTTCATCAAAAATCTGACTTTCGGCAATTCACTCAAGAATGGTGCCAAACGGTTGCAGATGCTCCCCTGAGAGGTTTGGCGGTCTAAACAGAAGGCTTTTTATCACGGGAAAGGAAATCAGCCCAAAACAACTTAACCGGCAGAAAAAGATTTTTTTGAAAAAATCCCTAAGCCCCGGGGTCACAATTTCATCTAAAATCTGACTTTCGGCAATTCACTCAAAAATGGTCCCAAACAGTTTCAAATGCTCCCGTGAGAGGTTTGGCGGTCGAAACAGAAGGCTTTTTATCACGGGAAAGGAAATCAGCCCAAAACAACTTAACCGGCAGGAAAAATTTTTCATCAAAAATCAGACTTTCGGCAATTCACTAAAAAATGGTGCCAAACGGTTGCAAATGCTCCCCTGAGAGGTTTGGTGGTCGAAACAGAAGCCTTTTTATCACGGGAAAAGAAATCAGCCCAAGACAACTTATCCGGCAGAAAAAGATTTTTTTGAAAAAATCCCTAAGCCCCGGGGTTACAATTTCATCAAAAATCTGACTTTCGGCAATTCACTCAAAAATGGTGCCAAACGGTGGCAAATGCTCCCCTAAGAGGTTTGGTGGTCGAAACAGAAGGCTTTTTATCACAGGAAAAGAAATCAGCCCTCGAAAACTTAACCGGCAGAAAAAGATTTTTTTGAAAAAATCCCTAAGCCCCGGAGTCACAATTTCATCAAAATCTGACTTTCGGCAATTCACTCAAAAATGGTGCCAAACGGTTGCAAATGCTCCCCTGTGAGGTTTGGCGGTCGAAACAGAAGGCTTTTTATCACAGGAAAAGAAATCAGCCCTCGACAACTTAACCGGCAGAAAAATATTTTGTTGAAAAAATCCCTAAGCCCCGGGGTCACAATTTCATCAAAAATCTGACTTTCGGCAATTTACTCAAAAATGGTGCCAAACGGTTGAAAATGCTCCCCTGAGAGGTTTGGCGGTCGAAACAGAAGGCTTTTTATAACGGGAAAGGAAATCAGCCCAAAACAACTTAACCAGCAGAAAAATATTTTTTTGAAAAAATCCCTAAGCCCCGGGGTCACAATTTCATCTAAAATCTGACTTTCGGCAATTCACTCAAAAATGGTCCCAAACAGTTTCAAATGCTCCCGTGAGAGGTTTGGCGGTCGAAACAGAAGGCTTTTTATCACAGGAAAAGAAATCAGCCCAAGACAACTTAACCGGCAGAAAAAGATTTTTTTGAAAAAATCCCTAAGCCCCGGGGTCACAATTTCATCAAAAATCAGACTTTCGGCAATTCACTCAAGAATGGTGCCAAACGGTTGCAAATGCTCCCCTGAGAGGTTTGGCGGTCGAAACAGAAGGCTTTTTATCACGGGAAAAGAAATCAGCCCAAAACAACTTAACCGGCAGAAAAATATTTTGTTGAAAAAATCCCTAAGCCCCGGGGTCACAATTTCATCAAAAATCAGACTTTCGGCAATTCACTCAAAAATGGTGCCAAACGGTTGCAAATGCTCCCCTGAGAGGTTTGGCGGTCGAAACAGAAGGCTTTTTATCACGGGAAAGGAAATCAGCCCAAAACAACTTAACCGGCAGAAAAAGATTTTTTTGAAAAAATCCCTAAGCCGCGGGGTCACAATTTCATCAAAAATCTGACTTTCGGCAATTCACTCAAGAATGGTGCCAAACGGTTGCAAATGCTCCCCTGAGAGGTTTGGCGGTCGAAACAGAAGGCTTTTTATCACAGGAAAAGAAATCAGCCCTCGACAACTTAACCGGCAGAAAAATATTTTGTTGAAAAAATCCCTAAGCCCCGGGGTCACAATTTCATCAAAAATCTGACTTTCGGCAATTTACTCAAAAATGGTGCCAAACGGTTTCAAATGCTCCCCTGAGAGGTTTGGCCGTCGAAACAGAAGGCTTTTTATCACGGGAAAGGAAATCAGCCCAAAACAACTTAACCGGCAGAAAAATATTTTTTTGAAAAATTCCCTAAGCCCCGGGGTCACAATTTCATCTAAAATCTGACTTTCGGCAATTCACTCAAAAATGGTCCCAAACAGTTTCAAATGCTCCCGTGAGAGGTTTGGCGGTCGAAACAGAAGGCTTTTTATCACAGGAAAAGAAATCAGCCCAAGACAACTTAACCGGCAGAAAAAGATTTTTTTGAAAAAATCCCTAAGCCCCGGGGTCACAATTTCATCAAAAATCAGACTTTCGGCAATTCACTCAAAAATGGTGCCAAACGGTTGCAAATGCTCCCCTGAGAGGTTTGGCGGTCGAAACAGAAGGCTTTTTATCACGGGAAAGGAAATCAGCCCAAAACAACTTAACCGGCAGAAAAAGATTTTTTGAAAAAATCCCTAAGCCCCGAGGTCACAATTTCATCAAAAATCAGACTTTCGGCAATTCACTCAATAATGGTGCCAAACGGTTGCAAATGCTCCCCTGAGAGGTTTGGCGGTCGAAACAGAAGGCTTTTTATCACGGGAAAAGAAATCAGCCCTTGACAACTTAACCGGCAGAAAAAGATTTTTTTGAAAAAATCCCTAAGCCGCGGGGAAACAATTTCATCAAAAATCTGACTTTCGGCAATTCACTCAAAAACGGTGCCAAACGGTTGCAAATGCTCCCCTGAGAGGTTTGGCGGTCGAAACAGAAGGCTTTTTATCACAGGAAAAGAAATCAGCCCTCGACAACTTAACCGGCAGAAAAATATTTTGTTGAAAAAATCCCTAGGCCCCGGGGTCACAATTTCATCAAAAATCTGACTTTCGGCAATTTACTCAAAAATGGTGCAAAACGGTTGCAAATGCTCCCCTGAGAGGTTTGGCGGTCGAAACAGAAGGCTTTTTATCATGGGAAAGGAAATCAGCCCAAAACAACTTAACCGGCAGAAAAATATTTTTTTGAAAAAATCCCTAAGCCCCGGGGTCACAATTTCATCAAAAATCTGACTTTCGGCAATTCACTCAAGAATGGTGCCAAACGGTTTCAAATGCTCCCATGAGAGGTTTGATGGTCGAAACAGAAGGCTTTTTATCACGGGAAAGGAAATCAGCCCAAAACAACTTAACCGGCAGAAAAATATTTTTTTGAAAAAATCCCTAAGCCCCGGGGTCACAATTTCATCTAAAATCTGACTTTCGGCAATTCACTCAAAAATGGTCCCAAACAGTTTCAAATGCTCCCGTGAGAGGTTTGGCGGTCGAAACAGAAGGCTTTTTATCACAGGAAAAGAAATCAGCCCAAGACAACTTAACCGGCAGAAAAAGATTTTTTTGAAAAAATCCCTAAGCCCCGGGGTCACAATTTCATCAAAAATCAGACTTTCGGCAATTCACTCAAAAATGGTGCCAAACGGTTGCAAATGCTCCCCTGAGAGGTTTGGCGGTCGAAACAGAAGGCTTTTTATCACGGGAAAGGAAATCAGCCCAAAACAACTTAACCGGCAGAAAAATATTTTTTTGAAAAAATCCCTAAGCCCCGGGGTCACAATTTCATCTAAAATCTGACTTTCGGCAATTCACTCAAAAATGGTCCCAAACAGTTTCAAATGGTCCCGTGAGAGGTTTGGCGGTCGAAACAGAAGGCTTTTTATCACAGGAAAAGAAATCAGCCCAAGACAACTTAACCGGCAGAAAAAGATTTTTTTGAAAAAATCCCTAAGCCCCGAGGTCACAATTTCATCAAAAATCAGACTTTCGGCAATTCACTCAAAAATGGTGCCAAACGGTTGCAAATGCTCCCCTGAGAGGTTTGGCGGTCGAAACAGAAGGCTTTTTATTACGGGAAAAGAAATCAGCCCTCGACAACTTAACCGGCAGAAAAAGATTTTTTTGAAAAAATCCCTAAGCCGCGGGGTCACAATTTCATCAAAAATCTGACTTTCGGCAATTCACTCAAGAATGGTGCCAAACGGTTGCAAATGCTCACCTGAGAGGTTTGGCGGTCTAAACAGAAGGCTTTTTATCACGGGAAAGGAAATCAGCCCAAAACAACTTAACCGGCAGAAAAATATTTTTTTGAAAAAATCCCTAAGCCCCGGGGTCACAATTTCATCAAAAATCTGACTTTCGGCAATTCACTCAAAAATGGTGCCAAACGGTTTCAAATGCTCCCATGAGAGGTTTGATGGTCGAAACAGAAGGCTTTTTATCACAGGAAAAGAAATCAGCCCTCGAAAACTTAACCGGCAGAAAAAGATGTTTTTGAAAAAATCCCTAAGCCCCGGGGTCACAATTTCATCAAAAATCTGACTTTCGGCAATTCACTCAAGAATGGTGCCAAACGGTTGCAGATGCTCCCCTGAGAGGTTTGGCGGTCTAAACAGAAGGCTTTTTATCACGGGAAAGGAAATCAGCCCAAAACAACTTAACCGGCAGGAAAATATTTTTTTGAAAAAATCCCTAAGCCGCGGGGTCACAATTTCATCAAAAATCTGACTTTCGGCAATTCACTCAAAAATGGTGCCAAACGGTTTCAAATGCTCCCATGAGAGGTTTGCTGGTCGAAACAGAAGGCTTTTTATAACAGGAAAAGAAATCAGCCATCGAAAACTTAACCGGCAGAAAAAGATTTTTTTGAAAAAATTCCTAAGCCCCGGGGTCACAATTTCATCAAAAATCTGACTTTCGGCAATTCACTCAAAAATGGTGCCAAACGGTTGCAAATGCTCCCCTGAGAGGTTTGGCGGTCGAAACAGAAGGCTTTATATCACAGAGCAAGAAATCAGCCATGGACAACATAACCGGCAGAAAAATTGTGCCAAACGGTAGCAAATGCTCCCGTGAGAGGTTTGGCAGTCGAAAGAAAAGGCTTTTTATCACAGGAAAAGAAAACAGCCCTCGACAACTTAACCAGCAGAAAAAGATCTTTTTGAAAAAATCCCTAAGCCCCGGGGTCACAATTTCATCAAAAATCTGACTTTCGGCATTTCACTCAAAAATGGTCCCAAACGGTTTCAAATGCTCCCGTGAGAGGTTTGGTGGTCGAAACAGAAGGCTTTTATCACAGGAAAAGAAATCACCCCTCGAAAACTTAACCGGCAGAAAAAGATTTTTTTGAAAAAATCCCTAAGTCCCGGCGTCACAATTTCATCAAAAATCTGACTTTCGGCAATTCACTCAAAAATGGTGCCAAACGGTTGCAAATGCTCCCCTGAGAGGTTTGGCGGTCGAAACAGAAGGCTTTTTATCACGAGAAAAGAAATCAGCCCAAGACAACTTAACCGGCAGAAAGAGGTTTTTTTGAAAAAATCCCTAAGCCCCGGGGTCACAATTTCATCAAAAATCAGACTTTCGGCAATTCACTCAAAAATGGTGCCAAACGGTTGCAAATGCTCCCCTGAGAGGTTTGGCGGTCGAAACAGAAGGCTTTATATCACAGAGCAAGAAATCAGCCATGGACAACATAACCGGCAGAAAAATTGTGCCAAACGGTAGCAAAAGCTCCCGTGAGAGGTTCGGCGGTCGAAAGAAAAGGCTTTTTATCACAGGAAAAGAAAACAGCCCTCGACAACTTAACCAGCAGAAAAAGATGTTTTTGAAAAAATCCCTAAGCCCCCGGGTCACAATTTCATCAAAATCTGACTTTCGGCAATTCACTCAAAAATGGTGCCAAACGGTTGCAAATGCTCCCCTGAGAGGTTTGGCGGTCGAAACAGAAGGCTTTTTATCACAGGAAAAGAAATCAGCCCTCGAAAACTTAACCGGCAGAAAAAGATTTTTTTGAAAAAATCCCTAAGCCCCGAAGTCACAATTTCATCAAAATCTGACTTTCGGCAATTCACTCAAAAATGGTGCCAAACGGTTGCAAATGCTCCCCTGAGAGGTTTGGCGGTCGAAACAGAAGGCTTTTTATCACAGGAAAAGAAATCAGCCCTCGAAAACTTAACCGGCAGAAAAATATTTTGTTGAAAAAATCCCTAAGCCCCGGGGTCACAATTTCATCAAAAATCTGACTTTCGGCAATTTACTCAAAAATGGTGCCAAACGGTTGCAAATGCTCCCCTGAGAGGTTTGGCGGTCGAAACAGAAGGCTTTTTATCACGGGAAAGGAAATCAGCCCAAAACAACTTAACAGGCAGAAAAATATTTTTTTGAAAAAATCCCTAAGCCCCGGGGTCACAATTTCATCTAAAATCTGACTTTCGGCAATTCACTCAAAAATGGTCCCAAACAGTTTCAAATGCTCCCGTGAGAGGTTTGGCGGTCGAAACAGAAGGCTTTTTATCACAGGAAAAGAAATCAGCCCAAGACAACTTAACCGGCAGAAAGAGATTTTTTTGAAAAAATCCCTAAGCCCAGGGGTCACAATTTCATCAAAAATCAGACTTTCGGCAATTCACTCAAAAATGGTGCCAAACGGTTGCAAATGCTCCCCTGAGAGGTTTGGCGGTCGAAACAGAAGGCTTTTTATCACGGGAAAGGAAATCAGCCCTAAACAACTTAACCGGCAGAAAAATATTTTTTTGAAAAAATCCCTAAGCCCCGGGGTCACAATTTCATCAAAAATCTGACTTTCGGCAATTCACTCAAAAATGGTGCCAAACGGTTTCAAATGCTCCCATGAGACATTTGATGGTCGAAACAGAAGGCTTTTTATCACAGGAAAAGAAATCAGCCCTCGAAAACTTAACCGGCAGAAAAAGATGTTTTTGAAAAAATCCCGAAGCCCCGGGGTCACAATTTCATCAAAAATCTGACTTTTGGCAATTCACTCAAGAATGGTGCCAAACGGTTGCAGATGCTCCCCTGAGAGGTTTGGCGGTCTAAACAGATGGCTTTTTATCACGGGAAAGGAAATCAGCCCAAAACAACTTAACCGGCAGGAAAATATTTTTTTGAAAAAATCCCTAAGCCCCGGGGTCACAATTTCATCAAAAATCTGACTTTCGGCAATTCACTCAAAAATGGTGTCAAACGGTTTCAAATGCTCCCATGAGAGGTTTGGTGGTCGAAACAGAAGGCTTTTTATCACAGGAAAAGAAATCAGCCCTCGAAAACTTAACCGGCAGAAAAAGATGTTTTTGAAAAAATCCCTAAGCCCCGGGGTCACAATTTCATCAAAAATCTGACTTTCGGCAATTCACTCAAGAATGGTGCCAAACGGTTGCAGATGCTCCCCTGAGAGGTTTGGCGGTCTAAACAGAAGGCTTTTTATCACGGGAAAGGAAATCAGCCCAAAACAACTTAACCAGCAGGAAAATATTTTTTTGAAAAAATCCCTAAGCCCCGGCGTCACAATTTCATCAAAAATCTGACTTTAGGCAATTCACTCAAAAATGGTGCCAAACGGTTTCAAATGCTCCCATGAGAGGTTTGGTGGTCGAAACAGAAGGCTTTTTATCACAGGAAAAGAAATCAGCCCAAGACAACTTAACCGGCAGAAAAAGATTTTTTTGAAAAAATCCCTAAGCCCCGGGGTCACAATTTCATCAAAAATCAGACTTTCGGCAATTCACTCAAAAATGGTGCCAAACGGTTGCAAATGCTCCCCTGAGAGGTTTGGTGGTCGAAACAGAAGGCTTTTTATCACGGGAAAAGAAATCAGCCCTCGACAACTTAACCGGCAGAAAAAGATTTTTTTGAAAAAATCCCTAAGCCGCGGGGTCACAATTTCATCAAAAATCTGACTTTCGGCAATTCACTCAAGAATGGTGCCAAACGGTTGCAAATGCTCACCTGAGAGGTTTGGCGGTCTAAACAGAAGGCTTTTTATCACGGGAAAGTAAATCATCCCAAAACAACTTAACCGGCAGAAAAATATTTTTTTGAAAAAATCCCTAAGCCCCGGGGTCACAATTTCATCAAAAATCTGACTTTCGGCAATTCACTCAAAAATGGTGCCAAACGGTTTCAAATGCTCCCATGAGAGGTTTGATGGTCGAAACAGAAGGCTTTTTATCACAGGAAAAGAAATCAGCCCTCGAAAACTTAACCGGCAGAAAAAGATGTTTTTGAAAAAATCCCTAAGCCCCGGGGTCACAATTTCATCAAAAATCTGACTTTCGGCAATTCACTCAAGAATGGTGCCAAACGGTTGCAGATGCTCCCCTGAGAGGTTTGGCGGTCTAAACAGAAGGCTTTTTATCACGGGAAAGGAAATCAGCCCAAAACAACTTAACCGGCAGGAAAATATTTTTTTGAAAAAATCCCTAAGCCCAGGGGTCACAATTTCATCAAAAATCTGACTTTCGGCAATTCACTCAAAAATGGTGCCAAACGGTTGCAAATGCTCCCCTGAGAGGTTTGGCGGTCGAAACAGAAGGCTTTATATCACAGAGCAAGAAATCAGCCATGGACAACATAACCGGCAGAAAAATTGTGCCAAACGGTAGCAAATGCTCCCGTGAGAGGTTTGGCAGTCGAAAGAAAAGGCTTTTTATCACAGGAAAAGAAAACAGCCCTCGACAACTTAACCAGCAGAAAAAGATGTTTTTGAAAAAATCCCTAAGCCCCGGGGTCACAATTTCATCAAAAATCTGACTTTCGGCATTTCACTCAAAAATGGTCCCAAACGGTTTCAAATGCTCCCGTGAGAGGTTTGGTGGTCGAAACAGAAGGCTTTTATCACAGGAAAAGAAATCACCCCTCGAAAACTTAACCGGCAGAAAAAGATTTTTTTGAAAAAATCCCTAAGCCCCGGCGTCACAATTTCATCAAAAATCTGACTTTCGGCAATTCACTCAAAAATGGTGCCAAACGGTTGCAAATGCTCCCCTGAGAGGTTTGGCGGTCGAAACAGAAGGCTTTTTATCACGAGAAAAGAAATCAGCCCAAGACAACTTAACCGGCAGAAAGAGGTTTTTTTGAAAAAATCCCTAAGCCCCGGGGTCACAATTTCATCAAAAATCAGACTTTCGGCAATTCACTCAAAAATGGTGCCAAACGGTTGCAAATGCTCCCCTGAGAGGTTTGGCGGTCGAAACAGAAGGCTTTATGTCACAGAGCAGGAAATCAGCCATGGACAACATAACCGGCAGAAAAATTGTGCCAAACGGTAGCAAATGCTCCCGTGAGAGGTTTGGCGGTCGAAAGAAAAGGCTTTTTATCACAGGAAAAGAAAACAGCCCTCGACAACTTAACCAGCAGAAAAAGATGTTTTTGAAAAAATCCCTAAGCCCCCGGGTCACAATTTCATCAAAAATCTGACTTTCGGCATTTCACTCAAAAATGGTGCCAAACGGTTGCAAATGCTCCCCTGAGAGGTTTGGCGGTCGAAACAGAAGGCTTTTTATCACAGGAAAAGAAATCAGCCCTCGAAAACATAACCGGCAGAAAAAGATTTTTTTGAAAAAATCCCTAAGCCCCGGAGTCACAATTTCATCAAAATCTAACTTTCGGCAATTCACTCAAAAATGGTGCCAAACGGTTGCAAATGCTCCCCTGAGAGGTTTGGCGGTTGAAACAGAAGGCTTTTTATCACAGGAAAAGAAATCAGCCCTCGACAACTTAACCGGCAGAAAAATATTTTTTTGAAAAAATCCCTAAGCCCCGGGGTCACAATTTCATCTAAAATCTGACTTTCGGCAATTCACTCAAAAATGGTGCCAAACGGTTGTAAATGCTCCCCTGAGAGGTTTGGCGGTCGAAACAGAAGGCTTTTTATCACAGGAAAAGAAATCAGCCCTCGAAAACTTAACCGGCAGAAAAATATGTTTTTGAAAAAATCCCTAAGCCACGGGGTCACAATTTTATCAAAAATCTGACTTTCGGCAATTCACTCAAAAATGGTGCCAAACGGTTGCAAATGCTCCCCTGAGAGGTTTGGCGGTCTAAACAGAAGGCTTTTTATCACGGGAAAGGAAATCAGCCCAAAACAACTTAACCGGCAGAAAAATATTTTTTTGAAAAAATCCCTAAGCCCCGGGGTCACAATTTCATCAAAAATCTGACTTTCGGCAATTCACTCAAAAATGGTGCCAAACGGTTTCAAATGCTCCCATGAGAGGTTTGGTGGTCGAAACAGAAGGCTTTTTATCACAGAAAAAGAAATCAGCCCTCGAAAACTTAACCGGCAGAAAAAGATTTTTTTGAAAAAATCCCTAAGCCGCGGGGTCACAATTTCATCAAAAATCTGACTTTCGGCAATTCACTCAACAATGGTGCCAAACGGTTGCAAACGCTCCCCTGAGAGGTTTGGCGGTCGAAACAGAAGGCTTTATATCACAGAGCAAGAAATCAGCCATGGACAACATAACCGGCAGAAAAATTGTGCCAAACGGTAGCAAAAGCTCCCGTGAGAGGTTTGGCATTCGAAAGAAAAGGCTTTTTATCACAGGAAAAGAAAACAGCCCTCGACAACTTAACTAGCAGAAAAATATGTTTTTGAAAAAATCCCTAAGCCCCGGGGTCAAAATTTCATCAAAAACAGACTTTCGGCAATTCACTCAAAAATGGTCCCAAACGGTTTCAAATGCTCCCATAAGAGGTTTGATGGTCGAAACAGAAGGCTTTTTATCACAGGAAAAGAAATCAGCCCAAGACAACTTAACCGGCAGAAAAAGATGTTTTTGAAAAAATCCCTTAGCCCCGGGGTCACAATTTCATCATAAATCTGACTTTCGGCAATTCACTCAAGAATGGTGCCAAACGGTTGCAGATGCTCCCCTGAGAGGTTTGGCGGTCTAAACAGAAGGCTTTTTATCACGGGAAAAGAAATCAGCCCAAAACAACTTAACCGGCAGGAAAATATTTTTTTGAAAAAATCCCTAAGCCCCGGGGTCACAATTTCATCTAAAATCTGACTTTCGGCAATTCACTCAAAAATGGTGGCAAACGGTTTCAAATGCTCCCATGAGAGGTTTGGTGGTCGAAACAGAAGGCTTTTTATCACAGGAAAAGAAATCAGCCCTCGAAAACTTAACCGGCAGAAAAAGATTTTTTTGAAAAAATCCCTAAGCCCCGGGGTCACAATTTCATCAAAAATCTGACTTTCGGCAATTCACTCAAAAATGGTGCCAAACGGTTGCAAATGCTCCCCTGAGAGGTTTGGCGGTCGAAACAGAAGGGTTTTTATCACGAGAAAAGAAATCAGCCCAAGACAACTTAACCGGCAGAAAAAGGTTTTTTTGAAAAAATCCCTAAGCCCCGGGGTCACAATTTCATCAAAAATCAGACTTTCGGCAATTCACTCAAAAATGGTGCCAAACGGTTGCAAATGCTCCCCTGAGAGGTTTGGCGGTCGAAACAGAAGGCTTTATATCATAGAGCAAGAAATCAGCCATGGACAACATAACCGGCACAAAAATTGTGCCAAACGGTAGCAAATGCTCCCGTGAGAGGTTTGGCGGTCGAAACAGAAGGCTTTTTATGACAGGAAAAGAAATCAGCCCTCGAAAACTTAACCGGCAGAAAAAGATTTTTTTGAAAAAATCCCTAAGCCCCGGAGTCACAATTTCATCAAAATCTGACTTTCAGCAATTCACTCAAAAATGGTGCCAAACGGTTGCAAATGCTCCCCTGAGAGGTTTGGCGGTCGAAACAGAAGGCTTTTTATGACAGGAAAAGAAATCAGCCCAAGACAACTTAACCGGCAGAAAAAGATTTTGTTGAAAAAATCCCTAAGCCCCGGGGTCTCAATTTCATCAAAAATCTGACTTTCGGCAATTTACTCAAAAATGGTGCCAAACGGTTGCAAATGCTCCCGTGAGAGGTTTGACGGTCGAAACAGAAGGCTTTTTATCACAGGAAAGGAAAATAGCCCAAAACAACTTAACCGGCAGAAAAATATTTTTTTGAAAAAATCCCTAAACCCCGGGGTCACAATTTCATCAAAAATCAGACTTTCGGCAATTCACTCAAAAATGGTGCCAAACGGTTGCAAATGCTCCCCTGAGAGGTTTGGCGGTCGAAACAGAAGGCTTTATATCATAGAGCAAGAAATCAGCCATGGACAACATAACCGGCAGAAAAATTGTGCCAAACGGTAGCAAATGCTCCCGTGAGAGGTTTGGCGGTCGAAAGAAAAGGCTTTTTATCACAGGAAAAGAAAACAGCCCTCGACAACTTAACCAGCAGAAAAAGATGTTTTTGAAAAAATCCCTAAGCCCCCGGGTCACAATTTCATCAAAAATCTGACTTTCGGCATTTCACTCAAAAATGGTGCCAAACGGTTGCAAATGCTCCCGTGAGAGGTTTGGCGGTCGAAACAGAAGGCTTTTTATCACAGGAAAAGAAATCAGCCCTCGAAAACTTAACCGGCAGAAAAAGATTTTTTTGAAAAAATCCCTAAGCCCCGGAGTCACAATTTCATCAAAATCTGACTTTCGGCAATTCACTCAAAAATGGTGCCAAACGGTTGCAAATGCTCCCCTGAGAGGTTTGGCGGTCGAAACAGAAGGCTTTTTATGACAGGAAAAGAAATCAGCCCTCGACAACTTAACCGGCAGAAAAATATTTTGTTGAAAAAATCCCTAAGCCCCGGGGTCTCAATTTCATCAAAAATCTGACTTTCGGCAATTTACTCAAAAATGGTGCCAAACGGTTGCAAATGCTCCCGTGAGAGGTTTGACGGTCGAAACAGAAGGCTTTTTATCACAGGAAAGGAAAATAGCCCAAAACAACTTAACCGGCAGAAAAATATTTTTTTGAAAAAATCCCTAAGCCCCGGGGTCACAATTTCATCAAAAATCTGACTTTCGGCAATTCACTCAAAAATGGTGCCAAACGGTTGCAAATGCTGCCCTGAGAGGTTTGGCGGTCGAAACAGAAGGCTTTTTATCACAGGAAAAGAAATCAGCCCTTGAAAACTTAACCGGCAGAAAAATATTTTTTTGAAAAAATCCCTAAGCCGCGGGGTCACAATTTCATCAAAAATCTGACTTTCGGCAATTCACTCAAAAATGGTGCCAAACGGTTGCAAATGCTCCCCTGAGAGGTTTGGCGGTCGAAACAGAAGGCTTTATATCACAGAGCAAGAAATCAGCCATGGACAACATAACCGGCAGAAAAATTGTGCCAAACGGTAGCAAATGCTCCCGTGAGAGGTTTGGCAGTCGAAAGAAAAGGCTTTTTATCACAGGAAAAGAAAACAGCCCTCGACAACTTAACCAGCAGAAAAAGATGTTTTTGAAAAAATCCCTAAGCCCCGGGGTCACAATCTCATCAAAAATCTGACTTTCGGCCTTTCACTCAAAAATGGTCCCAAACGGTTTCAAATGCTCCCGTGAGAGGTTTGGTGGTCGAAACAGAAGGCTTTTTATCACAGGAAAAGAAATCAGCCCAAGACAACTTAACCGGCAGAAAAAGATTTTTTTGAAAAAATCCCTAAGCCCCGGGGTCACAATTTCATCTAAAATCTGACTTTCGGCAATTCACTCAAAAATGGTGCCAAACGGTTTCAAATGCTCCCCTGAGAGGTTTGGCGGTCGAAACAGAAGGGTTTTTATCACGGGAAAGGAAATCAGCCCAAAACAACTTAACCGGCAGAAAAAGATTTTTTTGAAAAAATCCCTAAGCCCCGGGGTCACAATTTCATCTAAAATCTGACTTTCGGCAATTTACTCAAAAATGGTGCCAAACGGTTTCAAATGCTCCCATGAGAGGTTTGGTGGTCGAAACAGAAGGCTTTTTATCACAGAAAAAGAATTCAGCCCTCGAAAACTTAACCGGCAGAAAAAGATTTTTTTGAAAAAATCCCTAAGCCGCGGGGTCACAATTTCATCAAAAATCTGACTTTCGGCAATTCACTCAAAAATGGTGCCAAACGGTTGCAAATGCTCCCCTGAGAGGTTTGGCGGTCGAAACAGAAGGCTTTATGTCACAGAGCAGGAAATCAGCCATGGACAACATAACCGGCAGAAAAATTGTGCCAAACGGTAGCAAATGCTCCCGTGAGAGGTTTGGCGGTCGAAAGAAAAGGCTTTTTATCACAGGAAAAGAAAACAGCCCTCGACAACTTAACCAGCAGAAAAAGATGTTTTTGAAAAAATCCCTAAGCCCCCGGGTCACAATTTCATCAAAAATCTGACTTTCGGCATTTCACTCAAAAATGGTGCCAAACGGTTGCAAATGCTCCCCTGAGAGGTTTGGCGGTCGAAACAGAAGGCTTTTTATCACAGGAAAAGAAATCAGCCCTCGAAAACATAACCGGCAGAAAAAGATTTTTTTGAAAAAATCCCTAAGCCCCGGAGTCACAATTTCATCAAAATCTAACTTTCGGCAATTCACTCAAAAATGGTGCCAAACGGTTGCAAATGCTCCCCTGAGAGGTTTGGCGGTTGAAACAGAAGGCTTTTTATCACAGGAAAAGAAATCAGCCCTCGACAACTTAACCGGCAGAAAAATATTTTTTTGAAAAAATCCCTAAGCCCCGGGGTCACAATTTCATCTAAAATCTGACTTTCGGCAATTCACTCAAAAATGGTGCCAAACGGTTGTAAATGCTCCCCTGAGAGGTTTGGCGGTCGAAACAGAAGGCTTTTTATCACAGGAAAAGAAATCAGCCCTCGAAAACTTAACCGGCAGAAAAATATGTTTTTGAAAAAATCCCTAAGCCACGGGGTCACAATTTTATCAAAAATCTGACTTTCGGCAATTCACTCAAAAATGGTGCCAAACGGTTGCAAATGCTCCCCTGAGAGGTTTGGCGGTCTAAACAGAAGGCTTTTTATCACGGGAAAGGAAATCAGCCCAAAACAACTTAACCGGCAGAAAAATATTTTTTTGAAAAAATCCCTAAGCCCCGGGGTCACAATTTCATCAAAAATCTGACTTTCGGCAATTCACTCAAAAATGGTGCCAAACGGTTTCAAATGCTCCCATGAGAGGTTTGGTGGTCGAAACAGAAGGCTTTTTATCACAGAAAAAGAAATCAGCCCTCGAAAACTTAACCGGCAGAAAAAGATTTTTTTGAAAAAATCCCTAAGCCGCGGGGTCACAATTTCATCAAAAATCTGACTTTCGGCAATTCACTCAACAATGGTGCCAAACGGTTGCAAACGCTCCCCTGAGAGGTTTGGCGGTCGAAACAGAAGGCTTTATATCACAGAGCAAGAAATCAGCCATGGACAACATAACCGGCAGAAAAATTGTGCCAAACGGTAGCAAAAGCTCCCGTGAGAGGTTTGGCATTCGAAAGAAAAGGCTTTTTATCACAGGAAAAGAAAACAGCCCTCGACAACTTAACTAGCAGAAAAATATGTTTTTGAAAAAATCCCTAAGCCCCGGGGTCAAAATTTCATCAAAAACAGACTTTCGGCAATTCACTCAAAAATGGTCCCAAACGGTTTCAAATGCTCCCATAAGAGGTTTGATGGTCGAAACAGAAGGCTTTTTATCACAGGAAAAGAAATCAGCCCAAGACAACTTAACCGGCAGAAAAAGATGTTTTTGAAAAAATCCCTTAGCCCCGGGGTCACAATTTCATCATAAATCTGACTTTCGGCAATTCACTCAAGAATGGTGCCAAACGGTTGCAGATGCTCCCCTGAGAGGTTTGGCGGTCTAAACAGAAGGCTTTTTATCACGGGAAAAGAAATCAGCCCAAAACAACTTAACCGGCAGGAAAATATTTTTTTGAAAAAATCCCTAAGCCCCGGGGTCACAATTTCATCAAAAATCTGACTTTCGGCAATTCACTCAAAAATGGTGCCAAACGGTTGCAAATGCTGCCCTGAGAGGTTTGGCGGTCGAAACAGAAGGCTTTTTATCACAGGAAAAGAAATCAGCCCTTGAAAACTTAACCGGCAGAAAAATATTTTTTTGAAAAAATCCCTAAGCCGCGGGGTCACAATTTCATCAAAAATCTGACTTTCGGCAATTCACTCAAAAATGGTGCCAAACGGTTGCAAATGCTCCCCTGAGAGGTTTGGCGGTCGAAACAGAAGGCTTTATATCACAGAGCAAGAAATCAGCCATGGACAACATAACCGGCAGAAAAATTGTGCCAAACGGTAGCAAATGCTCCCGTGAGAGGTTTGGCAGTCGAAAGAAAAGGCTTTTTATCACAGGAAAAGAAAACAGCCCTCGACAACTTAACCAGCAGAAAAAGATGTTTTTGAAAAAATCCCTAAGCCCCGGGGTCACAATCTCATCAAAAATCTGACTTTCGGCCTTTCACTCAAAAATGGTCCCAAACGGTTTCAAATGCTCCCGTGAGAGGTTTGGTGGTCGAAACAGAAGGCTTTTTATCACAGGAAAAGAAATCAGCCCAAGACAACTTAACCGGCAGAAAAAGATTTTTTTGAAAAAATCCCTAAGCCCCGGGGTCACAATTTCATCTAAAATCTGACTTTCGGCAATTCACTCAAAAATGGTGCCAAACGGTTTCAAATGCTCCCCTGAGAGGTTTGGCGGTCGAAACAGAAGGGTTTTTATCACGGGAAAGGAAATCAGCCCAAAACAACTTAACCGGCAGAAAAAGATTTTTTTGAAAAAATCCCTAAGCCCCGGGGTCACAATTTCATCTAAAATCTGACTTTCGGCAATTTACTCAAAAATGGTGCCAAACGGTTTCAAATGCTCCCATGAGAGGTTTGGTGGTCGAAACAGAAGGCTTTTTATCACAGAAAAAGAATTCAGCCCTCGAAAACTTAACCGGCAGAAAAAGATTTTTTTGAAAAAATCCCTAAGCCGCGGGGTCACAATTTCATCAAAAATCAGACTTTCGGCAATTCACTCAAAAATGGTGCCAAACGGTTGCAAATGCTCCCCTGAGAGGTTTGGCGGTCGAAACAGAAGGCTTTATGTCACAGAGCAGGAAATCAGCCATGGACAACATAACCGGCAGAAAAATTGTGCCAAACGGTAGCAAATGCTCCCGTGAGAGGTTTGGCGGTCGAAAGAAAAGGCTTTTTATCACAGGAAAAGAAAACAGCCCTCGACAACTTAACCAGCAGAAAAAGATGTTTTTGAAAAAATCCCTAAGCCCCCGGGTCACAATTTCATCAAAAATCTGACTTTCGGCATTTCACTCAAAAATGGTGCCAAACGGTTGCAAATGCTCCCCTGAGAGGTTTGGCGGTCGAAACAGAAGGCTTTTTATCACAGGAAAAGAAATCAGCCCTCGAAAACATAACCGGCAGAAAAAGATTTTTTTGAAAAAATCCCTAAGCCCCGGAGTCACAATTTCATCAAAATCTAACTTTCGGCAATTCACTCAAAAATGGTGCCAAACGGTTGCAAATGCTCCCCTGAGAGGTTTGGCGGTTGAAACAGAAGGCTTTTTATCACAGGAAAAGAAATCAGCCCTCGACAACTTAACCGGCAGAAAAATATTTTTTTGAAAAAATCCCTAAGCCCCGGGGTCACAATTTCATCTAAAATCTGACTTTCGGCAATTCACTCAAAAATGGTGCCAAACGGTTGTAAATGCTCCCCTGAGAGGTTTGATGGTCGAAACAGAAGGCTTTTTATCACAGGAAAAGAAATCAGCCCAAGACAACTTAACCGGCAGAAAAAGATGTTTTTGAAAAAATCCCTTAGCCCCGGGGTCACAATTTCATCATAAATCTGACTTTCGGCAATTCACTCAAGAATGGTGCCAAACGGTTGCAGATGCTCCCCTGAGAGGTTTGGCGGTCTAAACAGAAGGCTTTTTATCACGGGAAAAGAAATCAGCCCAAAACAACTTAACCGGCAGGAAAATATTTTTTTGAAAAAATCCCTAAGCCCCGGAGTCACAATTTCATCAAAATCTAACTTTCGGCAATTCACTCAAAAATGGTGCCAAACGGTTGCAAATGCTCCCCTGAGAGGTTTGGCGGTCGAAACAGAAGGGTTTTTATCACAGGAAAAGAAATCAGCCCTCGACAACTTAACCGGCAGAAAAATATTTTTTTGAAAAAATCCCTAAGCCCCGGGGTCAAAATTTCATCAAAAACAGACTTTCGGCAATTCACTCAAAAATGGTGCCAAACGGTTGCAAATGCTCCCCTGAGAGGTTTGGCGGTCGAAACAGAAGGCTTTATATCATAGAGCAAGAAATCAGCCATGGACAACATAACCGGCACAAAAATTGTGCCAAACGGTAGCAAATGCTCCCGTGAGAGGTTTGGCGGTCGAAACAGAAGGCTTTTTATGACAGGAAAAGAAATCAGCCCTCGAAAACTTAACCGGCAGAAAAAGATTTTTTTGAAAAAATCCCTAAGCCCCGGAGTCACAATTTCATCAAAATCTGACTTTCAGCAATTCACTCAAAAATGGTGCCAAACGGTTGCAAATGCTCCCCTGAGAGGTTTGGCGGTCAAAACAGAAGGCTTTTTATGACAGGAAAAGAAATCAGCCCAAGACAACTTAACCGGCAGAAAAAGATTTTGTTGAAAAAATCCCTAAGCCCCGGGGTCTCAATTTCATCAAAAATCTGACTTTCGGCAATTTACTCAAAAATGGTGCCAAACGGTTGCAAATGCTCCCGTGAGAGGTTTGACGGTCGAAACAGAAGGCTTTTTATCACAGGAAAGGAAAATAGCCCAAAACAACTTAACCGGCAGAAAAATATTTTTTTGAAAAAATCCCTAAACCCCGGGGTCACAATTTCATCAAAAATCAGACTTTCGGCAATTCACTCAAAAATGGTGCCAAACGGTTGCAAATGCTCCCCTGAGAGGTTTGGCGGTCGAAACAGAAGGCTTTATATCATAGAGCAAGAAATCAGCCATGGACAACATAACCGGCAGAAAAATTGTGCCAAACGGTAGCAAATGCTCCCGTGAGAGGTTTGGCGGTCGAAAGAAAAGGCTTTTTATCACAGGAAAAGAAAACAGCCCTCGACAACTTAACCAGCAGAAAAAGATGTTTTTGAAAAAATCCCTAAGCCCCCGGGTCACAATTTCATCAAAAATCTGACTTTCGGCATTTCACTCAAAAATGGTGCCAAACGGTTGCAAATGCTCCCGTGAGAGGTTTGGCGGTCGAAACAGAAGGCTTTTTATCACAGGAAAAGAAATCAGCCCTCGAAAACTTAACCGGCAGAAAAAGATTTTTTTGAAAAAATCCCTAAGCCCCGGAGTCACAATTTCATCAAAATCTGACTTTCGGCAATTCACTCAAAAATGGTGCCAAACGGTTGCAAATGCTCCCCTGAGAGGTTTGGCGGTCGAAACAGAAGGCTTTTTATGACAGGAAAAGAAATCAGCCCTCGAAAACTTAACCGGCAGAAAAATATTTTGTTGAAAAAATCCCTAAGCCCCGGGGTCTCAATTTCATCAAAAATCTGACTTTCGGCAATTTACTCAAAAATGGTGCCAAACGGTTGCAAATGCTCCCGTGAGAGGTTTGACGGTCGAAACAGAAGGCTTTTTATCACAGGAAAGGAAAATAGCCCAAAACAACTTAACCGGCAGAAAAATATTTTTTTGAAAAAATCCCTAAGCCCCGGGGTCACAATTTCATCAAAAATCTGACTTTCGGCAATTCACTCAAAAATGGTGCCAAACGGTTGCAAATGCTGCCCTGAGAGGTTTGGCGGTCGAAACAGAAGGCTTTTTATCACAGGAAAAGAAATCAGCCCTTGAAAACTTAACCGGCAGAAAAATATTTTTTTGAAAAAATCCCTAAGCCGCGGGGTCACAATTTCATCAAAAATCTGACTTTCGGCAATTCACTCAAAAATGGTGCCAAACGGTTGCAAATGCTCCCCTGAGAGGTTTGGCGGTCGAAACAGAAGGCTTTATATCACAGAGCAAGAAATCAGCCATGGACAACATAACCGGCAGAAAAATTGTGCCAAACGGTAGCAAATGCTCCCGTGAGAGGTTTGGCAGTCGAAAGAAAAGGCTTTTTATCACAGGAAAAGAAAACAGCCCTCGACAACTTAACCAGCAGAAAAAGATGTTTTTGAAAAAATCCCTAAGCCCCGGGGTCACAATCTCATCAAAAATCTGACTTTCGGCCTTTCACTCAAAAATGGTCCCAAACGGTTTCAAATGCTCCCGTGAGAGGTTTGGTGGTCGAAACAGAAGGCTTTTTATCACAGGAAAAGAAATCAGCCCAAGACAACTTAACCGGCAGAAAAAGATGTTTTTGAAAAAATCCCTAAGCCCCGGGGTCACAATTTCATCTAAAATCTGACTTTCGGCAATTCACTCAAAAATGGTGCCAAACGGTTTCAAATGCTCCCCTGAGAGGTTTGGCGGTCGAAACAGAAGGGTTTTTATCACGGGAAAGGAAATCAGCCCAAAACAACTTAACCGGCAGAAAAAGATTTTTTTGAAAAAATCCCTAAGCCCCGGGGTCACAATTTCATCTAAAATCTGACTTTCGGCAATTTACTCAAAAATGGTGCCAAACGGTTTCAAATGCTCCCATGAGAGGTTTGGTGGTCGAAACAGAAGGCTTTTTATCACAGAAAAAGAATTCAGCCCTCGAAAACTTAACCGGCAGAAAAAGATTTTTTTGAAAAAATCCCTAAGCCGCGGGGTCACAATTTCATCAAAAATCTGACTTTCGGCAATTCACTCAAAAATGGTGCCAAACGGTAGCAAATGCTCCCGTGAGAGGTTTGGCAGTCGAAAGAAAAGGCTTTTTATCACAGGAAAAGAAAACAGCCCTCGACAACTTAACCAGCAGAAAAAGATGTTTTTGAAAAAATCCCTAAGCCCCGGGGTCACAATCTCATCAAAAATCTGACTTTCGGCATTTCACTCAAAAATGGTCCCAAACGGTTTCAAATGCTCCCGTGAGAGGTTTGGTGGTCGAAACAGAAGGCTTTTTATCAGAGGAAAAGAAATCAGCCCAAGACAACTTAACCGGCAGAAAAAGTTTTTTTTGAAAAAATCCCTAAGCCCCGGGGTCACAATTTCATCAAAAATCAGACTTTCGGCAATTCACTCAAAAATGGTGCCAAACGGTTGCAAATGCTCCCCTGAGAGGTTTGGCGGTCGAAACAGAAGGCTTTATGTCACAGAGCAGGAAATCAGCCATGGACAACATAACCGGCAGAAAAATTGTGCCAAACGGTAGCAAATGCTCCCGTGAGAGGTTTGGCGGTCGAAAGAAAAGGCTTTTTATCACAGGAAAAGAAAACAGCCCTCGACAACTTAACCAGCAGAAAAAGATGTTTTTGAAAAAATCCCTAAGCCCCCGGGTCACAATTTCATCAAAAATCTGACTTTCGGCATTTCACTCAAAAATGGTGCCAAACGGTTGCAAATGCTCCCCTGAGAGGTTTGGCGGTCGAAACAGAAGGCTTTTTATCACAGGAAAAGAAATCAGCCCTCGAAAACATAACCGGCAGAAAAAGATTTTTTTGAAAAAATCCCTAAGCCCCGGAGTCACAATTTCATCAAAATCTAACTTTCGGCAATTCACTCAAAAATGGTGCCAAACGGTTGCAAATGCTCCCCTGAGAGGTTTGGCGGTTGAAACAGAAGGCTTTTTATCACAGGAAAAGAAATCAGCCCTCGACAACTTAACCGGCAGAAAAATATTTTTTTGAAAAAATCCCTAAGCCCCGGGGTCACAATTTCATCTAAAATCTGACTTTCGGCAATTCACTCAAAAATGGTGCCAAACGGTTGTAAATGCTCCCCTGAGAGGTTTGGCGGTCGAAACAGAAGGCTTTTTATCACAGGAAAAGAAATCAGCCCTCGAAAACTTAACCGGCAGAAAAATATGTTTTTGAAAAAATCCCTAAGCCACGGGGTCACAATTTTATCAAAAATCTGACTTTCGGCAATTCACTCAAAAATGGTGCCAAACGGTTGCAAATGCTCCCCTGAGAGGTTTGGCGGTCTAAACAGAAGGCTTTTTATCACGGGAAAGGAAATCAGCCCAAAACAACTTAACCGGCAGAAAAATATTTTTTTGAAAAAATCCCTAAGCCCCGGGGTCACAATTTCATCAAAAATCTGACTTTCGGCAATTCACTCAAAAATGGTGCCAAACGGTTTCAAATGCTCCCATGAGAGGTTTGGTGGTCGAAACAGAAGGCTTTTTATCACAGAAAAAGAAATCAGCCCTCGAAAACTTAACCGGCAGAAAAAGATTTTTTTGAAAAAATCCCTAAGCCGCGGGGTCACAATTTCATCAAAAATCTGACTTTCGGCAATTCACTCAACAATGGTGCCAAACGGTTGCAAACGCTCCCCTGAGAGGTTTGGCGGTCGAAACAGAAGGCTTTATATCACAGAGCAAGAAATCAGCCATGGACAACATAACCGGCAGAAAAATTGTGCCAAACGGTAGCAAAAGCTCCCATGAGAGGTTTGGCATTCGAAAGAAAAGGCTTTTTATCACAGGAAAAGAAAACAGCCCTCGACAACTTAACTAGCAGAAAAATATGTTTTTGAAAAAATCCCTAAGCCCCGGGGTCAAAATTTCATCAAAAACAGACTTTCGGCAATTCACTCAAAAATGGTCCCAAACGGTTTCAAATGCTCCCATAAGAGGTTTGATGGTCGAAACAGAAGGCTTTTTATCACAGGAAAAGAAATCAGCCCAAGACAACTTAACCGGCAGAAAAAGATGTTTTTGAAAAAATCCCTTAGCCCCGGGGTCACAATTTCATCATAAATCTGACTTTCGGCAATTCACTCAAGAATGGTGCCAAACGGTTGCAGATGCTCCCCTGAGAGGTTTGGCGGTCTAAACAGAAGGCTTTTTATCACGGGAAAAGAAATCAGCCCAAAACAACTTAACCGGCAGGAAAATATTTTTTTGAAAAAATCCCTAAGCCCCGGGGTCACAATTTCATCAAAAATCTGACTTTCGGCAATTCACTCAAAAATGGTGCCAAACGGTTGCAAATGCTGCCCTGAGAGGTTTGGCGGTCGAAACAGAAGGCTTTTTATCACAGGAAAAGAAATCAGCCCTTGAAAACTTAACCGGCAGAAAAATATTTTTTTGAAAAAATCCCTAAGCCGCGGGGTCACAATTTCATCAAAAATCTGACTTTCGGCAATTCACTCAAAAATGGTGCCAAACGGTTGCAAATGCTCCCCTGAGAGGTTTGGCGGTCGAAACAGAAGGCTTTATATCACAGAGCAAGAAATCAGCCATGGACAACATAACCGGCAGAAAAATTGTGCCAAACGGTAGCAAATGCTCCCGTGAGAGGTTTGGCAGTCGAAAGAAAAGGCTTTTTATCACAGGAAAAGAAAACAGCCCTCGACAACTTAACCAGCAGAAAAAGATGTTTTTGAAAAAATCCCTAAGCCCCGGGGTCACAATCTCATCAAAAATCTGACTTTCGGCCTTTCACTCAAAAATGGTCCCAAACGGTTTCAAATGCTCCCGTGAGAGGTTTGGTGGTCGAAACAGAAGGCTTTTTATCACAGGAAAAGAAATCAGCCCAAGACAACTTAACCGGCAGAAAAAGATTTTTTTGAAAAAATCCCTAAGCCCCGGGGTCACAATTTCATCTAAAATCTGACTTTCGGCAATTCACTCAAAAATGGTGCCAAACGGTTTCAAATGCTCCCCTGAGAGGTTTGGCGGTCGAAACAGAAGGGTTTTTATCACGGGAAAGGAAATCAGCCCAAAACAACTTAACCGGCAGAAAAAGATTTTTTTGAAAAAATCCCTAAGCCCCGGGGTCACAATTTCATCTAAAATCTGACTTTCGGCAATTTACTCAAAAATGGTGCCAAACGGTTTCAAATGCTCCCATGAGAGGTTTGGTGGTCGAAACAGAAGGCTTTTTATCACAGAAAAAGAATTCAGCCCTCGAAAACTTAACCGGCAGAAAAAGATTTTTTTGAAAAAATCCCTAAGCCGCGGGGTCACAATTTCATCAAAAATCAGACTTTCGGCAATTCACTCAAAAATGGTGCCAAACGGTTGCAAATGCTCCCCTGAGAGGTTTGGCGGTCGAAACAGAAGGCTTTATGTCACAGAGCAGGAAATCAGCCATGGACAACATAACCGGCAGAAAAATTGTGCCAAACGGTAGCAAATGCTCCCGTGAGAGGTTTGGCGGTCGAAAGAAAAGGCTTTTTATCACAGGAAAAGAAAACAGCCCTCGACAACTTAACCAGCAGAAAAAGATGTTTTTGAAAAAATCCCTAAGCCCCCGGGTCACAATTTCATCAAAAATCTGACTTTCGGCATTTCACTCAAAAATGGTGCCAAACGGTTGCAAATGCTCCCCTGAGAGGTTTGGCGGTCGAAACAGAAGGCTTTTTATCACAGGAAAAGAAATCAGCCCTCGAAAACATAACCGGCCGAAAAAGATTTTTTTGAAAAAATCCCTAAGCCCCGGAGTCACAATTTCATCAAAATCTAACTTTCGGCAATTCACTCAAAAATGGTGCCAAACGGTTGCAAATGCTCCCCTGAGAGGTTTGGCGGTTGAAACAGAAGGCTTTTTATCACAGGAAAAGAAATCAGCCCTCGACAACTTAACCGGCAGAAAAATATTTTTTTGAAAAAATCCCTAAGCCCCGGGGTCACAATTTCATCTAAAATCTGACTTTCGGCAATTCACTCAAAAATGGTGCCAAACGGTTGTAAATGCTCCCCTGAGAGGTTTGATGGTCGAAACAGAAGGCTTTTTATCACAGGAAAAGAAATCAGCCCAAGACAACTTAACCGGCAGAAAAAGATGTTTTTGAAAAAATCCCTTAGCCCCGGGGTCACAATTTCATCATAAATCTGACTTTCGGCAATTCACTCAAGAATGGTGCCAAACGGTTGCAGATGCTCCCCTGAGAGGTTTGGCGGTCTAAACAGAAGGCTTTTTATCACGGGAAAAGAAATCAGCCCAAAACAACTTAACCGGCAGGAAAATATTTTTTTGAAAAAATCCCTAAGCCCCGGAGTCACAATTTCATCAAAATCTAACTTTCGGCAATTCACTCAAAAATGGTGCCAAACGGTTGCAAATGCTCCCCTGAGAGGTTTGGCGGTCGAAACAGAAGGGTTTTTATCACAGGAAAAGAAATCAGCCCTCGACAACTTAACCGGCAGAAAAATATTTTTTTGAAAAAATCCCTAAGCCCCGGGGTCAAAATTTCATCAAAAACAGACTTTCGGCAATTCACTCAAAAATGGTGCCAAACGGTTGCAAATGCTCCCCTGAGAGGTTTGGCGGTCGAAACAGAAGGCTTTATATCATAGAGCAAGAAATCAGCCATGGACAACATAACCGGCACAAAAATTGTGCCAAACGGTAGCAAATGCTCCCGTGAGAGGTTTGGCGGTCGAAACAGAAGGCTTTTTATGACAGGAAAAGAAATCAGCCCTCGAAAACTTAACCGGCAGAAAAAGATTTTTTTGAAAAAATCCCTAAGCCCCGGAGTCACAATTTCATCAAAATCTGACTTTCAGCAATTCACTCAAAAATGGTGCCAAACGGTTGCAAATGCTCCCCTGAGAGGTTTGGCGGTCAAAACAGAAGGCTTTTTATGACAGGAAAAGAAATCAGCCCAAGACAACTTAACCGGCAGAAAAAGATTTTGTTGAAAAAATCCCTAAGCCCCGGGGTCTCAATTTCATCAAAAATCTGACTTTCGGCAATTTACTCAAAAATGGTGCCAAACGGTTGCAAATGCTCCCGTGAGAGGTTTGACGGTCGAAACAGAAGGCTTTTTATCACAGGAAAGGAAAATAGCCCAAAACAACTTAACCGGCAGAAAAATATTTTTTTGAAAAAATCCCTAAACCCCGGGGTCACAATTTCATCAAAAATCAGACTTTCGGCAATTCACTCAAAAATGGTGCCAAACGGTTGCAAATGCTCCCCTGAGAGGTTTGGCGGTCGAAACAGAAGGCTTTATATCATAGAGCAAGAAATCAGCCATGGACAACATAACCGGCAGAAAAATTGTGCCAAACGGTAGCAAATGCTCCCGTGAGAGGTTTGGCGGTCGAAAGAAAAGGCTTTTTATCACAGGAAAAGAAAACAGCCCTCGACAACTTAACCAGCAGAAAAAGATGTTTTTGAAAAAATCCCTAAGCCCCCGGGTCACAATTTCATCAAAAATCTGACTTTCGGCATTTCACTCAAAAATGGTGCCAAACGGTTGCAAATGCTCCCGTGAGAGGTTTGGCGGTCGAAACAGAAGGCTTTTTATCACAGGAAAAGAAATCAGCCCTCGAAAACTTAACCGGCAGAAAAAGATTTTTTTGAAAAAATCCCTAAGCCCCGGAGTCACAATTTCATCAAAATCTGACTTTCGGCAATTCACTCAAAAATGGTGCCAAACGGTTGCAAATGCTCCCCTGAGAGGTTTGGCGGTCGAAACAGAAGGCTTTTTATGACAGGAAAAGAAATCAGCCCTCGAAAACTTAACCGGCAGAAAAATATTTTGTTGAAAAAATCCCTAAGCCCCGGGGTCTCAATTTCATCAAAAATCTGACTTTCGGCAATTTACTCAAAAATGGTGCCAAACGGTTGCAAATGCTCCCGTGAGAGGTTTGACGGTCGAAACAGAAGGCTTTTTATCACAGGAAAGGAAAATAGCCCAAAACAACTTAACCGGCAGAAAAATATTTTTTTGAAAAAATCCCTAAGCCCCGGGGTCACAATTTCATCAAAAATCTGACTTTCGGCAATTCACTCAAAAATGGTGCCAAACGGTTGCAAATGCTGCCCTGAGAGGTTTGGCGGTCGAAACAGAAGGCTTTTTATCACAGGAAAAGAAATCAGCCCTTGAAAACTTAACCGGCAGAAAAATATTTTTTTGAAAAAATCCCTAAGCCGCGGGGTCACAATTTCATCAAAAATCTGACTTTCGGCAATTCACTCAAAAATGGTGCCAAACGGTTGCAAATGCTCCCCTGAGAGGTTTGGCGGTCGAAACAGAAGGCTTTATATCACAGAGCAAGAAATCAGCCATGGACAACATAACCGGCAGAAAAATTGTGCCAAACGGTAGCAAATGCTCCCGTGAGAGGTTTGGCAGTCGAAAGAAAAGGCTTTTTATCACAGGAAAAGAAAACAGCCCTCGACAACTTAACCAGCAGAAAAAGATGTTTTTGAAAAAATCCCTAAGCCCCGGGGTCACAATCTCATCAAAAATCTGACTTTCGGCCTTTCACTCAAAAATGGTCCCAAACGGTTTCAAATGCTCCCGTGAGAGGTTTGGTGGTCGAAACAGAAGGCTTTTTATCACAGGAAAAGAAATCAGCCCAAGACAACTTAACCGGCAGAAAAAGATGTTTTTGAAAAAATCCCTAAGCCCCGGGGTCACAATTTCATCTAAAATCTGACTTTCGGCAATTCACTCAAAAATGGTGCCAAACGGTTTCAAATGCTCCCCTGAGAGGTTTGGCGGTCGAAACAGAAGGGTTTTTATCACGGGAAAGGAAATCAGCCCAAAACAACTTAACCGGCAGAAAAAGATTTTTTTGAAAAAATCCCTAAGCCCCGGGGTCACAATTTCATCTAAAATCTGACTTTCGGCAATTTACTCAAAAATGGTGCCAAACGGTTTCAAATGCTCCCATGAGAGGTTTGGTGGTCGAAACAGAAGGCTTTTTATCACAGAAAAAGAATTCAGCCCTCGAAAACTTAACCGGCAGAAAAAGATTTTTTTGAAAAAATCCCTAAGCCGCGGGGTCACAATTTCATCAAAAATCTGACTTTCGGCAATTCACTCAAAAATGGTGCCAAACGGTAGCAAATGCTCCCGTGAGAGGTTTGGCAGTCGAAAGAAAAGGCTTTTTATCACAGGAAAAGAAAACAGCCCTCGACAACTTAACCAGCAGAAAAAGATGTTTTTGAAAAAATCCCTAAGCCCCGGGGTCACAATCTCATCAAAAATCTGACTTTCGGCATTTCACTCAAAAATGGTCCCAAACGGTTTCAAATGCTCCCGTGAGAGGTTTGGTGGTCGAAACAGAAGGCTTTTTATCAGAGGAAAAGAAATCAGCCCAAGACAACTTAACCGGCAGAAAAAGTTTTTTTTGAAAAAATCCCTAAGCCCCGGGGTCACAATTTCATCAAAAATCAGACTTTCGGCAATTCACTCAAAAATGGTGCCAAACGGTTGCAAATGCTCCCCTGAGAGGTTTGGCGGTCGAAACAGAAGCCTTTTTATCACGGGAAAAGAAATCAGCCCAAGACAACTTAACCGGCAGAAAAAGATTTTTTGGAAAAAGTCCCTAAGCCCCGGGGTCACAATTTCATCAAAAATCTGACTTTCGGCAATTCACTCAAAAATGGTGCCAAACGGTTGCAAATGCTCCCCTGAGAGGTTTGGCGGTCGAAACAGAAGGCTTTATATCATAGAGCAAGAAATCAGCCATGGACAACATAACCAGCAGAAAAATTGTGCCAAACGGTAGCAAATGCTCCCGTGAGAGGTTTGGCAGTCGAAAGAAAAGACTTTTTATCACAGGAAAAGAAAACAGCCCTCGACAACTTAACCAGCAGAAAAAGATGTTTTTGAAAAAATCCCTAAGCCCCGGGGTCACAATCTCATCAAAATCTGACTTTCGGCATTTCACTCAAAAATGGTCCCAAACGGTTTCAAATGCTCCCGTGAGAGGTTTGGCGGTCGAAACAGAAGGCTTTTTATCACAGGAAAAGAAAGCAGCCCTCGAAAACTTAACCGGCAGAAAAAGATTTTTTTGAAAAAATCCCTAACCCGGGGTTACAATTTCATCAAAAATCTGACTTTCGGCAATTCACTCAAAAATGGTGCCAAACGGTGGCAAATGCTCCGCTAAGAGGTTTGGTGGTCGAAACAGAAGGCTTTTTATCACAGGAAAAGACATCAGCCCTCGAAAACTTAACCGGCAGAAAAAGATTTTTTTGAAAAAATCCCTAAGCCCCGGGGTCACAATTTCATCAAAAATCAGACTTTCGGCAATTCACTCAAAAATGGTGCCAAACGGTTGCAAATGCTCCCCTGAGAGGTTTGGCGGTCGAAACAGAAGGCTTTTTATCACGGGAAAGGAAATCAGCCCAAAACAACTTAACCGGCAGAAAAAGATTTTTTTGAAAAAATCCCTAAGCCCCGGGGTCACAATTTCATCTAAAATCTGACTTTCGGCAATTCACTCAAAAATGGTGCCAAACGGTTGCAAATGCTCCCCTGAGAGGTTTGGCGGTCGAAACAGAAGCCTTTTTATCACGGGAAAAGAAATCAGCCCAAGACAACTTAACCGGCAGAAAAAGATTTTTTTGAAAAAGTGCCTAAGCCCCGGGGTCACAATTTCATCAAAAATCTGACTTTCGGCAATTCACTCAAAAATGGTGCCAAAAGGTTGCAAATGCTCCCCTGAGAGGTTTGGCAGTCGAAACAGAAGGCTTTATATCACAGAGCAAGAAATCAGCCATGGACAACATAACCGGCAGAAAAATTGTGCCAAACGGTAGCAAATGCTCCCGTGAGAGGTTTGGCAGTCGAAAGAAAAGGCTTTTTATCACAGGAAAAGAAAACAGCCCTCGACAACTTAACCAGCAGAAAAAGATTTTTTTGAAAAAATCCCTAAGCCCCGGGGTCACAATCTCATCAAAAATCTGACTTTCGGCATTTCACTCAAAAATGGTCCCAAACGGTTTCAAATGCTCCCATGAGAGGTTTGGCGTTCGAAACAGAACGCTTTTTATCACGGCAAAAGAAATCAGCCCTCGAAAACTTAACCGGCAGAAAAAGATTTTTTTGAAAATATCCCTAAGCCCCGGGGTCACAATTTCATCAAAAATCAGACTTTCGGCAATTCACTCAAAAATGGTGCCAAACGGTTGCAAATGCTCCCCTGAGAGGTTTGGCGGTCGAAACAGAAGGCTTTTTATCACGGGAAAGGAAATCAGCCCAAGACAACTTAACCGGCAGAAAAAGATTTTTTTGAAAAAGTCCCTAAGCCCCGGGGTCACAATTTCATCAAAAATCTGACTTTCGGCAATTCACTCAAAAATGGTGCCAAACGGTTGCAAATGCTCCCCTGAGAGGTTTGGCGGTCGAAACAGAAGGCTTTATATCACAGAGCAAGAAATCAGCCATGGACAACATAACCGGCAGAAAAATTGTGCCAAACGGTAGGAAATGCTCCCCTGAGAGGTTTGGCAGTCGAAAGAAAAGGCTTTTTATCACAGGAAAAGAAAACAGCCCTCGACAACTTAACCAGCAGAAAAAGATGTTTTTGAAAAAATCCCTAAGCCCCGGGGTCACAATCTCATCAAAAATCTGACTTTCGGCATTTCACTCAAAAATGGTCCCAAACGGTTTCAAATGCTCCCGTGAGAGGTTTGGTGGTCGAAACAGAAGGCTTTTTATCACAGGAAAAGAAATCAGCCCAAGACAACTTAACCGGCAGAAAAAGTTTTTTTTGAAAAAATCCCTAAGCCCCGGGGTCACAATTTCATCAAAAATCAGACTTTCGGCAATTCACTCAAAAATGGTGCCAAACGGTTGCAAATGCTCCCCTGAGAGGTTTGGCGGTCAAAACAGAAGGCTTTTTATCACGGGAAAGGAAATCAGCCCAAAACAACTTAACCGGCAGAAAAAGATTTTTTTGAAAAAATCCCTAAGCCCCGGGGTCACAATTTCATCAAAAATCAGACTTTCGGCAATTCACTCAAACATGGTGCCAAACGTTTGCAAATGCTCCCCTGAGAGGTTTGGCGGTTGAAACAGAAGGCTTTTTATCACGGGAAAGGAAATCAGCCCAAAACAACTTTACCGGCAGAAAAAGATGTTTTTGAAAAAATCCCTAAGCCCCGGGGTCACAATTTCATCAAAAATCTGACTTTCGGCAATTCACTCAAAAATGGTGCCAAACGGTTGCAAATGCTCCCCTGAGAGGTTTGGCGGTCGAAACCGAGGGCTTTTTATCACGGGAAAGGAAATCAGCCCAAAACAACTTAACCGGCAGGAAAATATTTTTTTGAAAAAATCCCTAAGCCGCGGAGTCACAATTTCATCAAAAATCAGACTTTCGGCAATTCACTCAAAAATGGTGCCAAACGGTTGCAAATGCTCCCCTGAGAGGTTTGGCGGTCGAAACAGAAGGCTTTTTATCACGGGAAAGGAAATCAGCCCAAAACAACTTAACCGGCAGAAAAAGATTTTTTTGAAAAAATCCCTAAA
The DNA here is from genome assembly GCF_964270895.1 of Podarcis filfolensis. Taxonomy (NCBI): domain Eukaryota; kingdom Metazoa; phylum Chordata; class Lepidosauria; order Squamata; family Lacertidae; genus Podarcis; species Podarcis filfolensis. The sequence continues at coordinate 90,632,444 of NC_139608.1, forward strand.
CCCCGGGGTCACAATTTCATCAAAAATCTGACTTTCGGCAATTCACTCAAAAATGGTGCCAAACGGTTGCAAATGCTCCCCTGAGAGGTTTGGCGGTCGAAACAGAAGACTTTTTATCACGGGAAAGGAAATCAGCCCAAAACAACTTAACCGGCAGAAAAATATTTTTTTGAAAAAATCCCTAAGCCCCGGGGTCACAATTTCATCTAAAATCTGACTTTCGGCAATTCACTCAAAAATGGTGCCAAACGGTAGCAAATGGTCCCGTGAGAGGTTTGGCGGTCGAAAGAAAAGGCTTTTTATCACAGGAAAAGAAAACAGACCTCGACAACTTAACCGGCAGAAAAAGATGTTTTTGAAAAAATCGCTAAGCCCCGGGGTCACAATTTCATCAAAAATCTGACTTTCGACAATTCACTCAAGAATGGTGCCAAACGGTTGCAAATGCTCCCCTGAGAGGTTTGGCGGTCGAAACAGAAGGCTTTTTATCACGGGAAAGGAAATCAGCCCAAAAAAACTTAACCGGCAGAAAAATATTTTTTTGAAAAAATCCCTAAGCCCCGGGGTCACAATTTCATAAAAAATCAGACTTTAGGCAATTCACTCAAAAATGGTGCCAAACGGTTGCAAATGCTCCCCTGAGAGGTTTGGCGGTCGAAACAGAAGGCTTTATATCACAGAGCAAGAAATCAGCCATGGACAAAATAACCGGCAGAAAAATGGTGCCAAACGGTTGCAAATGCTCCCCTGAGAGGTTTGGCGGTCGAAACAGAAGCCTTTTTATCACGGGAAAAGAAATCAGCCCAAGACAACTTAACCGGCAGAAAAAGATTTTTTTTTGAAAAAATCCCTAAGCCCCGGGGTCACAATTTCATCAAAAATCTGACTTTCGGCAATTCACTCAAAAATGGTGCCAAACGGTTGCAAATGCTCCCGTGAGAGGTTTGGCGGTCGAAACAGAAGGCTTTTTATCACAGGAAAAGAAATCAGCCCTCGAAAACTTAACCGGCAGAAAAAGATTTTTTTGAAAAAATCCCTAAGCCCCGGGGTTACAATTTCATCAAAAATCTGACTTTCGGCAATTCACTCAAAAATGGTGCCAAACGGTGGCAAATGCTCCCCTTAGAGGTTTGGTGGTCGAAACAGAAGGCTTTTTATCATAGGAAAAGAAATCAGCCCTCGAAAACTTAACAGGCAGAAAAAGATTTTTTTGAAAAAATCCCTAAGCCCCGGAGTCACAATTTCATCAAAATCTGACTTTCGGCAATTCACTCAAAAATGGTGCCAAACGGTTGCAAATGCTCCCCTGAGAGGTTTGGCGGTCGAAACAGAAGGCTTTTTATCACAGGAAAAGAAATCAGCCCTCGACAACTTAACCGGCAGAAAAAGATTTTTTTGAAAAAATCCCTAAGCCCCGGGGTCACAATTTCATCTAAAATCTGACTTTCGGCAATTCACTCAAAAATGGTGCCAAACGGTTGCAAATGCTCCCGTGAGAGGTTTGGCGGTCGAAACAGAAGGCTTTTTATCACAGGAAAAGAAATCAGCCCTCGACAACTTAACCGGCAGAAAAATATTTTGTTGAAAAAATCCCTAAGCCCCGGGGTCACAATTTCATCAAAAATCTGACTTTCGGCAATTTACTCAAAAATGGTGCCAAACGGTTGCAAATGCTCCCCTGAGAGGTTTGGCGGTCGAAACAGAAGGCTTTTTATCACGGGAAAGGAAATCAGCCCAAAACAACTTAACCGGCAGAAAAATATTTTTTTGAAAAAATCCCTAAGCCCCGGGGTCACAATTTCATCAAAAATCTGACTTTCGGCAATTTACTCAAAAATGGTGCCAAACGGTTGCAAATGCTCCCCTGAGAGGTTTGGCGGTCGAAACAGAAGGCTTTTTATCACAGGAAAAGAAATCAGCCCTCGAAAACTTAACCGGCAGAAAAAGATTTTTTTGAAAAAATCCCTAAGCCCCGGGGTTACAATTTCATCAAAAATCTGACTTTCGGCAATTCACTCAAAAATGGTGCCAAACGGTGGCAAATGCTCCCGTGAGAGGTTTGGCGGTCGAAACAGAAGGCTTTTTATCACAGGAAAAGAAATCAACCCTCGAAAACTTAACCGGCAGAAAAAGATTTTTTTGAAAAAATCCCTAAGCCCCGGGGTTACAATTTCATCAAAAATCTGACTTTCGGCAATTCACTCAAAAATGGTGCCAAATGGTGGCAAATGCTCCCCTAAGAGGTTTGGTGGTCGAAACAGAAGGCTTTTTATCATAGGAAAAGAAATCAGCCCTCGAAAACTTAACCGGCAGAAAAAGATTTTTTTGAAAAAATCCCTAAGCCCCGGAGTCACAATTTCATCAAAATCTGACTTTCGGCAATTCACTCAAAAATGGTGCCAAACGGTTGCAAATGCTCCCCTGAGAGGTTTGGCGGTCGAAACAGAAGGCTTTTTATCACAGGAAAAGAAATCAGCCCTCGACAACTTAACCGGCAGAAAAATATTTTGTTGAAAAAATCCCTAAGCCCCGGGGTCACAATTTCATCAAAAATCTGACTTTCGGCAATTTACTCAAAAATGGTGCCAAACGGATGCAAATGCTCCCCTGAGAGGTTTGGCGGTCGAAACAGAAGGCTTTTTATCACGGGAAAGGAAATCAGCCCAAAACAACTTAACCGGCAGAAAAATATTTTTTTGAAAAAATCCCTAAGCCCCGGGGTCACATTTTCATAAAAAATCAGACTTTCGGCAATTCACTCAAAAATGGTGCCAAACGGTTGCAAATGCTCCCCTGATAGGTTTGGCGGTCGAAACAGAAGGCTTTATATCACAGAGCAAGAAATCAGCCATGGACAAAATAACCGGCAGAAAAATGGTGCCAAACGGTAGCAAATGCTCCCGTGAGAGGTTTGGTGGTCGAAACAGAAGGCTTTTTTTCACAGGAAAAGAAATCAGCCCTCAAAAACTTAACCGGCAGAAAAAGATTTTTTTGAAAAAATCCCTAAGCCCCGGAGTCACAATTTCATCAAAAATCTGACTTTCTGCAATTCACTAAAAAAAATGGTGCCAAACGGTTGCAAATGCTCCCCTGAGAGGTTTGGCGGTCGAAACAGAAGCCTTTTTATCACGGGAAAAGAAATCAGCCCAAGACAACTTAACTGGCAGAAAAAGATTTTTTTTGAAAAAATCCCTAAGCCCCGGGGTCACAATTTCATCAAAAATCAGACTTTCGGCAATTCACTCAAAAATGGTGCCAAACGGTTGCAAATGCTCCCGTGAGAGGTTTGGCGGTCGAAAGAAAAGGCTTTTTATCACAGGAAAAGAAAACAGACCTCGACAACTTAACCGGCAGAAAAAGATGTTTTTGAAAAAATCGCTAAGCCCCGGGGTCACAATTTCATCAAAAATCTGACTTTCGACAATTCACTCAAGAATGGTGCCAAACGGTTGCAAATGCTCCCCTGAGAGGTTTGGCGGTCGAAACAGAAGGCTTTTTATCACGGGAAAGGAAATCAGCCCAAAAAAACTTAACCGGCAGAAAAATATTTTTTTGAAAAAATCCCTAAGCCCCGGGGTCACAATTTCATAAAAAATCAGACTTTAGGCAATTCACTCAAAAATGGTGCCAAACGGTTGCAAATGCTCCCCTGAGAGGTTTGGCGGTCGAAACAGAAGGCTTTATATCACAGAGCAAGAAATCAGCCATGGACAAAATAACCGGCAGAAAAATGGTGCCAAACGGTTGCAAATGCTCCCCTGAGAGGTTTGGCGGTCGAAACAGAAGCCTTTTTATCACGGGAAAAGAAATCAGCCCAAGACAACTTAACCGGCAGAAAAAGATTTTTTTTTGAAAAAATCCCTAAGCCCCGGGGTCACAATTTCATCAAAAATCTGACTTTCGGCAATTCACTCAAAAATGGTGACAAACGGTTGCAAATGCTCCCGTGAGAGGTTTGGCGGTCGAAACAGAAGGCTTTTTATCACAGGAAAAGAAATCAGCCCTCGAAAACTTAACCGGCAGAAAAAGATTTTTTTGAAAAAATCCCTAAGCCCCGGGGTTACAATTTCATCAAAAATCTGACTTTCGGCAATTCACTCAAAAATGGTGCCAAACGGTGGCAAATGCTCCCCTTAGAGGTTTGGTGGTCGAAACAGAAGGCTTTTTATCATAGGAAAAGAAATCAGCCCTCGAAAACTTAACAGGCAGAAAAAGATTTTTTTGAAAAAATCCCTAAGCCCCGGAGTCACAATTTCATCAAAATCTGACTTTCGGCAATTCACTCAAAAATGGTGCCAAACGGTTGCAAATGCTCCCCTGAGAGGTTTGGCGGTCGAAACAGAAGGCTTTTTATCACAGGAAAAGAAATCAGCCCTCGACAACTTAACCGGCAGAAAAAGATTTTTTTGAAAAAATCCCTAAGCCCCGGGGTCACAATTTCATCTAAAATCTGACTTTCGGCAATTCACTCAAAAATGGTGCCAAACGGTTGCAAATGCTCCCGTGAGAGGTTTGGCGGTCGAAACAGAAGGCTTTTTATCACAGGAAAAGAAATCAGCCCTCGACAACTTAACCGGCAGAAAAATATTTTGTTGAAAAAATCCCTAAGCCCCGGGGTCACAATTTCATCAAAAATCTGACTTTCGGCAATTTACTCAAAAATGGTGCCAAACGGTTGCAAATGCTCCCCTGAGAGGTTTGGCGGTCGAAACAGAAGGCTTTTTATCACGGGAAAGGAAATCAGCCCAAAACAACTTAACCGGCAGAAAAATATTTTTTTGAAAAAATCCCTAAGCCCCGGGGTCACAATTTCATCAAAAATCTGACTTTCGGCAATTTACTCAAAAATGGTGCCAAACGGTTGCAAATGCTCCCCTGAGAGGTTTGGCGGTCGAAACAGAAGGCTTTTTATCACAGGAAAAGAAATCAGCCCTCGAAAACTTAACCGGCAGAAAAAGATTTTTTTGAAAAAATCCCTAAGCCCCGGGGTTACAATTTCATCAAAAATCTGACTTTCGGCAATTCACTCAAAAATGGTGCCAAACGGTGGCAAATGCTCCCGTGAGAGGTTTGGCGGTCGAAACAGAAGGCTTTTTATCACAGGAAAAGAAATCAACCCTCGAAAACTTAACCGGCAGAAAAAGATTTTTTTGAAAAAATCCCTAAGCCCCGGGGTTACAATTTCATCAAAAATCTGACTTTCGGCAATTCACTCAAAAATGGTGCCAAATGGTGGCAAATGCTCCCCTAAGAGGTTTGGTGGTCGAAACAGAAGGCTTTTTATCATAGGAAAAGAAATCAGCCCTCGAAAACTTAACCGGCAGAAAAAGATTTTTTTGAAAAAATCCCTAAGCCCCGGAGTCACAATTTCATCAAAATCTGACTTTCGGCAATTCACTCAAAAATGGTGCCAAACGGTTGCAAATGCTCCCCTGAGAGGTTTGGCGGTCGAAACAGAAGGCTTTTTATCACAGGAAAAGAAATCAGCCCTCGACAACTTAACCGGCAGAAAAATATTTTGTTGAAAAAATCCCTAAGCCCCGGGGTCACAATTTCATCAAAAATCTGACTTTCGGCAATTTACTCAAAAATGGTGCCAAACGGATGCAAATGCTCCCCTGAGAGGTTTGGCGGTCGAAACAGAAGGCTTTTTATCACGGGAAAGGAAATCAGCCCAAAACAACTTAACCGGCAGAAAAATATTTTTTTGAAAAAATCCCTAAGCCCCGGGGTCACATTTTCATAAAAAATCAGACTTTCGGCAATTCACTCAAAAATGGTGCCAAACGGTTGCAAATGCTCCCCTGATAGGTTTGGCGGTCGAAACAGAAGGCTTTATATCACAGAGCAAGAAATCAGCCATGGACAAAATAACCGGCAGAAAAATGGTGCCAAACGGTAGCAAATGCTCCCGTGAGAGGTTTGGTGGTCGAAACAGAAGGCTTTTTTTCACAGGAAAAGAAATCAGCCCTCAAAAACTTAACCGGCAGAAAAAGATTTTTTTGAAAAAATCCCTAAGCCCCGGAGTCACAATTTCATCAAAAATCTGACTTTCTGCAATTCACTAAAAAAATGGTGCCAAACGGTTGCAAATGCTCCCCTGAGAGGTTTGGCGGTCGAAACAGAAGCCTTTTTATCACGGGAAAAGAAATCAGCCCAAGACAACTTAACTGGCAGAAAAAGATTTTTTTTGAAAAAATCCCTAAGCCCCGGGGTCACAATTTCATCAAAAATCAGACTTTCGGCAATTCACTCAAAAATGGTGCCAAACGGTTGCAAATGCTCCCGTGAGAGGTTTGGCGGTCGAAACAGAAGGCTTTTTATCACAGGAAAAGAAATCAGCCCTCGAAAACTTAACCGGCAGAAAAAGATTTTTTTGAAAAAATCCCTAAGCCCCGGGGTTACAATTTCATCAATAATCTGACTTTCGGCAATTCACTCAAAAACGGTGCCAAACGGTGGCAAATGCTCCCCTAAGAGGTTTGGTGGTCGAAACAGAAGGCTTTTTATCATAGGAAAAGAAATCAGCCCTCGAAAACTTAACCGGCAGAAAAAGATTTTTTTGAAAAAATCCCTAAGCCCCGGAGTCACAATTTCATCAAAATCTGACTTTCGGCAATTCACTCAAAAATGGTGCCAAACGGTTGCAAATGCTCCCCTGAGAGGTTTGGCGGTCGAAACAGAAGGCTTTTTATCACAGGAAAAGAAATCAGCCCTCGACAACTTAACCGGCAGAAAAATATTTTGTTGAAAAAATCCCTAAGCCCCGGGGTCACAATTTCATCAAAAATCTGACTTTCGGCAATTTACTCAAAAATGGTGCCAAACGGATGCAAATGCTCCCCTGAGAGGTTTGGCGGTCGAAACAGAAGGCTTTTTATCACGGGAAAGGAAATCAGCCCAAAACAACTTAACCGGCAGAAAAAGATTTTTTTGAAAAAATCCCTAAGCCCCGGGGTCACAATTTCATCTAAAATCTGACTTTCGGCAATTCACTCAAAAATGGTGCCAAACGGTTGCAAATGCTCCCGTGAGAGGTTTGGCGGTCGAAACAGAAGGCTTTTTATCACAGGAAAAGAAATCAGCCCTCGACAACTTAACCGGCAGAAAAATATTTTGTTGAAAAAATCCCTAAGCCCCGGGGTCACAATTTCATCAAAAATCTGACTTTCGGCAATTTACTCAAAAATGGTGCCAAACGGTTGCAAATGCTCCCCTGAGAGGTTTGGCGGTCGAAACAGAAGGCTTTTTATCACGGGAAAGGAAATCAGCCCAAAACAACTTAACCGGCAGAAAAATATTTTTTTGAAAAAATCCCTAAGCCCCGGGGTCACAATTTCATCAAAAATCTGACTTTCGGCAATTCACTCAAGAATGGTGCCAAACGGTTGCAAATGCTCCCCTGAGAGATTTGGCGGTCGAAACAGAAGGCTTTTTATCACGGGAAAGGAAATCAGCCCAAAACAACTTAACCGGCAGAAAAAGATTTTTTTGAAAAAATCCCTAAGCTCCGGGGTCACAATTTCATAAAAAATCAGACTTTCGGCAATTCACTGAAAAATAGTGCCAAACGGTTGCAAATGCTCCCCTGAGAGGTTTGGCGGTCGAAACAGAAGGCTTTATATCACAGAGCAAGAAATCAGCCATGGACAAAATAACCGGCAGAAAAATTGTGCCAAACGGTTGATAATGCTCCCCTGAGAGGTTTGGAGGTCGAAACAGAAGCCTTTTTATCACGGGAAAAGAAATCAGCCCAAAACAACTTAACCGGCAGAAAAAGATTTTTTTGAAAAAATCCCTAAGCCCCGGGGTCACAATTTCATCAAAAATCTGACTTTCGCCAATTCACTCAAAAATGGTGCCAAACGGTTGCAAATGCTCCCCTGTGAGGTTTGGCGGTCGATACAGAAGGCTTTATATCACAGAGCAAGAAATCAGCCATGGACAACATAACCGGCAGAAAAATAGTGCCAAACGGTTGCAAATGCTCCCCTGAGAGGTTTGGCGGTTGAAAGAAAAAGCTTTTTATCGCAGGAAAAGAAATCAGCCCTCGAAAACTTAACCGGCAGAAAAATATTTTTTTGAAAAAATCCCTAAGCCGCGGAGTCACAATTTCATAAAAAATCTGACTTTCGGCAATTCACTCAAAAATGGTGCCAAACGGTTGCAAATGCTCCCCTGAGAGGTTTGGCGGTCGAAACAGAAGGCTTTTTATCACGGGAAAGGAAATCAGCCCAAAACAACTTTACCGGCAGAAAAAGATTTTTTTGAAAAAATCCCTAAGCCCCGGGGTCACAATTTCATAAAAAATCAGACTTTCGGCAATTCACTGAAAAATAGTGCCAAACGGTTGCAAATGCTCCCCTGAGAGGTTTGGCGGTCGAAACAGAAGGCTTTATATCACAGAGCAAGAAATCAGCCATGGACAAAATAACCGGCAGAAAAATTGTGCCAAACGGTTGATAATGCTCCCCTGAGAGGTTTGGAGGTCGAAACAGAAGCCTTTTTATCACGGGAAAAGAAATCAGCCCAAAACAACTTAACCGGCAGAAAAAGATTTTTTTGAAAAAATCCCTAAGCCCCGGGGTCACAATTTCATCAAAAATCTGACTTTCGCCAATTCACTCAAAAATGGTGCCAAACGGTTGCAAATGCTCCCCTGAGAGGTTTGGCGGTCGATACAGAAGGCTTTATATCACAGAGCAAGAAATCAGCCATGGACAACATAACCGGCAGAAAAATAGTGCCAAACGGTTGCAAATGCTCCCCTGAGAGGTTTGGCGGTTGAAAGAAAAAGCTTTTTATCGCAGGAAAAGAAATCAGCCCTCGAAAACTTAACCGGCAGAAAAATATTTTTTTGAAAAAATCCCTAAGCCGCGGAGTCACAATTTCATAAAAAATCTGACTTTCGGCAATTCACTCAAAAATGGTGCCAAACGGTTGCAAATGCTCCCCTGAGAGGTTTGGCGGTCGAAACAGAAGGCTTTTTATCACGGGAAAGGAAATCAGCCCAAAACAACTTTACCGGCAGAAAAAGATTTTTTTGAAAAAATCCCTAAGCCCCCGGGTCACAATTTCATCAAAAATCTGACTTTCGGCAATGCACTCAAAAATGGTGCCAAACGGTTGCAAATGCTCCCCTGAGAGGTTTGGCGGTCGATACAGAAGGCTTTATATCACAGAGCAAGAAATCAGCCATGGACAACATAACCGGCAGAAAAATAGTGCCAAACGGTTGCAAATGCTCCCGTGAGAGGTTTGGCGGTGGAAAGAAAAACCTTTTTATCGCAGGAAAAGAAATCAGCCCTCGAAAACTTAACCGGCAGAAAAAGATTTTTTTGAAAAAATCCCTAAGCCCCGGGGTCACACTTTCATCAAAAGTCTGTCTTTCGTCAATTCACTCAAAAATGGAGCCAAACGTGTGCAAATGCTCCCCTGAGAGGTTTGGCCATCAAAACAGAAGGCTTTATATCACAGAGCAAGAAATCAACTATGGACAATTTAACTGGCAGAAAAATGGTGTCAAACGGTTGCAAATGCTCCACTGAGAGGTTTGGCGGTCGAAACAGAAGGCTTTTTATCACGGGAAAAGAAATCAGCCCAAAACAACTTAACCGGCAGAAAAAGATTTTTTTGAAAAAATCCCTAAGCCACGGGGTCACAATTTCATCAAAAATCTGACTTTCGGCATTTCACTCAAAAATGGTGCCAAACGGTTTCAAATGCTCCCGTGAGAGGTTTGGTGGTCGAAACAGAAGGCTTTTTATCACAGGAAAAGAAATCAGCCCTCGAAAACTTAACTGGCAGAAAAAGATTTTTTTGAAAGAATCCCTAAGCCCCGGGGTCACAATTTCATCAAAAATCTGACTTTCGGTAATTCACTCAAAAATGCTGCCAAACGGTTGAAAATGCTCCCCTGAGAGTTTTGGCCGTCGAAACAGAAGGCTTTATATCACACAGCATTAAATAAGCCATGGACAACATAACCGGCAGAAAAATAGTGCCAAACGGTTGCAAATGCTCCCCTGAGAGGTTTGGCGGTTGAAAGAAAAAGCTTTTTATCGCAGGAAAAGAAATCAGCCCTCGAAAACTTAACCGGCAGAAAAATATTTTTTTGAAAATATCCCTAAGCCGCGGAGTCACAATTTCATAAAAAATCTGACTTTCGGCAATTCACTCAAAAATGGTGCCAAACGGTTGAAAATGCTCCCCTGAGAAGTTTGGCGTTCGAAACAGAAGGCTTTTTATCACAGGAAAAGAAATCAGCCCAAGACAACTTAACCGGCAGAAAAATATTTTTTTGAAAAAATCCCTAAGCCCCGGGGTCACAATTTCATAAAAAATCAGACTTTCGGCAATTCACTCAAAAATGGTGCCAAACGGTTGCAAATGCTCCCCTGAGAGGTTTGGCGGTCGAAACAGAAGCCTTTTTATCACGGGAAAAGAAATCAGCCCAAGACAACTTAACCGGTAAAAAATATTTTTTTGAAAAAATGCCTGAGCCCCGGGGTCACAATTTCATCAAAAACCTGACTTTCGGCAATTCACTCAAAAATGGAGCCAAACGGTTGCAAATGCTCCCCTGAGAGGTTTGGCGGTCGATACAGAAGGCATTATATCACAGAGCAAGAAATCAGCCATGGACAACATAACCGGCAGAAAAATGGTTCCAATCGGTTGCAAATGCTCCCGTGAGAGGTTTGGCGGTCGAAACAGAATGCTTTTTATCACAGGAAAATAAATCAGCCCTCGAAAACTTAACCGGCGGATAAAGATTTTTTTAAAGAAATCCCTAAGCCCCGGGGTCACAATTTCATCAAAAATCTGACTTTCGGCAATTCACTCAAATATGGTGCCAAACGGTTGCAAATACTCCCCTGAGAGGTTTGGCGGTCGAAACAGAGGGCTTTTTATCACGGGAAAGGAAATCAGCCCAAAACAACTTAACCGGCAGGAAAATATTTTTTTGAAAAAATCCCTAAGCCGCGGAGTCACAATTTCATAAAAAATCAGACTTTCGGCAATTCACTCAAAAATGGTGCCAAACGGTTGCAAATGCTCCCCTGAGAGGTCTGGCGGTCGAAACAGAAGCCTTTTTATCACGGGAAAAGAAATCAGCCCAAGAAAACTTAACCGGCAGAAAAATATTTTTTTGAAAAAATCCCTAAGCCCCGGGGTCACAATTTCATAAAAAATCTGACTTTCGGCAATTCACTCAAAAATGGTGCCAAACGGTTGCAAATGCTTCCCTGAGAGGTTTGGCGGTCGAAACAGAAGGCTTTTTATCACGGGAAAGGAAATCAGCCCAAAACAACATAACCGGCAGGAAAATATTTTTTTGAAAAAATCCCTAAGCCGCGGAGTCACAATTTCATAAAAAATCTGACTTTCGGCAAGTCACTGAAAAATGGTGCCAAACGGTTGCAAATACTCCCCTGAGAGGTTTGGCGGTCGAAACAGAAGGCTTTTTATCACAGAGCAAGAAATCAGCCATGGACAACATAACCGGCAGAAAAAGATGTTTTTGAAAACATCCCTAAGCCCCGGGGTCACAATTTCATCAAAAATCTGACTTTCGGCAATTCACTCAAAAATGGTGCCAAACGGTTGCAAATGCTCCCCTGAGAGGTTTGGCGGTCGAAACAGAAGGCTTTTTATCACGGGAAAAGAAATCAGCCCAAGACAACTTAACCGGCAGAAAAATATTTCTTTGAAAAAATCCCTAAGCCCCGGGGTCACAATTTCATCAAAAATCAGACTTTCGGCAATTCACTCAAACATGGTGCCAAACGTTTGCAAATGCTCCCCTGAGAGGTTTGGCGGTTGAAACAGAAGGCTTTTTATCACGGGAAAGGAAATCAGCCCAAAACAACTTTACCGGCAGAAAAAGATGTTTTTGAAAAAATCCCTAAGCCCCGGGGTCACAATTTCATCAAAAATCTGACTTTCGGCAATTCACTCAAAAATGGTGCCAAACAGTTGCAAATGCTCCCCTGAGAGGTTTGGTGGTCGAAACAGAGGGCTTTTTATCACGGGAAAGGAAATCAGCCCAAAACAACTTAACCGGCAGGAAAATATTTTTTTGAAAAAAATCCCTAAGCCGCTGAGTCACAATTTCATAAAAAATCAGACTTTCGGCAATTCACTCAAAAATGGTGCCAAACGGTTGCAAATGCTCCCCTGAGAGGTTTGGCGGTCGAAACAGAAGCCTTTTTATCACGGGAAAAGAAATCAGCCCAAGACAACTTAACCGGCAGAAAAAGATGTTTTTGAAAAAATCCCTAAGCCCCGGGCTCACAATTTCATCAAAAATCTGACTTTCGGCAATTCACTCAAAAATGGTGCCAAACGGTTGCAAATGCTCCCCTGAGAGGTTTGGTGGTCGAAACAGAAGCCTTTTTATCACGGGAAAGGAAATCAGCCCAAAACAACTTAACCGGCAGGAAAATATTTTTTTGAAAAAATCCCTAAGCCGCGGAGTCACAATTTCATAAAAAATCTGACTTTCGGCAATTCACTCAAAAATGGTGCCAAACGGTTGCAAATGCTCCCCTGAGAGGTTTCGCGGTCGAAACAGAAGGCTTTTTATCACAGAGCAAGAAATCAGCCATGGACAACATAACCGGCAGAAAAATGGTGCCAATCGGTTGCAAATGCTCCCGTGAGAGGTTTGGCGGTCAAAACACAATGCTTTTTATCACAGGAAAAGAAATCAGCCCTCGAAAACTTAACCGGCAGAAAAAGATTTTTTTGAAAGAATCCCTGGGCCCGGGGTCACAATTTCATCAAAAGTCTGACTTTCGTCAATTCACTCAAAAATGGTGCCAAACAGTTGCAAATGCTCCCCTGAGAGGTTTGGCAGACGAAACAGAAGGCTTTTTATCACGGGAAAAGAAATCAGCCCTCAACAACTTAACCGGCAGAAAAATATTTTTTTGAAAAAATGCCTGAGCCCCGGGGTCACAATTTCATCAAAAACCTCACTTTCGGCAATTCACTCAAAAATGGTGCCAAACGGTTGCAAATGCTCCCCTGAGAGGTTTGGCGGTCGATACAGAAGGCATTATATCACAGAGCAAGAAATCAGCCATGGACAACATAACCGGCAGAAAAATGGTTCCAATCGGTTGCAAATGCTCCCGTGAGAGGTTTGGCGGTCGAAACAGAATGCTTTTTATCACAGGAAAAGAAATCAGCCCTCGAAAACTTAACCGGCGGATAAAGATTTTTTTAAAGAAATCCCTAAGCCCCGGGGTCACAATTTCATCAAAAATCTGACTTTCGGCAATTCACTCAAATATGGTGCCAAACGGTTGCAAATACTCCCCTGAGAGGTTTGGTGGTCGAAACAGAGGGCTTTTTATCACGGGAAAGGAAATCAGCCCAAAACAACTTAACCGGCAGGAAAATATTTTTTTGAAAAAATCCCTAAGCCGCGGAGTCACAATTTCATAAAAAATCAGACTTTCGGCAATTCACTCAAAAATGGTGCCAAACGGTTGCAAATGCTCCCCTGAGAGGTCTGGCGGTCGAAACAGAAGCCTTTTTATCACGGGAAAAGAAATCAGCCCAAGAAAACTTAACCGGCAGAAAAATATTTTTTTGAAAAAATCCCTAAGCCCCGGGGTCACAATTTCATAAAAAATCTGACTTTCGGCAATTCACTCAAAAATGGTGCCAAACGGTTGCAAATGCTTCCCTGAGAGGTTTGGCGGTCGAAACAGAAGGCTTTTTATCACGGGAAAGGAAATCAGCCCAAAACAACATAACCGGCAGGAAAATATTTTTTTGAAAAAATCCCTAAGCCGCGGAGTCACAATTTCATAAAAAATCTGACTTTCGGCAAGTCACTGAAAAATGGTGCCAAACGGTTGCAAATACTCCCCTGAGAGGTTTGGCGGTCGAAACAGAACGCTTTTTATCACAGAGCAAGAAATCAGCCATGGACAACATAACCGGCAGAAAAAGATGTTTTTGAAAACATCCCTAAGCCCCGGGGTCACAATTTCATCAAAAATCTGACTTTCGGCAATTCACTCAAAAATGGTGCCAAACGGTTGCAAATGCTCCCCTGAGAGGTTTGGCGGTCGAAACAGAAGGCTTTTTATCACGGGAAAAGAAATCAGCCCAAGACAACTTAACCGGCAGAAAAATATTTCTTTGAAAAAATCCCTAAGCCCCGGGGTCACAATTTCATCAAAAATCAGACTTTCGGCAATTCACTCAAACATGGTGCCAAACGTTTGCAAATGCTCCCCTGAGAGGTTTGGCGGTTGAAACAGAAGGCTTTTTATCACGGGAAAGGAAATCAGCCCAAAACAACTTTACCGGCAGAAAAAGATGTTTTTGAAAAAATCCCTAATCCCCGGGGTCACAATTTCATCAAAAATCTGACTTTCGGCAATTCACTCAAAAATGGTGCCAAACAGTTGCAAATGCTCCCCTGAGAGGTTTGGTGGTCGAAACAGAGGGCTTTTTATCACGGGAAAGGAAATCAGCCCAAAACAACTTAACCGGCAGGAAAATATTTTTTTGAAAAAATCCCTAAGCCGCTGAGTCACAATTTCATAAAAAATCAGACTTTCGGCAATTCACTCAAAAATGGTGCCAAACGGTTGCAAATGCTCCCCTGAGAGGTTTGGCGGTCGAAACAGAAGCCTTTTTATCACGGGAAAAGAAATCAGCCCAAGACAACTTAACCGGCAGAAAAAGATGTTTTTGAAAAAATCCCTAAGCCCCGGGCTCACAATTTCATCAAAAATCTGACTTTCGGCAATTCACTCAAAAATGGTGCCAAACGGTTGCAAATGCTCCCCTGAGAGGTTTGGCGGTCGAAACAGAAGCCTTTTTATCACGGGAAAGGAAATCAGCCCAAAACAACTTAACCGGCAGGAAAATATTTTTTTGAAAAAATCCCTAAGCCGCGGAGTCACAATTTCATAAAAAATCTGACTTTCGGCAATTCACTCAAAAATGGTGCCAAACGGTTGCAAATGCTCCCCTGAGAGGTTTCGCGGTCGAAACAGAAGGCTTTTTATCACAGAGCAAGAAATCAGCCATGGACAACATAACCGGCAGAAAAATGGTGCCAATCGGTTGCAAATGGTCCCGTGAGAGGTTTGGCGGTCAAAACACAATGCTTTTTATCACAGGAAAAGAAATCAGCCCTCGAAAACTTAACCGGCAGAAAAAGATTTTTTTGAAAGAATCCCTAAGCCCCGGGGTCACAATTTCATCAAAAGTCTGACTTTCGTCAATTCACTCAAAAATGGTGCCAAACAGTTGCAAATGCTCCCCTGAGAGGTTTGGCAGACGAAACAGAAGGCTTTTTATCACGGGAAAAGAAATCAGCCCTCAACAACTTAACCGGCAGAAAAATATTTTTTTGAAAAAATGCCTGAGCCCCGGGGTCACAATTTCATCAAAAACCTGACTTTCGGCAATTCACTCAAAAATGGTGCCAAACGGTTGCAAATGCTCCCCTGAGAGGTTTGGCGGTCGATACAGAAGGCATTATATCACAGAGCAAGAAATCAGCCATGGACAACATAACCGGCAGAAAAATGGTTCCAATCGTTTGCAAATGCTCCCGTGAGAGGTTTGGCGGTCGAAACACAATGCTTTTTATCACAGGAAAAGAAATCAGCCCAAGACAACTTAACCGGCAGAAAAATATTTTTTTGAAAAAATCCCTAAGCCCCGGGGTCACAATTTCATAAAAAATCTGACTTTCGGCAATTCACTCAAAAATGGTGCCAAACGGTTGCAAATGCTTCCCTGAGAGGTTTGGCGGTCGAAACAGAAGGCTTTTTATCACGGGAAAGGAAATCAGCCCAAAACAACTTAACCGGCAGGAAAATATTTTTTTGAAAAAATCCCTAAGGCGCGGAGTCACAATTTCATAAAAAATCTGACTTTCGGCAATTCACTCAAAAATGGTGCCAAACGGTTGCAAATACTCCCCTGAGAGGTTTGGCGGTCGAAACAGAAGGCTTTTTATCACAGAGCAAGAAATCAGCCATGGACAACATAACCGGCAGAAAAAGATGTTTTTGAAAACATCCCTAAGCCCCGGGGTCACAATTTCATCAAAAATCTGACTTTCGGCAATTCACTCAAAAATGGTGCAAAACGGTTGCAAATGCTCCCCTGAGAGGTTTGGCGGTCGAAACAGAAGGCTTTTTATCACGGGAAAGGAAATCAGCCCAAAACAACTTAACCGGCAGAAAAACATTTTTTTGAAAAAATCCCTAAGCCCCGGGGTCACAATTTCATCAAAAATCAGACTTTCGGCAATTCACTCAAAAATGGTGCCAAACGGTTGCAAATGCTCCCCTGAGAGGTTTGGCGGTCGAAACAGAAGGCTTTTTATCACGGGAAAAGAAAATAGCCCAAGAAAACTTAACCGGCAGAAAAATATTTCTTTGAAAAAATCCCTAAGCCCCGGGGTCACAATTTCATCAAAAATCTGACTTTCGGCAATTCACTCAAAAATGGTGCCAAACGGTTGCAAATGCTCCCCTGAGAGGTTTGGCGGTTGAAACGGAAGGCTTTTTATCACGGGAAAGGAAATCAGCCCAAAACAACTTAACCGGCAGAAAAATATTTTTTTGAAAAAATCCCTAGGCCCCGGGGTCACAATTTCATCAAAAATCAGACTTTCGGCAATTCACTCAAACATGGTGCCAAACGTTTGCAAATGCTCCCCTGAGAGGTTTGGCGGTTGAAACAGAAGGCTTTTTATCACGGGAAAGGAAATCAGCCCAAAACAACTTTACCGGCAGAAAAAGATGTTTTTGAAAAAATCCCTAAGCCCCGGGGTCACAATTTCATCAAAAATCTGACTTTCGGCAATTCACTCAAAAATGGTGCCAAACGGTTGCAAATGCTCCCCTGAGAGGTTTGGCGGTCGAAACAGAGGGCTTTTTATCACGGGAAAGGAAATCAGCCCAAAACAACTTAACCGGCAGGAAAATATTTTTTTGAAAAAATCCCTAAGCCGCTGAGTCACAATTTCATAAAAAATCAGACTTTCGGCAATTCACTCAAAAATGGTGCCAAACGGTTGCAAATGCTCCCCTGAGAGGTTTGGCGGTCGAAACAGAAGCCTTTTTATCACGGGAAAAGAAATCAGCCCAAGACAACTTAACCGGCAGAAAAAGATGTTTTTGAAAAAATCCCTAAGCCCCGGGGTCACAATTTCATCAAAAATCTGACTTTCGGCAATTCACTCAAAAATGGTGCCAAACGGTTGCAAATGCTCCCCTGAGAGGTTTGGCGGTCGAAACAGAAGGCTTTTTATCACGGGAAAGGAAATCAGCCCAAAACAACTTAACCGGCAGGAAAATATTTTTTTGAAAAAATCCCTAAGCCGCGGAGTCACAATTTCATAAAAAATCTGACTTTCGGCAATTCACTCAAAAATGGTGCCAAACGGTTGCAAATGCTCCCTTAGAGGTTTCGCGGTCGAAACAGAAGGCTTTTTATCACAGAGCAAGAAATCAGCCATGGACAACATAACCGGCAGAAAAAGATTTTTTTGAAAAAATCCCTAAGCCCCGGGGTCACAATTTCATCAAAAATCTGACTTTCGGCAATTCACTCAAAAATGGTGCAAAACGGTTGCAAATGCTCCCCTGAGAGGTTTGGCGGTCGAAACAGAAGGCTTTTTATCACGGGAAAGGAAATCAGCCCAAAACAACTTAACCGGCAGAAAAACATTTTTTTGAAAAAATCCCTAAGCCCCGGGGTCACAATTTTATGAAAAATCTGACTTTCGGCAATTCACTCAAAAATGGTGCTAAACGTTTGCAAATGCTCCCCTGAGAGGTTTGGCCATCAAAACAGAAGGCTTTATATCACAGAGCAAGAAATCAACTATGGACAATTTAACTGGCAGAAAAATGGTGTCAAACGGTTGCAAATGCTCCCCTGAGAGGTTTGGCGGTCGAAACAGAAGGCTTTTTATCACGGGAAAAGAAATCAGCCCAAAACTACTTAACCGGCAGAAAAAGATTTTTTTGAAAAAATCCCTAAGCCCCGGGGTCACAATTTCATCAAAAATCTGACTTTCGGCATTTCACTCAAAAATGGTGCCAAACGGTTGCAAATGCTCCCCTGAGAGGTTTGGTGGTCGAAACAGAAGGCTTTTTATCACAGGAAAAGAAATCAGCCCTCGAAAACTTAACTGGCAGAAAAATATTTTTTTGAAAAAATCCCTAAGCCCCGGGGTCACAATTTCATCAAAAATCTGACTTTCGGCAATTCACTCAAAAATGCTGCCAAACGGTTGAAAATGCTCCCCTGAGAGTTTTGGCCGTCGAAACAGAAGGCTTTATATCACAGAGCATTAAATCAGCCATGGACAACTTAACCGGCAGAAAAATGGTTCCAAACGGTTGCAAATGCTCCCCTGAGAGGTTTGGCGGTCGAAACAGAAGGCTTTATATCACAGAGCAAGAAATCAGCCATGGACAACATAACCGGCAGAAAAATTGTGCCAAACGGTAGCAAAAGCTCCCGTGAGAGGTTCGGCGGTCGAAAGAAAAGGCTTTTTATCACAGGAAAAGAAAACAGCCCTCGACAACTTAACCAGCAGAAAAAGATGTTTTTGAAAAAATCCCTAAGCCCCCGGGTCACAATTTCATCAAAATCTGACTTTCGGCAATTCATTCAAAAATGGTGCCAAACGGTTGCAAATGCTCCCCTGAGAGGTTTGGCGGTCGAAACAGAAGGCTTTTTATCACAGGAAAAGAAATCAGCCCTCGAAAACTTAACCGGCAGAAAAAGATTTTTTTGAAAAAATCCCTAAGCCCCGAAGTCACAATTTCATCAAAATCTGACTTTCGGCAATTCACTCAAAAATGGTGCCAAACGGTTGCAAATGCTCCCCTGAGAGGTTTGGCGGTCGAAACAGAAGGCTTTTTATCACAGGAAAAGAATTCAGCCCTCGAAAACTTAACCGGCAGAAAAATATTTTGTTGAAAAAATCCCTAAGCCCCGGGGTCACAATTTCATCAAAAATCTGACTTTCGGCAATTTACTCAAAAATGGTGCCAAACGGTTGCAAATGCTCCCCTGAGAGGTTTGGCGGTCGAAACAGAAGGCTTTTTATCACGGGAAAGGAAATCAGCCCAAAACAACTTAACAGGCAGAAAAATATTTTTTTGAAAAAATCCCTAAGCCCCGGGGTCACAATTTCATCTAAAATCTGACTTTCGGCAATTCACTCAAAAATGGTCCCAAACAGTTTCAAATGCTCCCGTGAGAGGTTTGGCGGTCGAAACAGAAGGCTTTTTATCACAGGAAAAGAAATCAGCCCAAGACAACGTAACCGGCAGAAAGAGATTTTTTTGAAAAAATCCCTAAGCCCCGGGGTCACAATTTCATCAAAAATCAGACTTTCGGCAATTCACTCAAAAATGGTGCCAAACGGTTGCAAATGCTCCCCTGAGAGGTTTGGCGGTCGAAACAGAAGGCTTTTTATCACGGGAAAGGAAATCAGCCCAAAACAACTTAACCGGCAGAAAAATATTTTTTTGAAAAAATCCCTAAGCCCCGGGGTCACAATTTCATCAAAAATCTGACTTTCGGCAATTCACTCAAAAATGGTGCCAAACGGTTTCAAATGCTCCCATGAGAGGTTTGATGGTCGAAACAGAAGGCTTTTTATCACAGGAAAAGAAATCAGCCCTCGAAAACTTAACCAGCAGAAAAAGATGTTTTTGAAAAAATCCCGAAGCCCCGGGGTCACAATTTCATCAAAAATCTGACTTTTGGCAATTCACTCAAGAATGGTGCCAAACGGTTGCAGATGCTCCCCTGAGAGGTTTGGCGGTCTAAACAGATGGCTTTTTATCACGGGAAAGGAAATCAGCCCAAAACAACTTAACCGGCAGAAAAAGATTTTTTTGAAAAAATCCCTAAGCCACGGGGTCACAATTTCATCAAAAATCTGACTTTCGGCATTTCACTCAAAAATGGTGCCAAACGGTTTCAAATGCTCCCGTGAGAGGTTTGGTGGTCGAAACAGAAGGCTTTTTATCACAGGAAAAGAAATCAGCCCTCGAAAACTTAACTGGCAGAAAAAGATTTTTTTGAAAGAATCCCTAAGCCCCGGGGTCACAATTTCATCAAAAATCTGACTTTCGGTAATTCACTCAAAAATGCTGCCAAACGGTTGAAAATGCTCCCCTGAGAGTTTTGGCCGTCGAAACAGAAGGCTTTATATCACACAGCATTAAATAAGCCATGGACAACATAACCGGCAGAAAAATAGTGCCAAACGGTTGCAAATGCTCCCCTGAGAGGTTTGGCGGTTGAAAGAAAAAGCTTTTTATCGCAGGAAAAGAAATCAGCCCTCGAAAACTTAACCGGCAGAAAAATATTTTTTTGAAAATATCCCTAAGCCGCGGAGTCACAATTTCATAAAAAATCTGACTTTCGGCAATTCACTCAAAAATGGTGCCAAACGGTTGAAAATGCTCCCCTGAGAAGTTTGGCGTTCGAAACAGAAGGCTTTTTATCACAGGAAAAGAAATCAGCCCAAGACAACTTAACCGGCAGAAAAATATTTTTTTGAAAAAATCCCTAAGCCCCGGGGTCACAATTTCATAAAAAATCAGACTTTCGGCAATTCACTCAAAAATGGTGCCAAACGGTTGCAAATGCTCCCCTGAGAGGTTTGGCGGTCGAAACAGAAGCCTTTTTATCACGGGAAAAGAAATCAGCCCAAGACAACTTAACCGGTAGAAAAATATTTTTTTGAAAAAATGCCTGAGCCCCGGGGTCACAATTTCATCAAAAACCTGACTTTCGGCAATTCACTCAAAAATGGAGCCAAACGGTTGCAAATGCTCCCCTGAGAGGTTTGGCGGTCGATACAGAAGGCATTATATCACAGAGCAAGAAATCAGCCATGGACAACATAACCGGCAGAAAAATGGTTCCAATCGGTTGCAAATGCTCCCGTGAGAGGTTTGGCGGTCGAAACAGAATGCTTTTTATCACAGGAAAAGAAATCAGCCCTCGAAAACTTAACCGGCGGATAAAGATTTTTTTAAAGAAATCCCTAAGCCCCGGGGTCACAATTTCATCAAAAATCTGACTTTCGGCAATTCACTCAAATATGGTGCCAAACGGTTGCAAATACTCCCCTGAGAGGTTTGGCGGTTGAAACGGAAGGCTTTTTATCACGGGAAAGGAAATCAGCCCAAAACAACTTAACCGGCAGAAAAATATTTTTTTGAAAAAATCCCTAGGCCCCGGGGTCACAATTTCATCAAAAATCAGACTTTCGGCAATTCACTCAAACATGGTGCCAAACGTTTGCAAATGCTCCCCTGAGAGGTTTGGCGGTTGAAACAGAAGGCTTTTTATCACGGGAAAGGAAATCAGCCCAAAACAACTTTACCGGCAGAAAAAGATGTTTTTGAAAAAATCCCTAAGCCCCGGGGTCACAATTTCATCAAAAATCTGACTTTCGGCAATTCACTCAAAAATGGTGCCAAACAGTTGCAAATGCTCCCCTGAGAGGTTTGGCGGTCGAAACAGAGGGCTTTTTATCACGGGAAAGGAAATCAGCCCAAAACAACTTAACCGGCAGGAAAATATTTTTTTGAAAAAATCCCTAAGCCGCTGAGTCACAATTTCATAAAAAATCAGACTTTCGGCAATTCACTCAAAAATGGTGCCAAACGGTTGCAAATGCTCCCCTGAGAGGTTTGGCGGTCGAAACAGAAGCCTTTTTATCACGGGAAAAGAAATCAGCCCAAGACAACTTAACCGGCAGAAAAAGATGTTTTTGAAAAAATCCCTAAGCCCCGGGCTCACAATTTCATCAAAAACCTGACTTTCGGCAATTCACTCAAAAATGGTGCCAAACGGTTGCAAATGCTCCCCTGAGAGGTTTGGCGGTCGATACAGAAGGCATTATATCACAGAGCAAGAAATCAGCCATGGACAACATAACCGGCAGAAAAATGGTTCCAATCGGTTGCAAATGCTCCCGTGAGAGGTTTGGCGGTCGAAACACAATGCTTTTTATCACAGGAAAAGAAATCAGCCCTCGAAAACTTAACCGGCGGATAAAGATTTTTTTGAAGAAATCCCTAAGCCCCGGGCTCACAATTTCATCAAAAATCTGACTTTCGGCAATTCACTCAAAAATGGTGCCAAACGGTTGCAAATGCTCCCCTGAGAGGTTTCGCGGTTGAAACAGAAGGCTTTTTATCACGGGAAAGGAAATCAGCCCAAAACAACTTAACCGGCAGGAAAATATTTTTTTGAAAAAATCCCTAAGCCGCGGAGTCACAATTTCATAAAAAATCAGACTTTCGGCAATTCACTCAAAAATGGTGCCAAACGGTTGCAAATGCTCCCCTGAGAGGTCTGGCGGTCGAAACAGAAGCCTTTTTATCACGGGAAAAGAAATCAGCCATGGACAACATAACCGGCAGAAAAAGATGTTTTTGAAAACATCCCTAAGCCCCGGGGTCACAATTTCATCAAAAATCTGACTTTCGGCAATTCACTCAAAAATGGTGCAAAACGGTTGCAAATGCTCCCCTGAGAGGTTTGGCGGTCGAAACAGAAGGCTTTTTATCACGGGAAAGGAAATCAGCCCAAAACAACTTAACCGGCAGAAAAACATTTTTTTGAAAAAATCCCTAAGCCCCGGGGTCACAATTTTATCAAAAATCAGACTTTCGGCAATTCACTCAAAAATGGTGCCAAACGGTTGCAAATGCTCCCCTGAGAGGTTTGGCGGTCGAAACAGAAGGCTTTTTATCACGGGAAAAGAAAATAGCCCAAGAAAACTTAACCGGCAGAAAAATATTTCTTTGAAAAAATCCCTAAGCCCCGGGGTCACAATTTCATCAAAAATCTGACTTTCGGCAATTCACTCAAAAATGGTGCCAAACGGTTGCAAATGCTCCCCTGAGAGGTTTGGCGGTTGAAACGGAAGGCTTTTTATCACGGGAAAGGAAATCAGCCCAAAACAACTTAACCGGCAGAAAAAGATGTTTTTGAAAAAATCCCTAAGCCCCGGGGTCACAATTTCATCAAAAATCTGACTTTCGGCAATTCACTCAAAAATGGTGCCAAACGGTTGCAAATGCTCCCCTGAGAGGTTTGGCGGTCGAAACAGAAGGCTTTTTATCACGGGAAAGGAAATCAGCCCAAAACAACTTAACCGGCAGGAAAATATTTTTTTGAAAAAATCCCTAAGCCGCGGAGTCACAATTTCATAAAAAATCTGACTTTCGGCAATTCACTCAAAAATGGTGCCAAACGGTTGCAAATGCTCCCCTGAGAGGTTTCGCGGTCGAAACAGAAGGCTTTTTATCACAGAGCAAGAAATCAGCCATGGACAACATAACCGGCAGAAAAAGATTTTTTTGAAAAAATCCCTAAGCCCCGGGGTCACAATTTCATCAAAAATCTGACTTTCGGCAATTCACTCAAAAATGGTGCAAAACGGTTGCAAATGCTCCCCTGAGAGGTTTGGCGGTCGAAACAGAAGGCTTTTTATCACGGGAAAGGAAATCAGCCCAAAACAACTTAACCGGCAGAAAAACATTTTTTTGAAAAAATCCCTAAGCCCCGGGGTCACAATTTCATGAAAAATCTGACTTTCGGCAATTCACTCAAAAATGGTGCTAAACGTTTGCAAATGCTCCCCTGAGAGGTTTGGCCATCAAAACAGAAGGCTTTATATCACAGAGCAAGAAATCAACTATGGACAATTTAACTGGCAGAAAAATGGTGTCAAACGGTTGCAAATGCTCCCCTGAGAGGTTTGGCGGTCGAAACAGAAGGCTTTTTATCACGGGAAAGGAAATCAGCCCAAAACAACTTAACCGGCAGAAAAACATTTTTTTGAAAAAATCCCTAAGCCCCGGGGTCACAATTTCATGAAAAATCTGACTTTCGGCAATTCACTCAAAAATGGTGCTAAACGTTTGCAAATGCTCCCCTGAGAGGTTTGGCCATCAAAACAGAAGGCTTTATATCACAGAGCAAGAAATCAACTATGGACAATTTAACTGGCAGAAAAATGGTGTCAAACGGTTGCAAATGCTCCCCTGAGAGGTTTGGCGGT
Organism: Podarcis filfolensis; assembly: GCF_964270895.1. Taxonomy (NCBI): domain Eukaryota; kingdom Metazoa; phylum Chordata; class Lepidosauria; order Squamata; family Lacertidae; genus Podarcis; species Podarcis filfolensis. Next base: position 90,656,547 of record NC_139608.1, read on the forward strand.
CGAAACAGAAGGCTTTTTATCACGGGAAAAGAAATCAGCCCAAAACTACTTAACCGGCAGAAAAAGATTTTTTTGAAAAAATCCCTAAGCCCCGGGGTCACAATTTCATCAAAAATCTGACTTTCGGCATTTCACTCAAAAATGGTGCCAAACGGTTGCAAATGCTCCCCTGAGAGGTTTGGTGGTCGAAACAGAAGGCTTTTTATCACAGGAAAAGAAATCAGCCCTCGAAAACTTAACTGGCAGAAAAATATTTTTTTGAAAAAATCCCTAAGCCCCGGGGTCACAATTTCATCAAAAATCTGACTTTCGGCAATTCACTCAAAAATGCTGCCAAACGGTTGAAAATGCTCCCCTGAGAGTTTTGGCCGTCGAAACAGAAGGCTTTATATCACAGAGCATTAAATCAGCCATGGACAACTTAACCGGCAGAAAAATGGTTCCAAACGGTTGCAAATGCTCCCCTGAGAGGTTTGGCGGTCGAAACAGAAGGCTTTATATCACAGAGCAAGAAATCAGCCATGGACAACATAACCGGCAGAAAAATTGTGCCAAACGGTAGCAAAAGCTCCCGTGAGAGGTTCGGCGGTCGAAAGAAAAGGCTTTTTATCACAGGAAAAGAAAACAGCCCTCGACAACTTAACCGGCAGAAAAATATTTTTTTGAAAAAATCCCTAAGCCGCGGAGTCACAATTTCATAAAAAAACTGACTTTCGGCAATTCGCTCAAAAATGGTGCCAAACGGTTGCAAATGCTCCCCTGAGAGGTTTGGCGGTCGAAACAGAAGGCTTTTTATCACGGGAAAGGAAATCAGCCCAAAACAACTTAACCGGTAGAGAAAGATTTTTTTGAAAAAATCCCTAAGCCCCGGGGTCACAATTTCATAAAAAATCTGACTTTCGGCAATTCACTCAAAAATGGTGCTAAACGTTTGCAAATGCTCCCCTGAGAGGTTTGGAGGTCGAAACAGAAGCCTTTTCATCACGGGAAAAGAAATCAGCCCAAGACAACTTAACGGGCAGAAAAAGATTTTTTTGAAAAAATCCCTAAGCCCCGGAGTCACAATTTCATCATAAATCTGACTTTCGGCAATTCACTCAAAAATGGTGCCAAACGGTTGCAAATGGTCCCCTGAGAGGTTTGGCGGTTGAAACAGAAGGCTTTTTATCACGGGAAAGGAAATCAGCCCAAAACAACTTAACCGGCAGAAAAATATTTTTTTGAAAAAATCCCTAAGCCCCGGGGTCACAATTTCATCAAAAATCTGACTTTCGGTAATTCACTCAAAAATGCTGCCAAACGGTTGAAAATGCTCCCCTGAGAGTTTTGGCCGTAGAAACAGAAGGCTTTATATCACACAGCATTAAATCAGCCATGGACAACATAACCGGCAGAAAAATGGTGACAAATGGTTGCAAATGCTCCCGTGAGAGGTTTGGCGGTCGAAACAGAATGCTTTTTATCACAGGAAAAGAAATCAGCCCTCGAAAACTTAACCGGCAGAAAGAGATTTTTTTGAAAAAATCCCTAAGCCCCGGGGTCACAATTTCATCAAAAATCTGACTTTCGGCATTTCACTCAAAAATGGTGCCAAACGGTTTCAAATGCTCCCGTGAGAGGTTTGGTGGTCGAAACAGAAGGCTTTTTATCACAGGAACAGAAATCAGCCCTCGAAAACTTAACTGGCAGAAAAAGATTTTTTTGAAAGAATCCCTAAGCCCCGGGGTCACAATTTCATCAAAAATCTGACTTTCGGTAATTCACTCAAAAATGCTGCCAAACGGTTGAAAATGCTCCCCTGAGAGTTTTGGCCGTAGAAACAGAAGGCTTTATATCACACAGCATTAAAACAGCCATGGACAACTTAACCGGCAGAAAAATGGTGCCAAACGGTTGCAAATGCTCCCCTGAGAGGTTTGGCGGTTGAAAGAAAAAGCTTTTTATCGCAGGAAAAGAAATCAGCCCTCTTAAACTTAACCGGCAGAAAAAGATGTTTTTGAAAAAATCCCTAAGCCCCGGGGTCACAATTTCATCAAAAATCTGACTTTCGGCAATTCACTCAAAAATGGTGCTAAACGTTTGCAAATGCTCCCCTGAGAGGTTTGGCCATCAAAACAGAAGGCTTTATATCACAGAGCAAGAAATCAACTATGGACAATTTAACTGGCAGAAAAATGGTTTCAAACAGTTGCAAATGCTCCCCTGAGAGGTTTGGCGGTTGAAACAGAAGGCTTTTTATCACGGGAAAAGAAATCATCCCAAAGCAACTTAACCGGCAGAAAAAGATTTTTTTGAAAAAATCCCTAAGCCCCGGGGTCACAATTTCATCAAAAATCTGACTTTCGGCAATTCACTCAAAAATGGTGCCAAACGGTTGCAAATGCTCCACTGAGAGGTTTGGCGGTTGAAACAGAAGGCTTTTTATCACGGGAAAGGAAATCAGCCCAAAACAACTTAACCGGTAGAAAAAGATTTTTTTGAAAAAAACCCTAAGCCCAGGGGTCACAATTTCATCAAAAATCAGACTTTCGGCAATTCTCTCAAAAATGGTGCCAAACGGTTGCAAATGCTCCCCTGAGAGGTTTGGAGGTCGAAACAGAAGCCTTTTTATCACGGGAAAAGAAATCAGCCCAAGACAACTTAACGGGCAGAAAAAGATTTTTTTGAAAAAATCCCTAAGCCCCGGGGTCACAATTTCATCAAAAATCTGACTTTCGGCAATTCACTCAAAAATGGTGCCAAACGGTTGCAAATGCTCCCCTTAGTGGTTTGGCGGTTGAAACAGAAGGCTTTTTATCACGGGAAAGGAAATCAGCCCAAAACAACTTAACCGGCAGAAAAATGGTGACAAACGGTTGCAAATGCTCCCGTGAGAGGTTTGGCGGTCGAAACAGAACGCTTTTTATCACAGGAAAAGAAATCAGCCCTCGAAAACTTAACCGGCAGAAAGAGATTTTTTTGAAAAAATCCCTAAGCCCCGGGGTCACAATTTCATCAAAAATCTGACTTTCGGCATTTCACTCAAAAATGGTGCCAAACGGTTTCAAATGCTCCCGTGAGAGGTTTGGTGGTCGAAAAAGAAGGCTTTTTATCACAGGAAAAGAAATCAGCCCTCGAAAACTTAACTGGCAGAAAAAGATTTTTTTGAAAGAATCCCTAAGCCCCGGGGTCACAATTTCATCAAAAATCTGACTTTCGGTAATTCACTCAAAAATGCTGCCAAACGGTTGAAAATGCTCCCCTGAGAGTTTTGGCCGTAGAAACAGAAGGCTTTATATCACACAGCATTAAATCAGCCATGGACAACTTAACCGGCAGAAAAATGGTGCCAAACGGTTGCAAATGCTCCCCCGAGAGGTTTGGCGGTTGAAAGAAAAAGCTTTTTATCTCAGGAAAAGAAATCAGCCCTCGAAAACTTAACCGGCAGAAAAAGATTTTTTTGAAAAAATCCCTAAGCCCCGGGGTCACAATTTCATCAAAAATCTGACTTTCGGCAATTCACTCAAAAATGCTGCCAAACGGTTGAAAATGCTCCCCTGAGAGTTTTGGCCGTCGAAACAGAAGGCTTTATATCACAGAGCATTAAATCAGCCATGGACAACATAACCGGCAGAAAAATGGTGACAAACAGTTGCAAATGCTCCCCTGAGAGGTTTGGCGGTTGAAACAGAAGGCTTTTTATCACGGGAAAAGAAATCAGCCCAAAACAACTTAACCGGCAGAAAAAGATTTTTTTGAAAAAATCCCTAAGCCCCGGGGTCACAATTTCATCAAAAATCTGACTTTCGGCAATTCACTCAAAAATGGTGCCAAACGGTTGCAAATGCTCCCCTGAGAGGTTTGGCGGTTGAAACAGAAGGCTTTTTATCACGGGAAAGGAAATCAGCCCAAAACAACTTAACCGGTAGAAAAAGATTTTTTTGAAAAAATCCCTAAGCCCAGGGGTCACAATTTCATCAAAAATCAGACTTTCGGCAATTCTCTCAAAAATGGTTCCAAACGGTTGCAAATGCTCCCCTGAGTGGTTTGGCGGTTGAAACAGAAGGCTTTTTATCACGGGAAAGGAAATCAGCCCAAAACAACTTAACCGGTAGAAAAAGATTTTTTTGAAAAAATCCCTAAGCCCCGGGGTCACAATTTCATCAAAAATCTGACTTTCGGCAATTCACTCAAAAATGGTGCTAAACGTTTGCAAATGCTCCCCTGAGAGGTTTGGCCATCAAAACAGAAGGCTTTAAATCACAGAGCAAGAAATCAACTATGGACAATTTAACTGGCAGAAAAATGGTGTCAAACAGTTGCAAATGCTCCCCTGAGAGGTTGGCGGTTGAAACAGAAGGCTTTTTATCACGGGAAAAGAAATCAGCCCAAAACAACGTAACCGGCAGAAAAAGATTTTTTTGAAAAAATCCCTAAGCCCCGGGGTCACAATTTCATCAAAAATCTGACTTTCGGCAATTCACTCAAAAATGCTGCCAAACGGTTGAAAATGCTCCCCTGAGAGTTTTGGCCGTCGAAACAGAAGGCTTTATATCACAGAGCATTAAATCAGCCATGGACAACATAACCGGCAGAAAAATGGTGACAAACGGTTGCAAATGCTCCCGTGAGAGGTTTGGCGGTCGAAACAGAACGCTTTTTATCACAGGAAAAGAAATCAGCCCTCGAAAACTTAACCGGCAGAAAGAGATTTTTTTGAAAAAATCCCTAAGCCCCGGGGTCACAATTTCATCAAAAATCTGACTTTCGGCATTTCACTCAAAAATGGTGCCAAACGGTTTCAAATGCTCCCGTGAGAGGTTTGGTGGTCGAAAAAGAAGGCTTTTTATCACAGGAAAAGAAATCAGCCCTCGAAAACTTAACTGGCAGAAAAAGATTTTTTTGAAAGAATCCCTAAGCCCCGGGGTCACAATTTCATCAAAAATCTGACTTTCGGTAATTCACTCAAAAATGCTGCCAAACGGTTGAAAATGCTCCCCTGAGAGTTTTGGCCTTAGAAACAGAAGGCTTTATATCACACAGCATTAAATCAGCCATGGACAACTTAACCGGCAGAAAAATGGTGCCAAACGGTTGCAAATGCTCCCCTGAGAGGTTTGGCGGTTGAAAGAAAAAGCTTTTTATCGCAGGAAAAGAAATCAGCCCTCGAAAACTTACCCGGCAGAAAAAGATGTTTTTGAAAAAATCCCTAAGCCCCGGGGTCACAATATCATCAAAAGTCTGACTTTCGTCAATTCACTCAAAAATGGTGCCAAACGGTTGCAAATGCTCCCCTGAGAGGTTTGGCGGTCGAAACAGAAGGCTTTTTACCACGGGAAAAGAAATCCGCCCAAGACAACTTAACCGGCAGAAAAAGATTTTTTTGAAAAAATCCCTAAGCCGCGGAGTCACAATTTCATCAGACATCTGACTTTCGGCAATTCACTCAAAAATGGTGCCAAACGGTTGCAAATGCTCCCCTGAGAGGTTTGGCGGTCGAAACAGAAGGCTTTTTATCACGGGAAAAGAAATCAGCCCAAGACAACTTAACCGGCAGAAAAATATTTTTTTGAAAAAATTCCTAAGCCCCGGGGTCACAATTTCATCAAAAATCTGAATTTCGGCAATTCACTCAAAAATGGTGCCAAACGGTTGCAAATGCTCCCCTGAGAGGTTTGGCGGTTGAAACAGAAGGCTTTTTATCACGGGAAAGGAAATCAGCCCAACACAACTTAACCGGCAGAAAAATATTTTTTTGAAAAAATCCCTAAGCCCCGGGGTCACAATTTCATCAAAAATCTGACTTTCGGCAATTCACTCAAAAATGGTGCCAAACGGTTGCAAATGCTCCCCTGAGAGGTCTGGCGGTCGAAACAGAAGCCTTTTTATCACGGGAAAGGAAATCAGCCCAACACAACTTAACCGGCAGAAAAATATTTTTTTGAAAAAATCCCTAAGCCCCGGGGTCACAATTTCATCAAAAATCTGACTTTCGGCAATTCACTCAAAAATGGTGCCAAACGTTTGCAAATGCTCCCCTGAGAGGTTTGGCCATCAAAAGAGAAGGCTTTATATCACAGAGCAAGAAATCAACTATGGACAATTTAACTGGCAGAAAAATGGTGCCAAACGGTTTCAAATGCTCCCCTGAGAGGTTTGGCGGTCGAAACAGAAGCCTTTTTATCACGGGAAAAGAAATCAGCCCTCGAAAACTTAACCGGCAGAAAAAGATTTTTTTGAAAAAAATCCCTAAGCCCCGGGGTCACAATTTCATCAAAAGTCTGACTTTCGCCAATTCACTCAAAAATGGTGCCGAACCGTTGCAAATGCTCCCGTGAGAGGTTTGGGGGTCGAAACAGAAGGCTTTTTATCACGGGAAAAGAAATCAGCCCTCAACAACTTAACCGGCAGAAAAATATTTTTTTGAAAAAATGCCTGAGCCCCGGGGTCACAATTTCATCAAAAACCTGACTTTCGGCAATTCACTCAAAAATGGTGCCAAACGGTTGCAAATGCTCCCCTGAGAGGTTTGGCGGTCGATACAGAAGGCATTATATCACAGAGCAAGAAATCAGCCATGGACAACATAACCGGCAGAAAAATGGTGCCAATCGGTTGCAAATGCTCCCGTGAGAGGTTTGGCGGTCGAAACAGAATGCTTTTTATCACAGGAAAAGAAATCAGCCCTCGAAAACTTAACCGGCGGATAAAGATTTTTTTGAAAAAATCCCTAAGCCCCGGGGTCACAATTTCATCAAAAATCTGACTTTCGGCAATTTACTCAAAAATGGTGCCAAACGGTTGCAAATGCTCCCCTGAGAGGTTTGGCGGTTGAAACAGAAGGCTTTTTATCACGGGAAAGGAAATCAGCCCTCGACAACTTTACCGGCAGAAAAAGATGTTTTTGAAAAAATCCCTAAGCCCCGGGGTCACAATTTCATCAAAAATCTGACTTTCGGCAATTCACTCAAAAATGGTGCCAAACGGTTGCAAATGCTCCCCTGAGAGGTTTGGCTGTCGAAACAGAAGGCTTTTTATCACGGGAAAGGAAATCAGCCCAAAACAACTTAACCGGCAGGAAAATATTTTTATGAAAAAATCCCTAAGCCGCGGAGTCACAATTTCATAAAAAATCAGACTTTCGGCAATTCACTCAAAAATGGTGCCAAACGGTTGCAAATGCTCCCCTGAGAGGTTTGGCGGTCGAAACAGAAGCCTTTTTATCACGGGAAAAGAAATCAGCCCTCGAAAACTTAACCGGCAGAAAAAGATTTTTTTGTAAAAAATTCCTAAGCCCCGGGGTCACAATTTCATGAAAAGTCTGACTTTCGTCAATTCACTCAAAAATGGTGCCAAACGGTTGCAAATGCTCCCCTGAGAGGTTTGGCGGTCGATACAGAAGGCATTATATCACAGAGCAAGAAATCAGCCATGGACAACATAACCGGCAGAAAAATGGTGCCAATCGGTTGCAAATGCTCCCGTGAGAGGTTTGGCGGTCAAAACAGAATGCTTTTTATCACAGGAAAAGAAATCAGCCCTCGAAAACTTAACCGGCGGATAAAGATTTTTTTGAAAAAATCCCTAAGCCCCGGGGTCACAATTTCATCAAAAATCTGACTTTCGGCAATTCACTCAAAAATGGTGCCAAACGGTTGCAAATGCTCCCCTGAGAGGTTTGGCGGTTGAAACAGAAGGCTTTTTATCACGGGAAAGAAAATCAGCCCAAAACAACTTTACCGGCAGAAAAAGATGTTTTTGAAAAAATCCCTAAGCCCCGGGGTCACAATTTCATCAAAAATCTGACTTTCGGCAATTCACTCAAAAATGGTGCCAAACGGTTGCAAATGCTCCCCTGAGAGGTTTGGCGGTCGAAACAGAAGGCTTTTTATCACGGGAAAGGAAATCAGCCCAAGACAACTTAACCGGCAGAAAAAGATTTTTTTTGAAAAAATCCCTAAGCCCCGGGGTCACAATTTCATCAAAAATCTGACTTTCGGCAATTCACTCAAAAATGGTGCCAAACGGTTGCAAATGCTGACCTGAGAGGTTTGGCGGTTGAAACAGAAGGCTTTTTATCACGGGAAAGGAAATCAGCCCAAAACAACTTAACCGGCAGAAAAATATTTTTTTGAAAAAATCCCTAAGCCCCGGGGTCACAATTTCATCAAAAATCAGACTTTCGGCAATTCACTCAAAAATGTTGCCAAACGTTTGCAAATGCTCCCCTGAGAGGTTTGGCGTTCGAAACAGAACGCTTTTAATCACGGGTAAAGAAATCAGCCCTCGAAAACTTAACCGGCAGAAAAAGATTTTTTTGAAAAAATCCCTAAGCCCCGGGGTCACAATTTCATCAAAAGTCTGACATTCGGCAATTCACTCAAAAATGGTGCCAAACAGTTGCAAATGCTCCCCTGAGAGGTTTGGCGGTCGAAACAGAAGGCTTTTTATCACGGGAAAAGAAATCAGCCCTCAACAACTTAACCGGCAGAAAAATATTTTTTTGAAAAAATGCCTGAGCCCCGGGATCACAATTTCATCAAAAACCTGACTTTCGGCAATTCACTCAAAAATGGTGCCAAACGGTTGCAAATGCTCCCCTGAGAGGTTTGGCGGTCGATACAGAAGGCATTATATCACAGAGCAAGAAATCAGCCATGGACAACATAACCGGCAGAAAAATGGTGCCAATCGGTTGCAAATGCTCCCGTGAGAGGTTTGGCGGTCGAAATAGAATGCTTTTTATCACAGGAAAAGAAATCAGCCCTCGAAAACTTAACCGGCAGAAAAAGATTTTTTTGAAAAAATCCCTAAGCCCCGGGGTCACAATTTCATCAAAAATCTGACTTTCGGCATTTCACTCAAAAATGGTGCCAAACGGTTTCAAATGCTCCCGTGAGAGGTTTGGTGGTCGAAACAGAAGGCTTTTTATCACAGGAAAAGAAATCAGCCCTCGAAAACTTAACCGGCAGAAAAAGATTTTTTTGAAAAAATCCCTAAGCCCCGGGGTCACAATTTCATCAAAAATCTGACTTTCGGTAATTCACTCAAAAATGCTGCCAAACGGTTGAAAATGCTCCCCTGAGAGTTTTGGCCGTAGAAACAGAAGGCTTTATATCACACAGCATTAAATCAGCCATGGACAACTTAACCGGCAGAAAAATGGTGCCAAACGGTTGCAAATGCTCCCCTGAGAGGTTTGGCGGTCGAAACAGAACGCTTTTAATGAAGGGAAAAGAAATCAGCCCTCGAAAACTTAACCGGCAGAAAAATATTTTTTTGAAAAAATCCCTAAGCCGCGTAGTCACAATTTCATAAAAAATCTGACTTTCGGCAATTCACTCAAAAATGGTGCCAAACGGTTGCAAATGCTCCCCTGAGAGGTTTGGCGGTCGAAACAGAAGGCTTTTTATCACGGGAAAGGAAATCAGCCCCAAACAACTTAACCGGCAGAAAAATAGTGCCAAACGGTTGCAAATGCTCCCGTGAGAGGTTTGGCGGTTGAAAGAAAAACCTCTTTATCGCAGGAAAAGAAATCAGCCCTCAAAAACTTAACCGGCAGAAAAAGATTTTTTTGAAAAAATCCCTAAGCCCCGGGGTCACAATTTCATCAAAAGTCTGACTTTCGTCAATTCACTCAAAAATGGTGCCAAACGGTTGCAAATGCTCCCCTGAGAGGTTTGGCGGTCGAAACAGAAGGCTTTTTATCACGGGAAAAGAAATCAGCCCAAGACAACTTAACCGGCAGAAAAAGATTTTTTTGAAAAAATCCCTAAGCCCCGGGGTCACAATTTCATCAAAAATCTGACTTTCGGCATTTCAATCAAAAATGGTCCCAAACGGTTTCAAATACTCCCGTGAGAGGTTTGGTGGACGAAACAGAAGGCTTTTAATCACGGGAAAAGAAATCAGCCCTCGAAAACTTAACCGGCAGAAAAAGATTTTTTTGAAAAAATCCCTAAGCCCCGGGGTCACAATTTCATGAAAATTCTGATTTTCGGCAATTCACTCAAAAATGGTGCTAAACGTTTGCAAATGCTCCCCTGAGAGGTTTGGCCATCAAAACAGAAGGCTTTATATCACAGGGCAAGAAATCAACTATGGACAATTTAACTGGCAGAAAAATGGTGTCAAACGGTTGCAAATGCTCCCCTGAGAGGTTTGGCGGTCGAAACAGAAGGCTTTTTATCACGGGAAAAGAAATCAGCCCTCAACAACTTAACCGGCAGAAAAATATTTTTTTGAAAAAATGCCTGAGCCCCGGGATCACAATTTCATCAAAAACCTGACTTTCGGCAATTCACTCAAAAATGGTGCCAAACGGTTGCAAATGCTCCCCTGAGAGGTTTGGCGGTCGATACAGAAGGCATTATATCACAGAGCAAGAAATCAGCCATGGACAACATAACCGGCAGAAAAATGGTGCCAATCGGTTGCAAATGCTCCCGTGAGAGGTTTGGCGGTCGAAACAGAATGCTTTTTATCACAGGAAAAGAAATCAGCCCTCGAAAACTTAACCGGCAGAAAAATATTTTTTTGAAAGAATCCCTAAGCCCCGGGGTCACAATTTCATAAAAAATCTGACTTTCGGCATTTCACTCAAAAATGGTGCCAAACGGTTGCAAATGCTCCCCTGAGAGGTTTGGCGGTCGAAACAGAAGGCTTTTTATCACGGGAAAGGAAATCAGCCCAAGACAGCTTAACCGGCAGAAAAAGATTTTTTTGAAAAAATCCTTAAGCCCCGGGGTCACACTTTCATCAAAAATCAGACTTTCAGCATTTCAATCAAAAATGGTCCCAAACAGTTTCAAATGCTCCCGTGAGAGGTTTGGTGGTCGAAACAGAAGGCTTTTTATCACAGGAAAAGAAATCAGCCCTCAAAAACTTAACCGGCGGATAAAGATTTTTTTGAAAAAATACCTAAGCCCCGGGGTCACAATTTCATCAAAAATCTGACTTTCGGTAATTCACTCAAAAATGCTGCCAAACGGTTGAAAATGCTCCCCTGAGAGTTTTGGCCGTCGAAACAGAAGGGTTTATATCACACAGCATTAAATCAGCCATGGACAACTTAACCGGCAGAAAAATGGTGCCAAACGGTTGCAAATGCTCCCCTGAGAGTTTTGGCCGTCGAAACAGAAGGGTTTATGTCACACAGCATTAAATCAGCCATGGACAACTTAACCGGCAGAAAAATGGTGCCAAACGGTTGCAAATGCTCCCCTGAGAGGTTTGGCGGTCGAAACAGAAGGCTTTTTATCACAGGAAAAGAAATCAGCCCTCGAAAACTTAACCGGCAGAAAAATATTTTTTTGAAAGAATCCCTAAGCCGCGGAGTCACAATTTCATCAAAAATCTGACTTTCGGCAATTCACTCAAAAATGGTGCCAAACGGTTGCAAATGCTCCCCTTAGAGGTTTGGCGGTCGAAACAGAAGGCTTTTTATCACGGGAAAGGAAATCAGCCCAAAACAACTTAACCGGCAGAAAAAGATTTTTTTGAAAAAATCCCTAAGCCCCGGGGTCACAATTTCATAAAAAATCTGACTTTCGGCATTTCACTCAAAAATGGTGCCAAACGGTTGCAAATGCTCCCCTGAGAGGTTTGGTGGTCGAAACAGAAGGCTTTTTATCACAGGAAAAGAAATCAGCCCTCGAAAACTTTACCGGCAGAAAAAGATTTTTTTGAAAGAATCCCTAAGCCGCGGAGTCACAATTTCATAAAAAATCTGACTTTCGGCAATTCACTCAAAAATGGTGCCAAACGGTGGTAAGTGCTCCCCTAAGAGGTTTGGCGGTCGATACAGAAGGCTTTATATCACAGAGCAAGAAATCAGCCATGGACAACATAACCAGCAGAAAAATAGTGCCAAACGGTTGCAAATGCTCCCGTGAGAGGTTTGGCGGTTGAAAGAAAACCCTTTTTATCGCAGGAAAAGAAATCAGCCCTCGAAAACTTAACCGGCAGAAAAAGATTTTTTTGAACAAATCCCTAAGCCCCGGGGTCACAATTTCATCAAAAGTCTGACTTTCGTCAATTCACTCAAAAATGGTGCCAAACGGTTGCAAATGCTCCCCTGAGAGGTTTGGCGGTCGAAACAGAAGGCTTTTTATCACGGGAAAAGAAATCAGCGCAAGACAACTTAACCGGCAGAAAAAGATTTTTTTGAAAAAATCCCTAAGCCCCGGGGTCACAATTTCATCAAAAATCAGACTTTCGGCATTTCAATCAAAAATGGTCCCAAACGGTTTCAAATGCTCCCGTGAGAGGTTTGGTGGTCGAAACAGAAGGCTTTTTATCACAGGAAAAGAAATCACCCCTCGAAAACTTGACCGGCAGAAAAAGATTTTTTTTGAAAAAATCCCTAAGCCCCGGGGTCACAATTTCATCAAAAATCTGACTTTTGGCAATTCACTCAAAAATGGTGCCAAACGGTTGCAAATGCTCCCCTGAGAGGTTTGGCGGTCGAAACAGAAGGCTTTTTATCACGGGAAAGGAAATCAGCCCAAGACAGCTTAACCGGCAGAAAAAGATTTTTTTGAAAAAATCCTTAAGCCCCGGGGTCACACTTTCATCAAAAATCAGACTTTCAGCATTTCAATCAAAAATGGTCCCAAACAGTTTCAAATGCTCCCGTGAGAGGTTTGGTGGTCGAAACAGAAGCCTTTTTATCACAGGAAAAGAAATCAGCCCTCAAAAACTTAAGCGGCGGATAAAGATTTTTTTGAAAAAATCCCTAAGCCCCGGGGTCACAATTTCATCAAAAATCTGACTTTCGGCAATTCACTCAAAAATGGTGCCAAACGGTTGCAAAAGCTCCCCTGAGAGGTTTGGCGGTCGAAACAGAAGCCTTTTTATCACGGGAAAAGAAATCAGCCCAAGACAACTTAACCGGCAGAAAAAGATTTTTTTGAAAAAATCCCTAAGCCCCGGGGTCACAATTTCATCAAAAATCTGACTTTCGGCAATTCACTCAAAAATGGTGCCAAACGGTTGCAAATGCTCCCCTGAGAGGTTTGGCGGTTGAAACAGAAGGCTTTTTATCACGGGAAAGGAAATCAGCCCAAAACAACTTAACCGGCAGAAAAATATTTTTTTGAAAAAATCCCTAAGCCCCGGGGTCACAATTTCATCAAAAATCTGACTTTCGGTAATTCACTCAAAAATGCTGCCAAACGGTTGAAAATGCTCCCCTGAGAGGTTTGGCGGTCGAAACAGAAGGCTTTTTATCACGGGAAAGGAAATCAGCCCAAAACAACTTAACCGGCAGAAAAATATTTTTTTGAAAAAATCCCTAAGCCCCGGGGTCACAATTTCATCAAAAATCTGACTTTCGGCAATTCGCTCAAAAATGGTGCCAAACAGTTGCAAATGCTCCCCTGAGAGGTTTGGCGGTCGATACAGAAGGCTTTATATCACACAGCATTAAATCAGCCATGGACAACTTAACCGGCAGAAAAATGGTGCCAAACGGTTGCAAATGCTCCCCTGAGAGTTTTGGCCGTCGAAACAGAAGGGTTTATGTCACACAGCATTAAATCAGCCATGGACAACTTAACCGGCAGAAAAATGGTGCCAAACGGTTGCAAATGCTCCCCTGAGAGGTTTGGCGGTCGAAACAGAAGGCTTTTTATCACAGGAAAAGAAATCAGCCCTCAAAAACTTAACCGGCAGAAAAATATTTTTTTGAAAGAATCCCTAAGCCGCGGAGTCACAATTTCATCAAAAATCTGACTTTCGGCAATTCACTCAAAAATGGTGCCAAACGGTTGCAAATGCTCCCCTTAGAGGTTTGGCGGTCGAAACAGAAGGCTTTTTATCACGGGAAAGGAAATCAGCCCTCAAAAACTTAAGCGGCGGATAAAGATTTTTTTGAAAAAATCCCTAAGCCCCGGGGTCACAATTTCATCAAAAATCTGACTTTCGGCAATTCACTCAAAAATGGTGCCAAACGGTTGCAAAAGCTCCCCTGAGAGGTTTGGCGGTCGAAACAGAAGCCTTTTTATCACGGGAAAAGAAATCAGCCCAAGACAACTTAACCGGCAGAAAAAGATTTTTTTCAAAAAATCCCTAAGCCCCGGGGTCACAATTTCATCAAAAATCTGACTTTCGGCAATTCACTCAAAAATGGTGCCAAACGGTTGCAAATGCTCCCCTGAGAGGTTTGGCGGTTGAAACAGAAGGCTTTTTATCACGGGAAAGGAAATCAGCCCAAAACAACTTAACCGGCAGAAAAATATTTTTTTGAAAAAATCCCTAAGCCCCGGGGTCACAATTTCATCAAAAATCTGACTTTCGGTAATTCACTCAAAAATGCTGCCAAACGGTTGAAAATGCTCCCCTGAGAGGTTTGGCGGTCGAAACAGAAGGCTTTTTATCACGGGAAAGGAAATCAGCCCAAAACAACTTAACCGGCAGAAAAATATTTTTTTGAAAAAATCCCTAAGCCCCGGGGTCATAATTTCATCAAAAATCTGACTTTCGGCAATTCGCTCAAAAATGGTGCCAAACAGTTGCAAATGCTCCCCTGAGAGGTTTGGCGGTCGATACAGAAGGCTTTATATCACACAGCATTAAATCAGCCATGGACAACTTAACCGGCAGAAAAATGGTGCCAAACGGTTGCAAATGCTCCCCTGAGAGTTTTGGCCGTCGAAACAGAAGGGTTTATGTCACACAGCATTAAATCAGCCATGGACAACTTAACCGGCAGAAAAATGGTGCCAAACGGTTGCAAATGCTCCCCTGAGAGGTTTGGCGGTCGAAACAGAAGGCTTTTTATCACAGGAAAAGAAATCAGCCCTCGAAAACTTAACGGGCAGAAAAATATTTTTTTGAAAGAATCCCTAAGCCGCGGAGTCACAATTTCATCAAAAATCTGACTTTCGGCAATTCACTCAAAAATGGTGCCAAACGGTTGCAAATGCTCCCCTTAGAGGTTTGGCGGTCGAAACAGAAGGCTTTTTATCACGGGAAAGGAAATCAGCCCAAAACAACTTAACCGGCAGAAAAAGATTTTTTTGAAAAAATCCCTAAGCCCCGGGGTCACAATTTCATAAAAAATCTGACTTTCGGCATTTCACTCAAAAATGGTGCCAAACGGTTGCAAATGCTCCCCTGAGAGGTTTGGTGGTCGAAACAGAAGGCTTTTTATCACAGGAAAAGAAATCAGCCCTCGAAAACTTTACCGGCAGAAAAATATTTTTTTGAAAAAATCCCTAAGCCGCGGAGTCACAATTTCATAAAAAATCTGACTTTCGGCAATTCACTCAAAAATGGTGCCAAACGGTGGTAAGTGCTCCCCTAAGAGGTTTGGCGGTCGATACAGAAGGCTTTATATCACAGAGCAAGAAATCAGCCATGGACAACATAACCGGCAGAAAAATAGTGCCAAACGGTTGCAAATGCTCCCGTGAGAGGTTTGGCGGTTGAAAGAAAACCCTTTTTATCGCAGGAAAAGAAATCAGCCCTCGAAAACTTAACCGGAAGAAAAAGATTTTTTTGAACAAATCCCTAAGCCCCGGGGTCACAATTTCATCAAAAGTCTGACTTTCGTCAATTCACTCAAAAATGGTGCCAAACGGTTGCAAATGCTCCCCTGAGAGGTTTGGCGGTCGAAACAGAAGGCTTTTTATCACGGGAAAAGAAATCAGCCCAAGACAACTTAACCGGCAGAAAAAGATTTTTTTGAAAAAATCCCTAAGCCCTGGGGTCACAATTTCATCAAAAAACAGACTTTCGGCATTTCAATCAAAAATAGTGCCAAACGGTTGCAAATGCTCCCGTGAGAGGTTTGGCGGTTGAAAGAAAACCCTTTTTATCGCAGGAAAAGAAATCAGCCCTCGAAAACTTAACCGGAAGAAAAAGATTTTTTTGAAAAAATCCCTAAGCCCCGGGGTCACAATTTCATCAAAAATCTGACTTTCGGCAATTCACTCAAAAATGGTGCCAAACGGTTGCAAATGCTCCCCTGAGAGGTTAGGCGGTTGAAACAGAAGGCTTTTTATCACGGGAAAGGAAATCAGCCCAAAACAACTTAACCGGCAGAAAAAGATTTTTTTGAAAAAATCCCTAAGCCCCGGGGTCACAATTTCATCAAAAATCTGACTTTCGGTAATTCACTCAAAAATGCTGCCAAACGGTTGAAAATGCTCCCCTGAGAGGTTTGGCGGTCGAAACAGAAGGCTTTTTATCACGGGAAAGGAAATCAGCCCAAAACAACTTAACCGGCAGAAAAATATTTTTTTGAAAAAATCCCTAAGCCCCGGGGTCACAATTTCATCAAAAATCTGACTTTCGGCAATTCGCTCAAAAATGGTGCCAAACAGTTGCAAATGCTCCCGTGAGGGGTTTGGCGGTCGATACAGAAGGCTTTATATCACACAGCATTAAATCAGCCATGGACAACTTAACCGGCAGAAAAATGGTGCCAAACGGTTGCAAATGCTCCCCTGAGAGTTTTGGCCGTCGAAACAGAAGGGTTTATGTCACACAGCATTAAATCAGCCATGGACAACTTAACCGGCAGAAAAATGGTGCCAAACGGTTGCAAATGCTCCCCTGAGAGGTTTGGCGGTCGAAACAGAAGGCTTTTTATCACAGGAAAAGAAATCAGCCCTCGAAAACTTAACCGGCAGAAAAATATTTTTTTGAAAGAATCCCTAAGCCGCGGAGTCACAATTTCATCAAAAATCTGACTTTCGGCAATTCACTCAAAAATGGTGCCAAACGGTTGCAAATGCTCCCCTTAGAGGTTTGGCGGTCGAAACAGAAGGCTTTTTATCACGGGAAAGGAAATCAGCCCAAAACAACTTAACCGGCAGAAAAAGATTTTTTTGAAAAAATCCCTAAGCCGCGGAGTCACAATTTCATCAAAAATCTGACTTTCAACATTTCACTCAAAAATGGTGCCAAACGGTTGCAAATCCTCCCCTGAGAGGTTTGCTGGTCGAAACAGAAGGCTTTTTATCACAGGAAAAGAAATCAGCCCTCGAAAACTTTACCGGCAGAAAAATATTTTTTTGAAAAAATCCCTAAGCCGCGGAGTCACAATTTCATAAAAAATCTGACTTTCGGCAATTCACTCAAAAATGGTGCCAAACGGTGGTAAGTGCTCCCCTAAGAGGTTTGGCGGTCGATACAGAAGGCTTTATATCACAGAGCAAGAAATCAGCCATGGACAACATAACCGGCAGAAAAATAGTGCCAAACGGTTGCAAATGCTCCCGTGAGAGGTTTGGCGGTTGAAAGAAAACCCTTTTTATCGCAGGAAAAGAAATCAGCCCTCGAAAACTTAACCGGAAGAAAAAGATTTTTTTGAACAAATCCCTAAGCCCCGGGGTCACAATTTCATCAAAAGTCTGACTTTCGTCAATTCACTCAAAAATGGTGCCAAACGGTTGCAAATGCTCCCCTGAGAGGTTTGGCGGTCGAAACAGAAGGCTTTTTATCACGGGAAAAGAAATCAGCCCAAGACAACTTAACCGGCAGAAAAAGATTTTTTTGAAAAAATCCCTAAGCCCCAGGGTCACAATTTCATCAAAAAACAGACTTTCGGCATATCAATCAAAAATGGTCCCAAACGGTTTCAAATGCTCCCGTGAGAGGTTTGGTGGTCGAAACAGAAGGCTTTTTATCACAGGAAAAGAAATCACCCCTCGAAAACTTGACCGGCAGAAAAAGATTTTTTTTGAAAAAATCCCTAAGCCCCGGGGTCACAATTTCATCAAAAATCTGACTTTTGGCAATTCACTCAAAAATGGTGCCAAACGGTTGCAAATGCTCCCCTGAGAGGTTTGGCGGTCGAAACAGAAGGCTTTTTATCACGGGAAAGGAAATCAGCCCAAGACAGCTTAACCGGCAGAAAAAGATTTTTTTGAAAAAATCCCTAAGCCCCGGGGTCACAATTTCATCAAAAATCTGACTTTCGGCAATTCGCTCAAAAATGGTGCCAAACAGTTGCAAATGCTCCCCTGAGAGGTTTGGCGGTCGATACAGAAGGCTTTATATCACACAGCATTAAATCAGCCATGGACAACTTAACCGGCAGAAAAATGGTGCCAAACGGTTGCAAATGCTCCCCTGAGAGTTTTGGCCGTCGAAACAGAAGGGTTTATGTCACACAGCATTAAATCAGCCATGGACAACTTAACCGGCAGAAAAATGGTGCCAAACGGTTGCAAATGCTCCCCTGAGAGGTTTGGCGGTCGAAACAGAAGGCTTTTTATCACAGGAAAAGAAATCAGCCCTCGAAAACTTAACCGGCAGAAAAATATTTTTTTGAAAGAATCCCTAAGCCGCGGAGTCACAATTTCATCAAAAATCTGACTTTCGGCAATTCACTCAAAAATGGTGCCAAACGGTTGCAAATGCTCCCCTTAGAGGTTTGGCGGTCGAAACAGAAGGCTTTTTATCACGGGAAAGGAAATCAGCCCAAAACAACTTAACCGGCAGAAAAAGATTTTTTTGAAAAAATCCCTAAGCCCCGGGGTCACAATTTCATAAAAAATCTGACTTTCGGCATTTCACTCAAAAATGGTGCCAAACGGTTGCAAATGCTCCCCTGAGAGGTTTGGTGGTCGAAACAGAAGGCTTTTTATCACAGGAAAAGAAATCAGCCCTCGAAAACTTAACTGGCAGAAAAAGATTTTTTTGAAAGAATCCCTAAGCCGCGGAGTCACAATTTCATCAAAAATCTGACTTTCGACATTTCACTCAAAAATGGTGCCAAACGGTTGCAAATCCTCCCCTGAGAGGTTTGCTGGTCGAAACAGAAGGCTTTTTATCACAGGAAAAGAAATCAGCCCTCGAAAACTTTACCGGCAGAAAAATATTTTTTTGAAAAAATCCCTAAGCCGCGGAGTCACAATTTCATAAAAAATCTGACTTTCGGCAATTCACTCAAAAATGGTGCCAAACGGTGGTAAGTGCTCCCCTAAGAGGTTTGGCGGTCGATACAGAAGGCTTTATATCACAGAGCAAGAAATCAGCCATGGACAACATAACCGGCAGAAAAATAGTGCCAAACGGTTGCAAATGCTCCCGTGAGAGGTTTGGCGGTTGAAAGAAAACCCTTTTTATCGCAGGAAAAGAAATCAGCCCTCGAAAACTTAACCGGAAGAAAAAGATTTTTTTGAACAAATCCCTAAGCCCCGGGGTCACAATTTCATCAAAAGTCTGACTTTCGTCAATTCACTCAAAAATGGTGCCAAACGGTTGCAAATGCTCCCCTGAGAGGTTTGGCGGTCGAAACAGAAGGCTTTTTATCACGGGAAAAGAAATCAGCCCAAGACAACTTAACCGGCAGAAAAAGATTTTTTTGAAAAAATCCCTAAGCCCCGGGGTCACAATTTCATCAAAAAACAGACTTTCGGCATTTCAATCAAAAATGGTCCCAAACGGTTTCAAATGCTCCCGTGAGAGGTTTGGTGGTCGAAACAGAAGGCTTTTTATCACAGGAAAAGAAATCACCCCTCGAAAACTTGACCGGCAGAAAAAGATTTTTTTTGAAAAAATCCCTAAGCCCCGGGGTCACAATTTCATCAAAAATCTGACTTTCGGCAATTCACTCAAAAATGGTGCCAAACGGTTGCAAATGCTCCCCTGAGAGGTTAGGCGGTTGAAACAGAAGGCTTTTTATCACGGGAAAGGAAATCAGCCCAAAACAACTTAACCGGCAGAAAAATATTTTTTTGAAAAAATCCCTAAGCCCCGGGGTCACAATTTCATCAAAAATCTGACTTTCGGCAATTCACTCAAAAATGGTGCCAAACGGTTGCAAATGCTCCCCTGAGAGGTTAGGCGGTTGAAACAGAAGGCTTTTTATCACGGGAAAGGAAATCAGCCCAAAACAACTTAACCGGCAGAAAAATATTTTTTTGAAAAAATCCCTAAGCCCCGGGGTCACAATTTCATCAAAAATCTGACTTTCGGCAATTCACTCAAAAATGGTGCCAAACGGTGGTAAGTGCTCCCCTAAGAGGTTTGGCGGTCGATACAGAAGGCTTTATATCACAGAGCAAGAAATCAGCCATGGACAACATAACCGGCAGAAAAATAGTGCCAAACGGTTGCAAATGCTCCCGTGAGAGGTTTGGCGGTTGAAAGAAAACCCTTTTTATCGCAGGAAAAGAAATCAGCCCTCGAAAACTTAACCGGAAGAAAAAGATTTTTTTGAACAAATCCCTAAGCCCCGGGGTCACAATTTCATCAAAAGTCTGACTTTCGTCAATTCACTCAAAAATGGTGCCAAACGGTTGCAAATGCTCCCCTGAGAGGTTTGGCGGTCGAAACAGAAGGCTTTTTATCACGGGAAAAGAAATCAGCCCAAGACAACTTAACCGGCAGAAAAAGATTTTTTTGAAAAAATCCCTAAGCCCCGGGGTCACAATTTCATCAAAAAACAGACTTTCGGCATTTCAATCAAAAATGGTCCCAAACGGTTTCAAATGCTCCCGTGAGAGGTTTGGTGGTCGAAACAGAAGGCTTTTTATCACAGGAAAAGAAATCACCCCTCGAAAACTTGACCGGCAGAAAAAGATTTTTTTTGAAAAAATCCCTAAGCCCCGGGGTCACAATTTCATCAAAAATCTGACTTTTGGCAATTCACTCAAAAATGGTGCCAAACGGTTGCAAATGCTCCCCTGAGAGGTTTGGCGGTCGAAACAGAAGGCTTTTTATCACGGGAAAGGAAATCAGCCCAAGACAGCTTAACCGGCAGAAAAAGATTTTTTTGAAAAAATCCTTAAGCCCCGGGGTCACACTTTCATCAAAAATCTGACTTTCGGCAATTCACTCAAAAATGGTGCCAAACGGTTGCAAATGCTCCCCTGAGAGGTTTGGCGGTCGAAACAGAAGCCTTTTTATCACGGGAAAAGAAATCAGCCCAAGACAACTTAACCGGCAGAAAAAGATTTTTTTGAAAAAATCCCTAAGCCCCGGGGTCACAATTTCATCAAAAATCTGACTTTCGGCAATTCACTCAAAAATGGTGCCAAACGGTTGCAAATGCTCCCCTGAGAGGTTAGGCGGTTGAAACAGAAGGCTTTTTATCACGGGAAAGGAAATCAGCCCAAAACAACTTAACCGGCAGAAAAATATTTTTTTGAAAAAATCCCTAAGCCCCGGGGTCACAATTTCATCAAAAATCTGACTTTCGGCAATTCACTCAAAAATGGTGCCAAACGGTGGTAAGTGCTCCCCTAAGAGGTTTGGCGGTCGATACAGAAGGCTTTATATCACAGAGCAAGAAATCAGCCATGGACAACATAACCGGCAGAAAAATAGTGCCAAACGGTTGCAAATGCTCCCGTGAGAGGTTTGGCGGTTGAAAGAAAACCCTTTTTATCGCAGGAAAAGAAATCAGCCCTCGAAAACTTAACCGGAAGAAAAAGATTTTTTTGAACAAATCCCTAAGCCCCGGGGTCACAATTTCATCAAAAGTCTGACTTTCGTCAATTCACTCAAAAATGGTGCCAAACGGTTGCAAATGCTCCCCTGAGAGGTTTGGCGGTCGAAACAGAAGGCTTTTTATCACGGGAAAAGAAATCAGCCCAAGACAACTTAACCGGCAGAAAAAGATTTTTTTGAAAAAATCCCTAAGCCCCGGGGTCACAATTTCATCAAAAAACAGACTTTCGGCATTTCAATCAAAAATGGTCCCAAACGGTTTCAAATGCTCCCGTGAGAGGTTTGGTGGTCGAAACAGAAGGCTTTTTATCACAGGAAAAGAAATCACCCCTCGAAAACTTGACCGGCAGAAAAAGATTTTTTTTGAAAAAATCCCTAAGCCCCGGGGTCACAATTTCATCAAAAATCTGACTTTTGGCAATTCACTCAAAAATGGTGCCAAACGGTTGCAAATGCTCCCCTGAGAGGTTTGGCGGTCGAAACAGAAGGCTTTTTATCACGGGAAAGGAAATCAGCCCAAGACAGCTTAACCGGCAGAAAAAGATTTTTTTGAAAAAATCCTTAAGCCCCGGGGTCACACTTTCATCAAAAATCTGACTTTCGGCAATTCACTCAAAAATGGTGCCAAACGGTTGCAAATGCTCCCCTGAGAGGTTTGGCGGTCGAAACAGAAGCCTTTTTATCACGGGAAAAGAAATCAGCCCAAGACAACTTAACCGGCAGAAAAAGATTTTTTTGAAAAAATCCCTAAGCCCCGGGGTCACAATTTCATCAAAAATCTGACTTTCGGCAATTCACTCAAAAATGGTGCCAAACGGTTGCAAATGCTCCCCTGAGAGGTTAGGCGGTTGAAACAGAAGGCTTTTTATCACGGGAAAGGAAATCAGCCCAAAACAACTTAACCGGCAGAAAAATATTTTTTTGAAAGAATCCCTAAGCCCCGGGGTCACAATTTCATCAAAAATCTGACTTTCGGTAATTCACTCAAAAATGGTGCCAAACGGTTGCAAATGCTCCCCTTAGAGGTTTGGCGGTCGAAACAGAAGGCTTTTTATCACGGGAAAGGAAATCAGCCCAAAACAACTTAACCGGCAGAAAAAGATTTTTTTGAAAAAATCCCTAAGCCCCGGGGTCACAATTTCATCAAAAATCTGACTTTCGGCAATTCGCTCAAAAATGGTGCCAAACAGTTGCAAATGCTCCCCTGAGAGGTTTGGCGGTCGATACAGAAGGCTTTATATCACACAGCATTAAATCAGCCATGGACAACTTAACCGGCAGAAAAATGGTGCCAAACGGTTGCAAATGCTCCCCTGAGAGTTTTGGCCGTCGAAACAGAAGGGTTTATGTCACACAGCATTAAATCAGCCATGGACAACTTAACCGGCAGAAAAATGGTGCCAAACGGTTGCAAATGCTCCCCTGAGAGGTTTGGTGGTCGAAACAGAAGGCTTTTTATCACAGGAAAAGAAATCAGCCCTCGAAAACTTAACTGGCAGAAAAAGATTTTTTTGAAAGAATCCCTAAGCCGCGGAGTCACAATTTCATCAAAAATCTGACTTTCGACATTTCACTCAAAAATGGTGCCAAACGGTTGCAAATCCTCCCCTGAGAGGTTTGGTGGTCGAAACAGAAGGCTTTTTATCACAGGAAAAGAAATCAGCCCTCGAAAACTTTACCGGCAGAAAAATATTTTTTTGAAAAAATCCCTAAGTCGCGGAGTCACAATTTCATAAAAAATCTGACTTTCGGCAATTCACTCAAAAATGGTGCCAAACGGTGGTAAGTGCTCCCCTAAGAGGTTTGGCGGTCGATACAGAAGGCTTTATATCACAGAGCAAGAAATCAGCCATGGACAACATAACCGGCAGAAAAATAGTGCCAAACGGTTGCAAATGCTCCCGTGAGAGGTTTGGCGGTTGAAAGAAAACCCTTTTTATCGCAGGAAAAGAAATCAGCCCTCGAAAACTTAACCGGAAGAAAAAGATTTTTTTGAAAAAATCCCTAAGCCCCGGGGTCACAATTTCATCAAAAAACAGACTTTCGGCAATTCACTCAAAAATGGTGCCAAACGGTTGCAAATGCTCCCCTGAGAGGTTTGGCGGTCGAAACAGAAGGCTTTTTATCACGGGAAAGGAAATCAGCCCAAGACAGCTTAACCGGCAGAAAAAGATTTTTTTGAAAAAATCCTTAAGCCCCGGGGTCAAACTTTCATCAAAAATCTGACTTTCGGCAATTCACTCAAAAATGGTGCCAAACGGTTGCAAATGCTCCCCGGAGAGGTTTGGCGGTCGAAACAGAAGCCTTTTTATCACGGGAAAAGAAATCAGCCCAAGACAACTTAACCGGCAGAAAAAGATTTTTTTGAAAAAATCCCTAAGCCCCGGGGTCACAATTTCATCAAAAATCTGACTTTTGGCAATTCACTCAAAAATGGTGCCAAACGGTTGCAAATGCTCCCCTGAGAGGTTAGGCGGTTGAAACAGAAGGCTTTTTATCACGGGAAAGGAAATCAGCCCAAAACAACTTAACCGGCAGAAAAATATTTTTTTGAAAAAATCCCTAAGCCCCGGGGTCACAATTTCATCAAAAATCTGACTTTCGGCAATTCACTCAAAAATGGTGCCAAACGGTTGCAAATGCTCCCCTGAGAGGTTAGGCGGTTGAAACAGAAGGCTTTTTATCACGGGAAAGGAAATCAGCCCAAAACAACTTAACCGGCAGAAAAATATTTTTTTGAAAAAATCCCTAAGCCGCGGAGTCACAATTTCATAAAAAATCTGACTTTCGGCAATTCACTCAAAAATGGTGCCAAACGGTGGTAAGTGCTCCCCTAAGAGGTTTGGCGGTCGATACAGAAGGCTTTATATCACAGAGCAAGAAATCAGCCATGGACAACATAACCGGCAGAAAAATAGTGCCAAACGGTTGCAAATGCTCCCGTGAGAGGTTTGGCGGTTGAAAGAAAACCCTTTTTATCGCAGGAAAAGAAATCAGCCCTCGAAAACTTAACCGGAAGAAAAAGATTTTTTTGAACAAATCCCTAAGCCCCGGGGTCACAATTTCATCAAAAGTCTGACTTTCGTCAATTCACTCAAAAATGGTGCCAAACGGTTGCAAATGCTCCCCTGAGAGGTTTGGCGGTCGAAACAGAAGGCTTTTTATCACGGGAAAAGAAATCAGCCCAAGACAGCTTAACCGGCAGAAAAAGATTTTTTTGAAAAAATCCTTAAGCCCCGGGGTCACACTTTCATCAAAAATCTGACTTTCGGCAATTCACTCAAAAATGGTGCCAAACGGTTGCAAATGCTCCCATGAGAGGTTTGGCGGTCGAAACAGAAGCCTTTTTATCACGGGAAAAGAAATCAGCCCAAGACAACTTAACCGGCAGAAAAAGATTTTTTTGAAAAAATCCCTAAGCCCCGGGGTCACAATTTCATCAAAAATCTGACTTTCGGCAATTCACTCAAAAATGGTGCCAAACGGTTGCAAATGCTCCCCTGAGAGGTTAGGCGGTTGAAACAGAAGGCTTTTTATCACGGGAAAGGAAATCAGCCCAAAACAACTTAACCGGCAGAAAAAGATTTTTTTGAAAAAAGCCCTAAGCCCCGGGGTCACAATTTCATCAAAAATCTGACTTTCGGTAATTCACTCAAAAATGCTGCCAAACGGTTGAAAATGCTCCCCTGAGAGTTTTGGCCATAGAAACAGAAGGCTTTATATCACACAGCATTAAATCAGCCATGGACAACTTAACCGGCAGAAAAATGGTGCCAAACGGTTGCAAATGCTCCCCTGAGAGGTTTGGCGGTTGAAACAGAACGCTTTTAATGAAGGGAAAAGAAATCAGCCCTCGAAAACTTAACTGGCAGAAAAATATTTTTTTGAAAAAATCCCTAAGCCGCGGAGTCACAATTTCATAAAAAATCTGACTTTCGGCAATTCACTCAAAAATGGTGCCAAACGGTGGCAAATGCTCCCCTGAGAGGTTTGGCGGTCGAAACAGAAGGCTTTTTATCACGGGAAAAGAAATCCGCCCAAGACAACTTAACCGGCAGAAAAAGATTTTTTTGAAAAAATTCCTAAGCCCCGGGGTCACAATTTCATCAAAAATCAGACTTTCGGCATTTCAATCAAAAATGGTCCCAAACGGTTTCAAATACTCCCGTGAGAGGTTTGGTGGTCGAAACAGAAGGCTTTTAATCACGGGAAAAGAAATCAGCCCTCGAAAACTTAACCGGCAGAAAAAGATTTTTTTGAAAAAATCCCTAAGCCCCGGGGTCACAATTTCATCAAAAATCTGACTTTCGGCAATTCACTCAAAAATGGTGCTAAACGTTTGCAAATGCTCCCCTGAGAGGTTTGGCCATCAAAACAGAAGGCTTTATATCACAGGGCAAGAAATCAACTATGGACAATTTAACTGGCAGAAAAATGGTGTCAAACGGTTGCAAATGCTCCCCTGAGAGGTTTGGCGGTCGAAACAGAAGGCTTTTTATCACGGGAAAAGAAATCAGCCCAAAACAACTTAACCGGCAGAAAAAGATTTTTTTGAAAAAATCCCTAAGCCCCGGGGTCACAATTTCATCAAAAATCTGACTTTCGGCATTTCACTCAAAAATGGTGCCAAACGGTTGCAAATGCTCCCCTGAGAGGTTTGGCGGTCGAAACAGAACGCTTTTAATGACGGGAAAAGAAATCAGCCCTCGAAAACTTAACCGGCAGAAAAATATTTTTTTGAAAAAATCCCTAAGCCGCGGAGTCACAATTTCATAAAAAATCTGACTTTCGGCAATTCACTCAAAAATGGTGCCAAACGGTTGCAAATGCTCCCCTGAGAGGTTTGGCGGTCGAAACAGAAGGCTTTTTATCACGGGAAAGTAAATCAGCCCAAAAAAACTTAACCGGCAGAAAAAGATTTTTTTGAAAAAATCCCTAAGCCCCGGGGTCACAATTTCATCAAAAATCTGACTTTCGGCAATTCACTCAAAAATGGTGCCAAACGGTTGCAAATGCTCCCCTGAGAGGTTTGGCGGTCGATACAGAAGGCTTTATATCACACAGCATTAAATCAGCCATGGACAACTTAACCGGCAGAAAAATGTTGCCAAACGGTTGCAAATGCTCCCCTGAGAGGTTTGGCGGTCGAAACAGAACGCTTTTAATGACGGGAAATGAAATCAGCCCTCGAAAACTTAACCGGCAGAAAAATATTTTTTTGAAAAAATCCCTAAGCCGCGGAGTCACAATTTCATCAAAAATCTGACTTTCGGCATTTCACTCAAAAATGGTGCCAAACGGTTGCAAATGCTCCCCTGAGAGGTTAGGCGGTTGAAACAGAACGCTTTTTATCACGGGAAAGGAAATCAGCCCAAAACAACTTAACCGGCAGAAAAAGATTTTTTTGAAAAAAGCCCTAAGCCCCGGGGTCACAATTTCATCAAAAATCTGACTTTCGGTAATTCACTCAAAAATGCTGCCAAACGGTTGAAAATGCTCCCCTGAGAGTTTTGGCCGTAGAAACAGAAGGCTTTATATCACACAGCATTAAATCAGCCATGGACAACTTAACCGGCAGAAAAATGGTGCCAAACGGTTGCAAATGCTCCCCTGAGAGGTTTGGCGGTTGAAACAGAACGCTTTTAATGAAGGGAAAAGAAATCAGCCCTCGAAAACTTAACTGGCAGAAAAATATTTTTTTGAAAAAATCCCTAAGCCGCGGAGTCACAATTTCATAAAAAATCTGACTTTCGGCAATTCACTCAAAAATGGTGCCAAACGGTGGCAAATGCTCCCCTGAGAGGTTTGGCGGTCGAAACAGAAGGCTTTTTATCACGGGAAAAGAAATCCGCCCAAGACAACTTAACCGGCAGAAAAAGATTTTTTTGAAAAAATTCCTAAGCCCCGGGGTCACAATTTCATCAAAAATCAGACTTTCGGCATTTCAATCAAAAATGGTCCCAAACGGTTTCAAATACTCCCGTGAGAGGTTTGGTGGTCGAAACAGAAGGCTTTTAATCACGGGAAAAGAAATCAGCCCTCGAAAACTTAACCGGCAGAAAAAGATTTTTTTGAAAAAATCCCTAAGCCCCGGGGTCACAATTTCATCAAAAATCTGACTTTCGGCAATTCACTCAAAAATGGTGCTAAACGTTTGCAAATGCTCCCCTGAGAGGTTTGGCCATCAAAACAGAAGGCTTTATATCACAGGGCAAGAAATCAACTATGGACAATTTAACTGGCAGAAAAATGGTGTCAAACGGTTGCAAATGCTCCCCTGAGAGGTTTGGCGGTCGAAACAGAAGGCTTTTTATCACGGGAAAAGAAATCAGCCCAAAACAACTTAACCGGCAGAAAAAGATTTTTTTGAAAAAATCCCTAAGCCCCGGGGTCACAATTTCATCAAAAATCTGACTTTCGGCATTTCACTCAAAAATGGTGCCAAACGGTTGCAAATGCTCCCCTGAGAGGTTTGGCGGTCGAAACAGAACGCTTTTAATGACGGGAAAAGAAATCAGCCCTCGAAAACTTAACCGGCAGAAAAATATTTTTTTGAAAAAATCCCTAAGCCGCGGAGTCACAATTTCATAAAAAATCTGACTTTCGGCAATTCACTCAAAAATGGAGCCAAACGGTTGCAAATGCTCCCCTGAGAGGTTTGGCGGTCGAAACAGAAGGCTTTTTATCACGGGAAAGTAAATCAGCCCAAAAAAACTTAACCGGCAGAAAAAGATTTTTTTGAAAAAATCCCTAAGCCCCGGGGTCACAATTTCATCAAAAATCTGACTTTCGGCAATTCACTCAAAAATGGTGCCAAACGGTTGCAAATGCTCCCCTGAGAGGTTTGGCGGTCGATACAGAAGGCTTTATATCACACAGCATTAAATCAGCCATGGACAACTTAACCGGCAGAAAAATGTTGCCAAACGGTTGCAAATGCTCCCCTGAGAGGTTTGGCGGTCGAAACAGAACGCTTTTAATGACGGGAAATGAAATCAGCCCTCGAAAACTTAACCGGCAGAAAAATATTTTTTTGAAAAAATCCCTAAGCCGCGGAGTCACAATTTCATCAAAAATCTGACTTTCGGCATTTCACTCAAAAATGGTGCCAAACGGTTTCAAATGCTCCCGTGAGACGTTTGGTGGTCGAAACAGAAGGCTTTTTATCACAGGAAAAGAAATCAGCCCTCGACAACTTAACTGGCAGAAAAAGATTTTTTTGAAAGAATCCCTAAGCCCCGGGGTCACAATTTCATCAAAAATCTGACTTTCGGTAATTCACTCAAAAATGCTGCCAAACGGTTGAAAATGCTCCCCTGAGAGTTTTGGCCGTCGAAACAGAAGGGTTTATATCACACAGCATTAAATCAGCCATGGACAACTTAACCGGCAGAAAAATGGTGCCAAACGGTTGCAAATGCTCCCCTGAGAGGTTTGGCGGTCGAAACAGAAGGCTTTTTATCACAGGAAAAGAAATCAGCCCTCGAAAACTTAACCGGCAGAAAAATATTTTTTTGAAAGAATCCCTAAGCCACAATTTCATCAAAAATCTGACTTTCGGCAATTCACTCAAAAATGGTGCCAAACGGTTGCAAATGCTCCCCTGAGAGGTTTGGCGGTCGAAACAGAAGGCTTTTTATCACAGGAAAAGAAATCAGCCCTCGAAAACTTAACTGGCAGAAAAAGATTTTTTTGAAAGAATCCCTAAGCCGCGGAGTCACAATTTCATCAAAAATCTGACTTTGGACATTTCACTCAAAAATGGTGCCAAACGGTTGCAAATCCTCCCCTGAGAGGTTTGGTGGTCGAAACAGAAGGCTTTTTATCACAGGAAAAGAAATCAGCCCTCGAAAACTTTACCGGCAGAAAAATATTTTTTTGAAAAAATCCCTAAGCCGCGGAGTCACAATTTCATAAAAAATCTGACTTTCGGCAATTCACTCAAAAATGGTGCCAAACGGTGGTAAATGCTCCCCTAAGAGGTTTGGCGGTCGATACAGAAGGCTTTATATCACAGAGCAAGAAATCAGCCATGGACAACTTAACCGGCAGAAAAATAGTGCCAAACGGTTGCAAATGCTCCCGTGAGAGGTTTGGCGGTTGAAAGAAAAACCTTTTTATCGCAGGAAAAGAAATCAGCCCTCGAAAACTTAACCGGCAGAAAAAGATTTTTTTGAACAAATCCCTAAGCCCCGGGGTCACAATTTCATCAAAAGTCTGACTTTCGTCAATTCACTCAAAAATGGTGCCAAACGGTTGCAAATGCTCCCCTGAGAGGTTTGGCGGTCGAAACAGAAGGCTTTTTATCACGGGAAAAGAAATCAGCCCAAGACAACTTAACCGGCAGAAAAAGATTTTTTTGAAAAAATCCCTAAGCCCCGGGGTCACAATTTCATCAAAAATCAGACTTTCGGCATTTCAATCAAAAATGGTCCCAAACGGTTTCAAATGCTCCCGTGAGAGGTTTGGTGGTCGAAACAGAAGGCTTTTTATCACAGGAAAAGAAATCACCCCTCGAAAACTTGACCGGCAGAAAAAGATTTTTTTGAAAAAATCCCTAAGCCCCGGGGTCACAATTTCATCAAAAATCTGACTTTTGGCAAGTCACTCAAAAATGGTGCCAAACGGTTGCAAATGCTCCCCTGAGAGGTTTGGCGGTCGAAACAGAAGGCTTTTTATCACGGGAAAGGAAATCAGCCCAAGACAGCTTAACCGGCAGAAAAAGATTTTTTTGAAAAAATCCTTAAGCCCCGGGGTCACACTTTCATCAAAAATCAGACTTTCAGCATTTCAATCAAAAATGGTCCCAAACAGTTTCAAATGCTCCCGTGAGAGGTTTGGTGGTCGAAACAGAAGGCTTTTTATCACAGGAAAAGAAATCAGCCCTCAAAAACTTAACCAGCGGATAAAGATTTTTTTGAAAAAATCCCTAAGCCCCGGGGTCACAATTTCATCAAAAATCTGACTTTCGGCAATTCACTCAAAAATGGTGCCAAACGGTTGCAAAAGCTCCCCTGAGAGGTTTGGCGGTCGAAACAGAAGCCTTTTTATCACGGGAAAAGAAATCAGCCCAAGACAACTTAACCGGCAGAAAAAGATTTTTTTGAAAAAATCCCTAAGCCCCGGGGTCACAATTTCATCAAAAATCTGACTTTCGGCAATTCACTCAAAAATGGTGCCAAACGGTTGCAAATGGTCCCGTGAGAGGTTTGGCGGTTGAAACAGAAGGCTTTTTATCACGGGAAAAGAAATCAGCCCTCGAAAACTTAACCGGCAGAAAACGATTTTTTTGAAAAAATCCCTAAGCCCCGGGGTCACAATTTCATCAAAAATCTGACTTTCGGCAATTCACTCAAAAATGGTGCCAAACGTTTGCAAATCCTCCCCTGATATGTTTGGCCATCAAAAGAGAAGGCTTTATGTCACAGAGCAAGAAATCAACTATGGACAATTTAACTGGCAGAAAAATGGTGCCAAAAGGTTGCAAATGCTCCCCTGAGAGGTTTGGCGGTCGAAACAGAACGCTTTTAATCACGGGTAAAGAAATCAGCCCTCGAAAACTTAACCGGCAGAAAAAGATTTTTTTGAAAAAATCCCTAAGCCCCGGGGTCACAATTTCATCAAAAATCTGACTTTCGGCAATTCGCTCAAAAATGGTGCCAAACACTTGCAAATGCTCCCCTGAGAGTTTTGGCGGTCGAAACAGAAGGCTTTTTATCACGGGAAAAGAAATCAGCCCTCAACAACTTTCCCGGCAGAAAAATATTTTTTTGAAAAAATCCCTAAGCCGCGGAGTCACAATTTCATAAAAAATCTGACTTTCGGCAATTCACTCAAATATGGTGCCAAACGGTTGCAAATGCTCCCCTGAGAGGTTTGGCGGTCGAAACAGAAGGCTTTTTATCACGGGAAAGGAAATCAACCCAAAACAACTTAACCGGCAGAAAAAGATTTTTTTGAAAAAATCCCTAAGCCCCGGGGTCACAATTTCATCAAAAATCTGACTTTCGGCAATTCACTCAAAAATGGTGCCAAACGGTTGCAAATGCACCCCTGAGAGGCTTGGCGGTCGAAACAGAAGGCTTTTTATCACGGGAAAATAAATCAGCCATGGACAACATAACCGGCAGAAAAATATTTTTTTGAAAAAATCCCTAAGCCGCGGAGTTACAATTTCATAAAAAATGTGACTTTCTGCAATTCACTCATAAATGGTGGCAAACGGTTGCAAATGCTCCCCTGAGATGTTTGGCGGTCGAAACAGAAGGCTTTTTATCACGGGAAAGGAAATCAGCCACAAACAACTTAACCGGCAGAAAAAGATTTTTTTGAAAAAATCCCTAAGCCCCGGGGTCACAATTTCATCAAAAATCTGACTTTCGGCAATTCACTCAAAAATGGTGCCAAACGGTTGCAAATGCTCCCCTGAGAGGTTTGGCGGTCGATACAGAAGGCTTTATATCACAGAGCAAGAAATCAGCCATGGACAACATAACCGGCAGAAAAATAGTGCCAAACGGTTGCAAATGCTCCCGTGAGAGGTTTGGCGGTTGAAAGAAAAAGCTTTTTATCGCAGGAAAAGAAATCAGCCCTCGAAAACTTAACCGGCAGATAAAGATTTTTTTGAAAAAATCCCTAAGCCCAGGGGTCACAATTTCATCAAAAATCTGAGTTTCGGCATTTCACTCAAAAATGGTGCCAAACGGTTTCAAATGCTCTCGTGAGAGGTTTGGTGGTCGAAACAGAAGGCTGTTTATCACAGGAAAAGAAATCAGCCCTCGAAAACTTAACTGGCAGAAAAAGATTTTTTTGAAAGAATCCCTAAGCCCCGGTGTCACAATTTCATCAAAAATCTGACTTTCGGCAATTCACCTAAAAATGCTGCCAAACGGTTGAAAATGCTCCCCTGAGAGTTTTAGCCGTCGAAACAGAAGGCTTTATATCACAGAGCATTAAATCAGCCATGGACAACTTAACCGGCAGAAAAATGGAGCCAAACGGTTGCAAATGCTCCCCTGAGAGGTTTGGCGGTCGAAACAGAACGCTTTTTATCACGGCAAAAGAAATCAGCCCTCGAAAACTTAACCGGCAGAAAAAGATTTTTTTGAAAAAATCCTTAACCCCCGGGGTCACAATTTCATCAAAAGTCTGACTTTCGTCAATTCACTCAAAAATGGTGCCAAACGGTTGCAAATCCTCCCCTGGGAGGTTTGGCGGTCGAAACAGAAGGCTTTTTATCTCGGGAAAAGAAATCAGCCCTCAACAACTTAATCGGCAGAAAAAGATTTTTTTGAAAAAATCCCTAAGCCCTGGGGTCACAATTTCATCAAAAATCTGACTTTCGGCATTTCACTCAAAAATGGTGCCAAACGGCATCAAATGCTCCCGTGAGAGGTTTGGTGGTCGAAACAGAAGGCTTTTTATCACAGGAAAAGAAATCAGCCCTCGAAAACTTAACTGGCAGAAAAAGATTTTTTTGAAAGAATCCCTAAGCCCCGGGGTCACAATTTCATCAAAAATCTGACTTTCGGCAATTCACTCAAAAATGCTGCCAAACGGTTGAAAATGCTCCCCTGAGAGTTTTAGCCGTCGAAACAGAAGGCTTTATATCACACAGCATTGAATCAGCCATGGACAACTTAACCGGCAGAAAAATGGTGCCAAACGGTTGCAAATGCTCCCCTGAGAGGTTTGGCGTTCGAAACAGAACGCTTTTTATCACGGCAAAAGAAATCAGCCCTCGAAAACTTAACCGGCAGAAAAAGATTTTTTTGAAAATATCCCTAAGCCCCGGGGTCACAATTTCATCAAAAGTCTGACTTTCGTCAATTCACTCAAAAATGGTGCCAAACGGTTGCAAATGCTCCCCTGGGAGGTTTGGCGGTCGAAACAGAAGGCTTTTTATCTCGGGAAAAGAAATCAGCCCTCGACAACTTAACCGGCAGAAAAAGATTTTTTTGAAAAAATCCCTAAGCCCCGGGGTCACACTATCATCAAAAATCTGACTTTCGTCAATTCACTCAAAAATGGTCCCAAACGGTTTCAAATGCTCCCGTGAGAGGTTTGGTGGTCGAAAGAAAAGTCTTTTAATCACAGGAAAAGAAAACAGCCCCTCGAAAACTTAACCGGCAGAAAAAGATATTTTTGAAAAAATCCCTAAGCCCAGGGGTCACAATTTCATCAAAAATCTGACTTTCGGCAATTCACTCAAAAATGGTGCCAAACGGTTGCAAATGCTACCCTGAGAAGTTTGGCGGTCGAAACAGAAGGCTTTTTATCACGGGAAAGGAAATCAGCCCAAAACAACTTAACCGGCAGAAAAACATTTTTTTGAAAAAATCCCTAAGCCCCGGGGTCACAATTTCATCAAAAATCTGACTTTCGGCATTTCACTCGAAAATTGGTGCCAAACGGTTGCAAATGCTCCCGAGAGAGGTTTGGAGGTCGAAACAGAAGGCTTTATATCACAGAGCAAGAAATCAGCCATGGACAATTAACCGGCAGAAAAATGGTGCTAAACGGTTGCAAATGCTCCCGAGAGAGCTTTGGAGGTCGAAACAGAAGGCTTTTTATCACAGGAAAAGAAATCAGCCCTCGACAACTTAACCGGCAGAAAAAGATTTTTTTGAAAAAATTCCTAAGCCCTGGGGTCACAATTTCATCAAAAATCTGACTTTCAGCAATTCATTCAAAAATGGTGCCAAACGGTTGCAAATGCTCCCCTGAGAGTTTTGGCCGTCGAAACAGAAGGCTTTATATCACAGAGCAATAAATCAGCCATGGACAACTTAACCGGCAGAAAAGTGGTGCCAAACGGTTGCAGATGCTCCTCTGAGAGGTTTGGAGGTCGAAACAGAACGCTTTTCATCACGGGAAAAGAAATCAGCCCTCGAAAACATAACCGGCAGAAAAATATTTTTTTGAAAAAATCCCTAAGCCCTGGGGTCACAATTTCATCAAAAATCTGACTTTCGGCAATTCACTCAAAAATGGTGCCAAACGCTTGCACATACTCCCCTGAGAGGTTTGGCAGTCGAAACAGAAGTCTTTTTATCACGGGAAAAGAAAGCCCTCGACAACTTAACCGGCAGAAAAAGATTTTTTTGAAAAAATCCCTAAGCCCTGGGGTCACAATTTCATCAAAAATCTGATTTTCGGTAATTCACTCAAAAATGGTGCCAAACGGTTGCACATGCTCCCCTGAGAGGTTTGGCGGTCGAAACAGAAGGCTTTATATCACAGAGCAAGAAATCAGCAATGGACAACTTAACCGGCAGAAAATTGGTCCTAAACGGTTGCAAATGCTCCCGAAAGAGGTTTGGAGGTTGAAACAG
Source organism: Podarcis filfolensis (assembly GCF_964270895.1). Classification (NCBI taxonomy): domain Eukaryota; kingdom Metazoa; phylum Chordata; class Lepidosauria; order Squamata; family Lacertidae; genus Podarcis; species Podarcis filfolensis. The sequence continues at coordinate 90,691,268 of NC_139608.1, forward strand.
AAGGGTTTTTATCACGGGAAAGGAAATCAGCCCTCGACAACTTAACCGGCAGAAAAAGATTTTTTTGAAAAAATCCCTAAGCCCCGGGGTCACAATTTCATCAAAAATCTGACTTTCGGCAATTCACTCAAAAATGGTGCCAAACGGTTGCAAATGCTCCCCTGAGAGGCTTGGCGGTCGAAACAGAAGGCTTTTTATCACGGGAAAATAAATCAGCCATGGACAACATAACCGGCAGAAAAATATTTTTTTGAAAAAATCCCTAAGCCGCGGAGTCACAATTTCATCAAAAATCTGACTTTCGGCAATTCACTCAAAAATGGTGCCAAACGGTTGCAAATGCTCCCCTGAGAGGCTTGGCGGTCGAAACAGAAGGCTTTTTATCACGGGAAAATAAATCAGCCATGGACAACATAACCGGCAGAAAAATATTTTTTTGAAAAAATCCCTAAGCCGCGGAGTAACAATTTCATAAAAAAATCTGACTTTCGGCAATTCATTCAAAAATGGTGCCAAACGGTTGCAAATGCTCCCCTGAGAGGTTTGGCGGTCGAAACAGAAGGCTTTTTATCACGGGAAAGGAAATCAGCCCAAAACAACTTAACCGGCAGAAAAACATTTTTTTGAAAAAATCCCTAAGCCCCGGGGTCACAATTTCATCAAAAATCTGACTTTCGGCAATTCACTCAAAAATGGTGCCAAAAGGTTGCAAATGCTCCCCTGAGAGGCTTGGCGGTCGAAACAGAAGGCTTTTTATCACGGGAAAATAAATCAGCCATGGACAACATAACCGGCAGAAAAATATTTTTTTGAAAAAATCCCTAAGCCGCGGAGTAACAATTTCATAAAAAAATCTGACTTTCGGCAATTCATTCAAAAATGGTGCCAAACGGTTGCAAATGCTCCCCTGAGAGGTTTGGCGGTCGAAACAGAAGGCTTTTTATCACGGGAAAGGAAATCAGCCCAAAACAACTTAACCGGCAGAAAAACATTTTTTTGAAAAAATCCCTAAGCCCCGGGGTCACAATTTCATCAAAAATCTGACTTTCGGCAATTCACTCAAAAATGGTGCCAAAAGGTTGCAAATGCTCCCCTGAGAGGTTTGGCGGTCGATACAGAAGGCTTTATATCACAGAGCAAGAAATCAGCCATGGACAACATAACCGGCAGAAAAATAGTGCCAAACGGTTGCAAATGCTCCCGTGAGAGGTTTGGCGGTCGAAACAGAAGGCTTTTTATCACGGGAAAGGAAATCAGCCCAAAACAACTTAACCGGCAGAAAAACATTTTTTTGAAAAAATCCCTAAGCCCCGGGGTCACAATTTCATCAAAAATCTGACTTTCGGCAATTCACTCAAAAATGGTGCCAAAAGGTTGCAAATGCTCCCCTGAGAGGTTTGGCGGTCGATACAGAAGGCTTTATATCACAGAGCAAGAAATCAGCCATGGACAACATAACCGGCAGAAAAATAGTGCCAAACGGTTGCAAATGCTCCCGTGAGAGGTTTGGCGGTTGAAAGAAAAAGCTTTTTATCGCAGGAAAAGAAATCAGCCCTCGAAAACTTAACCGGCAGAAAAATATTTTTTTGAAAAAATCCCTAAGCCGCGGAGTCACAATTTCATCAAAAATCTGACTTTCGGCATTTCACTCAAAAATGGTGCCAAACGGTTTCAAATGCTCTCGTGAGAGGTTTGGTGGTCGAAACAGAAGGCTTTTTATCACAGGAAAAGAAATCAGCCCTCGAAAACTTAACTGGCAGAAAAAGATTTTTTTGAAAGAATCCCTAAGCCCCGGGGTCACAATTTCATCAAAAATCTGACTTTCGGCAATTCACTCAAAAATGCTGCCAAACGGTTGAAAATGCTCCCCTGAGAGTTTTAGCCTTTGAAACAGAAGGCTTTATATCACAGAGCATTGAATCAGCCATGGACAACTTAACCGGCAGAAAAATGGTGCCAAACGGTTGCAAATGCTTCCCTGAGAGGTTTGGCGGTCGAAACACAACGCTTTTTATCACGGCAAAAGAAATCAGCCCTCGAAAACTTAACCGGCAGAAAAAGATTTTTTTGAAAAAATCCCTAAGCCCCGGGGTCACAATTTCATCAAAAGTCTGACTTTCGTCAATTCACTCAAAAATGGTGCCAAACGGTTGCAAATGCTCCCCTGGGAGGTTTGGCGGTCGAAACAGAAGGCTTTTTATCTCGGGAAAAGAAATCAGCCCTCGACAACTTAACCGGCAGAAAAAGATTTTTTTGAAAAAATCCCTAAGCCCCGGGGTCACACTATCATCAAAAATCTGACTTTCGTCAATTCACTCAAAAATGGTCCCAAACGGTTTCAAATGCTCCCGTGAGAGGTTTGGTGGTCGAAAGAAAAGTCTTTTAATCACAGGAAAAGAAAACAGCCCCTCGAAAACTTAACCGGCAGAAAAAGATATTTTTGAAAAAATCCCTAAGCCCAGGGGTCACAATTTCATCAAAAATCTGACTTTCGGCAATTCACTCAAAAATGGTGCCAAACGGTTGCAAATGCTACCCTGAGAAGTTTGGCGGTCGAAACAGAAGGCTTTTTATCACGGGAAAGGAAATCAGCCCAAAACAACTTAACCGGCAGAAAAACATTTTTTTGAAAAAATCCCTAAGCCCCGGGGTCACAATTTCATCAAAAATCTGACTTTCGGCATTTCACTCGAAAATTGGTGCCAAACGGTTGCAAATGCTCCCGAGAGAGGTTTGGAGGTCGAAAGAGAAGGCTTTATATCACAGAGCAAGAAATCAGCCATGGACAATTAACCGGCAGAAAAATGGTGCTAAACGGTTGCAAATGCTCCCGAGAGAGGTTTGGAGGTCGAAACAGAACGCTTTTTATCACGGGAAAAGAAATCAGCCCTCGAAAACATAACCAGCAGAAAAAGATTTTTTTGAAAAAATCCCTAAGCCCCGGGGTCACAATTTCATCAAAAATCTGACTTTCGTCAATTCACTCAAAAATGGTGCCAAACAGTTGCGAATGCTCCCCTGAGAGGTTTGGCAGTCGAAACAGAAGGCTTTTCATCACGGGAAAAGAAATCAGCCCTCGATAACTTAACCGGCAGAAAAATATTTTTTTGAAAAAATCCCTAAGCCCCGGGGTCACAATTTCATCAAAAATCTGACTTTCGGCAATTCACTCAAAAATGGTGCCAAACGCTTGCACATACTCCCCTGAGAGGTTTGGCAGTCGAAACAGAAGTCTTTTTATCACGGGAAAAGAAAGCCCTCGACAACTTAACCGGCAGAAAAAGATTTTTTTGAAAAAATCCCTAAGCCCTGGGGTCACAATTTCATCAAAAATCTGATTTTCGGCAATTAACTCAAAAATGGTGCCAAACGGTTGCACATGCTCCCCTGAGAGGTTTGGCGGTCGAAACAGAAGGCTTTATATCACAGAGCAAGAAATCAGCAATGGACAACTTAACTGGCAGAAAATTGGTGCTAAACGGTTGCAAATGCTCCCGAAAGAGGTTTGGAGGTTGAAACAGAAGGCTTTTTATCACAGGAAAAGAAATCAGCCCTCGACAACTTAACCGGCAGAAAAAGATTTTTTTGAAAAAATTCCTAAGCCCTGGGGTCACAATTTCATCAAAAATCTTACTTTCGGCAATTCACTCAAAAATAGTTCCAAACGGTTGCAAATGCTCCCCTGTGATGTTTGGCTGTTGAAACAGAAGGATTTTCATCACGGGAAAAGAAATCAGAACTCGACAACTAAACCGGCGGAAATAGATTTTCTTGAAAAAATCCCTAAGCCCCGGGGTCACAATTTCATCAAAAATCTGGCTTTCGGCAATTCACTCAAAAATGGTGCCAAACGGTTGCACATGCTCCCGTGAGAGGTTTGGCGGTCCAAACAGAAGGCTTTTTATCACAGCACAAGAAATCAGCCTTCCTCAACTTAACCAGCAGAAAAAGATTTTTTTCAAAAAATCCCTAAGCCCCGGGGTCACAATTTCATCAAAAATCTGACTTTGGGCAATTCACTCAAAAATGGTGCCAAACGGTTGCACATGCTCCCCTGAGAGGTTTGGCGGTCGAAACAGAACGCTTTATATCACAGAGCAAGAAATCAGCCATGGACAACTTAACCGGCAGAAAAATGGTGCCAAACGGTTGCCAATGGCCCCCTGAGATGTTTGGCCGTCAAAACAGACGGCTTTTCATCACGGGAAAAGAAATCAGCCCTCGATAACTTAACTGGCAGAAAAAGATTTTTTTGAAAAAATCCCTAAGCCCCGGGGTCACAATTTCATCAAAAATCTGACTTTCGGCAATTCACTCAAAAATGGTGCCAAACGGTTGCAAATTCGCCCCTGAGAACTTTGGCCCTCGAAACAGAAGGCTTTATATCACAGAGCAAGAAATCAGCCATGGACAACTTGACCGGGACAAAAATCGTGCCAAACGGTTGCAAATACTCCCGTGAGAGGTTTGGCGGTCGAAACAGAAGGCTTTTTAACACAGGAAAAGAAATCAGCCCTCGACAACTTAACCGGCAGAAAAAGATTTTTTTGAAAAAATCCCTAAGCCCCGGCGTCACAATTTCATCAAAAATCTGACTTTCGGCAATTCACTCAAAAATGGTGCCAAACGGTTGCAAATGCTCCCCTGAGATGTTTGGCCGTCGAAACAGACGGCTTTTCATCACGGGAAAATAAATCAGCCATGGACAACATAACCGGCAGAAAAATATTTTTTTGAAAAAATCCCTAAGCCGCGGAGTCACAATTTCATCAAAAATCTGACTTTCGGCAATTCACTCAAAAATGGTGCCAAACGGTTGCAAATGCTCCCCTGAGAGGCTTGGCGGTCGAAACAGAAGGCTTTTTATCACGGGAAAATAAATCAGCCATGGACAACATAACCGGCAGAAAAATATTTTTTTGAAAAAATCCCTAAGCCGCGGAGTAACAATTTCATAAAAAAATCTGACTTTCGGCAATTCATTCAAAAATGGTGCCAAACGGTTGCAAATGCTCCCCTGAGAGGTTTGGCGGTCGAAACAGAAGGCTTTTTATCACGGGAAAGGAAATCAGCCCAAAACAACTTAACCGGCAGAAAAACATTTTTTTGAAAAAATCCCTAAGCCCCGGGGTCACAATTTCATCAAAAATCTGACTTTCGGCAATTCACTCAAAAATGGTGCCAAAAGGTTGCAAATGCTCCCCTGAGAGGTTTGGCGGTCGATACAGAAGGCTTTATATCACAGAGCAAGAAATCAGCCATGGACAACATAACCGGCAGAAAAATAGTGCCAAACGGTTGCAAATGCTCCCGTGAGAGGTTTGGCGGTCGAAACAGAAGGCTTTTTATCACGGGAAAGGAAATCAGCCCAAAACAACTTAACCGGCAGAAAAACATTTTTTTGAAAAAATCCCTAAGCCCCGGGGTCACAATTTCATCAAAAATCTGACTTTCGGCAATTCACTCAAAAATGGTGCCAAAAGGTTGCAAATGCTCCCCTGAGAGGTTTGGCGGTCGATACAGAAGGCTTTATATCACAGAGCAAGAAATCAGCCATGGACAACATAACCGGCAGAAAAATAGTGCCAAACGGTTGCAAATGCTCCCGTGAGAGGTTTGGCGGTTGAAAGAAAAAGCTTTTTATCGCAGGAAAAGAAATCAGCCCTCGAAAACTTAACCGGCAGAAAAATATTTTTTTGAAAAAATCCCTAAGCCGCGGAGTCACAATTTCATCAAAAATCTGACTTTCGGCATTTCACTCAAAAATGGTGCCAAACGGTTTCAAATGCTCTCGTGAGAGGTTTGGTGGTCGAAACAGAAGGCTTTTTATCACAGGAAAAGAAATCAGCCCTCGAAAACTTAACTGGCAGAAAAAGATTTTTTTGAAAGAATCCCTAAGCCCCGGGGTCACAATTTCATCAAAAATCTGACTTTCGGCAATTCACTCAAAAATGCTGCCAAACGGTTGAAAATGCTCCCCTGAGAGTTTTAGCCTTTGAAACAGAAGGCTTTATATCACAGAGCATTGAATCAGCCATGGACAACTTAACCGGCAGAAAAATGGTGCCAAACGGTTGCAAATGCTTCCCTGAGAGGTTTGGCGGTCGAAACACAACGCTTTTTATCACGGCAAAAGAAATCAGCCCTCGAAAACTTAACCGGCAGAAAAAGATTTTTTTGAAAAAATCCCTAAGCCCCGGGGTCACAATTTCATCAAAAGTCTGACTTTCGTCAATTCACTCAAAAATGGTGCCAAACGGTTGCAAATGCTCCCCTGGGAGGTTTGGCGGTCGAAACAGAAGGCTTTTTATCTCGGGAAAAGAAATCAGCCCTCGACAACTTAACCGGCAGAAAAAGATTTTTTTGAAAAAATCCCTAAGCCCCGGGGTCACACTATCATCAAAAATCTGACTTTCGTCAATTCACTCAAAAATGGTCCCAAACGGTTTCAAATGCTCCCGTGAGAGGTTTGGTGGTCGAAAGAAAAGTCTTTTAATCACAGGAAAAGAAAACAGCCCCTCGAAAACTTAACCGGCAGAAAAAGATATTTTTGAAAAAATCCCTAAGCCCAGGGGTCACAATTTCATCAAAAATCTGACTTTCGGCAATTCACTCAAAAATGGTGCCAAACGGTTGCAAATGCTACCCTGAGAAGTTTGGCGGTCGAAACAGAAGGCTTTTTATCACGGGAAAGGAAATCAGCCCAAAACAACTTAACCGGCAGAAAAACATTTTTTTGAAAAAATCCCTAAGCCCCGGGGTCACAATTTCATCAAAAATCTGACTTTCGGCATTTCACTCGAAAATTGGTGCCAAACGGTTGCAAATGCTCCCGAGAGAGGTTTGGAGGTCGAAAGAGAAGGCTTTATATCAAAGAGCAAGAAATCAGCCATGGACAATTAACCGGCAGAAAAATGGTGCTAAACGGTTGCAAATGCTCCCGAGAGAGGTTTGGAGGTCGAAACAGAACGCTTTTTATCACGGGAAAAGAAATCAGCCCTCGAAAACATAACCAGCAGAAAAAGATTTTTTTGAAAAAATCCCTAAGCCCCGGGGTCACAATTTCATCAAAAATCTGACTTTCGTCAATTCACTCAAAAATGGTGCCAAACAGTTGCGAATGCTCCCCTGAGAGGTTTGGCAGTCGAAACAGAAGGCTTTTCATCACGGGAAAAGAAATCAGCCCTCGATAACTTAACCGGCCAGAAAAATATTTTTTTGAAAAAATCCCTAAGCCCCGGGGTCACAATTTCATCAAAAATCTGACTTTCGGCAATTCACTCAAAAATGGTGCCAAACGCTTGCACATACTCCCCTGAGAGGTTTGGCAGTCGAAACAGAAGTCTTTTTATCACGGGAAAAGAAAGCCTCGAACAACTTAACCGGCAGAAAAAGATTTTTTTGAAAAAATTCCCTAAGCCCTGGGGTCACAATTTCATCAAAAATCTGATTTTCGGCAATTAACTCAAAAATGGTGCCAAACGGTTGCACATGCTCCCCTGAGAGGTTTGGCGGTCGAAACAGAAGGCTTTATATCACAGAGCAAGAAATCAGCAATGGACAACTTAACCGGCAGAAAATTGGTGCTAAACGGTTGCAAATGCTCCCGAAAGAGGTTTGGAGGTTGAAACAGAAGGCTTTTTATCACAGGAAAAGAAATCAGCCCTCGACAACTTAACCGGCAGAAAAAGATTTTTTGAAAAAATTCCTAAGCCCTGGGGTCACAATTTCATCAAAAATCTTACTTTCGGCAATTCACTCAAAAATAGTTCCAAACGGTTGCAAATGCTCCCTGTGATGTTTGGCTGTTGAAACAGAAGGATTTTCATCACGGGAAAAGAAATCAGAACTCGACAACTAAACCGGCGGAAATAGATTTTCTTGAAAAAATCCCTAAGCCCCGGGGTCACAATTTCATCAAAAATCTGGCTTTCGGCAATTCACTCAAAAATGGTGCCAAACGGTTGCACATGCTCCCGTGAGAGGTTTGGCGGTCCAAACAGAAGGCTTTTTATCACAGCACAAGAAATCAGCCTTCCCTCAACTTAACCAGCAGAAAAGATTTTTTTCAAAAATCCCTAAGCCCCGGGGTCACAATTTCATCAAAAATCTGACTTTGGGCAATTCACTCAAAAATGGTGCCAAACGGTTGCACATGCTCCCCTGAGAGGTTTGGCGGTCGAAACAGAACGCTTTATATCACAGAGCAAGAAATCAGCCATGACAACTAACCGGCAGAAAAATGGTGCCAAACGGTTGCCAATGGCCCCCTGAGATGTTTGGCCGTCAAAACAGACGGCTTTTCATCACGGGAAAAGAAAATCAGCCCTCGATAACTTAACTGGCAGAAAAAGATTTTTTTGAAAAAAATCCCTAAGCCCCGGGGTCACAATTTCATCAAAAATCTGACTTTCGGCAATTCACATCAAAAATGGTGCCAAACGGTTGCAAATTCGCCCCTGAGAACTTTGGCCCTCGAAACAGAAGGCTTTATATCACAGAGCAAGAAATCAGCCATGGACAACTTGACCGGGACAAAAATCGTGCCAAACGGTTGCAAATACTCCCGTGAGAGGTTTGGCGGTCGAACAGAAGGCTTTTTAACACAGGAAAAGAAATCAGCCCCTCGACAACTTAACCGGCAGAAAAAGATTTTTTTGAAAAAATCCCTAAGCCCGGCGTCACAATTTCATCAAAAATCTGACTTTCGGCAATTCACTCAAAAATGGTGCCAAACGGTTGCAAATGCTCCCCTGAGATGTTTGGCCGTCGAACAGACGGCTTTTCATCACGGGAAAATAAATCAGCCATGGACAACATAACCGGCAGAAAATATTTTTTGAAAAAATCCCTAAGCCGCGGAGTCACAATTTCATCAAAATCTGACTTTCGGCAATTCACTCAAAAACGTGCCAAACGGTTGCAAATGCTCCCCTGAGAGGCTTGGCGGTCGAAACAGAAGGCTTTTTATCACGGGAAAATAATCAGCCATGGACAACATAACCGGCAGAAAATATTTTTTTGAAAAAATCCCTAAGCCGCGGAGTAACAATTTCATAAAAAAATCTGACTTTCGGCAATTCATTCAAAAATGGTGCCAAACGGTTGCAAATGCTCCCCTGAGAGGTTTGGCGGTCGAACAGAAGGCTTTTTATCACGGGAAAGGAAATCAGCCCAAAACAACTTAACCGGCAGAAAAACATTTTTTGAAAAAATCCCTAAGCCCGGGGTCACAATTTCATCAAAAATCTGACTTTCGGCAATTCACTCAAAAATGGTGCCAAAAGGTTTGCAATGCTCCCCTGAGAGGTTTGGCGGTCGATACAGAAGGCTTTATATCACAGAGCAAGAAATCAGCCATGGACAACATAACCGGCAGAAAAATAGTGCCAAAGGGTTGCAAATGCTCCCGTGAGAGGTTTGGCGGTCGAAACAGAAGGCTTTTTATCACGGGAAAGGAAATCAGCCCAAAACAACTTAACCGGCAGAAAACATTTTTTGAAAAAATCCCTAAGCCCCGGGGTCACAATTTCATCAAAAATCTGACTTTCGGCAAT